>NC_052630.1:74528325-75167610 GCF_016161935.1 Mauremys reevesii
TCATTTTATCCTCTTAAAATATTTTAAGACCTGTTTAAAAAAATATATATTTTTTTTGTCTCTGCAAGACAAACACAGGCCTTTTGACCTAAAGTGGGGAGGCTGCCACCCCAGGGTGGCAGTAGGGGGTAGGGGGACCCAGGCCCACCCTACTCCACCAGGTCCCAGCCAAGGGCTGTAACAGTGGCAGAGTGTTCTGCCACTGGGTCAGTGAGGATCTGCCTGAAACACGGTCTGGATTGAGGCAACAATCCAACCAGACTATAGTCTAGTGTCCCTGGGCTACTTCCTACCTTCATTTGGTACCTTGGTGTCCTCCCTCTCCCCGGGGTAGATAGCCAGCAACAGTCCTCGCAGCTCCTCAGCGCCTGGTTTGGCTGGCAGCTTTGGCAAGGGATCCTCTTTGGACTCCAGGCCCAGCAGCTGGTGGGAGGCATCTGTCTCCTCCAGAGGCTCCAGCCCCATTTTGCTGCAAGGCCCACCTTTTATACTTCCTGTCCCAGCCTTAACTCTGAACAAAGGGTGGCATGGGGGACCCTGGCCCAGCCTGCCCACCCAGGATGTAACAGTGGCAGAGTGTTCTGCCCATCAATCTCAGAGGAGGATCTGCCTGAAACACCTTGCTACAGTGGGATTGAGGCAATCCACCAGACTATAGTCTAGTGTCCCTGGCCTTTCTGCTTCATTTGGTACCTGCATCCTCTATTGGGATGAATATTTTAGACTCAGGCCCAGCAGCTGGTGGAGGCATGTGTCTCTGGAGGCTAAGTCCCCAGACCAATATTTATTTTTAACATTTGTTTGCACCTTTCCAAAATACCTGTCTACAATCTGACAATACATAATACATTGAAGTTCTACTATAGATCCAACCTTGAGAGTTATGGATACCGCGGGAATGGAGGTTGTCTATAACTCTGAAATGTTTGTAACTCTGAACAAAATGCAGCTCCAGCTCCAGCAGTTCACAATCTGGGCCAGGTTCCAGAGACAGCTAGGCAGCTTCTTTCCCTGGCCTGGGCAAACTTGTCCCCTTCCCAACTGGGGTGGGGGGGTGAAAACAGCATGTACCCCTCCCCACCCACCCCCAAAAGCCAGGCTGATCTTCTGCAGAGCTGTATGATCATGGTGAACAGGAAAGAATGGTGGGGGCTCTGTTACCTGTAAACAGATAAGTTTTGAATCCACTTTCTTTGCATTGGAGTTGAAGGGTATTGTGTTTTGCCTGTGATCACTTACTCTGGCAGTGTTCCCAATAGCTTTGTAAAGAGTACTGCAGGATGTCAGACTAGTTCGCGTCCTCTAGTTCCCATTTCTACTCATTTTCTGCTTCACCTGATTTTCTCAACTAGCTGAATCTGGGTTGCTGGATCAGTTTTTTCCAGGCTTGCCAGTCCAGTACTCACTCCACAGCTACTCCATCCTCCCTTAAACGGTCTACCCACTGTTTTCCTGGCTGTCAGCTTCTCCACCTGCAAACTCGTCTCAAATGCTTTTTACATACCCATACCATCTCAGCCTCCTCTCTTATAGCTTCTCTGGTATTGCAGACCTTGGTCTCTCTCACTCTTGATGACATCGTTCTGTATGTGGTCCGGCAGTGCCACCCCTCTGTGCCATCAAACAGCTCATTTCAATGGCATCTAGTTTTAAGTGCCTCTCTTTGTTCTTCTGTGTCTGATCCAGACAGATGTGGCCTCACTCTGATTTTGTGGAGTTATCCCCTAAGTAATCACTCTGCTCATGTTGCAACAGACTTCCCCTGCATTTAGCAGACACTTGCATTTCTCTGATTTCTCCATTTGTTGTTAACCACCCAGAAGTTACCCAGTGCATCCACCTAGGATCTCAGCCATGGCCGGCTCCAGGCACCAGCTGACCAAGCACGTGCTTGGGGCGGCACCTTGGGGCAGGACGGCGCTCGGGTTTTATTTATTTATTTTTTTTTTGGTTAGTTGAGGCAGCACTGGAGGGTTTTTTTTTTCCCGGCAGCGTGGCGCTCGGGGGGGCAGGGGCTGGCGCGGCACTCAGAGGAGGGGGGAGGGCTTGGGGCAATGTGGTGCTTGGAGGGGGCGGGGGCACGGTGCAGCACTCTGAGGGGGGGGGCTTCGGGCAGCGTGGTGCTTGGGGGCAGGGGTTCGGTGGCGCAGCACTCGTGGGGGGGGTACGGCGGGGCGGTGCTCTTCTTTTTTGCTTGGGGTAGCAAAAAAGTTAGAGCCGGCCCTGATCTCAGATCAATAAATTTTTGAAAAAACTCCACTCCTCATCTGTCTAATTTGTGTACCGGTTGGCTCAAATTTTGCAGTGGTCTCCTAAACTTTTCTGTGCAGTCACCACATCTAATGCATGACTTACTGGAGAATAAACGTGGGTCCATTTGCCAGTTGCAACCATTACCACCAATGGTTTGTGTTGGGCTCTGACCGTTTTGCTTGGGATAATCTTACACTCTTACAATCCTTAACCATCTTATGACTTATCTCTATCTCTATCTAATATCCAGTGAGTACGGTAAACTAACAAAGGAGCCAGACTTGATGCTGCCCAGTTTAAAAAAAAAAAAAAAAAAAGCTCCAGTCAATTTCTTTCCTCTTGGTTTCTCTAAAAAGAGAGAGAAGATGGAACACAAAGATTTTTGCAAGAGCAGCAGTTATTCTGCAGGGTTGCTCATTGTACTGGTATACTTTTCATTTTGTGCTGAAAACAAGATGAGTAAAATCTGACCGTTTTTATACTAAATAGAGATGAGAGAAAAGTGAAGAGGACTTGTGAGGAAATTCTGTGCCAAAAAATTGAAGTTGTGCACACACTATTTTAAAATTCTGCATATTTTATGTCAAAAAAATGTGGAGGCTCCAGCATGGCAGTGGGGAGCACAGGTCACTGGCTGCATGGAGGTAGGAGATCACCCTGTAGCCCCCTCCTCAGGATATGGACTCAGTGATGGGGCTGCACCCAACCCAGTGCAAGGGCTGGGCCTGCCCCAGAAACACCCCAGGGGTTTGCCCCTCCGTGCCAGGTGCACCAAGATAGCAAGCAAGAGGGACAGAAACTCACATGCATGCATGCCCTGATTCAGGTGAGGAGCATGCAGGATCCAAGTGTAAAGGGGCTTACTGTGAGGGGATCCAGGTGTAGAGTGAGAGAGTTCTGTGTGGGGCAATCTGGGTGCAGGCAGCTTGGTGGGGGGGGTCTGGGTGCAGCGAGGGATCTGGGAGTTCTGGAGGGGGTGAAAGTCAATGAGGGATTTGGGCATGGGGGAGGGGTCTAGATCAGGGGTCTCAAACATGCGGCCCGCGGAGCTCTTCCCTGCGGCCCGCGGAGCTCCCCAGGGCCGCCCAGAGGGGGGGGGCAAAGGGGGCAATTTGCCCTGGGCCCCGGGCTCCGCAGGGGCCCCCCAAGAGAAAGCGGAGGCTCCGCCTCCGCCTCTCCTGGAGCCTCGGCGCATCAGCGCCGAGACTGCCGAGCCCCTGAGCCCGGCCCACCAGAGCCGCGTGGGAGGGGCGGGGCTGGGAGCTCTGGGCTGAGCGCTGCGCCGGGCGTGGAGCTCACAGCCCCGCCTCACCACGCGGCTCGGATCGGGCGGGCTCAGGCCTCACCGGAGATGCGCTCGGGTAAGGGGGAGCGGGAGCCGCGGGGCCGGGCCTGGGTGGGAAGCGGACCGCCGCCAGGGCCGGGGGAGGGGGAAGGGAAGCGGACCCGCCGGGCCGGGCGAGAAGCGGACCCGCCGGGCCGGGCCGGGGAAGGGAAGCGGACCCGCCGGGCCGGGGTGGGGAGGGAAGCGGGACCTGCCGGGGCCGGGCCGGGGGAAGGGAAGCGGGACCCGCCGGGGTGGGGAAAAGAGGGACCTGCCGCCGCCGAAGCGCAGCCCGGTCTTCGGCGGCGGGGGGCCCCTTCCGTTCCGGGACCTGCCGCCTAAGTGCCCCAAAGACCCCCCCCTGCCGCAGGTCTTGAGGTCGCATGAGGACTAGTGCATTGGCCGCATCACTGACACGCCCCCTTGCTGCCCCTGGCCCCACCCCCAATCCACCCCTTCCATGAGGCCCCGCCCCTGCCCGGGGTCTTCGGCGGCGGGGGGCCCCTTCCGTTCCGGGACCCGCCGCCAAAGTGCCCCGAAGACCTGCGGTGGGGGGGGGGTCTTTGGGGCACTTAGGCGGCGGGTCCCGAACGAAGGGGCCTCACGCCAAGACCCCGGGCAGGGGCGGGCCTCATGGAAGGGGTGGATTGGGGGTGGGACCAGGGGCAGCAAGGGGGCGTGTCAGTGATGCGGCCCTCGGGCCAATGCACTAGTCCTCATGCGGCCCTCGGGGTCATTTGAGTTTGAGACCCCTGGTCTAGATGCATGGTAGTTGGGCAGACGGGAGCAGCTCCCAGCATACAGTGACCACTGCCCCATAGCTAAGGAGTAGTGGGGGCAGGAAGTGGGGGGGGGCAGGTACAGAGGTTTCTACGGTGGGTCTGACCCAAACCTGGCCCTGGCTGCACCTTGCAGGGGAAGAGGAAGTCCTGTTTTCCTCATCCAAGCTGGGACTAGCAGCTGAGCCTGGTGCAGGTCAGGAGTCACCAGCTGGGGCATCCCTAGCCTCCCCTCCGTGATTTATTTCTCCACCAGCTGCTCTGGGTGCCAGAAACATGTCTGTGCTGCTGAGGAGGGGCATGTGACTACTTTGTGACTTCCCTTGCTTCCCTGTCAGAAGTTATGTTTCTGTGGGGAAGCAAAGAAATTGGTGCAGGACATGAATTCTGCATGCACTGAGGCTCCCAGGCACTATTGCAATAAAATTTAAAAAATACTTTCAGAAATATAAACAAAACTCAGACAAATTCCTGAAGCAAAGCTAAGGTTATAGTCATTTTCCATTCCCCTTAGACAGCAAGACCTAATCAAAATGATTTGATTACTTGGTTTGGTTTTAGCCAGTTCATGTTTGTGGATTACTAAGGCTAGAAACAAATACAGTCATTCATTTCTAGTCCTGGTAGTCTATCAATCTGATCAGTGCCATGCCTTCTCAAAATGGTCACTGGTCTCTCTGACCACAGGTTTTTTGGGGGCTGCAGACTAGGAGTGAATGTGACAAGTCTTAACTATAAACATATGTTACCTGCTAGGCATGTCTTCCTTGTTAAGTAGTGTTTTGGTTGTATTCTTTAGCTGAATTGTCTTTCCATTAAACAGAAATATTATGGGTTTATTTTCTACACTTGACTGTTGGGTTTGTCATGGTAATTTATTTTGTTTGTTCATGGAAGCTGTCACACTTAAGCTGATCTATACTTACAGTTTAGCTGGCATAGCTATGTTGGTTAGAAATATATATATAAAAATCCCCTAAATGATATAACTGTGATGCTGTAGTGTAAAAGTATTTATTGTGGGGGGAAAAAAAGTTCTCTTGACAGTATAGATTGCTTTGCTTTGTTTGGGGAACTGGTATAAACTATACTGACAAAAGAACTCTTTTGCCTGTATAAGCAGTATCCCCAGTAGGAGGGTTAAGCCCTTTCTAGTGTAGCAGAACCTTAGGGTACGTCTACACTACCCACCGGATCGGCGGGTAGTGATGGATTTATTGGGGATCAATTTATTGTGTCTACAATTGATTACCCGATCGCTCTGCCGCTGACTCCAGAGCTCCACCGCGGCACGGGGGAGCGGCAGCGGTTGACTCAACCTAAGATACGCCGACTTCAGCTACGCTACGCTATTCGCGTAGCTGAAGTTGCATATGTTTGGTTGACTTCCCCCCCCCTCCCCCCACCAGTGTAGACCTAGCCTTAGTAGTACTGAAGGAATTGTTGGTGTAGATAGAAGGAATGTTTAACTGATCTTCAGTGTGACCTGCAAAGGAAAACAATTGGATTTTTGCCTTTTTGTGTGTTAGTTTTAACATTGTTTTTAGTAATAGAAATTTGGGTTCTGCCTGTACTGAAGGCCCCTGGTTACTAGAGAACAAATAAAATGACGACCTCACATGACAGAATAAAATCTGAGTATTTGAAAGGGTCAGGAGGATATTTAGTTGGACCATTTAAAACTTTGTTTTTGTTAAGACCTCCTTACCTTCAGAAAGAGGAAGTCTGTGTTATTCTTTGAAGTATGGGTCAGCATACTTGAATTATGAGGTCTTACAATTCATACCTTCTTAGGCATCTAGAGAATCCTCAAGCAAGCCAGGCTTGTTATTCCTGATATTTAAGGTAAAAGACAAGCAAGAGAACTTTTTAGATGTGGTGGGGGAGGAGGCAGCAATTCTACAGTCTTCACAAATAATAGAGAATCAGGAAAGGGCATAAACCCAACTTAATCCTTTCTTGGTTACCTATAAAACACTCTGTATAATGGCCAGAGGTGTCTAATTCATTATCTGAGCAATATCTCCAAGGGTGCTGGAACAACTTTTATAGTGGGGGGGTGCTATGAGCCATTGAACTAAACTGTAAATCCTGTATATAATGGAAACCACTTTAAGTCAAGGAGTGCTACAGCACCCGTCCATGCCCTTAGTTCCAGCTCTTATTAATATCACAGTCATGGTGCAGGATCCAAAAACCCTTGTTCTCATGAGTGTTTATTTATATGTTGCTATTTCACTTGCTGCTATTGTAGAGCTTGACTAACCAATTTCTACTGCATTGGGAAATTATCAGAACACTGGTATGTCTGTGAAATGTTAGAGAATATCCTGAGATACAAATTAGCTTTACCTTTGGACTAAAATATTTCAGGAGAGAGCACAATGACATATCTCTTTAAGTAACTAATTTGTATTACAGATTGCCCTGAAATATGATCCACAGGCAGAAGAAGATCTACGCAACTGGATAGAAGAGGTTACGGGGATGAGCGTTGGTGTAAATTTTCAGTTGGGCTTAAAGGATGGCATAATCCTATGCGAGTAAGAAACAAATTTTCTTTTTATCTTAGGTAGTTTTGCGCTTTCCAGGTTTTAGAGAGCACTAGCTGAGGACTTCCTTTTGAATATATCACAGTTCTCAATAATCAGAATACAGTTGCTACCAAGGAAGAGACTGCTTCCATGTCTGCTCTCTCTTCCCTGGGCTCAAGAAAGACTTAAGAATTGAACCCAGATCACCAGCATTTCAACAAACTGTATCAGAGATATGATACTACAGTATGAAACTGGCACATTTTAATGGATTTGTGTATGAATTGAGACACTTGTCAGATGTCCTTGAGCGTAAGATAGGCCTTCACATAAATCTAAATCATTTAACCATGACCAGACCTGTTTTGCATCAAGTCACTACATCTACAGTAGCATGACAATAAAGACGTCTACATAATGCCTGTACAAATAGTGTGAAAATGAAATTCACTATTTACACATTTCATTAATTTTTCTCCAGACTTATAAACAAACTGCAGCCAGGATCAGTGAAGAAAATCAATCAATCAGAACTAAATTGGCATCAGGTAAAAAAAAAAAAATCCTACTTCTTTTGTTTCCAGAACTGATGTGAATGTGATATTACTGCCTCTTTACTTAAAACTTTCCAATGGTTGATTAACTATGTGTATGAAGTCTTAAGCAAATGGGTAGACTGGATTGTCCTCTAAATGCTACTTCAGTACAAATGTAATAGCAGCTTTAATTACTAGCAGAAATTTCAGGTAGTAGACAAATGGGACATATTGCAAGATACTTCCTTAGGAGGAAAGGCTTTTAAAATGTCTGTCTTAGTTAAACTTTAACAGGAACTTTCCACCAGCCAAAGCTGCTAGATGCCACAGTCTATGCCATATGAAGTTAACAGCCCTGTGTGCCATACTGTTCAAGCTTACTGCATGAAATGTCGTTCTGCAAAATAGGAATAAATACTACTGAAATCCTTTCATTATGCTTTGTTTTTTTAGCAGTGTTGGATGAAATGTTGGTATATAACTCAGAAAAAGATTAAAATGGCAAAATGCACAAGCAGTAATTGTATCTCTGATATCCAGATTAAAATTTAAATTAGGCTACAAATTTGTTTTTTGTACATAAGGATTAGTCTGTCTAGTACACAAGACATGTTAGGCTTAGTAGTCCCTTGTAAATGGTCTAGGACTAGTCTAAACTAAACAGCCTTAAGAACAGTTCTTCTGTCGTGCCTCTGAAAGAAAAGGCCAATTTAGTCCTTACTTATGCTCTATGCAACCCCCCCTCATCCTGACTGGGACCTATAGGCACTACCCAAAAACTACTAATAAATAATACTTGAAGTTGGGTTGAACATGTCGCAGTGAGTCAACAGTAAGGTGCACAGTAAAAACAGGTATTTCACATTTGACAGGTTATTAATGGACCAGTTTAAGTTAGGCTGGACACTAAATGCCTTCTGAAACAAATCCCTTATTCTGTAATTTCTACACATTGTAGTTCTTCCTTCAAAAAAGTATTTTTTATAACATAACTCAATGAAACTAGACTAGCACAGAAATTTGACCTTTTTTTGAAGGGGGCAGGGGCATATTTAAACCGGAGGCTCTCAACCTTTCCAGACTACTATACCCCTTTCATGAGTCTGAATTGTCTTGCGTACCCCAAAGCTTCACCTTGCGTATAAAATCAGACCTAGAAATACAAGTGTCACAGCACACCTGTTGCTGAAAAAAATTGCTTACTTTCTCACTTACCATATAATTATAAAATAAATCAACTGGAATATAAATATTCTACTTACAATTCAGTGTATAGTGTATATAGAACAGTATTAACAAATCATAGTATGAAATTTTAGTTTGTACTGACTTTGCTAGTACTTTGTACGTAGCCTGTTGTAAAACGAGGCAAATATCTAGATGAGTTGATGTACCTGCTGGAAGACCTCCGCGTACTCCCAGAGGTATGCATATCCCTGGTTGAGAACCACTGACTTAAACTAGAACATCTCTGGAGAAAGCAGACAGATGCTGTGTAGTGCCTTGTTAAAGACATCTGCTAGGGATGTCAGCCACTAGCCACTGTTGGAGACAGTGGCCAGACTAGATAGACCATCAGTCTGATCGGGTATAGCAGTTCTATGTGCAAAACAAAAAGTCCAAATGCAGAACGAATGAGTGTTCTGATAAGCTTTTCCACTCATTTACTTTGCTTTATGTTGTGTCCCATCTGTATTACATCTTGGCTAAACTCTTCAAGGCAGGGAGCTTGTCAAAGTTCCTACTGTAATTTTGAAGCTATACATATTTTCTACAAGGAAACATTTGCCTTGACATGTTTTATTTTTCAGTTGGAGAACATTGGGAATTTTATCAAAGCCATCCAAGTCTATGGTATGAAGCCACATGATATTTTTGAAGCAAATGATCTTTATGAGAATGGGAACATGACCCAAGTTCAGACTTCACTCGTGGCACTAGCAGGTCTGGTAAGTATTTATCTACGCAGAATATACTGTACCACACTGAACTGGTAGAAATCCATGCATTGGCCAGAATCATCTCTTCCACTCATAAGTGTGGAAAACTTGGCAGGCAGGTGCTTCTGGTATGCTCCTCTCTTCCCCCAGGGGTCCTGCAGAAGCCACACTTTGGGTGCCTTGGTGTCTCCCTTGTCAAGGTAGGGGGTACAAGGATTGTGGGTAAGAGCAGTTGGGGTTATGAAAGTGCTGTCTTTAACAGCATAGTCCCCTGCTTACATGTGACAACACGGGAATGAGTTTGACACAGTAACTCATGATAAATCTTCTCCACAACAGCTGTTGAGCAGCCACAGAGTGACTTTGCTAATGGTAGCCTGAAATATACTAAAGCTATGCTTGCAGGGAGCAGAAGCCAAGAGGGTTAGCTGTAAGTAGGATTACGTTTTCTCTGTCGACGTCCTAGGTATGTGAAGTAGGAAGGCCTTGTACTCAGAACACACACAGCAACCAAACCCCATTCACTAGAGGAGATGAAGTCTGAGAATGTGGAGGTTAACCTCAGAATCCTTAATATCTTTAGACCCCCCAACCCATGGATTTTTCAGGG
Source organism: Mauremys reevesii (assembly GCF_016161935.1). NCBI lineage: Eukaryota > Metazoa > Chordata > Testudines > Geoemydidae > Mauremys > Mauremys reevesii. The sequence continues at coordinate 74,538,302 of NC_052630.1, forward strand.
TGAAGACGACCAATGAATCACATGTATTACTCCTTTTAAATTTCAGAAGGCTATATGAATAATTACTAGTGTGGTTGGCTACATAACCATAGAAAAAATCCTGCCAAATAACACTTACCTAATTGTACAGGATGACTGTAGTTTAATATTAGAAAATCTTTCTAGCAGTAAAAGATGTACATACTAAATGTAAGACATTAGTCAAGTAATACTTTCTCTTTTCAAGCAAATATAAAACTTGCTGACCAATATTTTTAAGAAGTGACTAATGATTTTGGGTGGTGTTTTTTTAGTTCCCATAGTGACACCTTAAAGGGACTGATTTTCAGAGTACAGATATGCAGCACTTTCTGAAAATCAGGCCCCCATCAGGCATCTTAAGTTTGGGACCCAAAAGTTGAGGCACTCTTATTAGTCACTTTTGAAAAGCTTAGCCTGCTGTCCGTGGATGGGGACAAGAAGTATGATTTGAAAAGTGTGTGGTCACTTTTTAAATGACTTGTTTTTACTTAGGCAAAAACCAAAGGATTCCATACCACAATTGATCTTGGTGTCAAATATGCAGAAAAGCAAGCAAGGAGTTTTGATGCAGGAAAACTAAAAGCTGGCCAAAGTGTAATTGGCCTGCAGGTAAGCATGAGATTAAAGCTTTGTGTATGGTAAACCAAATTGAGAAACCATCCTCAAATGTAACCGATAATTTTCTGTTTGGAAAAGCAATTGATTGAAGTGCAATTCACTTAAGGGCTTGTCTATATGAACATTTAGTGCATGGCAAATGTAAATCTACCAAACACTAGCCTGCTATGTACAAACTGTCCATGTGGACATTGCCACTGCAAACTACAAAATTCTCTAGTGCACTTTGTAGTACCCAGCAACAGGCTCCTCTGAGGTAGATTTATACTGCAGCTTGCTGCATGCTGTTTATGTAGACAAACCCTAAAATGGGCTGCTGGTTTCTCACCTAGAACAAGTTCTCTTTCTGCTGTTAGTGTGCAGTTTGTTTTCTGTCCTTGTAAACAATTGATAGGATTTCTAAAATTGAGTGACAGTCAGTGAAAGGAGTTTCTTCCTCTACTGTAATTTCTAAATTAGGCTTGGCAGAATTATGTATTTATCGATACATCTTGATTTCACTGTACACACACAAGTAGATGAAAGATATTTCCATTCCTACTCATGAAAATGTACTAGTGAGCAAAGAAAGAAAAATGCTGCTTGAGATTGAGTCCCAACTTCCTGTTTATAAAACATGTTGTATTGCCAGCATTAGAAGAGCTGGAACGGGGTGCTGTTTAGGTAGCTTTAAACTTTTTGAATCTCAGCATCTGCTATCATTAAATAATTATTCACTGACCCCTTTCATCTCCCCATATGTTGCAACTGTGAACATTTAAATTAGTAAAAATTGGGGAAAAAATACGCAACCTATAATTTTAAACTGAATATTTAAAACTGATATCAATGCTTAAAAATAAACATTGATCTGTCAAAACTATAAAAAATAGAATTCTGCTAGGCCTAAATATAATAGAGGTAGGGATGGAGAAGTGGGCTTAATGTTTCTTGTAAAACAACATTTCTCTATCCCAAGAAATAGTGGTTTAGAAGCAAGTTGGAAGCTTGCTGGATGCAGTGCTACTTTGAATTTTGAGGGGTCTGTTCTCTCTGTTTTTTGTGCTAATCAATCAGAATAAGACAATAGCATCAAATGTTAATGTGTTGTACCACACAACTGCAAGTATAATAGAACCTCAGTTACGAACACCTCGGGATTGGAGGTTGTTCGTAACTCTGAAAAAAACATTATGGTTGTTCTGTCAAAAGTTTACAACTCACTTAATACTGCTTTGAAACTTTACTATGCAGAAGAAAAATGTTGCTTTTAACTATCTTAATTTAAATGAAACAAGCAGTTTCCTTGCCTTGTCCAGTTTTTTTAAACTTTCCATTTTTAATAGTTTACATTTAACTCAGTACTGTATTTGCTTTTTTCTCTGACACTGCCTGATTGCATACTTCCGGTTCCAAATGAAGTGTGTAGCTGGATGGTCAGTTCATAACTCCGGTGTTCATAACTCTGAGGTTCTACTGTAATGTGATATGAATTAGCCTTTCCATCGTAGACCATATGGCTAAAATATGCATTGGTGCACAAAATGAAATTCGGTTTCTCTCTCTAATCAACACACTGTTGGACACGCATACCCCCTTGCATAGCCATTCAAGTAGGGCATTGGTTTAGTCATTCTTTGCTCAAGAGAAACTCAGTATCTGTTTAGAAGTGAACATTAAGGTCAGTGGCTAAGCTGTAACTGCTTTCTCTATATTAAGGTCCAACCAATGCAATTGTTGTTGGTATCTCTGTCCTGCACTAGGTCTCCTTGAGTTGCTATGTCACTCCCCTCTCACCCTTTTTTGTCTTTTTTTATAAAGATGGGAACCAACAAGTGTGCCAGCCAGGCAGGTATGACTGCTTATGGGACCAGAAGGCATCTCTATGATCCAAAAATGCAAACTGATAAGCCATTTGACCAGACAACAATTAGCCTACAGATGGGTACTAACAAAGGGGCCAGTCAGGTAAGCAAGGTTACATGTGATACAGTATTTCAAAATTAGCTATTGTCATGACACTGCAACACTCCAGTGAGCAAGCAGATAGGTAACAGGCTGAAGGGGTGGATCTGCATCTTGCTAAGGGAGTCTTCAGTTGAGACCTTGGGAGCGCACAGTACCAGTAGTACTTCCTTGCAATGATTCAAGAGCCGAGTCTCTTGTGGGCACATGATCTGCTTCCTCTTGAGAAGAACTAGAAGGAACAAAAAACAGTGCCTACAGCAAGCCCCTTTCTCTGGCTGTATTGTCAGAAAAGTAAGGGGAAGTATCATTTGACACACCAAAATGGAAGAGAGCTCCCTGGGCAATATCCTGGTTGAATGTCCACCATCCCCTTTGCAACATTCAGAAGGGGGGCATGCTGGGCTTCTCACTAGGGCCTTCCCCCAGGGGTTGTAGAGCTATAGCATAACACCTATTAAACACACCAGTGAAAAAGTTAACTGTTGGTCCTGTAATATTGTATTTTGTCACTTTTACTGTTCAGCTTGTACAAGTGGATGCTGTACATACAGAACTCAGTGAAATTCATTGTCAAGATTCTTAACTGAATTTTAGGGTAACCTTAACATAAATTTACTTTATTATTATCCTGTTTCACTAGGCTGGGATGCTGGCACCAGGCACCAGAAGAGATATTTATGACCAGAAGCTCACATTACAACCAGTGGACAACTCTACTATTTCACTACAAATGGGTACCAACAAAGTGGCTTCCCAGAAGGGAATGAGCGTGTATGGGCTTGGACGACAAGTGTATGACCCCAAATATTGTGCTGCTCCAACAGAACCTGTAATTCATAATGGAAGCCAAGGAACAGGAACTAATGGGTCAGAAATCAGCGATAGTGATTATCAGGCAGAATATCCAGATGACTATCATGGCGAGTACCAAGATGACTATCAAAGAGATTACCATGGTCAGTACAGTGACCAGGGCATTGATTACTAGATCTGTATCAAAAGCTCAGTATATTAGTCCATTATTTTATTCAGTAAAAACAAAACTAGCCTTGTGGAATTGTTACCCGTCTTCCTACACACTATGCTTAATGTTCCTAAAGAAAGATTGCCTTACATACATTCCTTTTTCCTTTCTCTGCCCTTTCCCTCTTCTAGCTGCCTTTAGTGCTGTAACAGTTGTAGTCTACAGCACAACCAATAACTGCATATGAAGTAAAAAGGAATACTGTGAAAGGGGAGTACTCATGTACAGCCAATTCTAATAAAGAGCTATGCATCTTCGCAATCCTCTACTTAAATAGGTATTTACACACAACATCCGCCCCTCATTTTACTTATTTAGTACTTACCTAATTTCTGCATGGAATACTCAAGACTTCCATGCTTACGTTAAATGCTAATGTTAAGCTGCAGTATATTAGTAAATAATTATTTCTGCAGTGTGGTTTGCTTATGTTTAAAGTCAGACAGTAGACAGGATAAATGTGCATTTGTGATTGTGTATTCATTCCATTATCTAAACTGACCAAACTCCTAGAAATAGTTGTCTTACTAAAAAGGGAGCTTGTACAAAGTCCTTGAGCCCACAGAAGTCCCATGTTTTTGCTGGTGCATTTATTTTTGTTTGTGCCATAATATATCCATGTAGAAATGCTTTTTCTTCCTTGAACTGTATTTATTGCCACGTTTCTTATCATAAACTGATCCCATTGTATTTTTATAAATATTTTTTCTTGAAGGTATATGACTTTGATGTCTCATTCATTTATTACATTACCATGCTTTGAACATTAGTTACCACAGAACTTATTCCCAAATCATATTCTCAGCAGTGTCAAGGTAATCTAGAACCCCCACAGCTCAGGAAATGTGAGAATGGTTCTGAAAAAAATTCTAGTGTACCTGTGTCAGGCCACAGTATGAAATGTTCTTTTCAACATCCAAGCCCTAGAAAGGGAGGGGATCCCCTGCAGATCTCAACTGGGAGCAGCATACAAAAGAGAAGACTCTCTCCACTCCCATGAGCTACCTGGGGCATGGATGAAGCATCTGTAGAGTAGCACTAGGTCCTCCTCCCTAATGTTGAGAGAGTAATATTGTCTAACTTGGATCCCCAACGCATCAAGTGTGCCTGTGTACTGGCCGGCGGATGAGCATCCGCCAAAATGCATCATCCAGAGGCGGCTTGTCGGTGGGTGCTCGTCCTCCGTGGTTCGTTGTCTGGTGCCCGCCAGACAAAAAGGGTTGGGGACCACTGGTCTAACTACACATTCTGCAGGAACCTGCTCTAACCCTCTCTCATTCCCCCAGACACCTGTAAGTAAGAAGCAGACCAACTTGAAACAGAGTTTGTACTGATCCTGGTGAGAATAATCTGTGGAGGGGAGAATAGCAGTTTGACTAAAATGCAATTACAAAATCCAGAATCGTATGATTTGGGAATAGGAGTTCATTTGTTAACACAGTGACAAGTTGCAGATTTACTACAGAGCTTCTGCTTTAGCCTACACCATTGACATGGCCAGTATGTACATTCATAGTATATCTGCTACTCAGAGGTGGTGCTTCAACAAACACTTAACAGAGCATTAAGTGTAGCATTCAAAAACTACAAGCATACAAGTTTTAGGCAGCTGCCAGCCCACAACAAAAAATAAGGGCATTCTTTGTGACTGGACTAGAAGGCTGTCTCCCTCTGTGTGGACTACTAAGAAGCAACACTAAGGGTTTGTCTACACTTGAAACGCTATAGTGGCATGGCTGTAGCATTTCAATGTAGACATACTTATGCTGACAGGAAGGCTTCACTTGGTGGTGGTGTAGGTAATCCACCTCTTTCATCAACCCAGCACTGTCTACAGCAGGGGTTAGGTTGGCCACAACTGTTGCTCAGGGCAGCAGCTTTTTCAATCCCAGAGCAAGGGAGCTGTAGACCAGGCCTATCTTTTCTCTAACCACTTTAACAATAGCCTAACACCAGGGTTCCCAGAGATGCTAACAAAGCTGTTGGCAGTGGAAGGGGGACAGTTAAAAACAACTTTAGATGGGGTCCCGGATGTGAGCGAGTACTTAAGGAGTCATGCTAATAGCAAGGCATCCTGAGCTTGTGAAGGGCCCTTCCTTCAGGAAGATAAATAAAGTGCCCATTTGTTACCGAGTTCCTGCTGTTTGCTTTTGATATGGTTTGATATCAGACATTCAGCTGGCCTGTTGACTGTAGCTTAGCTATTTATGTCTAACAAATCATCCTGAACTAGCTGCCTGAGTCAACAGAATTAAAATAACCATTTCACATATTAAGAGGGGGAAAAGGAACTGTCCATCAAACCTGTGAACTATATTTTACTGCAGTTAGTCCTGTATAGGACGCATAGGAGTTAAATCCCTATGAAGGTAATTAGTCTCAGTGCCCACCTATCATGTTAAACAAAATGCTTAAAAGCAGTATTATGATTACTCATCACTTATGCCATATTGATAGGTTATTTAAAAAAAAAAGCAAGCTCCAGGAAAGTAGTTTAAACTAATCTTGCTCATTAGGACCACAATCCTGGTCCAACTGAAGTCTTCCCATTATGATGCAACAGGGACTAAGTTAATTAGCATGAAATGTGTTTATAGATTGAGGAAAGGATTTGCACAAGTTTTCATTTTTCAGTGGTTTAAGGCCTCATGAATTCAGTGGACAGTCCCACTGTAGGAAATACCCACATAATGCTTAAAAATACACTTCTCTAAATTTCATACTAACTAGTTGGTACATACACTCACAAATGTCATTACCTGTTTTCTTAAAAGCCCATGTTTTGTGTACAATTGTTTTTCAAATTCATGTACTTTGAAATAGACTATAAAATTGATTAATACACTAATCTTGATGTCAGTTACTCAATACTGTACTGTCATGCTCATGACTTCCTCAGGGCAGACCTGTACAGGCCAGACTAGTGCTGTACACCTGAAACATACTCCAGCCTGATTCTTACCTGCAACATCCCTTCTGATTTTAAAGTTCCTCACTAAGAAGTGTGAATGCCTGTCAAACTGCCAAATTTTATAAAGACCTTTAGCCACAGAAAAGGTGCTGTAAGGGCAGTGGCATTGCAGCTTTCACCACAATGTCTTAAATCTGGTCTTAGATGAGAAGGTATGTTTTTCAAACTAGACCTTCCTTCCCTCTACCCTTCTAGAAAGACTTAGAGTCAAGGCCCTTACTTATCCAGACTCATAGAAATTCCATTTAGCAGCCTGGGCTTTGCACTGAGGAAAAAGCTACTCTTCAGCAGTAACTGATACCCTCCTAACTTTGTGATTTAATTCTTAATCTGAGTCCATTATGCTCTGTAGATAAAATTAAGGAGATGTTTATTAGTTACTATAACTTGTTTATCACAATTCTTAAGATAGTAATTTTAGAAGGGAAGGAAACCCCACTCTAGCAATGCACAACAGGTTTGGTCCTACCTCTTAAGGTTGCAAATCAGAGGAGTGAAGAGCTAAGACATATGTCAGGATCAGATTTTACTTTTAAGAGCCTGCAAAAAGTGAAACTGACCAACCTAGTTTTACAGCAACATGTAAACAGCATAAAAGGTGAAAAGTAAGTAAAGGCAACTGAATATAGGTCAAAAGACTAAATACATTAAGTTGGCCGTTGCACCTGATACCATGTGATATTCAAGTACTCTAAAGCACTTTTTAAAATGATCAATTAGGCATTCTTTGAAAGAGATGTAGTTAAACATATTTGGGAAGTGTCTATTTCACACAAGCTCATGTTCCTATTTAAATGCTTAATTTCCCACTTCTAGCAGATGTAGCAATGTATTAGTAAATATGGAAAGATGACACATACTGCATTAAAATAAACCAAAAACTCAAATAATAGGAAACCATTAAAAGATGTATGTGGGAGAACATGGAGATGAAACCATGATGAAAGACTACTGTTAAGCTATATTGCATTTTAATTCCCACACCAAGTTAACTGTCCTCCAACACACTGGAATGAGAGAAGGTAGCTGGTCAGTAATCCACAAATTTTCTTAACATACTCAAGTTCTTCAGGGCAAGGAAAAATCTTTCCTCTGTAATAACACTGTACAAGTTTAAGGGACTATACACATTATTGTAAGACAAGAAATGAAAATCCAGGACTTTCTTTTGAGAAGAAAAGATATGCTGTTCAGAAACCTGATAGGTAGGATACTGAATGGCCATGGATACTTAAGTCTTAAGATTTTCTGTAATTTTGGTAGGGGCTAGAGCACTTTTAAAATACACCTCTACCTCAATACAACGCGACCTGATATAACACAGTAAAGCAGCGCTCCGAGGGGGGGGGAAATGCACACTCCGGTGGATCAAAGCAAGTTCGATATAACGCAGTTTCACCTATAACACGGTAAGATTTTTTTGTTCCCGAGGACAGTGTTCTATTGAGGTAGAGGTGTAGGAATGTGCACAAGGATTCTGAAGATGACCTGAAGACCATCTCTGCATTTCTCAAAGCTTGTACCTTCTACAAACAGAAGTTGGTCTAGTAAATTACCACCTCACCTACCTTGTCTCTCATACATCCTGGGACCAATATGGCTTCAACACCACTGCAAACAACTATGGAAGATACTGTACTTAAATATCATGTCTCCTTTGGCTTTAGGGTTCCTGCACTGCTTTAAATTTACCATTCTAAACTATACTCCAGGTTCTGACATGACCTCCCATTTAAACGATACTATACGTTTATTTCTATTTTTAAATTTCTTGTAAAATAAAGTTTTATAAATGATTTCCTACTTCCCGTTTGGTGTTTAGAAGTCTTCAGTAACAGAGAAACTGATTATACATAAAGTGCTATCAAATGCACAAAAACTTACATGCCAAAAAAAAAATCCAGCTTTTTAAAGTTACACTAGGGGTTGATGGATGCAATCATGGCTACTAAATTTTCAGTAATGGACTATTTTCAAGATGACTATGTGCCTTTAAAATAAGTCTGTGCTGTTTGTTTAATTAGGAAGGACTCATGAGTGGATGAAGTACATTACATGCTGTCCTCTGTTTGGCTTGAAGGCTGCTGATCTAACAATGAGGATATTGGGTCACAGGACTGACCTACATAAGTTGTCCTGACAGTGTCTAAAGGTAGGGTAGATACTCAAACAGACAAAGATGGAATACAAATGAATCATTAATGATAGCTTAGGCTAACAGCCTTCCTTGCCAATTGGGTAGAGCAGCTATTAGTATGTTCAGGCTCTCACATAGTAGGAATTCACTTCTGGGAGCCAGAAGCAAAGTAAATGAACTCATTTTAGTCCCCCTCACAAAATACCACCACAGTTTGATCTACTTCTGCTGAACATAGGTGTAGCCATGACTGGAGAAGCTTTCACAGTGTCTGGCTGAGCTATGTGCCACTTGGGTCATTCTTTTACAGTAGAACCTCAGAAATATGATCAGAGTTACGAACTGACCAGTCAACCACACACCATTTGGAACCAGAAGTGTGCAATCGGGCAGCAGCAGCAGAGAGAGAGAGAGACACACACACAAAAACAAATACCATACAGTACTGTGTTAAATGTAAACTACTAAAAAAATAAGGCGAAAGCAGCATTTTCCTTCTGCATAGTAAAGTTTCAAAGATGTATTAAATCAATGTTCAGCTGTAAATTTTTGAAAAAACAACCAGAACGTTTTGTTCAGAGTTACAAGCAAGCTCCATTCCTGAGGTGTTCGTAATTGTGAGGTTCTATTATACTAAATTTTCTCAACTCTGGACCCAATTGCCCTGTCCCATGGGAAGAACCTCAGTGCGGGGCTAAAGGGGAAGAACTCTCCATAATGTTTCCTTTGTGGAATTTTCTCCCCAGTGCTTGGGTTTTCAGGCTGGGCTTGCTGCTCATGTGGAAAAGGCTGCAGGTCCTGCTCCCAAATGCTCAGTTCTCCTGGGACAAGCAGGAAACTGGGTCTATCCTGACAGAGGACCTGTGTCTTTGGCCATCCCAGTAGCAATAAGGTTTTCACAGCCAGTGGCTGTCCCTGCAATCCCTTATATACAGCCTCTGGAGATGATCCCACCCACTGCCCTCCCCTGCATGGATCACCACACCTAGAGAGTGTTAATGTCTGGCTGAAAACATAGGGGATAAGGAAATGCTGACACAGAAATGTCTAAACCTCCTTTTCACATGGTGGGGGGAGGAGGGAGGGAATCCATAGATCTCAATGGAATGGTCTGACCAATTTTTATTAGAAGACAAGAGAATTGCCACTAATTGCCTTTGCTGCCTCTGATATTTCCTCAGTTATTAAACAAACTCTGTCCTCCTCCACCTTTGAGTTTGTTCTTTAGGGCAGCAAAGACAGGAACTTTCTCTTACCTCCAGAAATGTTCCAGCTCATAGACTGAAACCATCTGTACTACATGTATATCTCTGCTAGAGACATCTTCTGGTCTCTCTCTCACTCCTGCTTCAAAACAGGAAGTTAAAGCAGCTCTGGGGGAAAAAAAAGGATTGTGTAGCATTGAGTAAAAATCGACCATCAGATCTAGATGAATTAAAAACAAAACCTCACTATAATATCCTGATCTTTTTTTTCCAATTTCCTCCCAAAAGATAGAGAAATGGATCCATGTATCTCACAAAATGAGAGAATTTTGACCTCATGAAAATTTATGACATCCAGGATCCAAACCCACCCCCGAGCTCAACAAAACTTCAATTGTGCATAAAAAAGACATTCCCTGATGCTCTTTGAGGGTTTTATTATTGCTATTTAAACTTTTTGTCTTCTCCTTCAGCATCTCTTCTGGAGGCTCCTCCTCTCCCCCCGAGTCGTCTTAGGATGGAATCCTTTGTCATCTCTTCACTCTCTCCCCATGAGGTAATTTTCTTCACTCCCCAAACTACCACTTCTATGCCAGAAACTTCCACATCTACTTCTTCACCCCAATGTCTCAACCTCTGTCCAATTACATCTGCCTCTCTCTGACATTTCATCCTATGATCTCAGATCAACATCAAGAGCTCAGCTTATTTTCCCTGCTTTCTGTCACATACTAAATGTCTGTTCATTTTAATTTACAAACCTTAGTACATCTAGAGGATTTATCCCTCATCTGCCCTGCAGAGAAGAACCAAAGGGCTGTTCATAATTTTCCTCCTCACCAAGACCACCCATCCACCTGCACAAAAAAAACCCTCCTCAAACCAAAAAACAACCGACCGACCTCCCACAAACCCCACGTACCTCGTAGCCATTGTCTTGGCTGAGGGAAACTGGAGATAATTTCCTTCCAATGGCTTCAATGTTGCTCCTTAATTGGGTGTAGTGGTTATTAAGGATATTAAGTAGTCCAAATGGGAATGATCTAAAAGAACCTTCTTTACAGTTCTGTGCATCAACTGACCCAGGGACTATTGACCAATATTTTCCAGATAGGTGCATACAGAATTACGGCTGGGTCACGTCAGCTGACTTATCAAGCGGGTCCGATACCAAAAGGATAGCTCTTGGACTTAGTCAACTTACTGATTTCAAGCAGCACCACAAATCTTACAGGAGATTTGTTTATTAATTCAACTTTTATAAAACCTCATAAATACTTACACATTTTTTAATAAAATCAGATATGCTGGAAAAATCCATTATTGTACATAAAAAATTAAACAATAATTAAATCTAATTTTTTCTTCAGTGCAAGAGGTACAAACCAGGGTTTACACATCTAAAAATTACTTTGTTGCAACATATCTGTAACCTTCACTTTGTTTTGTCTGAATTTCTATTACTGTTTAGCCTGCATGCTTTCAAGGTCAATCTCAAGTTCAAGTCTACAATCGAGGGGGAGGGAAAGAAGGGGAGTCAAATACGTAGCACTGGCCCTGACATTTTTATCAAAATATTTGTAAAATGTGATCTTCCAAGAAAATAAAGGGGGATTGTGCACTCTTGTATCTGTGTATCCAGGATTTTCTTTGGTGGGGGAAAGTAAGGGTACAAAGAACTATTTTGTATTCTTTTTGTGCTTTTCAATAATTTTTTTACTAAATTCACCAAAAGTACAAGTAACGAAGACACCAAGCACAGCCATTCATAATCAGAATAATAAACTTAAAACCATGAATTCTAACTTAAGAGCTTAGGTTATTTCTCTATACAATAATGCTATGAAAAAAGTGTAAGTGCCTCAGGCCTGGTCTACACCTAAAACTTAGATCAACCTAGCTACATTGCTCAGAGCTGGGAAAAAAATTCCACGCTGTGTGCAGTTAAGTTGACCTAACCCTCACTGTAGATGTAGACAGGTCAAAGCATGAATTCTTCCATCAACCTAGGTACCATCTCTTGAGAGGGGGTGGATTTACTACAGTGACAGAAAACCCCTTTTCATCGCTGCAGTGTTACACTACAATGCTACTGCAGTTGTACCACTGCAGCACTTGTAGCATAGACACACCCTCAGTCTGCAACCTCTTGAAAAATAAATCAAGAAATAGTCACCAAAATATATTGTTATGAGCTGGATAAAACCTTGTTATGGGATGAGTTAAAACGTCTTCAAACTGGTGTCTGAATGAGTCTCCCATTTAAGCCAGCTGTAAGAAACAGTTAAAAGGCCACACCTAAAACAAAGCCTAATAAAGTCTGCCCAGACACTGGTGTCAGGTGGATAGAAGGTTTGCCTCGGTATTGTGATCATGGGTAAGTCAGAGGCAGAGGCAGACAGAACACACAGAAACTGAGAATGGACTGAGGTTATGTCTACACTATCACTTATGTTAATCAGGAATGTGAATAAGCCACCCACTGAGCGCCATAAGTTACACTAACCTAAGCCTGGTGTGCACTATGTCAGGAGGAGAGCTTCTGCCCACATAGCCGCTGACACTTGTTGGGGTGGATTAATTAAGTTGGCGGGAGAGCTCTCCTGTTCGCTTAGAGTGGCTCCACTAGAGATCTTACAACAGAGCAGCTGCATGCGTACAGCTCTGCCGCTGTAAGCTCTCTAGGGTAGCCACAGCCTGAGTGAGTGACACTGACAGGCTGAAGAAGCAGATGAAAGTGGGTGGCTCACCCTGGAAGACACATGGGGAGAGGTTTTTGGGTCAGGTGCAGACTGAAGACTGCTCTTGGTCCTGTTAGCAAAAGAAGCTGTTTCCTGCTATTTGATTGCCTATGTGTTCAGAAAGACAGAACTTTGTACGTTCGTTGTAAATAACCAAAACTTAATCAAAGAAACACTTGACTTTCACCAATTTGTACTCCCATCTGAACACTTACCAGCCCCCAAACTTTGACTAGCCACTTGGGTCAAAAAGGGGCAACAATACCGACTTCATTTTTGTGTATGACACAATTTAGCAGGACATGGAATGGCTGCCCAACCCTGGGCTTTACTGAGAATTATATTTTGTGCCTGGGTGACAATCATGCTGAGTTCTAAACACACAGTCAGATTCTCAGCTGATGCAAAAGCAGCAAAGAATCCTGTGGCACCTTATAACAGACGTTTTGGAGTATGAGCTTTCGTGGGTGAATACCCACTTCGTCAGATGCAAGTAGTGATGCATGATGATGTAAATTGTCACAGCTGATGTAAATTGTCATAGCTCCATTAAAGTCAACTGGCAACCTTTTTCTCTGAGAGCTTGTCTTCACAGCAATATAACTCGAGTTTGTACACTCAAAAAACTGCATCTGAGCTAGCCTACCTCAAGCGAGAGCAACCACACTACAAAAAAAAACTATGGACTTACACAGAGAGTGATTTGATTAGCAGTACAGAGTAATTGGGTTAATAGAGTGATTGGATTAGCTGCTAATGACTTGTAACTCAAGCTGTTACATCCCCACAGCATTAGGAGCTTGAGCTTCAGCATCACTTGAATCTCAAACTATCGCATCCCTCCCTCACCCAAACAGGTTCGAGCATAAAACACCATTTAAGGCTGTCTCCACTACAAAGTTAAGTCACTGTAATTAAACAGCTGTTGCATGTCCACACTATGCTCCTTGTGTGGGCGGAGTATATCCACAGTTGCAGCTCTTGTATTGACACAAAGAGCAGTGCACTGTGGGTAGCTATCCCACTGTGCAACTGGCCGCAGGGTGTTTTGGAAAGGGTTTGCAATGCATCATGGGGGCAGGTTCAATGTCACATGATGCAGGTTTCTCAATCCCATCATTCCATGGGCATCCTACTAGGTTTCCAGCTGCTTTTCAACAGCCTTGGTCACCTGTGAGCCAGCCATGTGTGGCAGAACGCATGGATCCTGTACTGCTCTTCAGTATTGTGCTGGCATTATAAACACAAGGCTATAAGAGGAGCTCAAGTGGGGGAGCTATTCACCAACACTCTGACCCCAGCCTCCTCCTTGTAGAAGCGGCATGTCTGCGGCTCCGCACCAGAGATGACTATTTGCCTCCCTTGCCTTCTGCTATGCCTGCCGCAGCTCTTTGAACTGCTGTATGTCATAGCCCTTCTCCATCATGCCCTGAGCAAGTTTCTGAGGCTGGAGCAGAGCTGCACCTGCATAGCCGCCTCTCCCCACAGATCCAGGAGATCGACCACCTCCCAGGTACTTAAGGCAGAGTACTGCATGGAGCCAGCATGCTGGGCAGTTGCTATGTGAGAGTTAAAGTGGCGGGAGGAGCATTGCAGTGTGTACACCTCTAGTTAGGTCAACATAAGCTGCCTTGTGTTGACAAAACTATGTAGTGTAGACATGGCCTAACTCAAGCTAGAGATTTGAGTAGGGATGGGAGTCTAGGAGTAACATAAATTATAACCTGAGTTAATTGTGCTTGAAGACACACTCTTAGTCTTTAAGTCTGAAACTGCGTCTTGAGAGGGCATCTCCCTTCTTTCACCTCATAATTTTTAAATAGTGTAAAGCACAAACAAACAATATCAGCTTAAAACATGTGCCAGATTCTCCAGCACATCTGAGTACTGCTCAGTGTATGGAAGCAGGATAGCTATACCAGTCCCAGTGTGAATTAGAACAACCTAGCACTACAGAAATTTACACTTAAGGCCTTTTGAACCTTTATGCCAATGGAGGATCAATGTGGCTTTGAGGAATCCCGCCACATGCTCTCTCTGCGCCTCTTCATCCCTCTCTATGCTTGTGATGGGAAGGGTGGTTGGCACAAAAGCCAGCTGTGCCTGCTTTACACCAACAGAGTTCACTGCTGGCCATTCATGGCCACAATCTGACCCTGAGCTTCCAGTGCCAGTAACAATGATTAGTGTGAAAGGATGAAAGCCCTGGGGCTCAACAATTTGGCTGCTGCAAGAAATCATAAAGTAGAAAATAAATCTTTACAGTCTATCCCCATTCTTGTAGTACACCTGGGAGACAACATGTTATTTGATGTCCTCATCACATTGTCTTTGTTCCCGTTTCACCATAGGCTGTAGTTCTGTACCATCTTCATTGTTTCGGGGGGTCTTTTGCTTTCTGTTTTTCTCCCACTCTGTTAGCTTGGTGCTGTGATTCACAAAATTCTACAAAGCAGAAATAAAGGACAATTTAAACTGTTATATAAATCAACAACCTGGTGAAACACTGAAAAGGAGGACAATTAGCATGGAGTGTTAAACCCTTCAACTAACTAGTTCCCAAGTGGATGACACTGGAAACTAGCTATGTCTAGTGGGATGATTACAGCTGTTGAGGAGAGGGCAGTCTCTCTACAACCTCGCTTACTGGAAAGCTTCATTTCCCTCTGGCCCCAAGTGCATGGCAAGTTGCACAGGGAGTTAAGGCCAGAGTTGGAGAGCCTGGCAGTAGGGATTAGGAAAGAATATAGACAGCAGTGCAGTGCAGACAAGGAGTGGCTATAAATTGCCTTATTGAGGCAAAAATTAAAGTTAGACACATTCTGGCATTTGGCAAATAGTTTGTGGTTGACAGAAGTAGAAGTCTCTCATTTGAAGAAGGAAAAGTTTGGAGGGCAAGACTCCAAAAAGGTTCCATGCTCAAGAATCTATCGCTATTCATGACAGAATGTAAACACATGCATAGCCTTAAGCATGTGGTTAAGTGCTGTCCTGAATGGAAACGAAAAACCAAATACACCACTACCTCGATATACCACCACCCGATATAACACGAATTCGAATATAACATGGTAAAGCAGTGCTCGGGGGGGAGGGGCTGTGCACTCCGGTGGATCAAAGTAAGTTCAATATAACATGGTTTCACCTATAACACGGTAAGATTTTTTGGCTCCCAAGGACAGTGTTATCTCGAGGTAGAGGTGTAACTGTCTTCTTTTGGCCAAAGGGTTATATTCATTTATAGGAAGTTTGGGTGTTTAAACCCCCCACCCCAAAAACTGAATTCTGTGAACATTACAAGGAAAATAACAACTACTATTTCAAATCAGATATTATGGCACTTTTTCTGACGAAATCCATCAAGAGCATCCATCCTGTATGGGTTATTCTGGCTGCTAAATTTATTTTTCATGGACTAGTAATACTGTCTTTGTCACATGGCATGTGAAGAAAAATGCAGACCTGGCCAGAAAGCAGCATGAAAGGAAAGAACATCCGTCTCTTTAACCTTCCTCTCCATATGAAAGAAAAGGTATATGTACATTTAAACATTCCACATGCCTTTGTAACTAAAGTACCTTTTACCATCACTAACTACTGAATATTTGTTGAAACTAAAACGGTCTTCCTAATCCTTCAAATGATTCTCCATCATGTATCATCAGGAGTCTGGCACAGGAATTCTCATGGTACAGATAACAAACAACCCAGTGGAAAGAGACTGATTAAGTTTGCCAGATAAGGATGAGGTTTGTTCAAAATTGTAGTGTCTTCAGGGCTTATCATAGCTACCTGAACAACTGCTGAAAACTAGAGGGAACATTTCTGGATGCAAGTTAAGATACATTACATCTACATTTCTAGTTTTAGGTCTTCATGATGTAGATGGGGACTCTACATACTGGGTCACCTATTAATTTGTTAAGCACCAATAATGTATTTAACCTATGAAAAACACAAACGAAGATGGTCTTTATCCAGAGAGGCTGGGTCTAAAAGACTAAAGCAGATGCACTGGGAGACCCAATGGGAGATGTTCACTTTATTATATAATTTGTATCCTTTAGTCCACATCTTCTAAGGAGCTGGAGAAGGCATTTATTGTGGGTTAGTTTTTATGGCTGTGGGGGAAGAGGGGAGAGCAAATCTTAGGCACTAGAACACCACTTGATCAATACACTATTAAAACGTATTACTGAATTTATCTGCCTGCTAATGTGTCTACAAGAGTTTACCAGTAATTCTTGATCCATGAAGTATGGCTTCTCTGGAGATCCATCATTTGTTTCCATATCAATAGCAAAACAAAAGAACAGGGCATCCATGACCACTTCGAAAACCGACAAAAAGCTGTGGGCTACCAAGCAGGCAAAAAGTGCAACTAGCAACAGAGGAACTACCCATACGTGGAACTCACGATGGTAGTTAAATGCCATTAGCCCTCCAAAAACTGTGAAACATACAACAAACACCTGTATAAAGGGGAAAAAAAGGAAGCAGCTATATTATAATATGCACCAAAGCTATGGCAAATATTTTATTGGCTAATCTTTTAAAGACAATTTATTTCATAAACGGGAGAGAAGGCTTGAGATCAATCAATTTGAAACCATCTAGCTGTTCACACAGGACCTATGTGGATACACAGATTTACTATCATTGTTATTCTTGTCCTCCCATCCATGTCCCTTCCATATGTTTGTTATACCCACTTGTCATGCCTTGTCTTAAATTAGACTAAGTTCTAACGGGCATTAACTCTCTCTTACCATGTGATTGTACAGCATTTAGTGCAATGAGGCCTCTGGGTGCTTCTGCAATACTAATGATAATAATGAAGTAAATACAATAAGCGATGAACTAAGTTCCTCCAACAAAAATGCAAGAACCTGATTCTCCTCTCATCAAGCCCATTTTACATTAGTGTAACTCCATGACTTCAAAAGAGTCATATTCCCGATTTACTTAGTGTATGTGAAGAGAGAATCAGTCCCAAATCTTTGTCTTCATTATTACAGGATTGGGCCTATAGTTAGTCTATAATTAGGAGTTTATACATGGACTTTGTAAATTACAGTCTCTTACCTTTCCTAGAAAAATAATGAAGTCTCCAAAGCAATTAATGAATGCTATATTAGCAGAATTCTTTGCTAAAATAAAGAGAGCATCCTTTGCCGAGGTACAAAAATTTGTCCCATTTATGGCCGTTGTGGTGTATATATGCTGAAATGAGAGAATAAAAAGATAGAAATCTTTTAATCTGGAATATATACTATGGGAAAAGGAAAGCCTTAAAATATCTTTGGAAATACCGATGTTGTGCTTGCACATACAAGAGTTATTTTGCATAATCTTGCAGTTTAATTTCAAGCAAGTATATTAACTATGCCTGTAACTTCAAACTGACTTTTCACATAACTTCTGTGCTAGGTAAAAAAGGACAAAAGTAAAATTTGTGTTTCTGAAACTACCTCTTTCCAATTTCTTTTGGAACACTGCAGAGCCACACCCATGTCCTTCAGTAATGAATAACTAATCTGACATGTAAACTACAACGAAACTCTTATCTGGACATATGCCATGCTGGCTGCCTTTTCGATATATATGCCAACTAGAGTGTTGTGTTTCGTAAATTGTACAAATGAAACAAAGTAACACTTGTTATTAAACTTTTCACATGTAAAAATCAATGATTAAACAAGTTTTATATGTGACCCTTTCACTTACTATTGAGCCTTTGAATTTTCATGGACTCATAACCATAAAAAAACTACTTCACAGAAAGACAAAAGAATAATAAAAGAGTGGCAGGGAGTGTCGGGACTAGATCAGTTGGTCTTATGTGGGGAAAACATATGTTGATTTCAGTGGAAATTGTAGGCACTCAGGATTTTCAAGTAGGTACCGAGAATTTTGCAAGATTTTAGTATTATTTGTCTTCAGGTGGAGTTTTGCAAAGGCAGACTGGAGGATAGCCTTATCGACTTCTATAGGATTCTTCTAGCATCTTTTCAAAATAGCTTATATCAACATAATGGATAGAAATCATCAATAAGGAGTTGAATTAGTATCTGAATAAGGAGCAGGAAAAATGTCACTTGATATATAAAACATAGTTATGCTATAAGAGTTTTTGAGAAAAGAAGCCAGATTATACAGTATTAAAAAGATTAGTTAAATTTGGCATGCTCACTAAGACTAACAGAATGCAAGAGTTTTTGTGCAAAAGGAATTTGATGGCCTCACCGTTTATTTAGGGATTAGAATACCTTCTGCTTTGCTTGTGAATGAAAAAAATTCTCAGCATCTGCTGAAGGAAATATTTCTTTCTGGATTTCTGGTCCAACTTTCCACTTTTTCTTATTATAAATCAAAATACAGAACTGCCCAGAATAGCATCTATCTACTTTACATATTCCTAGAATGCCCAGTTATGTTCCATAACTTGATAACTAACATCTAGGCACCAAGTCCTGGTATAATATAAACTGATATGCCTGTACTTTAAAATATTTTAAAAAGAGAATTCATAAAAGCAAATTAAGACTTTTGGTATAAATGTAGTAGTGCAGTGTTTCTCAAACTGGGGTCGACACTTGTGTAGGGAAAGCCCCTGGCAGGCCGGGCCGGTTTGTTTACTTGCCCCGTCCGCAGGTCCGGCCAATCACGGCTCCCACTGGCTGCGGTTCACCACTGCAGGCCAATGGGAGCTGCTGGAAGCAGCAGCCAGTAAGTACCTCAGCCCGCGCCGCTTCCAGCAGCTCCCATTGGCCTGGAGTGGCGAACCGCCGCCAGTGGGAGCCGCGATCAGCCGGACCTGCGGACGGGGCAGGTAAACAAACCGGCCCAGCCTGCCAGGGGCTTTCCCTACTAAAGCAGCCACCCCAGTTTGAGAAACACTGTAGTAGCAGAATATTCATTTTATCTGATGAGACAAGGGAAATAGTTTCAGTTCCTAAATCAGTGAAACTACACAGTGGGGACGTGTAAGCAATGATGCTCTTTCATTGGGAAATTATTATATAGCACCAAATGTGTTCCAAGTGCTTTCACAGACCTTAAAATAATTCATGTCAAGACTGATTTCTACAGCACTAGGCAATACATACATAAGACAGCGGAATGGACACAGAATGTAGAATGTTTGCATGAATATCTGCTTGTTCATATTATTTAAAATAAGCTGGCTAGAAGAACAGACTCCTGTACTACACAGTTTCATTTCTACTCAAGCTGCTCCTTTTCCTTGCCTGTTCCGTAACAATGTCTGTGCAGGGTATAAAAATATTAGCTAAAGTATCTGTTAATAATAATAATTAGTAATACTATGGGCATAGCATGTCTTCCATCTGAAGATCTCAATGCACTTTACAAGCTTTGATGGATTCATTTAACACTCTGTGACACTATTTGCCTTCAGTATCCTAAGCGTAAAGGCTATGTACCTGGTCCTGCTCCACTGAAGTTGATGTGAGTCTTGCCATTAACTTCAATGAAAGCAGGACTGGACTCTACTTATGTAAATGGCACAGTCTCTTCTCTTGAATATCAAGAGAATACTATGTACTTTTGTACAAACACTACTTCCATCCTTCAAAAGAAAAAAATGCACTTGCCAGCTATGTTGGGATGTGAATAGCACCTGCATGATGATTTGTGGTACTACAAGCAAACAAAGCAGAAACAGAAGCAGCAGCAGCATTTAGTCAACACTTTGAAATTTCAAACCATATAAACATTAACCAAATCACCACAACACCCAGCAAGGCAGACAGGTAAGTAATAATGCAATATTACAGGAGTAAAAAGAAGCACAAAGAGATTAAGTGAGTTGACCAATGTCACAAAAGCAGTCAGTGACTGAGATAGGATTAGAACTCAGGAGTTCCTGGCTTTCACAGTGCAGGCTAAATCTCCTAAACCAAACTATCTCCATGCTTTGAACAAATTTACAGGTACAAGATAAAATGTATGATTTAGAGAGCAATTCCATGCACTTTAATCACATTTTACTAGTTTATTATACAAACAATGAAATAACACATTGGTTCCACACATATAAAACCTCAGTCTCACAGTTCAGGTCTCTATGTTCCTAATCCATTAAACCATTTATGTACCTGCCTAATTTTAAGCATATGAACAGGCCTACTGAAATAAACAGGACTACCTGCCTGGTTGACATTAAGCACATTACTGGAGGGTTTTGTTGGATGGTGGCCTTAGCCACTGTGAAAAACTGGGGCTATTATGCCTGTACATAAGAGTCCTGGTTGGTATTGTGAAGTTGATTTAGGAAAGACTGCTGTATCACAAGTGTCTATATGTATGTGGATCCACCACTGCTGGCAGGTACACGCCAGACTGATACAATGGGGGTGCTTAGGACTCAGTGACCCTAGTCAGGTACAATGAGTGAGCTGCATCTTTACAAAACCAGTTTTGTCTCAATCACCTGAAGAGTGGAAGAAATAAGGAAGGAAGGAGCAGTAGAAAGTTACCTAAAAGGTAGAACAAAGGAAGCCAGCAGGGTTTAAAAAGCAAGCCACACAGGAATATGAGAGCCAGACAGGAAGAAGAAGCAAGGGGGAGGAGAGAGCAAGGTCACCCAGGATGTAGCAGCCTCATAGAGCAAGGTGCTCTGACCACTTTCCTATGCCCAGATGGCCCCAAGGCCTCTGAAAACCCATGGGACTCTGACTCCAGCCCAAAAGAATGCCCTGGAGTGATGAGGAAACAGAGACAGAGATGTGAATTTAGTGTTTATTATTTTGTATGGGGGAGGGATAGCTCAGTGGTTTGAGCACTGGTCTACTAAACCCAGGGTTGAGAGTTCAATCCTTGAAGGGGCCATTTAGGGATCTGGGGCAAAAATCTGCCTGGGGATGAGTCCTGCTTTGAGCAGTGTTTTGGACTAGATCTCCTGAGGTCCCTTCCAATCCTGATATTTTATGATCAAGTATAAAAGAGAATACATGTGTTAGATGTGCTGACTCCGTGTGCATGTTAACTGCTTCACAACCACTGCATGCACCTTAGAGAATTAAACTATAAACCAGAAACTTAATCCCTTGGGGTGGAGTTCTTGGGAGAGGGTGTGTTTAACTATAAGGTAGCTTGAGGGGTCACCACTGCACCCAGAGGGATTAGGTAGCTGGACAGCAAGTTCCAGATCACAAGGGGGTGCTAGATGGAAGGTCTGAGCCCTGAAAATGTGCCTAGGGACCCAAAAATGGCTGGACTCCATTCATACACCAGGGGCTTAAAACACACAGGAATCTAGAGGGAAAGAGGCTTGGATTTCCCTCACAACAGTACTAGTGAGTGGCTGAAAAGGGGCACTTGCTAGGATCTGCAACAATCACCAGCAACCAACACAGACAGACAGACAATAGCTAAATCAGTGTCCCCAAACTGAGCAGTCACAATAGTTAACACACCACATTATACTCAGCCTAACACCTATTTGGAAAGAGCGTCCCAAATCCTAAATCACAAGGAGCATTTCCAACATGTTATGAAATCTTAAATGTTCCACTGTTTTCTAGTTAATGGGAGTATTCACTAACTCATTTCCTTTCATGGAAAGATATATTTGCTGAGTAAGAGAATGTAAATCAAAGTCAATTTAGAACTTGTTTTCATTTGGAAACAGGCAATATAAATATGTTTTTCAATAGGTTTTAAACTTTTCCCTTAGTCACTAGATTCTGTTTAATACACTAGTGATTTTCCACTAGCACAGTCCTTCCCAAAGGACTACAGGCAAGCAGTTATGACATCAGAGCTGCGCCACAAATCAAAGGGCCTGGGATGCAGTAGATAAGACACAACCTCACTCCTTCACTAAAGAGAGTTAATATATCAAAACTACCTTTGTGAAGAACACAGCCCTCTTTGCTTTGAAGCCTGGGAACCAGACATATTTCTCAGTATCAGGACAGATAAATAAGGAATGTGAATGTTTACATATTTTCTAATACCACAGTATGCAAGAAAAATATTTAGAAAAAACATCCTTCTATATTTCACAACACAGAATGTCAAGGGTCTTGGAAAAACTGATCTGCTAGCTTCATGAGAAAAGCTCCGTGGCAGAGATCCAGGCCATAAATTCTGTTTGTTGAGAATAATTGCTACTTTGTATAACAGCTGAATGCAGTCCTCCATTGAAGGATTGGCTATAGCAAAATGAGCTCAGTGAAAAAGAATTGCCATAGAAACAGAGTCATCTTAAAAAAAGAAGCCAAAACCAAGCTGCTTAGATATCCCACTTCAGCTTCTTCTGCCCAGCCTGGCCTGATTTTCTCTTTGCTGCAATAGAGCCGCAGACTCTAGAGGGGCTGGCCTGCAATGTGGTGGATCTGAGTTTGAATCCTGAGTGCCATAGAGACATGCTCAGAGAATGAAAGCTGGATAAATAAGAGACTATGATGTAACTCTGGCTAGCGTACAGAGCAGTATCAGAGCAGACTCTGGAGGAAGCCATGTCATGCCACCTTTGAATAGAGGAAAGAAACAGAGCAACAGGGGGCCTGTGAGAACCGCAACAGGGAGGAAATGCAGGACTCCTTCAGTGCCTTGGAAAATGCCATCTCTTGAAGTCTCAGGAAATTAAAAAGTGCTACTCATCCAAAGGGCTACATTAAATCACCAGGCCACCAATATTGCGGCCCTCCAACAACTTTCCTGACGTGCCTACCTTTCCTACACAGACTCACAGGCCTACCTTTCTCAACTCCTTGATCTTCAGCCCTTTCCATCCTTGAATCCTTGACCCACTCAAGGGACTACACATGCCCCTCCACTGTCTTCCTGTCCTTTCCCATGCATGTAATCTAGTCCCTCCCTGGCTATCAAAGACAGACCGGTATTAGCAGCACATTCTCTGTCTCAGCCCCATTCCTCTCCTTCAGCAACTCACTGCTGCATCTGGGTTTCCTCAACCATGGGACCTAACCATAAGGATCCTGCCTCTATCGACCCCGTAGCCATAATGTATGTTCTCTGTAGTTAGTGCTACATTGATTTTCATTTGGATGTTCTCAAACCTGTCCTGAGCCCCAGAATAGCTCAGGAGTTACCCGTCTCAAAAGCACTGCTTCTGAATTCCTTGGCACCTAATTCCTTGTTTTAAAAAGGAAGTGTCATTTGGCAGACACTAATGGACATTCACAGATCACAGTCAGGTCTATGAACTACACTTGCTATTAACTGAGAGCTTATTATGGGGTCAAAAGTTCAATTCAACCTGCATCAATGGTATCATAGGCCAGTACAGTATAATTGTTCTCTAATTCCCACATGGTAAGCCTTACAATAGAATATATAAAACTGAAGGAGTTTTTATTTCCTGTTGAGGCATTTATGAAGGCCCTTAGGGAAAGCAAACAAGCTTTTTAAAAAAAAATATGATTTAACTGAAACTATTCATTCTTTTAGTTGACTGTGTTTTGAAGATGCCTGAAAACTCTAGCCTACCATCGAGTAGCAAATCTGTCAGTAACATTAAAATACAGTAATTTTGGGAGGATGGGAATGGGAAGAGGTATCTGATGGGGTAAGATAGTAAGAATGTTTGGCAGTCTTCAGAAGAAAGTGTATTTATATTAGCGTTTCTCGATTTTGTCTGCACCCACATCACTTTTGCACAAGGTATTTTAATCCCATGACCACAAAGCTCTTGCCAGACTGCCACCCAAAGGTTTAAATTACAGAAGAAAGCACACCAGTAGACGTGAATATGATTGTTAACCAGGGTTACTAGTACTTTTATATTTATATAATAAGGCAGTTAAAATAATTTCATAATTTTGCTGAATTTCAGTACCAATAAATGGTGAGCCATAACACTGGCTATCATCATTAATGGCTGCCACAAGGTTATATATGCCATTGCAGCCTCAAAATCATGGTGCTGATTAGAATAAAGAAACCACACGCTTCTCAGCAATTCCTTCAGAAACTTATGTGCTGCACTTTGGAATGGGTGCTTGCCAGTTGGCTGCAGATCAACCCAAACCGGACATAGAAAAGCAAAATTATACTTCTGGTGATGTACTATAAAATACATTTATTGAAACAAGACTAAGGAAGGAGAGATGTCTTTGAAATACCCAAAGTTAAGGCACTGCCACAACTATTTAAGAGAGGAGCAGAAATTGTGACTACCAAACCAAAAAAAAAGGGGATTATTTTTATGGAAGAGAAATTCCAATCCACCAGATTTTACTTGAGATGATTTGGATAGGTTTATCTGGGCCTTACTGAAACCATGAATGCAAGATGATGAAAAATCTATGGTAATTCTAACAAATGTTGGCAAACAGAAGGATAATGATTTTGTATTCATAATGCACCTTTCATCCAGATAGATCCCAGAGAGTTTTACTAATGTATTATACACATACAAATCAGAAATACAGCAGATTTGGGGTGAACTGTTTAACATAGTAACGTTACGCCACAGGACAGGACCCAGTTGCAAGTATAGAGGGAATTTAGGCAGGCAGAATATAATTACCCAAATTGTAGTCCAAACAGGACATTGGGTTAACACTGCTGCTTATGCAGAAAGTGTCATTGAATCTTTAATGATTATAAGCGGCCACTGCAACAGAACTCTATAGTCAGCACATGTTATAACTATTAGTGACTAACGAGTAACCCAGGTAATGGCAGGATGTCTTTGAAGGTATGTCTCCACTGTAATTAAAAACCCACTGCTGGCCCACAGGGCTGTTTAACTGTAGTGCAGACGTTCGGGCTCAAGCTGCAGCCTGAGCTCTGGGATCCTCCCACTTTGCAGGATATTAGAGCCTGGGCTCCAGCCCGAGCCTAAACATCTACATCGCAATTAAACAGCCCTTAGGTTGAGCCCTGCGAACCCCCATCACCTAGCACAGGCCACCAGTGGGTTTTTTACTGCAGTGTAGATACCCCCTTAGGCATCTCTTGAGCAAGGTCCTTAGAGATCTGAATGAGACTCAAGCCTGGTCTACACTACGCGTTTAAACCGGTTTTAGGAGCGTTAAACCGATTTAACGCCACACCCGTCCACACTAAGAGGCCCCTTATATTGATTTAAATGGCTCTTTAAATCGGTTTCTGTACTCCTCCCCGACGAGAGGAGTAGCGCTAATATCGGGATTAACATATCGGAATAGGGTTAGTGTGGCCGCAAATCGACGGTATTGGCCTCCGGGCGGTATCCCACAGTGCACCACTGTGACCGCTCTGGACAGCATTCTGAACTCTGATGCACTGGCCAGATACACAGGAAAAGCCCCGCGAACTTTTGAAATTCATTTTCTGCTTCCCCAGCGTGGAGAGCTCATCAGCATAGGTGACCACGCACAGCTCATCTGCATAGGTAACAATGCAGTCTCCTGAGAATCGAAAAAGAGCCCCAGCATGGACTGCACGGGAGGTACTGGATCTGATCGCTATATGGGGAGAGGATTCAGTGCTAACAGAACTGCGTTCCAAAAGACGAAATGAAAAAGTATTTGAAAGAATTTCAAAGTCTATGACGGATAAAGGCCACAGCAGGGACTCATTGCAGTGCAGAGTGAAAGTTAAGGAGCTCAGACAAGCCTACCAGAAAACCAAAGAAGCAAACGGAAGGTCCGGGGCAGGGCCAAAAACATGCCGCTTCTACGCTGAGCTGCATGCAATTCTAGGGGGCTGCGCCACAACTACCCCACCCCTGTCCGTGGATTCCAAGGTGGGGCTTGTAATCTCTGCCATGGCTGAGGATTATGCGGACGGGGAAGATGAGGAGGAGGAAGAGGACGACGAGCTTGCAGACAGCACACAGCACTCCGTGAGCCCCAACAGCCAGGAGCTTTTTCTCACCCTGAGGGAATTACTCTCCCTGCCCTCCCAAGCCACTATCCCAGACAATGAAGCCATGGAAGGGACCTCTGGTGAGTGTACCTTTGCAAATATCAAGCATTGTTTTTTAAGCAAGTGTTTTTTAATGATTGATTTGCCCTGAGGACTTGGGATGCATTCGCAGACAGTATAGTTACTTAGAAAAGTTTGTTAACATGTCTGGGGATTGAGCGGAAATCCTCCAGGGACATCTCGATGAAGCGCTCCTGGAGGTATTCCAGAAGCCTTTGCAGAAGGTTTCTGGGCAAGGCAGCCTTGTTCCGTCCACCATGGTAGGACACTTTACCACGCCATGCATGTAGCAAGTAATCAGGTATCATTGCATGGCAAAGCCTAGCTGCGTATGGTCCCGGTGATTGCTGGCATTCAAGAAGCATCCGTTCTTTATCTCGCTGTGTTATCCTCAGCAAAGTGATATCGTTCAGGGTAACCTGGTTGAAAAATCAGGAATTTAAGTAAGGGGACACAGAGATGGCCATTTTCCTACTGGGTTCGTGGACTGCAGCAGCTTAAAAAAAAAATCCTTTCCTGCACGTAGCCAAGCGGGGGGAGGGGAGGAGTGAAATACCAATGATCTTTTTCGCGTTTGGTCAGTGGGGATCTTCCCAGCTACCAGCCACGCAGTGGGGGGGGGGGGGGGGGGGAGAAGGGTGGTGATTAGCAGTGAGCTTGCATGGTATTAGCCATGCGTTGGGGGGAGGGGTAAATCACTGCAGAAGCCGAAAGACAGTGGCTTACCATGGCCACATGCAAGCTGAATTCTGATGCCCGGACCTGTGTCTGTGAGATCTGTAACCCCAGAGCTGCAGGCACTCAGTATTAAGATGAAAAATGCGACCTTGTAGTGAAATCACATGTGCTATGTAAGGTGAATAGTGCTGTTCACTGAGAGAGAGTATAACCATTGTTCTGTAAAATGTATCTTTTTAAATACTTCTCTCCCTCATGCAGCTGCAAATTTTTCAGGCCTCCCTACTCCATCCCAAAGGCTAGCACAGATAAGGCGGAGGAAAAAGAAGATGCGAGATGAAATGTTCTCGGATATTATGGAAGTAACACGCAAGGAAAGAGCTCATGTGAATGAGTGGAAGGAGGTGGTATCAAATTACAGGAAAGATGCCAGTGAACGTGAGGACAGGAGGGACACCCGAGATGAGAGGTGGCGGCAGGAAGATCGGCAGGAAAATCAGAGGTGGTGGCAGGAAGATCAGCGGTGGCGGGATGCAACTCTGGGGCTGCTGCGTGATCAAACTGACATGCTCCGGCGTCTGGTGGAGCTTCAGGAACGGCAGCAGGATCACAGAGTTCCGCTGCAGCCCCTGTATAACCACCCTCACCCCTCACCATGTTCCACATCCTCCTCACCCAGACGTGTAAGAACGCGTGGGGGGGGGAGGCTCCATGCACCCGCCCACTCCACCCCCGTGGACAGCCCAACCAGAAGGCTGTCATTACTGTGAAATTCTCCATCCCTCCTATCCTCCTCCCAAACCACACCCTTACTTCTCTCCCTCTTTTTATAATGAATTAATAAAGAATACATGATTTTTAAACTATAGTGACTTTATTTGCATAAGTAAGCTGTACTCGAAGGGGGAGGGGGAGTTGCTTACAGGGAATGAGTCAATCAAGGGGGGTGGGTGTTCATCAACAAACACAGCAGTCACACCGTACCCTGGCCAGTGATGAAGCTCGTTTTCAAAGCTTCTCTCATGCGCACCGCTTCCTGGTGTGCTCCTCTAATCTCCCTGGTGTCTGGCTGCGCGTAATCAGCGGCCAGATGATTTGCCTCAGCCTCCCACCCCGCCATAAAGGTCTCCCCCTTACTCTCACAGAGATTGTAGAGAACACAGCAAGCAGCAATAACATAGGGGACATTGGTTTGGCTGAGGTCAGAGCGAGTCAGTAATGTGCGCCAGCGCGCCTTTAAACGGCCAAATGCACATTCCACCACCATTCTGCACTTGCTCAGCCTGTAGTTGAACAACTCCTGACCACTGTCCAGGCTGCCTGTGTATGGCTTCATGAGCCATGGCATCAAGGGGTAGGCTGGGTCCCCCAGGATAATGACAGGCATTTCAACATCCCCAACTGTTATTTTCTGGTCTGGGAAGTAATTCCCTTGCTGCAGCCATTTAAACAGAGTAGTGCTTCTGAAGACGCGAGCATCACGAACCCTCCCTGGCCATCCCACGTGGATGTTGGTGAAACGTCCCTTGTGATCCACCAGTGCTTGCAGCACCATTGAAAAGTACCCCTTCCAGTTTACGTACTGGGTGCCCTGGTGCTCCGGTGCCAAGATAGGGATATGGGTTCCATCTATCGCCCCCCCACAGTTAGGGAATCCCAGTGCAGCAAAGCCATCCACTATGGCCTGCACGTTTCCCAGAGTCACAACCTTTCGTAGCAGCAGCTTAGTGATTGCTTTGGCTACTTGCATCACAGCAGCCCCCACAGTAGATTTTCCAACTCCAAATTGATTCCCGACTGACTGGTAGCTGTCTGGTGTTGCAAGCTTCCACAGGGCTATCGCCACTCGCTTCTCTACTGTGAGGGCTGCTCTCATCTTGGTATTATGGCGTTTCAGGGCAGGGGCAAGCAAGTCACAAAGTTCCATGAAAGTGCCCTTACGCATGCGAAAGTTTCGCAGCCACTGGGAATCGTCCCACACCTGCAACACAGTGCAGTCCCACCAGTCTGTGCTTGTTTCCTGGGCCCAAAAATCAGCGTTCAATGGATAGAATCTGCCCCATTACCATCAGGATCTCCAAAGCGCCGGGGCCCGCGGTTTGAGAGAATTCTGTGTCCACGTCCTCATCACTGTCATCGCCGCACTGCCGTATCCGCCTCCTCCTCGCCTGGGTTCGAAGGTCCTGGTTCACCATATACTGCACGAGAGTGCGCGAGGTGTTTAAAACATCCACGATTGCAGTATTGAGCTGAGCAGGGTCCATGCTTGCTGTGTTATGGCGTCTGCACAGTTCCCAAAGCAAAAAAGGCATGAAACGGTTGTCTGCTGCTTTCAGGGAGGGAGGGGTGAGGCTGTACGCAGAACCACCCGCGACAATGATTTTTGCCCCATCAGGCACTGGGAACTCAACCCAGAATTCCAAGGGGCGGGGGAGACTGCGGGAACTATGGGATAGCTACGGAATAGCTACCCACAGTGCAACGCTCCAGAAATCGACGCTAGCCTCGGACTGTGGACGCACACCACCGAATTAATGTGCTTAGTGTGGCCGCGTGCACTCGATTTTATACAATCTGTTTTACTAAACCGGTTTCTGTAAATTCGGAATAATCCCGTAGTGTAGACGTTCCCACAGATGAGTGCTTTGGGATTATGATTCACTTTCAGAGGCTGTGTTTGAACTGAGCTGGGGGGAGAAGAACATAAGACATTACTATATACCAGCTGTTTTCTAGCCTAGGACCTGATGCTTTGAGTTAGTGAACTAAAGACAGAAGAGTGGAGATACAGCAGTGCAGATAATCCTGAAAATCCACAGACAAGAGACATTTATTCAGTGAACAGGCCTTAATGGAAGGTCTAGGGAGAAGGTAAATCAGTAAGAGGTTCTTATTGCCTGAGCCACTTTGGAAATCTGCGGATGAGTGAAAGGGCAGTTATAATCTCTTTCCATTATTTAGAGATCTAGCATCCTGTTCATGTTTTGGTATATTTAATATTAATGTCATGCTCTTCTGCACATCCAAGCTACTGTTTCTATTCCACATACAGTGTTTGCAGGTTTTTACATATTGCATGTGAACAAATATATCTTTTGGATTGTACCATATAGATAAAAGGAAAGAAAGGCAAATAAGAAGCCTAAATGGATCCACACTTGAACAATATTATGTTGTAACAGATGATTAAGGGGGAATCACCAAATCCACACAGCACTGGACAGTTAAAACTACATAGTAAAATACCCTATTGTTGGCAATGGGCACATAAAATCACATAAAAATCAGGGCCCAAGTTTAAAATCTCATCTGAAAGATGGCATATCCAGCTGCACAGTGCCCGCTCACAACATAATGTGCCACTGGGTTGATACTATCTCACAGATAAGAGTGCTATAGTCTGAATCACCAACATTACTTCCTGGGACACTTGTTATTCCTCTGCAAGTTTCTCATCCAAGTACTGATCCATTCAACCCTGCTTAGCTTGCAAGATCAGAATTTGTGTCAATCGGATTACTTAATTCCTCCTCAGACAGGCAGGAGAAGAAAATATCAGTGTTGGAATGATAGGGAGAGATTTGTAATCATTTTTTAAAAATGTGATTTCTTCCCACCTATCAGAGTTCTCAATGGATTTCTTTTTAGAATTCCCAGGTAATGATGCATTTGCTAAGGGAATATTATCACTGATGAACAAGACTGTGACAAAGAACAAACACAGAATGGAAAATGTCAGTACACGCAGTAACTCTAGGATCAACTTCAATGACAACTGTTCTACATTTGAGTAACTTAAACCCCTCTTAAAAAAAATCTGAGAAGTACTAAAAGCTTTAAAAATATCAGAAAAATATACAGACAGGCCAAATTTTCAAAAATATGAGTTCCTAAAGTTAGATTCAAACCTAAGCAGGGCTGCCCGGAGTGGGGGGGGGGAGGGGCAAGTGGGACAATTTGCCCCAGGCCCCGCAGGGGCCCCCCACGAGAGTTCTTCAGGGCCCCTGGAGCGGGGTCCTTCACTCGCTCCGGGGGCCCCGGAAAACTCTCGCGAGGCCAGGGCCCCCAGAGCTTCTTCTGCTCCAGGTCTTTGGCGGCAATTTGGCGGCGGGGGGTCCCTTCCGCTGCCAAATTGCCGCCGAAGCGGGACCCGCCGCCGAAGTGCCGGGTCTTCGGCAGCAATTCGGTGGCAGGGGGCCCCTGCCGTGGGTCTTCGGGGCACTTCGGTGGCAGGTCCCAGAGTGGAAGGACCCCCCGCCGACGAATTACTGCCGAAGTGGGGACCCCTGCCACTGAAGACCCCAGGCCCCCTGAATCCTCTGGGCGGCCCTGAACCTAAGTCCAAATTCAGGAACTAGATAGGTGGCCTCATTTTCAGAAGTGCTGAACACTCAGCAACTTCTACGGATTTCAATGAGAGTAGCTGAATGTTCAGCACTCTTGAAAATCAAGCCACTTAGTTAGATACCTAAAATTGGGCTTGTATTTTTGAAAATCTTGGTCACAATTTTGCAAACTTGAAGCCTGGTTCAGATTTATTTACCTAATCACCCCCCAAAAACCTGCATACACCTTATTTTGTGGGAGGAGAGGGGGGGAAGGATTAGACAAATTGATTATCCTGCATAATACACTCATCTGTGCTTGCTCTTACTGTTTTCATACAGCTATAACTTCTATGGGTTACCTTACAAAAGGTTTATGGTTATCTTCTTTTCTAACCTTCTCCCATATGCTACGTTGCTCTGGTTTACAAAGCTGGAGCCATGGTCATCTTTGCCAAAAACATACAATTATTTAACAACAGGCGCAGTAATATAATCTTGAATTTAAAAAACCAAAACAACAACAACAAAAACCACACAAAAACAACCCTCAGGGTTTTGGTTTTTTTTTTTAAGATCTATTTTTTACTACAATGGCCAAGGAAAATAACAGGAAATCTTTTAACAAAGTAAGAACTGAAGCACAAGCCTTTGACCCAAGCAGACAGCATTACAATAATTAGGTATTCTTGTAACAAAAACATAAATAATATACAACAGCAGCTGGAGAAAGCAAATGCTTTTATATTGGCTATCATCTTCGAAGGGCAGGAAGCCAAGGTGAAGGGTGACAATAACATGCTTGGAGTCCAACTAACTACAAGGCTCTTAACCAAGTCAGTGACCATGAGATCTAACCCAGAATGTGAGCCGAGAAAGTTCGTCCCACGGAACTCATGATTTTGTTGAACAAGAATTTAGTGTGGTCTGGACTAAGACATATCCCATTTCTTTCAAACCATTCAGCATTCATTTTCATTTATGCAGCCACTTTAAAATAGCAAAGTGCAGCTCTAGCAGAATCTGATTTAAGAGTCATCAAAGCTCAACTTGTACTGCCCAATGGCATCTTCAGAACTGTAGTATACAAAGTATTAAAGGGGACTGGAGTGAAACTAGAACCCTGAAGAACACCACACATAAATTTTAGGGTGAAGAAGATCTTCTTACTGTTTCCACTCTAACAGCAAAGGATGTCAGAGCCACCACAGATGATGAAGGGACATTGTAAAAATACAAGAAATAAGTATAGACAAGAATGGAGATGGAGTTAGGGGAAATGTGGAAAAAGGGACCAGGAAGAAAAGAGTAGAAGTCAAGTATTTGAAAACTGGCAGTATGTAGATGATCAATCATTTCCAATACACACACCTTGGAAAATAACAGTTAAAAAAGCTGTCTTTCTAAGAAAGGGAATACTGTATTTTGTGGATGCTCCATTTTGGTTTATATTCCAGATAAAGTAATACTGAAAATCAGAAAAGACCAGTAAGAGAGTTTTTT
Organism: Mauremys reevesii; assembly: GCF_016161935.1. Lineage (NCBI taxonomy): Eukaryota > Metazoa > Chordata > Testudines > Geoemydidae > Mauremys > Mauremys reevesii. The sequence continues at coordinate 74,571,380 of NC_052630.1, forward strand.
CTGTTAGTGAAAGCTTCCTGGGTGGACAGTTATTTATCCATCTAGATTGTATTATAAACTCTTCAGGGCAAGCACCATGTATTTTACTGTTTGTCTAGTGCCCAACACAATTAGTTCCCTATACTGAATGAATAAGGCCTCTAGGTACTGTTTGTCCTACAAACACAATAATAAACAATAAGCCACACAGCGTCCATAAGCCATCAGGAACTGGACATCATCTTCAATTAGGCTTCTTGCATCCTCTAGATCCTCCATTTGGGCCCTCTACATCTCAATAGCCTGTCACCTGACTCATAAAACCCTCTGGCTTTCTAACCCTTGAAGATGGGGAAGGCCCACTGTAGTTTTTCCTAACAAGATCTTTCTAAATCAGGGTTCTCAAACTTGGGGTTGGTACCCCCCAGGAGGTGGCAAGATTATTACTTGGGGGGTTGTGAGCTGTTAGCCTCCACTCCAAATTCCACTTTGCCTCCAGCATTTATAATGGTGTTAAATATATTAAAAAGTGTTTTTATTTATAAGGGGGGGGTCACACTCAGAGGCTTGCTATGTGAAAAGGGTCACCAGTACAAAAGTTTGAGAACCATTGTTCTAAATTATCAGATCTGCTACACCATCCTTTACACCCAGCTACTTATAGCGGTTTGCAATCTCCCTGTTGCTTTGCCACAGGCACCTCTGGATATGCTTGTGAAACAAAACCCACAAAACTCCTCAAATATAGTTGGAGAAATGCTGCCAGCCAACACCTATCTTCAGTTTGTCTACACAACTTTGTTTTTAAAACTCAAGTTAATTGATTGCCAGTTGACTGGGGTTACATACTAGTCTGGACACCTCACAAATATTTGTGGTGCATCCAGACTCACATGGACAAATGTGTTAGCTAACTCAAGTTAATCAGCAATCAATTAATTTGAACTCATAGACTCACAGACTTTAAGGTCAGAAGGGACCGTTATGATCATCTAGTCTGACCTCCTGCACAACACAGGCCACAGAATCTCACCCACCCACTCCTGTAACAAACCCTAACCTATGTCTGAGTTATTGAAGTCCTCAAATCGTTGTTTAAAGACCTCAAGGTGCAGAGAATCCTCCAGCAAGTGACCCGTGCCCCAGGCTGCAGAGGAAGGCAAAAACCCTCCAGGGCCTCTGCCCTGGAAGAAAATTCCTTCCCGATCCCAAATATGGTGATCAGTTAAACCCTGAGCATGTGGGCAAGACTCATCAGCCAGCACTCAGGAAAGAATTCTCTGTAGTAACTTAGATCCCACCCCATCTAAGATCCCATCACAGACCACTGGGCATATTTATCTGCTAATAATCAAAGATCAATTAATTGCCAAAATTGGGCTATCACATCATACCATCCCCTCCATAAACTTATCAATCTTAGTCTAGAAGCCAGATGTCTTTTGCCCCCACTACTCCCATTGGAAGGCTGTTCCAGAACTTCACTCCTCTAATGGTTAGAAACCTTCGTCTAATTTCAAGTCTAAACTTCCCAATGTCCAGTTTATATCCATTTGTTCTTGTGTCCACATTGGTACTAAACTTAAATAATTCCTCTCCCTCCCTAATATTTTTCCCTCTGATATATTTATAAAGAGCAATCATATCTCTCCTCAGCCTTCTTTTGGTTAGGCTAAACAAGCCAAGCTCTTTGAGCCTCCTTTCATAAGATAGGTTCTCCATTCCTCTGATCATCCTAGTAGCCATTCTCTGTACCTGTTCCAGTTTGAATTCATCCTTCTTAAACATGGGAGACCAGAACTGCACACAGTATTCCAGATGAGGCATCATCAGTGCCTGGTAAAACAGTACTAACACCTCCTTATCTTTACTGGAAATATCTCGCCTAATGCATCCCAAGACTGCATTAGCTTTTTTCACGGCCATATCACATTGGCAGCTCATAGTCATCCTGTGATCAGCCAATACTCCGAGGTCCTTCTCCTCCTCTGTTACTTCCAACTGAGGTGTCCCCTATTTATGACCAAAATTCTTGTTATTAATCCCTAAATGCATGACCTTGCAGTTTTCACTATTAAAATTTAATCTTATTACTATTACTCCAGTTTACAAGGTCATCGAGATCTTCCTGTATGATATCCCGGTCCTTCTCTGTATAAGCAATACCTCCCAGCTTTGTGTTATCCGCAAACTTCATTAGCACATTCCCACTTTTTGTGCCAAGGTCAGTAATAAAAAGATTAAATAAGATTGGTTCAAAAACTGATCCCTGAGGAACTCCACTAGTAACTTCCTTCCAGCCTGACAGTTCACCTTTCAGTATGACCCATTTAACCAGTCCCTTGTCCACCTTTCAGTTTTTCATATTGATACCGATCTTTTCCAATTTAGCTAATAATTCCCCATGTGGAACCGTATCAAATGCCTTACTGAAATTGAGGTAAATTAGATCCACTGTTTCCTTTGTCTAAAAAATCTGTTACCTTCTCAAAGGAGATGATCAGGTTGGTTTGGCATGATCTACCTTTTGTAAAACCATGTTGTATTTTATCCCAATTACCATTGACCTCAATGTCCTTAACTACTTTCCCCTTCAAAATTTTTTCCAAGACCTTACATACTACAGATGTCAAACTAACAGGCCTATAGTTACTCAGATCACTTTTTTCCTTTCTTAAAAATAGGAACTATGTTAGCAATTCTCTAGTTGTACAGTACAACCCCTGAGTCTACTGATTCATTAAAAATTCTTGCTAATGGGCTTGCAATTTCATGTGCCAGTTCCTTTAATATTCTTGGATGAAGATTATCTGGGCCCTCCGATTTTGTCCCATTAAGCTGTTCGAGTTTGGCTTCCACCTCGGATGTGGTAATATCTACCTCCATATCCTCATTCCCATTTGTCATCCTACCATTATCCCTAAGCTCCTCATTAAAAGACTGAGGCAAAGTATTTGTTTAGATATTGGGCCATGCCCAGATTATCCTTAACCTCCATTCCATCCTCAGGGTTTGGCGGTCCCACTTCTTCTTTCTTTGTTTTCTTCTTATTTATATGGCTATAGAACCTTTTACTATTGGTTTTAATTCCCTTTGCAAGGTTCAACTCTACATGGCTTTTGGCCTCTCTCACTGTATCCCTACATGTTCTGACCTCAATAAGGTAGCTTTCCTTGCTAATCCCTCCTATCTTCCACTCCTTGTAGGCTTTCTGCTTTTTCTTAACCACCTCTTTGAGATGCTTGCTCATCCAGCTTGGTCTACAACTCCTGCCTATGAATTTTTTCCCCTTTCTTGGGATGCAGGCTTCTGATAGTTTCTGCAACTTTGACTTGAAGTAATTCCAGGCCTCCTCTGCCTTCAGTCCAATCTACTTCCCTAACTAATTTCCTTAATTCTTTAAAGTTAGCCCTTTTGAAATAAAAAACCCTAGTCCCAGATCTATTTTTGTTTATCCTTCCATCTAGTTTGAACTAAATTAGCTCATGATCACTTGAATCAAGGCTGTCCCCTACAACCATTTCTTCTATGAGGTCCTCACTACTCACCAAAACCAAATCTAAAATGGCATCCCCTCTTGTTGGTTCTTCAACTATTTGGTGAAGGAATCCATCAGCTATTGCATCCAGGAAAATCTGAGCCCTATTATTATTACTAGCACTTGTCCTCCAGTCTATATCTGGGAAGTTAAAGTCTCCCATGATCACACAATTCCCATTAGTGTTTACTTCATTAAAAACATTAAAGAGGTCTCTATCCATATCCAAATCGGATCCCGGCGGTCTGTAGCACACCCCAAGCACTATCTCAGGGGAGGCTCTAGTAGCTTTCTTCCCCAATGTGATTTTTGCCCAGATAGACTCTGTCTTATCCATTCCATCACTTCTTATTTCTTTACAGTCTACCTCATTGATATACAATGCTATTCTACCACCTTTGCCTTTATTTCTGTCTTTCCTAAACAGCACATAGCCTTCAATACCAGTCCTCCAGTCATGACTACTATTTCACCATGTTTCTGTTATCCCTATAATATTTGGTTTCACTTCCTGCACCAGTAGCTCTAGTTCCTCCATTTTGTTACCTAGGCTCCTCTTACATTAGTGTACAAACATCTTAATTTTTGCCGTTTGGCTTCACTGACATTCTTTACCCGGTTAGGCACAGACATTCTACCACCAGTATCGCCTATTAGACTGGTATCTACACTACCCTTCCTCCTTATGTCCATTCTCATACCCACGGCTGTACCCTTTCTTACTTTGTTTTCTTCCCTCTCAATGTTAAATTCTGGCATGGAGATTATCTGGACATCTCCCAACCATCTCCCCCAGATTCCTAGTTTAAAGCTCTCTTAATCAATTGTGCCAGCCTCCATCCTAGAAATCTATTTCCCTCCTTACTCAGGTGAAGTCCATCCTGAGAGAACAGTCCTCTGTCCATGAATGCTTCCCAGTGGCCATACATCCCAAAGCCCTCCTTATAGCATCACTGCCTGAGCCATCTGTTGATCGCCATAATCTTGTCACACCTTTTTTGCCCTTCTCTAGGAACAGGCAGAATCCCACTGAAGATCACCTGAGCCTTGATCTCCTTAAGCGTCTTCCCCAGCCGGGCATGGTCTCCCTTAATACATTCCAGCGAGAATCTAGCCGTATCATTTGTTCCCACATGAAGGACAATCAGTGGATTCTTTCCCACTCCCATTAGGATCCTTTTCAGCCTCAGGTCCACATCCCGTATCTTAGCACCCGGCAGAGAGCACACCCTTCTGTTCTCTGGATCAGCTCTAGTTACTGGCCTGTCTATTCTTTTCAGTAAGGAGTCCCCAGTCACATAGACCTGCCTTTTCCTGGTGATGGTGCGATTCTCCGGTCTATCCCCTGTTCCCTCTGGCTGCAAGTCCTCTCGATTGCTATTGTCCTCTGCAACCCATCCCGTATCTCCTGGAGCTAATATTTGGTGTTATTTCCATTGACTCTTCCCCTCTTCATATAGGACTAGTTGCTCTTCTCTTCTTCCTTGCCCTCTCACCTTCAGCGACCACCTGCTGTGCCCCTTTTTCATTTTCCAACTCCGCAAACCTGTTCCTGAGCTCTATTTCTCCTTCACTAGCCCGTCTTTTCCCCTGCCTGGTTCTCTTAGTCACATGCTTACACCATCCACTTTCCTCACCCAGCAGTCTCCCCTCAGAGTTCTTTGGTCCTGCTTACATCTGCAAGTCTGAGCTTTTCCCTTCAGCCTCCTCATGTCTTTGCTCCATCATCTGCTCAAACCCCCATCTAAACTCAACCATCAGCTCTATCAGGCGGCACTTCATGCAGATGAAACTCTTATCAGGTACCCCCTCCAGTATCATGTACATGCCGCAGCTTCCACATCCAGTCATCTTCATTGTGTCTTCCACTGCTGCCTCTGTATTGGTCATAGACTTCCCACCTAAAACCTGTTAGTCCAGGAAACAGAAACCAAACCACCACCACCCACAGCAAAACAAACCCCCAACGGGCACCAGAACACCGGCAGGACACCACCCACTCCCTTCACTAGCCTATCTATTCCTCTGCCTAGCTCTCTTAGTCTCCTCCGCAAACTCCCCTTGCAAACTCCCACTGAAACTCCCCTGTTTACAGCTCTGTTTGCTGGCTCCTGTGCCTCTGCAGCTGTCTAAAACAGTCTTATCACTCATCTGGCATGTCTACATTAATCTTCTTGATGTTACACACCAAGATTGTGCCTGTGTTTGACAGGGTTCTCCCATACTGTAGACAATATTTTATAACATTTAAACTAATATAGCTAGACACAATGTGGACAAAGTCTCAGTCTGAAATGAACTCTAGGACATAGAGTACAATTCATTTATAGTATCAGAGGGGTAGCCGTGTTAGTCTGGTTCTGTAGAAGCAGCAAAGAATCCTGTGGCACCTTATAGACTAACAGATGTTTTGCAGCATGAGCTTTCGTGGGTGAATACCCACTTCTTCGGATGCAAGCAGTGGAAATTTCCAGGGGCAGGTGTGTATATATAAGCAAGCCAATTCATTTATATACAGCCTTCACTGTACTGAATAACTTTACTTGTAGATTACTTTAGATATGCACTTGATATAATGTATTGTACCTGGTTAAAGTATCTTAGGCACCTTTCTAGACACCAAAAGCAGCAGAAACAGCATTTGAACATGCATCTTGCACATGCACTCTCCTGCAAGGAAATGAAGTAACTAGTTAGCGCGGACAGATTTTATATAAAACTGACATTTTACACCAACTTGCTTAACAGGACACTGCAGTTCTTCTCACAAAGTATTCATTTAAACAGCAGAGATTTCCTTCCTGCTTACAGGAAATGATTTTAATTCAGATCCTACAGTATTAATGATTGACGATCTGAACTTTTTTTTCCTTTGGATGGAAGATTTTACTCTGGAAGGAAAATAACTGACGTAAGCAGCTTTGGTCTGCTAACAGCTGCATGTAGCACAAAGCATGCAGGCAAATAAGTAACCGTCAGTGTACTGATCGATGACCAACAGAGAGTCTATTTACAAATTAAATATATTTTTTTTACTGTATATAGAGTATTTATTTTCTTTGTAATTTATACAAATGTTAGCTTTATTTTTGGGCTGTTTTTCAAGTGTCTGAAATAACTGGAACCCTGACAGAAATAAAAAGAATAGAGAGATTTATACAAATGTGTGCATGCACACACAGGAAATGTCTACACAGCAGCTGGGAGCATGCTTCCTAGCATGAATAGACAGACATGCTAGCTCTGCTTAAGTTAGTGTGTTAAAAATAGCAGCATGGCTATGGCAGCACTAGCAGTAGCTCAGGCTACCCACAAAAGTACAAACCTGTCTAAACCCCTGGGTACGTACTCAAATGGCTAGCGTCAGCCGCTGCCCAATGCCACAGTGCTATTTTTAGTATGCTATCTCAAGTGGAGCTAGCACATGTCTTGTCTATCTGTGCTGGGAAGCACACTCCCAGTGGCTGCTATGTTGACATACCCACGAAGTACTTTAATTTTATTAGGAAAGGTAAAAACGAGAGGCTTAAATTCTCAAGGAGATCACTCCTTTCAGGAAACAGTGTGAAGTTCTTACAAAGGCTTTGATGAATATTAACTTTATATTAAACATAAAACAAAACAGGGAAAAACATCTAACATTACCTCAAAAACCAAAGTTGTTAATCCTACAGAGTATTTTAAAATATAATCATGAAATCCTACATCTTGAGTGCCATTGTGGCATGGCCATTTTCCCCAGATGGTATTTAAAAGCAAATTCCATGTGGTGATATTTGATCAAAAGTCTTTTTTATCCTCTATCTTCAGGGCTCAGAAAGGTGTTTTTTTGTTCGTTTGTTTTTTAAAGTAAAGCTCTTAGAATGGCTGTGTGAAATCTTCAGGTCACATGCATAGCTGTGGAGTTGTATGGAAGCAGTGAAGGTGAGAATTTTTTAGTCTGGAGTTTAATATCCATGCAAATTTTCCAGCATTCAATATTTATTTTTTTTAAGTGTCACCAAAGAATAATACTCCGAGCCAAGATGAACGGCAATACTTTGCCATGTCTCGCTGGAGAGCTGTGTTTATTATAAAAGCAGCATGCTAATTTCCTCACAATGGACAATATTCATCTCCTTCCACATTAAAACCCAGAGGAGGAGACTCTGCCGGTTGCGATTCCTCTTGGCAATTCTGTCAGGAGGAAGGGAGGGGGCTGCCTGGTGGAAAATGCCTGGATGTCCTTCTACAAACCCACAAAACTCCAGGGACACCTGTGCAGATGCTCTGGCCTCTAGCAGTACCCTCCCCTCTCCCAGACAGCATGGCTGCAGTGGAGCAAAGGTTCCCCTGTCTCCAGAGGGAACAGGGACATCTATGGAAAAGGTAACAGTCTAGTTAAGTCCTGTGAGACCACAGGAGGGATGATTTGCATCCCTTCCAGTCTGCCCACTCCCCAACTACTGCCACCTTGTTGGCCTCTGTACTTTGTGGAAAGGAGTCTGCAGGGTCCAGGGATATGGTGGATTGTACTCTGGCATGCCAGAACAGAGTGGTATCACTGTGTGGAGGGTCTTCCTCCATGGATTTGGGGAGGAACAGTCTGGCCCATTGTTAGCAGGTGCCCTGCAGCCTGTTTAGGAGCTGCATTGCCTAACTTCAGAGGAAGTCCTGTCAAGTCCTCCTCAGCTGGAAGGCTGTATGCTGGCTATGGAAGGTAGAAAAGAAGAAGAGGACATGGAGGATACACCTAGGGATACAAATAAACCCTCTTTGCTAGACAATATTGGCTCATTCAACATTTATCCAGAATTTCCAGCAACTAACACATCTGCTTCAGATGTACAACAAAAGCAGACGACCATAAAGTTTCTGGGTAGTTTAATCTTGTCATTAATCTGTAATATCCCCATTTGTTCTTATGCATTATTTGTGACTTTTACACAGACTCCAGTGAATGGTCTTGTATGCTTGTGGTTTTATGAACTCCTTCACAAGTGGAAAATAAAACGTATATTCTTCCTAGTAACAAAACCCTTCTTATCCATCATGTCATATCTACTGGCAAAAGGCAAGCCTCAAGGTGTTTAACTGAACCAAACACCCAAGGTTTAAGAACAAAATTTTCCACAAATGGGTGCCTAAAGTTAAGCAACTACATCCAAGTTTAAGCACCTAAAAAGAGTAACTTGATTTTCAGAGGTGCTGAGCACCCACAGCTCCTATTGACTTCAGAGACTGTTCTGAGTGCTCAGCACTTCTGAACATCAAGTCCCTCTTATTCAGGCACTTATAGAGTGCCTGCAAGTGGATTCCTGCACTCATAAGGAGCCCCAGTGATGTCAGTGGAGTGCCACACAGACCCACTACTGCTACTAATTTATTACAAACTGCGGATTAAGAAATAGAGCTTGAAATCTCATGAGAACAAGCCGCTCCCATGAGATTTCCAGAAATAACCACAATTTGCATTCCTGTGTTACTATGGTACTTCTGTTTCCAGCAGAAGCACAGACATGCAGAGGTGCATGAAAATTAAAAAGACAAACAACAAAAACACTTAACCATACTTCTTTATGCTTTAAAAGATATGCTGAAATTCTGGACAAGAATGTGGGCTATTCTTTGTATACACACCTCTACCTCGATATAACGCTGTCCTCAGGAGCCAAAAAAATCTTACTGCATTATAGGCGAAACCACATCAAACTTGATTTGATCTGCCGGAGTGAGCAGCCCCGCCCCACCAGGGCACTGCTTTACCGCGTTATATCTGAATTCATGTTATATCGGATCGTGTTATATTAGGGTAGAGGTGTACTCTTGAGTCTCCCATCACAAGGCAGATGAAATCACCTAGAGAGGAGAGCTTTCATGCTGAAAATAAGCCATTCTTAGTAAGTTGGATTTTTTTAAAAAATGATTATGATGTGAGAGTTTTAAAAAATCCTTCTGCCAACTCTAAATTGTTCCTTACTCCTCATATAAGATTTTACATTAAAAAAGTAAAAATAAATCACCTTTGATTTTCTTATTTGAAGTTAAAAAAATCGGATCTGAGGCAGAAAGGAGTAGATACGGAGAAGAAACTATTTCATGACGAAATCAAAACAACACACACTACAGATCACATTTCTATTTCTTACACAGAGGTTAGTTTTTCAGTACATTTCTTTCCTGAACTTCACCCCTTAACCACTGTACTATTGTGTTACACAAGTACGGTACCCACCTTTTCTTTTAGTGCATCATAAAGGTACATAAGAATAATTCTTGGAATTCTCACTATTGTGATTAAAAACGACCCTTTTACAACTGTTCCTTGATGATAGCAAAAAAGAACTGATATTGAAGACAGGATCAGGTGTCGTGGCAAGCTACTCTTATTTCTAGGGGGGGAAAACAAACAGTATTTTAAAATGTTATAGAAACAGAAAATACAGCTAATTCTACTGCTGTTTAAACAATTAATATATTTTATTGTTTCAGTTTCTTGTAACTGAAGTATTACTGGGAGTGCATATCTAGTGGAATCCCATGGAGGTCACTCCTGAATCCAGTGCTATTGAATATTTTCATTAAATGACTTAGATAATGGAGTAGAGGGTATGCGTATAAAGTTTGCAGATGACACCAAGGTGGATGGGATTGAAAGCATGTTGGAGGACAGGCTCAGAAATCAAAAACAACCTTGGCAAATTGGAGAATTGCTCTGAAATCAACAAGATGAAATTCAATAAAGATAAGTGAAAAGTATTACCTCTTAGGAAGGAAAAATCAAATGCACAAATACAAAATGGGGAATAACTGGCTACATTGTAGTAGTGCTGAAAAGGATCCGGGAGTTATCATGAATCACCAATTGAATATGAGTCAACGATGTGATGCGGAGAAAGCTAATATCATTCTGGGGTGTATTAACAGAAGTGTTGTATAAAAGTCACGTGAGATAATTGTCTTGCTCTCCTCAGCACTGGTGAGGCCTGAGCTGAAGAACTGTGTTCAATTTTGAGTGCCATGCTTCAGGAAAGATGTGAACAAATTCCAGAGAGTCAGAGGAGAGTAAGAAAAATTACAAAATATTTAGAAAATGTGACCTATGAGGAAATGTTAAAAATCTGGGCATGTTCAGTCTTGAGAAAAGACGACAAGAGTCTTCAAATATGTTAACAGCTGTTATAAAGAGGATGAGATCAATTGTTCTCCATGTCCACTGAAGGTAACACAAGTAATGGGCTTAATCTGCATCAAGGGAGATTTAGGTTAGATATTAGGGAAAATTTTCTAATTACACCTCTACCCCGATATAACGCTGTCCTTGGGAGCCAAAAAATCTTACCGCGTTATAGGTGAAACCGTGTTATATTGAACTTGCTTTGATCCACCAGAGTGTGCAGCCCCACCCCCCCGGAGCACGGCTTTACCACATTATATCCAAATTCTTGTTATATCAGGTGGTGTTATATCGAGGTAGCGGTGTATAAGGATAGTCAAGATCTGGAATAGGCTCCCAAAGGGGTTGTGGAATCCCCATCATTGTAGGTTTTTAAGAACGGGTTGGACAAACACCTGTCAGGGACAGTCTAGGTTTACTTGGTCCTGATTCAGCGTAGGGGACTGGACTTGATGACCTCTCAATGTCCCTTCCAGCCCTATATATCTATGATTCTATGACCAATCCAGACTTTTATTGACTCCAGTTGGGAGCTGGATCAAGCCTTAAGTCCAGATGAAGGAAAACAAGTTTAAATCTTTTACTGGGTTAATTAAGTACAAAGGCAATGACTATTTTCATGCATTCAGTAACAGACATCACAACAGGAAAACTGGTGGGGGCGGGAGGGGAAATGTTCCAAGTAAACAAACAATGTATGAGAATTATACTTCCTTTGAATGCCTCTATCTTGCTTCTGTCATCTTTCTAGCCCCACTGCACTCCTTAATTGATGATATTACAATAGGAGATCAGTTTGCAGGACTGGATCCACTTGCTCTGAATCAGTGGTCAAACTAAAATAAACAGTCTGGCAAGATCTTACATGCAAAACAAAGATTTACTCTCTGATGTCACTGTAATGATTGGGGCAAATTTTGCTCTCAATGTTGCTGATTTAACTCCAGAGGTTTATTTCAACAGGTTTAGTTCACATTTATATTCAGGTTTATTTCAAGTGAGAGCAGAATTTGGTCTAACGTGTTTAAAATATTATCTGGCCTACTCATAACTGAAAATACATTATTCTACTGCATTTTAGCTGTGATGTTTTGAGGCAATAACATAAATGTTCTAAAATCTAAGTATACACATGAAAATTAACTTCATGTTTTGTCTTATAAGTGATGTCAGAATACCACATGAAGGGGTTTTTTTGTTTGCATTGTAAAGATCACTTTAATATGAATCAGATACAAGAAATGGCATGACACAGCTCTCAAGAATTTATACTTAACGCTCCAAAACCAGGAAATGAACTAAAAATAAAATAAAAGACTGAAATCAGTCTTCTCAGCACAATAGATCCCCCAAAAAACATTTTGGGGTCTTCAAATACACTGATTACTATTCACTTTAGTTACATTAGCATAAAAAAGCAAGGAGACCCTTTTATTAGCAAACCCTAAATAATAGGCTCAATGCTGAAATATTTACTCAAGCAAAAATACACTGAATATGGAATTAAGAAAGAAAGACTCAGACCCCAAATCATAACTAAAATGTTCACTCTTCATAGGGAGCTTTTGAAGGATTCATTTATTGCTTTTAAAATGAAGAGTTTACGGAAAAAACAGAGCATAAAAAGGGTTTGTGTGTATGTGTGTGAGAGACAGAGCAGCTGGGTGGGATTTGAAAAGGAAGGTCTGCAAACACATTTTTATTAAATCTTCACCACAGCAGGGATTTACACAACTAAGTCAAGATAGGTATCACAGTGCTCCAATAATCCTGAGTATATCACTGCAGTCCTTTCATAGCAATAACTACTTTGCAGCAATAAAGTCATATTTATATATGCCTATGTACCACATTATTTTAAATAGGAAATTCCAGTAAAGCAGTTGCTAGTATGCAGCAGTTTTGATCTTATGGCCAGGGGAACAGCTTGAGGGATGGTGATTTTTTTATGTAGAGTGAGTACTTTGATAGACTTTCTTAAAAACATCATTTTTAGATGTCAGAAATACATATGTATTGATAAACTTTAACAATTTCACCCCTGTACTACTGCTCTTTTCTATTCATGATAGCTTACATTCAGACCTGGGAAAATTAAAGATTAAAGAACAGCAAGTTAAAATATTAACCAAGTTTAGAAAATATAGGAAGGACAAGGTTTACAACTCTTAATAATTCACTTGCTGCTGAAGAGATAAAGTATAATTTTCCTTCTCTACTTTAACAGTACTGATTAATAAGTTACGTTTGGTTTGCATAAACCTCTACAAATTTGGAGGCTGTTGAAAACCGCCTTGGTCTAGCTGAGAATTGTCATGTTCTAACGAGATTTCATTATGGTTCCAGGCATGTTGGAAATTGATTTTCCTTCTAATCATGGATGAAAGCAGGAAAGGATGAGAGCCACTATGACAACCCAGTTCCTGTTTCTCTTCCCTCTTCCTCCTGCCCCCCAGAGCCCAGCTGGGGGGCCAGACACCCACAACTTCTTACCCCCACAGCCCACCTCTGGGTCCCGTCCCGTCCCCCCCGCCAATACACCCAAACCCCCTTCTCCCCAGAGCTCAACCGCAGGGCCACCCGAGCCCAGACACCCATCCCCCTCCGGCCCCAGAGCCCAGGGACCCAGAGGGAGAAACAGCCTGATGCTTGGTTCCAGGCTTGCACAGAGTTTCCTGCACACCGCCGTCTCCTTCCCTCAGGGCATGCTGGGAACTGCAGCTGCCAGGAACCCTCTAGCTCCTTCCCCCTCCCACCAGCACTGTCTTCTATTTGCAAGCTGGGCTCTGCCAAGTCCACTGGCTCCTAGTGGCAGCTAGCAGCACTGCAGCCCATTTCTGTGGGGGCAAGGAAATTCTGCACGCATGTTAATTTCTGCAAAATTCTGCATTGCGCAGTGGCACAGAATTCCCCCAGAAGTAATACATGTAAGTGTTTGCAGGCTCAGGGCTCTGATCCTACAAACACTAAAGCAGGTGAGTAAAGTTACTCACAAGAGTACTATGGGACTACTTGCATGAGAACAGCTATTCAACATGCTTAAGCATTTGTAGAATTGGGCCTTCAGTAAATAATTTTGGGTAACTAGTCAAGTCCACAAAACCTTTTTCTTTAAATCAGTGGCAGGGGGAACATCTGATCATAGTGAGGAGGAAGTAGCTATGCACTTAACCCCTCAACACATGATGGAAATAAATCCTTATACAAAACAAACCAAGCTAACAAGATTTCCACGAAGAGCTCTCTCAAAAAAAGGGGGGGGAGGGGGATGGGGCCCCGTCAGGAGCGCAGTCTCTTTTTGCAAGTTATAAAAGAGTAGCCGTTACATGAACCACTATTTCTTTTATTAAATTAATAAGGCCTCTTAGGAATTTATCTTTTATCTGAAATAAAAGAAAGCAAAGTGTAGTTTCAGTATTATTATTTCAGATCAAACAGATGTCACCTGTAAAGCTAATCCAGCTGAAACAACTCTCTGCCCTCACCATTTTTAATTCCGCTTATGGACAGTGGCTGAGAAGTGCCTAATGGATTGTTGTGTGTACTGAGGAAGCAGGTTTCCTCAGGGAAAGGCTGTTCCATTTCCTGTGGCCATTCACTAGCTAGAAGGAAAACCTCTCCATGGGGTATCATAAACAAAGCACTTGTGACAAGCATTTATGAAGCTGCATCACAGAACACATTAAATTGCAGATTCCTGGTGACAAATTCATTGTTGTCAATAAGAACTAAGATAGTCCACTGCCCTCTATGAGATCAATAATATTGTTATTTCACCTTTCTATCACCCTTACTTCACTGCTTTGATTTATCTGCTTATCTGTACTGACAGATCGAGGGAGAGGAAGAGGGATCACCACCATTAAAAATATATATATATATAGCATTTCCTTCCCATGCACAACTCTCTCAACACAATGGGTATCAGCTGCCAAGCAAATGAAGTACATTTAAGGAGAGAGATTTCAATGGAATTTGTAGCACAGAACTTGTCTATTCCAAGAACCCAATACTGGACCTCACAATGGTGGTGGAAAGTAGCTGGAAAGCTGGTGGGTCTGGTCTCTCGAGAATTACCTAATCCTCTGGGGGTAGAGAGCCAGCACAGCAGCTTCAATGCCGTCTTTCCAGCCCTGATTGCAGGAGGCATGGCCAGGTTGCCTCCATGTCCTGGGGGTCCCTAGCTTCCAGAATAGTCCTTCAGGTTGCTGGCAGCCAGTGCAAAGTACAAGAGCTCAGAGGCTGCACTATATTTTACCCCGGGGACTGGCTTAACAGCCCTAAGATCAGTAGAGCCCTGTGTGGATACAAAATTTGTATCCACATCCGATCCGCAAAAATCTCAGATGTAGGTATCTGCAGATCTAAAGCGAATAGCTGCGGATATGCTGGGCTCTAAAGATCAGATGTGTGTGTGCACAGTACGAGAGAGTAGCTTAACATCACCTTTACCTGCCTGACTCCCGAACTACTCCATGTGCACCTTGGAGCATTGTAGTATCTGAGTCAGTGCTTTATGGAACACTCACAAACTGTCCATGCTCAACAAATAATGGCAATTTAATGACTGCGAGCTTCACTGTGTGTGTCAAATCAGAAAAAGCACTGGAGCAGACATCCCTGTAAAATGTGGAAAGATCCCCCCTCCCCCAACTCCCCAGTTCCTGACGCAACGTGGTTTGGACCAAATCTTTAGCGCCTTATTCAGGCAAACTCTCAATGATTATTGCTACCCAAAATTAATGGAGTAAAAAGTCTCAGGATTTGGCCCTCTAGTACAGTGGCTCATCCTTTCCAGATTACTATACCCCTTTCAGGAGTCTTATTTGTCTTGCATACCTTCAACTTACACCTCACTTAATAACTACTTGCTTACAAAATCAGACATAATACAAAAGTGTCACAGCACACTATTACTGAAAAATTGCTTACTTTCTCATTTTTACCATATAATTATAAAATAAATCAACTGGAATATAAATATTCTACTTACATTTCAGTGTATAGAATATAGAGCAGTATAAACAAGTCATTGACTTCATGAAATTTTAGTTTGCACTGACTTCGCTAGTACTTTTTATGTAGCCTGTGGTAAAACTAGACAAATATCTAGATGACTTGATGTACCCCCTGAAAGACCTCTGTGTACCCCCAGGGCACGCATACCGCTGGTTGAGAACCACTGCTCTAGTATAACTCTTCATTGTTTAAGATTGAGAACTTCAGATTTCAATAACGGAGCACTGAATGGATGCCATGCTGTAGCCTCAGGCGCAAAGGGCTAGTTAACTACATACAGCTCTGTAGGGCTCTAGTTACCTGTCTTGATCCTTCAGTCAGAGAAAGGAGATGAAGTGTGAACCTCTAGTCCTGACATAGTGGGTGAAATGGTAAAAGATTATGTCAGCATACTGATCCTCTCCCCAAACCCTTTAAAATGGGCATTTTAGATTCTGTCTACGCTAGGAACATTTTTTTTTAAAAATCCACTGGCTAACACCAGTTCAGCCTGAGCTCTGTTGAGAGCCCGAGAGTAGAGGCGCTTCTGACAGTGTTTTAAATGCTGTGTTGATTAGACTTACTTTGAGCAGGGACAGAGAACACAGTGCTTAAAATGGTGGTGGCAGCCGGCAACCTGTCTACTCTTGGGCTCCCAACATTGCTAACACCAATGGAGTGAAACCAGTGTTCCAACAGTGGAAAATTTTTGGAAAAAAAATCCTGATTATAAAAAAGGTCTAAGCTGGTTTTCCTGCGGGAAGAGAGGAGAGTAGAGTTCATCAGGAGTTTTCCAAAAAAACACTTTCTATCCAAAAGTGCTGACTTGTCAAAATCAAAATGTTCTGTGGGATTGTTTCGATTTGGATGAAATTCCAACAGGAACCAGGCTGGTTTCCTGACAGCTTGCCTGATAGCTCCCTGTCAGCCTCAGAGCCTGGATGCCCTGGGAACCCCAGCTCCCACACAACCCGGGTCCCCAGCTCTGGGGCAGCATGCCAGGTGGGCTGTTGCGCTCTCAGACTCTTCACATAGCAAACTGCTACAAAACTGTAGCTCACATGGATACCCACCCTCCACTGGCCATACAGCTTTTCTGAAAAAAAAAAATCAATTTATTCGTTTTCTTTGTTCCACTGTGGAACAAGAATTTTTTCAACGTCTCAGACTTTCACAGAACAGAAAATGTTACCATATTTGCATGGAATGGAGCAGAGGAAACACAGCAATGTGGCTAGAAGATCAAAACATTCCTCTGCAGTGTTGGAAATTGAAACAAAAACAGCACTGATTTACTGCATGAAACCCATCTTGTTTCACTATCCAATATGAAGGAAGTGAAAAACGTAAAACAGGATAAATAGTAAGAAGTAAATGAGATTTTTACAATTCCTGCACGTCTAGCTAAGGTGGTATCTTGGTAACACAAAGTAAAACACTTCAAGTAAAAATATTTGCACGGCATGACATGATTTTCAATTGTTTTCTACAGTAAACTTTAGAGGTTTATTCAGCCATACCAGACTAAAGCCTGGCGGGAGGGACGGAAAGGAGATCAAGTCACACTACTTTAGAATTACTCTGGGGCTATGTGTTACACCTTTACTTAGAACTACCGACACTTACTGAGAAACGGTTAAAATTTAATCTGGGTTTTGCTTGCACCACGGCTTAATTTGGCTCAAAATTTTCTAGGATTTAAAGAGAGGTGATACAAATTAATGTCACATGAAATCGCGTTTGAAGCCTTGCAATGAGCTGCTTGACTTCCTAGTCTCACATTCTTAGAATAATTTAGCTCCCAAGATACTACCCTAAATATAAATCCACGGCATTTATAGTGGTTTTCCTAAAAATAGACAAAGTCAATGCTAAGAAAACACTAACCATACAAGGAGGTAAATTTTACACATACCGGTTGAAATAGCAAGTAACCACTGCTCCAGCGATAGTCATTTGTTGACAAGCCAAGATGAATTCACTAGTCCAGATAAGGCCGACTAAATGGTACCACCACATGTAGCGAATGCCAGACAGAATTTTATACTCTACTTGTCCTCCTGAAATGACTTGTGCACTACCTGAGAAGTCAAAGATATCAGAATATTAATCATAACTCCGCAAACAAAACAGAACTTAAACATGTCTCATATATCCCATGTATTCACTTTTTTCAGTAAAGTTATAAAATAGAATCTAGCTGTTGTTTAATTCTATCAATATTTACTAAAGCAAACAACTAATTTTGAGAAAAATATTCTTACAGGGCCTAATGCCTCCGTTTTAAATCAGGTCATTTTTACAGTTGCCAGTAAAGTCAATAGGAACTGTTTGAGCAAGGATTTAGGAGAAACCAGGTTACAACTTCAGGATTTGCTCTAAAATGAATGTTTGAGAAATAAACAAAAAATCTGTGTTATCAAAATCTGAAATCAGATTAAGGTCAATTACAGAAATGTCTAAAAATTAAGTTTTCACTTATGAGGACAACAGCATTATTATGCAGACAAAGCACAATTAGAGTTGCAGCTAGCAAGGGATGTGAAGGGTAACAAGAAGGGTTTCTACAGGTACGTTAGGAAAAAGAAGTTAGTCAGGGAAAGTGGGCGGCCCTTACTGAATGGGGGAGGCAACCTAGTGACAGATGACGTGGAAAAAGCTGAAGTACTCAATGCTTTTTTTGCCTCGGTCTTCACAGACAAGGTGACTTCCCAGACTGCTGCACTGGGCAGCACAGTATGGGGAGGAGGTGAGCAGCCCTCAGTGGTGAAAGAACAGGTTAAGGACTATTTAGAAAAGCTGGACATGCACAAGTTCATGGGGCCGAATCTAATGCATCCAAGGGATCTGAGGGAGTTGGCTGATGTGATTGCAGAGCCACTGGCTATTATCTTTGAAAACTCGTGGTGACTGGGGGAGATACCGGACGATTGGAAAAACACAAATATAGTGCCCATCTTTAAAAAAGGAAAGGAGGAGAATCCGGGGAACTACAGACTCACTTCCATCCCTAGAAAAATCATGGAGCAGGTCCTCAAGGAATCCATTTTGAAGCACTTGGAAGAGAAGAAGGTGATCAGGAACAGTCAACATGGATTCACCAAGGACAAGTCATGCCTGACCAACCTAATTGCCTTCTATGATGAGCTAACTGGCTCTGTGGATATGGGGAAAGCAGTGGACGTGATATATCTTGACTTTAGCAAACCTTTTGATACCGTCTCCCACAGTATTCTTGCCAGCAAGTTAAAAAAATACGGATTGGATGAATGGACTATAAGGTGGATAGAAAGCTGGCTAGTTCGTCAGGCTCAGCGGGTAGTGATCAAAGGCTCGAGGTCTAGTTGGCTGCTAGTATCAAGTGGAGTGCCCCCGGGGTCTGTCCTGGGGCCGGTTTTGTTCAACATCTTCATTAATGATCTGGATGATGGGATGGATTGCACCCTTAGCAAGTTTGTGGATAATACTAAGCTGGGGGGAGAGGTAGATACACTGGAGGGTAGGGGTAGGGCTTAGAGTGACCTAGAGAAATTGGAGGATTGGGGAAGTTCAACAAGGACAAGTGCAGAGTCCTGTACTTAGGACGAAAGAATCCCATGCACTGCTACAGCTGGGGACTGACTGGCTAAGCGGCAGTTCTGCAGAAAAGGACCTGGGGATTACAGTGGATGAGAAGCTGGATATGAGTCAACAGTGTGCCCTTGTCGCCAAGGGTAATGGCATATTGGGCTGCATTAGTAGGAGCACTGCCAGCAGATTAAGGGAAGTGATTATTCCCCTCTGTTCGGCACTGGTGAAGCCACATCTGGAGTACTGCATCCAGTTTTGGGCCCCCCACCACAGAAAGGATGTGGACACACAGAGTCCAGCAGAGAGCAACGAAAATGATTAGTGGGCTGGGGCACATGCCTTATGAAGAGAGGCTAAGGGAACTGGGCTTATTTAGTCTGCAGAAGGGAAGAGTGTGTGGGGGGTGGGGTTGGGGGTTGATAGCAGCCTTCAACTACCTGAAGGGGGGTTCCAAAGAGGATGCAGCTAGGCTGTTCTCAGTGGTGGCAGATGACAGAACAAGGAGAAATGGTCTCAAGTTGCAGTGTGGGAGGTGTAGGTTAGTTTTTCCTAATATCCATTTCACTAGGAGGGTGGTGAAACACTGGAATGGGTTATCTAGGGAAGTGGTGGAATCTCCCTCCTTAGAGGTTTTTAACGCCCGGTTTGACAAAGCCCTGGCTGGGATGATTTAGTTGGGGTTAGTCCTGCTTTGAGCAGGGGGTTGGACTAGATGACCTCCTGAGGTCTCTTCCAACCCTCCAATCTTCTATGATTCTACTAAAAGAGCAGGGAGAGAAAGATTACTGGAAAAGATTAAGGATATATATGTACCATTGAAACAAAACAGAATAAAGTATATGTTATAGCTGTGACAAAACTAGGTTTTAGAACATTAAACAGACAAAATTAACAAAATTCAATCCAAATTCAATGTCTTTTTTTTTTTTTAAACAGAATGTAGACATCTGTAAGGTAATAAGAACTCTAAGGCTGTTTGCATCAGATGTGTATTCTTGAACATGAACACACATTTACATCTAATTATGCTAGCAAATTGTATTTCCACTTATGTTGACAAGACATGAACGTATTTCTCTATTAACCCTAAAAGTAGCTACACAAAATTTGTGATGCACAGTCCCAATTGCTGAGTTCAAGTTAGACACTCCTATTTATAATTCCTGAATTTGAACATTTGTTTGGTGGTGGGCGGACAGAGGCAGGATACTTTTTGTGGCAGGTCACTGGATCTGGAACTTACTCTATCAGTCTGCCAGGGCTCAAATTTGCTGACCTTAAGGATGCATCTGTTCACCCAAGAGAGGAATTCTCTAAGGGCGAGCTGTGGATATTCCTTGGTACTAACTTCCAGTACAGCATTGGTGCTGTCAATGTCAACTATGTGAGTAGGGGCAGGATAAGGAACTGTCCACTGATGTTCCTGCGCTGCTTCCCTCATCTCCCATTGGCCAGGAACGGTGAACCACAGCCACTGGGAGCTGCGGGTGGCCGTGCAAATGTAAACAGTCTCATGGCCCACCAGCGGATTACCCTGACAGGTTGCCCACCACTGGTTTAGTGGGTAGAGCTGAGAACTGCAAGTCAAAACAAATGAGTTCTCCCAAATTCAGGTAGACCTTGTTCTCATTGTTCCCTGGATCAAGAGTCATACCCTGCAACACGATGCAGCTGGACTAGACTACTAAAAAAAGTTCATAGGTTGTAACACAGACTAGTTAATTGTTGCCATGAGGTAATCTTCTTTGAAGTGAAGGCACTGATGCATGCACTGGTTACTTCATGTTCAGAAAGATGTCTCAACAGGAAAGCACTGTCATGAGCTGCAGGCATTTTAGAGAGGTTAGGACTGTGTACTGCTGTAAGTGAACTGCTACTGAAATTTGGTTCTAATGCTTTTTAGACCCGTAAAAATTCAAGTTACTTTACAAGTGGAAAAACATTTCGTACCATCTCCCTCTTTCCCCCACCCTACCCCCTTTTTCTAAAAAATGCAGACCCAAGAGTTATTTTTCTTCCTCAGAGAATTCTGAAGTGGAGCACATTTCCACATACTATCAAAGTACATTTCATCAGCTGCACTGTACATTTGTGTTTCATTTTGTATTCTGAGCATTTCTCAACTCCTTTAACTCTTCCAGCAGTTTTAGGCTCCTATGTTCTTACAGCATGTACAACTAACCAAACATGCTCATACATCAATTGTAATCATTACCAGCAGCAACAGTGCAAACAATACAATGGATAAGATAAATGGAGGTCTTTTCAGCCTTCAATTTCATTTGAAAAGAAGTCATTTCCTTCAGTAGCAGAACTGAGGACTTTTTCCTGGAGTGCAATCTTTACTTATGAACATTCCTATTATGCAAATTGTTAAGATATTTTACTTCTGCACTGATAGACTGGTTAAAATGATTAATGAATCTCTGCAGTACAAACTGTAATTCCATTGCTCTTAACAAGCCACTGCCATTTAAAATAATGATTAACAGTAACAGCCTTGGCTAAACAAAAATTGTCATGGACTGGTATTGTGTGCATGTGTATCACTGCCCTCTGCTGGATGTCATCATGTGGCACTGATCACCTTATTTCCCAAGGAAGAGGAGCCAAAGATCATGTGCTGTATTCCCTCACGGTGTACATCTGTGCCTGCCTGCTACCCTTTGTGTCTATGGTTACCAGGCACATACAAATCTGATGACAGAATAATGCATTATATTACGTTTCACATATAAAGATGAGTATATTGGTAGCATGGATCAAACAGCAAGGATCATTCTGACATCCTAATAAAAAATACATTTCCTTTCCTTGTCATTCCAGTGTGATCTGGTCACGGAGGCACAAAAAACAGAACAAAACCTCAGAACATGGTTCTACTTTGTCTGCAGTACATTTTTCTTCCAGCAGTATCATCACAGGAGAGAAGTCATTCACCGAAAATCAATCCTGCCAGTGCAGCCATTTGCCAATTCCATGTGGTTAATAAGTGACTAAAATCCCCATTGTTGAGCCATGACATTGTAGAAAGCTGCCTACTGTAGATATATTTTTCTTAGATTTGTTACTGTGATGCAAATACTTCAACAAAATGTTGGTCAGATACCAAGATGCTGCCATAGCATTTTTAGTAAGACTTTGAAAAGTTTCTCCGTCAGATTCATTAGCCCAATACTAGAGCCTTATATCAGTCACAGCCAAAGAGATGCACAATATCAATATCATACAGTATATTTTGTGACTTGCAGACTTGTGCCATACATTCTATGGGAGTGGCTATTGGAGTTTTTTTTAAACTGATATCTGGAGCAACCAGAAGTTTTAAGTGGTTGGAACTCCTAGGAACTGGAAATCATATTTTCTTCAATTTATCAATTCCACTGTGGGCAACAAAGAACAATTGGCCAGAAAGTACTAACTCAGAACCAATTTCCCAGTTCTTGCTACTATGAAAATATTTGCCACTTTTAATGCTTCCTGCTGCAGAGTTGGAAAGGTTTC
This sequence comes from Mauremys reevesii, assembly GCF_016161935.1. Taxonomy (NCBI): domain Eukaryota; kingdom Metazoa; phylum Chordata; order Testudines; family Geoemydidae; genus Mauremys; species Mauremys reevesii. Next base: position 74,594,125 of record NC_052630.1, read on the forward strand.
TATAAACCATTGTTCTATAAAATTTTGTGTTTCCTCCCAACTGAATTTCCTTTGTAACTGCTCCTTTTTCACATGAGAATTTACAATTAACTTAGCTAGATCTAGTTGGAATATCTTGGACCCTTCAAGAAATTTGCTTTCACTGGTTTATCTGCAGCACATCTTTACTGTAATAGTTTTACTCCTCACTATACTCAGAGATATATTTTCATTATGTGAAAATCTCGCCTAGCACTCCCATCTTACACGTCTACTCCGTATCCTATTCTTGATGTGGATTTCACTGTTTCTGCCAGATTCATACATGAGGACACACATTACAGTGCCACTACTGGAATACCACAAGGCCACATCTAGTTCTACAATAAAACAACCCTATTGGCTTTTCCAAATCCTCACTGAGCTCCAGTCCCATTAGAATACATAGTTACAACTGGTGCCACTTGATTTTGTGCTAACTCCAGTCTCTTGCAATTTGGCATCTCTCCTGGCCAATGTCTGGCATTTGTCCCAGACATATAGATTTGCAATACACTTGGGCTTCCGCTACTCTTACAGCCCCTGATTTAGCAAGGCATTTAAGCAGGTGCATAACTGGGGGGGGATAGCTCAGTGGTTTGAGCATTGGCCTGCTAAACCCAGGGTTGTGAGTTCAATCCTTGAGGGGGCCACTTAGGGATCTGGAGCAAAACCTGGTCCTGCTAGTGAAGGCAGGGGGCTGGACTTGATGACCTTTCAAGGTCCCTTCCAGTTCTAGGAGATTGGTATATCTCCAATTATTATTTTTTATTTATTATTATTATAACTTTGAAAACATAAGCAGCCTCACTTCAGTGAGACTACTTGTATATTTAAAGATAGGGATGTGCTGAAGTACCTTGCTCAACCGGGCCTATAGTTATCTGATCCTCCCAAGGAGTTAGCTTCTTCTCAATGTAACAATAGATATTAAAAATGACATAAACAAGGTGGATGCATAAAGATCAGATACATCACAGATGAAACATGGATTAGGTGCCTCAGAGTTACAAGATGCACACAGGCTTTAAATATTACAGAACTACAAGAAGCACAAGGGAAACATTAAGAATAGGTGCAGCACAGTAGCAATTCAATTTCACTAGCCCATCTCCTCTAGCTGCACATAACTAAAAATAGCTATTTGCTGAAAAAATTTAAATATGTATAACATCATTCTCAAAATATTTTCTGACAAGCCCAAACTAAAATTAAGTGGGTGTTTAGCCAAAAATTAAAAACTGCTATGATGGAAAGGTAAAGATTTTACAAACTGAGCCCCTTCTGAGAAGGCTGGAGTTCTCAAATAACCAGCACATGGAGGTTCAGAGCTGTATTCTGATCTCCCTCAAAAAGCCCAGAAAAATCAGAGAGCAGGAAAAAGTTTTCTTCCATTTCCACAATCAGTTGATTCCAGAGAGAGTGGAAAATACAAAAGCTGTTCTGATAATATACAATGGAATATGAACCTTGTAAAACCTAGATGAGATTTTATATTAAATTTTTTTGCAGACTGTCAAGTAAAATACTATTTATTTTAGAGTAGGAAGATTTCCCCCTACTGTAGGGAAGTTTCAGGTTCTCTACCTCCCCCAGAAGCCTTTGCTAACTTTTTGCCATTTTACAGTATAATTGTCTTTCTTTTTGTGTTTTTCTCCCCCCGCCCCCAGGCAAGAATAATACAGAATTACCACGGAAAATTGTGAAACCGGCTTATACAAAATTTGCTGTCAATTGCACAAAGTAAACCCATTTTACTCTAATCTTTTTCAGTTACAATAATCTTAGGTGTTATTTGAAACAGAGTAAAAGGCAAAGAAAGTAATTCAGACAAAAGTGTAATTTTTAAATTAACATTGTCCATTTAGCTTATTATGAGAACATTAATGGAGCAAGCAAATCAATCCCCCCAGTAGTGTTCTCAATGGACTATGCAGAGGTCAGAACATGTAGGGATAAAGTGAGAAAGGCCAAAAGCCACATAGAGTTGGACCTTGCAAACAGAATTAAAACCAATAGTAAAAGGTTCTATAGCCATATAAATAAGAAGAAAACAAAGAAAGAAGAAGTGGGACCACTAAACACTGAGGATGGAATGGAGGTTAAGGATAATCTAGGCATGGCCCAATATCTAAACAAATACTTTGCCTCAGTCTTTAATGAGGAGCTTAGGGATAATGGTAGGATGACAAATGGGAATGAGGATATGGAGGTAGATATTACCACATCCGAGGTAGAAGCCAAACTCGAACAGTTTAATGGGACAAAATCGGAGGGCCCAGATAATCTTCATCCAAGAATATTAAAGGAACTGGCACTTGAAATTGCAAGCCCATTAGCAAGAATTTTTAATGAATCAGTAAACTGAGGGGTTGTACCGTATGACTGGAGAATTGCTAACATAGTTCCTATTTTTAAGAAAGGGAAAAAAAGAGATCCGAGCAACTATAGGCCTGTTAGTTTGACATCTGTAGTATGTAAGGTCTTGGAAAAAATTTTGAAGGAGAAAGTAGTTAAGGACATTGAGGTCAATGGTAATTGGGACAAAATACAACATGGTTTTACAAAAGGTAGATCGTGCCAAACCAGCCTGATCTCCTTCTTTGAGAAGGTAACGGATTTTTTTAGACAAAGGAAATGCAGTGGATCTAATTTACCTCGATTTCAGTAAGGCATTTGATACGGTTCCACACGGGGAATTATTTGTTAAATTGGAAAAGATGGGGATCAATATGAAAATTGGAAGGTGGCTAGAGGAACTGGTTAAAGGGGAGACTACAACAGGTCATAGTGAAAGGTGAACTGTCAGGCTGGAAAGAGGTTACTAGTGGAGTTCCTCAGGGATCAATTTTTGGACCAATCTTATTTCATCTTTTTATTACTGACCTTGACACAAAAAGTGGGAATGTGCTAATAAAGTTTGTGGATGACACAAAGTTGGGAGGTATTGCTAACACAGAGAAGGACCGGGATATCATACAGGAAGATCTCGATGACCTTGTAAACTGGAGTAATAGTAACAGGATGAAATTTAATAGTGAAAAGTGCAAGGTCATGCATTTGGGATTAATAATAAGAATTTTAGTTCTAAACTGGGGACACCTCAGTTGGAAGTAACAGAGGAGGAGAAGGACCTCAGAGTATTGGTTGATCACAGGATGACTATGAGCCGCCAATGTGATATGGCCGTGAAAAAAGCTAATGCGGTTTTAGGATGCATCAGGCGAGGTATTTTCAGTAAAGATAAGGAGGTGTTAGTATTGTTATACAAGGCACTAGTGAGACCTTATCTGGAATATTGTGTGCAGTTCTGGTCTCCCATGTTTAAGAAGGATGAATTCAAACTGGAACAGGTACAGAGAAGAGGATGATCCGAGGAATGGAAAACCTATCTTATGAAAGGAGACTCAAAGGAGCTTGGCTTGTTTAGCCTAACCAAAAGAAGGCTGAGGGGAGATATGATTGCTCTTTATAAATATATCAGAGGGATAAATATCAGGGAGGGAGAGGAATTATTTAAGTTTAGTACCAATGCGGACACAAGAACAAATGGATAGAAACTAGACACTAGGAAGTTTAGACTTGAAATTAGACGAAGGTTTCTAACCATTAGAGGAGTGAAGTTCTGGAACAGCTTTCCAAGGGGAGTAGTGGGGGCAAAAGACATGTCTGGCTTTAAGACTAAGCTTGATAAGTTTATGGAGGAGATGGTATGATGGGATAGCCTAATTTTGGCAACTGATCTTTGATTATCAGCAGGTAAGTATGCCCAGTGGTCTGTGATGGGATGTTAGATGGGGTGAGATCTGAGTTACTACAGAGAATTCTTTCCTGGGTGCTGGCTGGTGAGTCTTGCCCACATGCTCAGGGTTTAACTGATCACCATATTTGGGGTTAGTAAGGAATTTTCCTCCAGGGCAGATTGGCAGAGGCCCTGGAGGGTTTTTGCCTTCCTCTGCAGCATGGGGCATGGGTCCCTTGCTGGAGGATTCTCTGCACCTTGAGGTCTTCAAACCACAATTTGAGGACTTCAATAACTCAGACATAGGTTAGGGGTTTGTTACAGGAGTGAGTGGGTGAGATTCTGTGGCCTGCATTGTGCAGGAGGTCAGACTAGATGATCATAATGGTCCCTTCTGACCTTAAAGTATAAGAGTCTATGAGATATTTATCAAATATGATATAAGCTTTAAAATTTATGAACTACAGAGGGTGGTAAATAGAGGACAGCATGATGATATACTTCTGCCAACCCCTAATTCCATTTAATGCAGATTTTCACACCTTTAGTCAAGCAGTCCTACTGATATCAGAGGGACTACTTGCACAGTGAGGAACAAGGATGGATAAAAATCAGAGGTTCTCTGGGAAAAAAATCAAATCAAATTTTGATTTGCTTATTTAAATTCGCTTTATTATTAAAAATAAAACTGTTTAAAATGAAATCTGAATTTAATACAAAACATGTTAAGACCTAAACTTATAATCTCTTTACATATTTAAATAAAAACAAATATGCTGAATCCATGAGCCAAAAGCTTTCAGTTAAAGGTTACTTTTCTATACAGAGAAAGAATGCAGGGAAAAACATCTCATTTTTGAGGTGCTATTTTTACAAAGCTTGACAACAGGTTGTGTACCATATTAATGGCTTGAACCTTTGGGGGACCCACAGGCTGTGCTACTGGGTGCAATATTATCTAATAAAAATAAATTTTATATGCTATTTTGTGTGTTTAATTAAATTCCAGTTATCATCCTTACACAGCCTGATGCAAACTATGAAGAAAAATTTAATTATTTAGTAAATAAAAATATTCACCATTTTCTAACACACTAAAAATGTACAATTAATAAGAATCAGAAAATATTAACCTATATAATTGCTTACATAAATGTATACACTTATAGTGTACCCTCCTAGGTAGCAAAAAAATTACCAAATTTAGTGTAAAGGCTCCAGTTAGTTGTAAATCAACATATTGTAATGGTAACATCAACCAATGAGAATGCACCTTAGAAAATAGCTACAATACAAATGGAAAAGTTGATTCAAATCAATTATTTAAGTCAAGGCTTTCCCCTTAGTGATTTAAATCATGATTTAAATTGTTGATTTAAATCATCTTGATTTAAATCAATTCACCCTGTGAAGAACTATTACATGGCCTGACCCAGCGAATGACTTAAGCACATGTCTAAGTGCCCTTCTGAATTAGGGCCAGTATGAGTAACAGTGTCAGAAACTGGTTCTTACAGAGCATCATATGGATTTAGACATTTAGGACTTAAAGATTTTGAAATATAAACACCTGAACTGTTACCTAATGGTTAGAGCATGGGACTGAGAGTCAGAATGACTATTATATTCCTTATTCTGACTACCCTCCTATGTAAAAAGGATTTTGAGAGACTTAGTTGTTCTCTGTAAAGCACTTTGAACTCCTCTGATGACAGTACATTAATTTTGCACTTATGTTAATCTTAATAAAGTATGACAATTGTGACAGTTCGAGCAATGACAAAAGATGAAAAAACGGTTACCTACCTTTCGTAAATTTTGTCCTTTGAGATGTGTTGTTCATGTCCATTCCATTCTAGGTGTATGCACACCCAGATTTTTGCCTTCACAGTATCTGTAGGGTCAGCAGTGGCGCCCCCTTGAGTGCTACGCACATGCATCAGTACATCCGGCACCGCTATCACTATACCCTCCGAGTTCCTTCTTGCTGACAACTCCAACAGAGGGGTAATGGAATGGACACGAGCAACACATCTCGAAAAACGGAAGTTACGAAAGGTAGGTAACCGTTTTTTCGTCTTCTAGTGCTTGCTCATGTCGATTCCACTCTAGGTGACTCACAAGGAGATGGGCTCGGAGTTCATGGCCTTGCACTATCGTCCCAGGCCTATGGGTCAGCGCATAATAGGACGTAAATGTGTGGACAGACGACCAGGTAGCAACTCTACAGATCTCCTGGATCGGCACCTGGGCTAAAGTGGCAGCAGATGATGCTTGCGCTCGAGTTGAGTGCGCTTTGACTACTGCCGATGGAGGCACACTCACCAGCTCATAGCAGTATCAGGGATACAGGCTGTGATTCAGGACGAAATCCTTTGAGCAGACACAGGCACAGACATCCTGTCTGCCACCGCCACAAACAGCTACGTTGGCTTACAGAATGGCCACGTCCTATTGATATAGAAGGCCAGCGCCCTCCATATGTCCAGGGCATGTAACCTGTGCTCCTCTTCGGATTTATGGGGCTTTGGAAAGAAGACAGGGAAGAAAACTTCCTGGCCAGTATGAAATGGAAACTACCTTGGGCAGGAATGCCGGGTACGGCAGCATCTGGACTTTATCTTTGTAGAAGACCATACAGTGTAATGAAAATATGGACCAGAAGTGTAGTGATGAATCTGAAGGTTAAAACCATTATTAAAGAGAAGGCTGGAAAATTAAAAAATATATATATATAGATATATAGATATATATATATATAGAGAGAGAGATATTAATTTTCCAGCCTTCTCTTTAATAATGGTTTTAACCTTCAGATTCATCATCCATATTTTCATATATATATATATATATATATATATATTATATATATATATATAGAAAGAGTTAACTTCAGATGACTGTTATGATCTATTTACTTAGGAGACAGGGCATGCACCGCCTGGGGCAAAGTATCCAGTGGGACCTTAACTGCTAACTATTAACTACACTTAACAACTACTTAATACTAACTACTATAAACAAACTATTTACAAGGCCCTAAGCTCGAAGTCAGTAGACGAAAAAACAGCTAGCCCTTGCAATGCAAGGAAAGGCACTCTGACTAATCACCATGGGCGGTAAGAAGGAACTGAGAGGGCTTAGAGTTGGCAATAGCTGATATACCAGTACATGTGCATGGCATTCAAGGGGGCGACATTGCCGACTCTACAGATACTGCTAAGGTAAAAATCTCCAAAGACCGCGCACGTGGGCACACACACACCTAGAATGGAATTGACATGAGCAAGCACTTGAAGAAGAATGAAAATGAGTTACTCAACGGAAAGTTTTTCAAACTACATTAATGGCATCTAGTGGATTATGGGTGTTACTACAGTTTTCTTTTACTCAACTGGTAGTAACAAACAAGTATCACTTGAATGATTAACAATAGCCACTGTTTAACTTTGATGTATGTTAATGCCATAACCTGATTAGAAGCAGAATTAAAGCTCATAAAAGCTCACTTGCAATAAGGAAAACAAATGAACACATGGGTTGATATTTCTGTATCTACTCTAACACCTCCTTTAACACTCATATTCTCACTTTAGTTTGTTTTGTTTTAAGTAACATGCACATTCTCACTATAAATATTCATACTTTAACTGACTAAATGGCTGAAAATTACAACTATTGACACATCTGCTAAAAACAACCCAGGCACAGGATTGAAAACAAACTCCTAATGAAGTATACAGCAATACTCAGGAAACACCCAACTATATCATCTTGCACTTCTTATCAAATTGATTCTGTTACATTACCCAAAATATTTATAACCTCTAACTCTCTTTTGTATCCCTAAGAGACTATTAACCTTTTTGAACACATTGGGCTCACTTGGCATTTTCCGAATTTAGATTTAACAAGGACAAACTTCACACACACTGTTTTGTTGCATTGGAGAATTACAGTGAAGATTCCTTTGGGTTTTTGTGCATTCTCTTATAGTCAGCTCTGCTTAAATGAAGAATGTCTGTGTTGTTTCCTCTAGCTAGCATTCCTGAAAATTAGTATTTCCAATTTAGTTCATTCAGATTCATTCTACCTAACTGCTACCAGCTTTACTAGAGTTACTGTAGTTTATGTGACTAATACCTTGTACTTAGATCTAACCTCTGACCAAATAGAGCTGGTCAAAAACTACATGAAAAGCACTCCTATACTACCTAAAAATGAGCAGTTACACCCATACAGCTTTAAGGCATAACCTTTATCCAGATTAATAAAAGGCCTTAAGCAGATGACAGCAATCCATTAACTAAAGCTCCAATGGCCTCCTGAGCTATACCACTGCACTGACCATTCATGATTCTGAAAGGTGTGCTTCCCTTTCAGTAACAACCGCATAGTGCAGCATCTGGCATTCCCAGGCAACGTTACCAGCACCAATAAGGGGCAAAAATTACAGGCTAAGAAGAGTGCTTTGAAGCAGCATCCATGACATCTCAAAGCAAAGTAAATCTGTCCCACAAGAACTGATGTTCAGTTAGGCAGGAAAGATTCATGAAGAGGCTACGGGGGCTGAAAATTTGGTGCCACTGTGCCTAACAACTTTGGAGAAGCAGCAAGTCACCCGTCAGACAAATGCTTCAAGCAAATGCTTCTGAAATACCTTAACAGTTGGGGATGGAAGAGAAAGAAAGAGAGAATCTCTCCACAAACCTGCAGAGCTTTCCATCAAATGCTAGGAAGAGATATTCAGAATAATTTTACATCTCTTTCCTGTTGTTCCCATAGTAGAAACACATTAATTTCACAACCGCTGTACTAAATCAAAGCACTCCCCCTTTCTGTTATGCTCCCCATTTACAAAAAACAACTACATAGTTTGGATCTGGAATGACATTTTATATTATGAGAACGAAACAAGAAAGAACAAAAGTAAAGTCTCTGAGAGTGCACAAATGTACGTGCTGTATTATCTTTGCCTCATAAAACAGTAGCTACTTTTGCAGTACTCCTAGAAATGCAAAGGTGAAGTAATCAGAAAACAAGATCATAACGTAGATATATTACAACATATATTACACCTTGTACACTAACACCAACGGGTTCTGAGTTTAAAGACCAAATTTTAAAACAAGATAGTGTACACCCATGACCATGATAAAATACAACTACTTACCTGCAGTTCCTAAGCTAAGTAGCACAGCAACCCAGAACACCCAGAAGAAAATGAGAATCAAAAAGGTCCATAGTGGCTGGAACAGTAGGGAAGGGACCCTGCTAATTATTTTATTAGCAACCCAAAAGATCTGTACAGTCAGCTGAATCCTCTTCCTTAGTACAAATATGAGTGAAAGTAGAACCATCTATTAAAAGAGATGAAAAACAAATCAGAAAAATAGTAAACTAGGAATTTCTTTCTTAAATTATCAGGAGTTGTCAAATTTTGTAGGGGGAGCGTGGTACCAATTTCACAAAGGAACTGCAGCAGAACATGTCTTTTCATAAATCTATTATGCACTAAATCTTTAACACTGAACTGCAATCATCATCTAAAAGACATAGCACACTGGAAACTACAAAACAACAAATATTCACAACAGAAGCTGCTTCATCACTTTTCTTGCCTGCTCTACAAAGATGCCAGATGCTCTCAGAAGAGCCACTGGAAGCAGATGATGTATTTGGAATTCTACAAATGGCAAATGCATTGCAGCTGAACAAATCTGCATCCAAAGAAACCTTTTCTTATTCTTTTATTTAGGAAGAGAAGAGGTGCAGAGTCCACTGTCTGATAATGTACAGAGAATATGCAAGCAAGCTCTAGTGTGTATCACAATTATATTAGTCACTTTAACACAATACGACTGTTCATTCTGGACAACCACATTTTCTTTTAAAAAAATATTAATGTAACTGATTCATTTCCCAACAATACATGACCTGTTCACACATTCATACTGGGCTACGATGCTAAATAAGGTGAAACATTCATTTCAACAGCATAAAGCCATAGTAATCAGGTTGTGTGGTAAACAGGAGGTGGATGATAGGAAGGCAAAAATTCAGCACTACAGCTTCTGGCCAGCAAACTAAAACTGCAGCACTGACCTTTCACCCCTCTGCAATGGCTGTTGCCCCTTTGTGCCACGTACAAGGTATGCTGGGTCCACAGGATTCACATTTCCATGGATCCAGTGTGTCTCTGCTCACTCAACCTCATCATTAGCTTAACTGAGGATGGCCTATAGACCCACACCTCAGCAGTGTGCCCAGGGCAAAAGTCCTCCAGCACAGCTGCTCTGCTGTCATCATCCTATACCCCTAGCACAGGGTTTAAGTTTGTCGAGAGTCTCGTAGAGACTCTACAAGTGAATACAGCTGAATGTCACCATAAAATGTAAGAAAAGGATTCAATAATTATAAGCAGATCTTATTTGGCTGCAAATGGAAAGCAGAATGCACTAGAGTGCAATCCACAGAGAGATAAACTGACCATGTCATGGTTGAAACATCACCACACAGCCTCAGTTACCCTCTACAATGGAGTTTCTCCTTTTCAATGTCAAGTGTAAATAAAGGAGGGAGCATGTGCAGTCACATTGCTGCAATATAGTTTTATTTCAAGGTTTCAGATTACCATCTCTAACATTAAACTCTCTAATGATCATTCTGTAAAATTTCTCACCGTGATGATGGTAGATATGACAGCAAATCCAAGTAAAAATTTTACATTTTCCTTTTCAGTTTCCAGTTCTATGCTTGGGTCATTAGTGTAGTCATAGTAGAGCCACCACAAAACACCTGAGACAACTAGAACAAACACAAATCCATGAAGGTGCAGACAGTGCTTCACAAGTGACTGGCAAGCTAATGTGTACATGTTATCGCTCTGTTACCTTCTCCTCTTGAATTACAGATTAACTGAAGAATGGAGTAGTGTAGCACAGAATGAGAAACATTAGGAGTAAATGCACATATCTGTGCTCACAGAATAAAACTGTGTGGCTGGTTTGCTATTTTGAGGTCAAAGCCAGCATTAAGTCTGGTTTTCCTGCAGCCTGGAAGTTACAGCATCATTGCAGGAGATAAACATAACTTATAAGATAGCCTGAAATGTGAGCTTTGATCATTCTTAATAGTTCTCTCTTTATAAAGGATGCACGGTTCAATTCTCTATTTAAACTTTGTTGGAAACGTTAACACTGCTCATACTCAAATCATTTATCAAAAGAAATTCAATTTGCAGACATCTATAAATAATTAAAACAAAACATACCTCTCAACACTCTGATCCTACAGCTAGACCTGCACAGCCAGACCTTTTCAGCCACACAGAGAAAAGATCCAGCATAGATCTGACTGCAGGATTGGGACCCAATTTAGCTTACTGAAGGATAGTCGAGGAGAAACAGGTTTGCTGTTTATTCCTTTATGGTTTTCCTTCCATTCGGTGAAACAATGTGTTACTTAAACATCCATTATAAATAAATATACTTACATAACAGTCCAAACACAACTAGTGTAATGAAAATATGGACCAGAAGTGTGGTGATGAATCTGAAGGTTAAAACCATTATTAAAGAGAAGGCTGGAAAATTAAAAAAAAAAAATATAGGAAGAGTTAACTTCAGATGACTGTTATGATCTATTTAATCAAACTCATTATTTTACATGGAAAATTTAGGTTTTTCTACAGTCCTGATTTTTTATTTGTAAACACTGATCTCAAAAGCAGAGACCAATAGGCTTTAAAACTGAAGAGATTCTGTTTTGACAGAAATGTTCCAAAATCAGAGCCTAAAATGACCAGAATTAGTAATTATGTAGAATAGTCAGGTTCTTAAGGTAAATTCATTACTGGTATAACCCTTGCCTTCTGAAGTCCATTCTCTCTAGAATGGATTTACCCAGGAACGGCTCTACGATTTGCGCCGCCCCAAGCAGGGCGGCACACCGCGGGGGGCACTCTGGCCGTCGCCGGTCCCGCGGCTCCGGTGGACCTCCTGCAGACGTGCCCGCGGAGTGTCCACTGGTCCCGCGGCTCCGGTGGACCCCCCGCAGGCACGCCTGCGGATGCTCCACCATAGCTGCGGGACCAGCGGACCCTCCGCAGGCATGCCTGCGGGAGGTCCACGGGAGCCGCCTGCCGCCCTCCCGCGGGACGCCACCCCAAGCTTGGCGCACTGGGGTCTAGAGCCGGCCCTGGATTTACCCTCTGTTCTCTCATCCTGAAGCAAGTTTTTGTTAATTTCAACTCACGAAACATGAAATCAAAGCCATCAAACTGATTTTTAATACTGAAAATGTAAAATTACTGTTACCTATTAATAACTTGCTTAATTACTTTAATATTTATAAGCATATAAAACATTTTCAGTTTACATGAGTAAGACGGTTACCTTCCTGTACTGTAGCTATTGCTCTTCAAGGTGAGTGTGCACATTTATATTCCACTCAGGGGTCCATGCTGAGCACTCCAAAGCCGGAGAACTTTGGCTAGCAGTACACTGATGGGGTGGTGCTAGTGTAAGGACGATCTCCTCAGTCTCTCTTTTCATCCCTGTGGTCCCAATCTACTGATTCAGTATCAGTCAGATTTCGCACTCAGCACTGAACAGCCTGCACCTCACAGCATGGATGCTGCATGGATAGACACGGAACAGGAGTGCTGTTCTGAAGCTGTTCGACAGGTTCTACACTAAGGGACGCCTATCTGGCTAAATAGAAACATTTTTCAATTTGGTTCCTAGGCTGCAGGATTCTACCAATACAATCCTGCATTCAGGACATTCTGGAGTAATTGTTGCACCTCCAGTCCTCTGGTCCGTCTCTGTTTGTGGAGGGTCCACCTGGCAGTGATTCTGGCATTTCATCCTCCATCCAAGGCAAATCAAAGTCTTCTCAAACTCCATGGTAGTCAGATTTCTGAAAGGATCACTTGTCTCGTCCCACCGGTGCAGGAAGTGATTCCTCAATGGGACCTTAGGACTGTGTTGGATGCCCTCATGAGTCCGCCATTTGAGCCCTTGGCGACTTTGTCTTTTGTTATAGTAGAGACAGAGAACGAGTTATTTGTGGCCATAACATCTGGGAGCTGAGTTAGTGACCTGCAGGCCCTTATGGCGTATACCTAAAATAACCAGTTTTTCAAAGACAAGGTCGCTTTGGCGCCACATCTTACGTTTTTGTCTAAAGGTCGTGTCACAATTTCATCTTACTCAGACAATACTCACCTGTATTTTTTCCCAAACTTCATTCAAGTGTTGACAAACAGCGTTTTCATTTCTTGGACGAGACACAATGTTTGGCATTTTACTTGAAGGAAACTAAACCATTCCGTTCATCACTTCATCTTTTTATTTCCTTTGCAGATTGCATGAAGGGTCTATTGGTCTTCATGCAGCTGATTTCCAGGTGGATAACATCCTGTATTACAACAGCCTATGGGATAGCTCAGACTTCACCTCTACACAGGTTAAGAGCTATATAACTAGGTCCCAGTGGCATTGGTCACATTTCTCAGTGGCATTTTGACACTGGACATTTGCAGGGCTTCTACTTGGTTTTCCATACATAAAGTACTTTAACCACGCATTATGTTAATACAATTGAGTGCAGATCAGATGCAAATTTTGGGAAGGCAGTCTTGAGAAGACTCTGAGCCCCACTTCCTTCTTAAACTACTTGTGAATCACCTGAGTGGAGCACACGTCTACAATCACTCGAAGAAAAGACTGTTAGTTACAGTACAGATAAGTGTTGTTCTTCAAGATGTAGGTGCAGAAGTGTATTCCATGACCCACCCTCCATCCCCTCTGCAGCCGAGTCTCAATTCTTAATGTTTGGTAAAGGAACTGAGAAGGGTCAGAGTGCTCTTAAACTGCTTGGGAAGGAGCTAATGGCCAGAAGGCACCAGCGCCATCCCTACAGGTACTGCTAGGTAAGGTTCTCTGGCTTTGATGTGCTTGGCACATTCACGCCCAAGGAAAATACAGATCTTCAATCACTCAAAGAAGAAACTAGTTTCTAAGACCTCAATGGCCCCCTCAGAATGGCAAGAAAAGACGAAATAGTATCATTATCATTAGTATCATTTAATATCATTAAAACATACCTCATGCTAGGATAAATTCTGATTTTATAACTTTGTCACCTAAAGTTTTTAATGGAGTCAGACAAAAAATAAATAAGTGCTACAGAATAAGTTTCCAGTCTGGCTTCTATAAATCTGAATTTCATTAGTCTACTAAATGTCTTGTGAAAGCAAACAGCAGTTCTCTCTCTCAACAGAACAAACTTGTCTATGCAGCAAATATCAAGATTCAATATTTTTAAAAAGTGCATTATTCTCTCTACAAAGATTTGAAACATGAGACTCTGTTTTAACAACTTTTTTTAAAATCCATCTTCTATTCATAACTTTACCTAGTGCAAGGACACTCAGTCCTATTACAGTATCTCTTCCTGCCATTATTCCACTCAGAATACGATGAAAAACATCAACTTCATTAACCACATTTATCAAGATGGATGCAAACTGCGAATAGCACTCAGGGTTTTGTGGAACGCATCGATTAAACAATGGGAAGGATTTGCTGGAAAATTAAAAAAAAAAAACAGAAGTGGGAGAAAAAGATTGATTACTGGAGAGTAAGGTTTCAGATACATTCAGGGATCAATCCCTCAGTCCCAAAACAAGTGCCACTCCCAATCAAGTTCCCTTGTTTTGTTTACATGTACTATTATGTTTGCTTCCTTTTTAGTAAAAATTAAATATATTAACACTGCCACCAAAATAAAGAAACAGTTCCAAATTAAAGTAAGCAGTTTATACTGAATTTGGAATATTTAGACTGAACTTTAGGGTTCCCCTGAACTATTTCAGGTTGTCTCAAAACACTTTCCAGAACTTAAACCAATATACGGAGATCATTTCTTCCTACCCACTAAACTGTAGCCACTTCTGGGATAAAATAGCACAGCAAATTTAACAATGCACAGCAACACTGAACAGCAGTTTATAATGGAAAGTGAGTATCTCAATCTGATTAAAATGGCAGGAGAGATTTAGGAAGGCAGAACATATTCAGCCAAATTGGAATTTTCCCAGATCATTGTGATTAATACCCCTACTCTTAGGAAAAGAGACACAAGATCTTTCATGGCCACAAATACTGAGCAGGTCAGTTATATTTCACCTGAAAGACAGCACTTCTATCAGCATAGTGCCTCCATGTGAGGTATTGGCACTCTTCCTGAGTCAGTAGTGAACCATCTACTAAACACCAACAGTGTTTCTGCTCTGTTTTGGGCTCCTATTCAAATATGAACTGGGCTTGACTTGCTTAATTTGCAAGAATGGATGGGATCAATGCACAAGTTAGTATGGCTGTAGGCTATATCAATATTATTATTCATTGTAGGTATTTTTAATACACACACAAATTTTTCATGGTGTTTAAGATATTCCAACATTCTTAAGGGTGTATTAAGCTAGAAGTGACCAGCTTGAGAAAACAGGTAGCCCAGTCAAATATTTACATATAAAAATAATGTTATTTGGCATTGTTAGCCAAGTGTTTTAAATGTATTATCCTTCTAGTCTTGGCACTGCTACACTAAGCCAGCAAGAAGGTTTTTAGATCTCAGACAAACTCATGTGTGTGTCTAAAAGGAGACAGCAGTCCATCAGCACAGTACGCCTCCCTAATTAATAAGTAAATGGTGACTATTACTAGGGAAACTGATTCGACCAGTTTTGCTTTTTTGAGGAAGTATCACATACATAAAGAGACTGTTCTCAAGGATTTCGCGCTGCAGAGAGAAAATACAGATTGTCAAAGAAATAAGCGTGAGCTGCCCTCTTTTCAATTCATTTAACGTTTCACCTCTGAAAGGTCTCTCATGCTCTTTTCCAGGGCTGCCCGAGGGGGGGGGGGGCAAGTGGGGCAATTTGACCCAGGCCCCGCAGGGGCCCCCACAAGAGTTTTTCGGGGGCCCTGGAGCAGGATCCTTCAGTCGCTCCAGGGGCCCCGGAAAACTCTCGTGGGGCCTGGGCCCCCGGAGCTCCTTCCACTCTGTGTCATCGTCGGCAATTCGGCAGCGGGGAGTGGAAGGACCCCCCGCCGCCGAATTAACGCCGAAGACCCCGCACTTCGGCAGCGGGTCCCGCTTCGGTGGTAATTTGGCGGCGGGGGCCCCCCGCCGCAGGTCTTCGGGGCACTTGAGCGGCGGGTCCCAGAGCGGAAGGACCTCCGCTGTCGAATTACCTCCAAAGCGGGGGCCCCCTACCGCCGAAGACCCCAGGCCCCCTGAATCCTCTGGGCGGCCCTGCTCTTTTCTTCACTTTCCTTTGTGCAGCGGAGTAGGTAAGCATAAAGAGTCCAGTTCTGTGCCTTCAGGAGGCAATGGGACTTCACTTGAGCACATGCTTAACTATCTCTGCTGAACAGGGGTATGAAGTGTGTGTGTGTGTAAACATGAGAATTCAAAAATATAATATCAAAGATATTAAAGTAAAATAAGTCTGATTGTTATGCATCAAGTCAAAGACAGAATGGGAAGAACAGTCTTTGAAAAGTTGTCTCGAATAAACAGTGCAGTAAAGCACACAAGTAATTCTTACCTGGGTGGAACTGGCAGTGTGGGACACAGCTCAGACGCCTTTGGATTTAGCGTGTAACTAGAAATGTTGATGTTATAAATACAAAGGGAAGAACCTAAGAGAATAAAAAAAACCCCACAAATGGTAACTTATTAGTTCACATCCGTTTTTGGGCAGAAAACACACTTCTTAAAAACACTAACAATCTCTATAAATAGCACTTAATTGCATGGCTGCTCAAATCAATCGTTGTTTTGAAGATTTTGTGCAGCATAATAAATATTAATTAGCAAAACTACAGTGTTTTTCCTCAGTAATTCCCTCAGTAATTTCCTCAGTTTTTTTAAATAAAAAAAAACAACTAATGATGCTAAAACACTTATGTTTAGGAGACAGATTAAAATCTTAAAAACAGTCCAGATAACAGTTTCATGAATCAAGATCAAACCCCTATCCGTTCTCTACAGAGAGTAATGTTTTCAGTTTTTCCTACTTTTATCACTACATTGTTGTAACTTCTTTTAGAAGATGCAAGTACAGCTAACTGAAACACTGGAAAAATCCAAATTTCTCTAAACTCAGATGATTATACTAATTTCTTTTCTCTCATTTCTCATACCTCGAGAAGCCTCCCCTTTGGGCCAAATTCAGAGATGATGTGTAACATGGTGTAAATTAGACTTACTTATACCCATTTGCTAGGCAGATCAAGCTTGTTAGCCTGGGAAATTGGGAAACTGATCTAAGAGAAGGTCACTCTGAAAATAAACATGCAACCAGCAAGTCCTTCAGTTGTCTCGATTTACATTGCCGCTGGAAATGGTCTTGTTGATCGAGAGAGTATGTGAGTTGGTATGCAACTGCTCCTCCACCTTACACAATTTCTGGCACAGCCTTTGACAGCTTAATAAGTCCCAGAGTGATAGGAGAATGGTGAAAGTGAGAGGCGATGGATATCACTGGGAGTCATAGTTGTGAACCTGCATGTGGGCAGGTCAAGACTCTGCGTTGACTTGGAGTGATACTATAGTCCAGCAGCATCTTGATTGACTCAGCTGCTCTACTCAGGAATAGCACAGCTAATCTCAATCAAAGGAGGGTGCTAGAAAAGTTCTCCTGAAAATTGCTCATCGTGAACAGCCCATCAAAGCTGGAGGGCATCCCATCAGGCAGTCAAAATTCAAACAGGCCTTGAAAAGTTTCCTTTGTTTCAATGTTGCAAGGTGGACTGTTCGTACACCCCTTAAATGTCCAAACCAAACTAATGGTCCTGCCCAGTGGACTGCTTCAGTTGCTCAAGAGCTTGAAAGATACTGTATCCACATTGCAGCTCTGAGAGAGATGTGACTTGCTGAAGAGGGTCAACTGGCTGAGGAGCATGCTAGTTATACTTTTTTTCTGGAAGGGACGCCCACAAAATGAGCCCCACAACACAGGAGTTGGCTTTGCAATCAGAAGGAATCACGTCTCTTGTTTGGGCCGCCTATCCGTCGGTATGAACAACCGACTGGGAACTCTGACTGCCCCAGAGTTGAATGATATGCTTCACTGATCAGGTCTTACACACTGACAGTGATTAACTCTGATGAGGGTGTGACATTTTGGAGTTCAACCCAGACCGGTAACGGGTTGCGTCACCACCTACCCTGCACCTCTGGGTGCTTTCAAAACTATGCTTCTGTGGTTCACAGCCTTGACACCAACAGCCTGCACACAAACATGCCGGTCACACCCTGGCTTCCACCGCCCAGTTACCATTTGTAGAGTAACCTTAATACCCTCCCAGTCCTGAATTTCCCCAAAATCATCTGCCAATCTGCTGAGGGCCCCAGAACTGAGTTACTGTGTTACCCTCTCTGACTCAGCAAGTGAGAATTTTGCTGCTGCTAAGCTGTATGACAACTCCCTGACACACCGGCTTGTGTGCCTTGCCAGCAAACTCTTCAGGGCTCTGCCAGCCCAAACCTTGCCCTACAAGTAACAAACAGTGAACCCCAACTCCCAAGTTCCCCAGAAATGTCTCCCTCTAGCATGCAGCCCTCTCCTGGAACACTCACAGAACTTAATAAGTTCTTTGCTCCTTCAAAGAGACAATGCAGCTCACTAATTTAATTGGGGTTTGACAAACACACTAATTTCAGTCACAGCCCTCAATTGGTTTATAGTAAAAGTTAAACAAGTTTATTTTAAAAAGGGCATAGGATTAAGTGAAATCCAGTATAAGGAATAAAGACACAAAAGGCTACAAAAAAAAACACTGAAAATTGTTTTAGTCTTAGAAGTAAGTTACAATCTTTGCTTAAGCGGGTTTCTCACCAAACTCATTTCCCAGAGACTTCAACCCCTTTGGCTAAAGGATCCAGCTCTCGCCCCTTGAATCCCTCAAGTGATGGACAACTCACATATCTTTTTGCCCTCCTTATATCATCACAAAGTTCATTGTGTCTGTCTCAAGAGCATAGAAGGCTTCCTGCTGTTCTTTCCTTCTTGTGGATTTTCTATCCTCATGTTAATTTGTATTTAAATGGGGCTTCCATTGTTTTGACTCCACACTGCTTAATTTACATTGGAGACAGGTAGATAGCCGCCTTTCCTCCTGTCTGGAAGAAAACCTGTTTCTCCCTGTGTTTGAGCACAGACTTTAAAGCATAATATCAGTGAGTATCCATGATTCCTCCTAGGGTGTTAATACATACATTTCACAATGATATTAATCACCAGAATGTCACTGGCTTTCATAAAAAAAACCTTACTCGATACAATTTTAGAATATAGTAATATTGTATACAATCAGTTGATTCAATTGCTTATCATTTGAAAGTTAAGAACCCTTGTCTTTATTGTTAAGAGGCTACCTTCCCCACTTGCTAATTTGACACTTTTTTTTTTTAAACCTTGCATTTAAATGTACCTTCACTGTCTGCCTGACCACCAGGCTGGTCCGATAAGGAAATGACACATTCTTTTTTCTAAGGCAGACTGTGCTTATGCATTGCTTGCCAAACACATTTTAAGAACATATTTCTAGTGCATATTTATAACTCTTTGTACACACCCCACACATAAGTCACACAGGAATATTAACGATGATACATTATACGCCAACTTTGGGGAATATATCATGACTAAGGATACAATTCTGTCACCGACGTCATAAAGATCATGAACTCCATGACTTTCCGGGACCTCCATGACGTCTTCTGGGGCAGGGCCAGAGCAGGAGACCCCGGAACAGCTGGCCAGTGGCCAGCCCTGGGGTCAAAGGAACAGCAGCCACGGTAAGCTCTGGGGCTGCTGGAGCACCAGCCAGTCCCAGAACAGCCAGCTCCAGGAACAGCCAGCTGGCCGTCAGCTCCTAGGGCTACCCAACAGCTGACTGGCCTGGACCTGCTGGAGCACTGGCCCCCAGCCCACCGGAGCAGCGGCCAGGGTTGGGTCAGCTCCCCTGTCCCTCCCCCAGGAATGGGGATTGGCCAGTTCCACGCAGGGGGAGGGGGTGGAAGGGAAAGAGGGCTCAGGTCAGCTCTGCACAGGGAGAGTGGGGAGGGAGAGAGAGGGAGTTCAGACAGCTCTGCACAAGGAGAGGAGGGTTCGGCCAGCTCCGCGTGAGGTTCCCGGCCAATGGGAGATGCGGAGCCAGTGCTTGGGGAGGGGGCAGCGTGTGGAGCTGAGAGGGAGGGAGGGACGTCACCACTTCCAGAGATCCGCGAGGAGTTGGGTAGGGAGCCTGCCAGCCCTACGAACCCCTCCCCCCAGCACTAGTGGGGGTCCAGGGCTGCCTCCCCCAAGCATCCGTGGTGTCCCCCCAGGTTGCCCCGGATTTGAAGGTTTTAATTTTTAATGCATGTCAGAGTTAGTTTAGTAGCCTAGTAACCTAATGATGAGAGACTTAGAGACTTGTAGAGTGAGTGTGACAGACACGACAAAACTGTGTAAAAAAAAATTACGACCTTTTTTTGATAAATAACCATGGCTGCTTTTTTTTTCTAGTAAGACAAATAAGATAAGAAGCAGAAATG
Organism: Mauremys reevesii; assembly: GCF_016161935.1. Taxonomy (NCBI): domain Eukaryota; kingdom Metazoa; phylum Chordata; order Testudines; family Geoemydidae; genus Mauremys; species Mauremys reevesii. Next base: position 74,614,505 of record NC_052630.1, read on the forward strand.
TATGTATACACAAATGCAATTTTTTTTTTTACCCCTGTATTATTGCTAGAAATTGTCTGAAAAAAAGGTATAAAGGCTTGCTGTAATTGTTTACCAGTTGAAAGACCTGTCCAGGGAGGGGCGACCCTGTGTCCTATGGCACTCTCTCCCTCCACTGTAATTACTGGAGAAATAATAAAGTATTTGATTTCTCCCCGACAATTTGGTTCGTCGTGGGGATGGCCAACGCCGACCCCCCAGAGGCTACTACGGATCATTCCCCCTGAACCCCATGGCGCCACATGAGAGGTATGAGACCTTGAGGACCTGTCTCTCTGTGAGCTCACGCCATCTGAACTTATTGACTGTGCAGCAAGATCAGATGCAAGTGAAAATTGAGGAAGGGCCCAAATAGGTATAGTTATAGCAGTTATTGGGAACTGCTGACAAGGTAATGCAGGTAAATGCAAAGGTAATGCATTAAATATGTGATATGATGTGCTGAGGGGTTTTTACGCCTCAAGAGGGTTGTCATACCGCCTCATGGTATTAGTCCGACCCAGTAAAAATGCATGTGGTTAAAAAAAAAAAAAAAAAAAAAAAAGGTTAAAGAGGCGTGTGTGTGTGTGTGTGTGTGTGTGTGTGTGTGTGTGTGTGTGTGTGTGTGTGTGTGTGTGTGTGTGTGTGTGTGTGTACACCCAGCGTGAGTGGCTGTTGAAGGAACGCCCCAGAAAAACCCTGTGAGCGAATGCTCATGATCAGGACTACTTAACGCAAGCCCGGTAACCAGTGGATCTTTAGGAGATCCGACCCGCGGTGGGCTGACTCGGCCTGGCATAGTCCGGAAACTGCCTGGGTGGTCTAGTGTGTGAACCCCCATCTTCCTCCCCTTCCCTTCCGTGTGGGCTACTGACAGTCTGATCATCTCACAAAGCCGCGCCGCGCTCCAGAGAGACCCGCCGCCGCTCTGAAGGGAGGTGTAGGAGAGTCAGAGATCCTCAGTTTATGATCCTAGCGCAGACAGGGCACCCCCCCTTGTGTGTGTGTGTGGAAAATGGGTAAGGGACAGTCTAAACATTCCACCTCACCCCATAAGGTACCAGCATATTTACATGTACGTACATTATGGTCCTAAACCTGCAGGTATTTAAATTATTGGAATCTGTACACGCGTGAAAATTCATTTAAACAATGCCCATTAGAAGGTACCTTCAATCTAGATAAGAACATATATCTCAGAGGAGCCTTTAATCACCAAAGAAAAGCCTCTGACACAGTGTGAGCAATTTGTCTAGGAACGGGTTAATTTGAAATTCAGCTTAGCCCAGAGATAAAGGAACTGAGTTTTTCTCCGACACCCCCCCCCCCACACAGCACCCCCTGTCATCGTCCTGTCCTTCCCTGCCCTCCCGCATTTAGTCAGGGGTGTATAGTACAAGTCATGGACAGGTCACGGACCATGAGTTTTACTGCCCGTGACCTGTCCATGACTTTTACTCAAAATACCCGTGACTCAAACAAAGCCTTAGTTAGCGTTGATGGTGATCTAAACAGACTCATTTCTAATCACAAATGTGGTGAAGCAAGTATTTCTCCTAGCTCCCAGTCTGTGTTGTATTCTTTGCTGCAATGCTAGAAGAAGCCTTTTGTGACTCTTCAAGTGGCATCTTTATGAGCTTTACACTGTAAGCTCTTCAATCTTTCCCATCTACATGCAAACACCAAAGCGACAGACACATTGATCCAAGAATTGCTCAACACTGATGACTGGGTTTTGATGGCACACTCTGAAGCTGCAGTAAAAGATCTTACAAATTGTTTTGCTGAGGCAGCTCATAACTTTGGCTTCACCATCAGCCCAATGAAAACCAAGTTTATGTACCAGCCAGCTCCTCCACAGCCTTACTAAGACCCATCAATAAGCTTGGAAGGTATCAGGCTCCAAGCCGTCAAACAGTTTACTTATCTCGCCAGCATGTTGAACAACCAAGTGACAATCGACCACAATGTGGATGCGTGAATTAAGAAAGCCAGTACTATATATGGTCACTTCTATCACTGAATCTGGAAGCAACATGGAATATGTCTACAGACAAAAAAAATTGAAGTCCATAATGCTGTTGTCCTCACGACATTGTTCTACAGGTGCAAAACATGGACCTGTTAACAATGGTACATTAAAAATCTTGCTGTTGTCCTCACGACATTGTTCTACAGGTGCAAAACATGGACCTGTTAACAATGGTACATTAAAAATCTTGACAGTTTCTATTTGTGACACCTGCAATGATCACTGGGCAACAGATGGCAAGACCGGATTTCCAACACTGAAGTCCTGGCAAAAGCTGGTTCAGTTGGCATCAAGGCTCATTTGATCAGTGCTCAATGGAGATGGACTGGCCATGTAATTTGTATGCCTGAGACCCATCTATCAAAACAAGTTTTATATTCCAAATTAAGCTCCAGCAAACTTAAGCGTGGAGGGCAGATGAAACGCTTCAAAAGACACCCTGAAACAAAATCTGCACAAAATGAACATTTTGAGTTGAATTTTGAGCAACTGGCAATTGAGCATTTTTAAAGATACGATTCTGTGACTTTCCAGAACCTCCATGACTTCCGCAGTGGCCCCCGGGCTGAAGCAGCCGAAGTCAAGGGGGGAGGAGAACAGGGGTTGGGCCAGCCCCTGCCACAGGAGCAATGACAGGGCTGGAGCAGCTGCCGGAGTCAGCCCCAAGGCTGCCAGAGCAGTAGCCAGACCCCAGGCTGCTGGAGCAGTGGCCCCCAACAGCCCTCCTGGCAGCGCTTCTACTGTTAGTCTGCCCCACCCAAGGTATTTTTAGTAAAAGTTAGGGCTTAACTTGTGGGCTTCTGTGAATTTTTCTTTATTGCCTGCATCTGTCCCTGACTTTTAACTAAAAATACCTGTGACAGAATCTTAACCTTAAATCATATTATATGGTACCACGTCATAAGGCAATGTGTCCTCGACTTTGAGAGGAATCATGCTAAGCAACTGGAAGCACAGTCCCAGGCGCAGAAACAAGGTGCAGCTCAATCAATACAACCAGGCAAATAGCTCTGTGGCCAGCGCGGTAAATGTTCTTCCCAAATTGGTCCATGGAGTCACACAAAGACCCATTAGTAAAAACTACAATTGTCACAGTCATCCTGAAAATCCAAGTTACTAGCATCATCACCGCGCAGCTGCTGATGTGTAAAACAATGTAATGGAGTCTACATTGGTGTAAATTAAATGCTATGGAGACAGAAGGTGGTGTATCGATGTGTATGTTCAAGAAGGGGAGGAGGCTTTTTTTCTTGCTACACACTTCTCTTTGGTGTACAAGTTTCACCCATTTACATTTCCTTAGACTCCATTGGTCATACTAAGTGGGAATGTAAATTATAAATTACTACATGTAAGTCTAAGAGAGCCTACGGAGAATTTAAGTTGGAGCAATATACATGGTGGAATAACTACACCAACTTCAGCTCCCTCTTGAGTCACTTCTGAATCTTTAAAATTTAGATTCCAAAGCTATGTGAATGTATTAAGGGAAACGAGCACAGCTTTATTTCTGCCTTTTCTTCTGCATTTCATTGTCATCTATCACCAATCCTCCAGACTGGAGGCATACAAATACCCCCATATTTAGGTATTGAGAGTCTTGTTTGCTCCCACTAAGATAATGGCAAAAACCTTATTAATGTAAACTGAAGCATGATTGGGCCCTTAATGATTTAGAATGGAATAAAATATCATCCAGCCTCAGACCTAAGAACTTTAGTCCAGTATCTTCAGGCCCTCTGCTGGTAAAACACTACATTATCATAATGCTAGTAAAAAAGCAACGCTTGGATGTACTCAAACCAATTAAAATGCAATATTGCCAGCTCTCTAAAGACAGATATGCAAATTCTTTAAATGTGGATGGAGTTCCATGTAATGTAATTCAGTTATACTGAGACTATTTAAGGAGCATCACTGGGGTACGCAGGTCTTTATGTACATAAAAAAGCATCAAATAATAATCAAATTATTTCAAAATTACATAAAAAACTCATTGTAAATAGCTATACTTGCCATCCAATCTAAGAAAATCAAAAAGAACAATTCTCAGAGCGCTAGTTATTGCCTGCAAAATGCCAAACACCCTATTCAGAGAGCAGTGTTGCCCAGGTTTATGTAGTTTATTGTTTGAAAAAGAAAAAGAACCAGATTTAGAATCAGAACTTCCCTGCTTTGTGCCCAGAGAACTCAAACCCTGGGCTTTTTTACAAAATGCTCTGGATACGTATATAAATGGTTTCTTAATTGTGCCTACTGGGGTTCTCCAAGGAGCATTTCAGACTTCCACATTCAGCTTTGTATTCTATACACGGATAACACTGGGTAGAGGCCAGGTAATTTGTCTCAATTCTCTGGTATCTTGAGTATGGAGTCTTAGCTGTGTAATGTACCACTGAGGTAAGGATCAATTTTAGCTTACTATATTTAAATGTTGGAAAGCAATGCAAAAGTAGTAAATGCTTTTGCACAATAGCTACTTGTCTATGCTTATTTAGAGTATCAGAATAAAATCAAAATGATTCTACTTTGGCTCTGAAAACAAAACTCATTACATATAAAGGGCTCACAGATCTGATTCGCCAATGGAATAATAGTGTTTTGCTATAGCTTTAATTGAATTTGAAGGATCCAATTCAAAGTCAATGCAGATTTCTCAAGCATACAAACAGCATCCGTTCACTAACTCCCTCTCCAATCTGAACTAGTTTGCCCTCAATAGCCACCTTTCTGCTGAACAATCCAGTCCTGTGCAGAACTGCATACAACAGTTTTATACACACAAGAGACCCATAAAATTTCTGATAACTAAAACATTTAAATAAGCATGAACTAGAACATGCTTTCCATTGACTTAAACAAATAAATTAATGATAAAGAAGTAAACATCCAATGCAACATATTTCAAACAGGAGTACATTTTCTAGAATTAAAAACTGCATAACTCTTCCAGACACAGATTAAGGAATCCATACTCTTTACTACATACCATTGTTCTTTGCAAAAAGCTGGATGTCTTCCAGAGAGTTAAGTTGCTCTTGAGGACAGCTAGATACACACAAGGCGATTGAATTGATTTTCAAGTTTTTAATTTCCAGACTGCACGAATTCAAAAAGAACACATGTCTAGGAAGGAGGGAGAGAATTCACTTTTAAGGCAAGCTTTCTATTTTTCATATCATTTAGAACCTGCTAACTATCTTTAAAAACAGTACAAAACATGACAATTGGTAATGAGTTCTTCCACACAAAATTGGAACACTTGGATTTTGAAGCTAAAAGTTAAAAAGTGATTCTAGCACAGGCTACATTTTACACTATATTTTTGCCTCATCTTAAATCAGATTGCAAGCCCCAAACATGCAATCAACCCATGTGGGCAGACCATTACGTCTTGGTGGAGTTTCCTGGGGTACGTGAATCCAAAGGCAGGATCAGGAATTGTTTCTGTTTAGTATTCTTGCACCCTCTTATATGTATCTCTTAGTAAAGTGCCTATATGCACTTTAGAGCCTATATGCACCAAAGTGACCAAATCTCAAGTGTTCAATTCATTTAAAAATCTGAAATACTTACTTTTTATTTGTCATATCCTGTCCAGAAAGAGGTGCACCTTGAATATAAGTGTTCTTCCTACCACATATATTCCCATAGCTGTCATACCCAAATACAAGTCTTTCTGCAGCTCCAGCTGTTACAGCATAGCCAGTTATAAACATCTATTAAAAATATACATTATATTATTTTTTTCTTTTGAATTCATGATACACAGAATACTATGCTTTTTTCCCTCCCCCATTCAATGAACATTCCTTGTTTAACCTACATAATTTTTGTCCGGTGCTCGAAAAACCAGACATAAAATTTTCAAACATTGTTTACACTGTAATGAATATTTCAGAGTGAAATTCACCACTGCCTAGAAGGCCGGAGCAAGGCCTTTGAACCACTTAGGCCCTAGAGTATGTTGTCTTTAGGATCCTTCCACATTTGTTACAGAACTTGGAAGGTGTGTAGTTAATGAGGCAGGGAAGTACAGGAACAGAAAAAATAGTCTTGTGTTTAAAGAAGCTGAACATCCTGCATTCTAACCCTGCCTGCAACAGAGTTCCGATATAATGCCGCATAAGTCACGTCCATCAAACTTTTCACAGGTGTTCAGTAATTGTGTATTCCTCATTTTCTGGGTGCCCAATGAGGGACACCTGTGGCCAGATTCGCAGAAGCTCTGAGCACTCACAGCAGCAACTGAAGTCAGTTAGAGCTGTGCTTGAATATATAAAGTAAAAATGAAAATACTGTGCTCTTGAGGACAGACATTGAATGAGAAGGATAAAAAAAAATATTGATTAACTAGCCATTCACTGAAGGAGGCTGAGCTCCAACACAAAAAAAAATAGTATGTGATCATGTAATTAAAGACTGCAGCATAATACATATGCATAAAAACACCAAATTAAGGTTGCACAGGCAACCTTACTTATGGCATTTCCTAACTTTTGAGCGCTTGACATTCAACTTAAATAGTCTTTTAAGTAGTGTTGGGGTTTTTTTAAATGTAATTAGTCTGTGCAGAACTGAGCCTCATCCTGCAAGGAATTAAGTACATTCATTACTTTAATCATATGAATAATCAGATTTGTACTTAGGTGTTCGGAGTGATTTATATCAGCAGTTCTCAACCGGGGGGTCCGCAAGCCCCGAGCCCATGGGCGGAGTTGGAGGCACTGCCCCACCCAAACTGAAGTGCCAGAGCAAGGTACTCCCATGGGCAGCTCCATACTCCCCCACACTACTTCTCCCCTCATTCAAGGCTCCGCCCCCTGGCCAGGTCAGAGGCGGTTGCTTCTCCGGCTGGTCCCACGCAGTGGAAAACTCCGGCACTCTCCCATCTTCTCTTTCTGCTCCTGCTAGTGCCTGGGGCTGCAGCTGCTCCTCAGCTCCCAGCCCACTTCGACTGCTTGCGCAGCCAGTAAGAGCTGCCCCGGTGGATGAACCCAGCTCTGGGACCAGTAACTACCCATCTCCCTGCACCCTGAGCTACTGCCCTGCCCGCACACAGCCCCTAACTACCCCCTCCCTGCAGCATGAGTTACACATCACTGTACACACAAAGCCCCTAGCTAACCCCCCTGCATCTGAGCAACACCCCTCACAGCACACAGCTCCTAGCTACCTCTCTCCCTGTACCCAGAGCTACACCCCTGCCCACACAAAGCCCTTAGCTCCCCCTCTCCCTGTACCCAGATCGATACCCCTGCCCACACACAGCTCCTAGCTACCCCTCTTCCTGTACCCAGAGCTACACCCCTCACTGCACACAGCTCCTAGCTACCCCCTCCCTGTACCCTGAGTTACACTTTAGTGTACACAGCCTGTAGCTAACCCTCCTGCACTATACTCCACACAGCTCCTAGCTACCCCCTCCCTGTACCCTGAGCTACACCCCTGTCCACACAAAGCCCCTAGCTACCTCCTCCCTGAGCTACAACCTTTGCTGCACATACTCCTAGATGCCCTCTGCCTGCATCCTGAGCAGTTTTCAAATGTTCTGAGCTGAATCATACATTTTTGGTTGCACTCTCCCCCCAACCCAGACAGGCTGGGTGGCCTGCCGAGGTGAGTCAGGGGGTGGAGCTGGTGCTTCCTCCCCAGGGCCCACCATACAGACCTGGTCTAAGCCCTGCCAGGCCATGCCTCCCCAATGAGAAGTCAAACTATACCTATGCCCAAGCCTCCCCCTCCCACCCCAACAGCCAAAGCCTGGAGCCATGGTGCCCTGCAGGGCTAATGCCCCAAGTCCACATCCCCACCCGCGCCAGTGGCTGTAGGCCAAAACCCCAAGATCCACCTCGCTGGGCCTTGGAGTTTTTATAGCATGTTGGGGGGTGGGGGTGGACAGGACTTCAGAAAGAAAATGGTTGAGAACCTCTGATTTATATCACTTGACTATTGTGATGCTTGAATTTTTATATATTAATTTATCTTAATATGGCATTGTAGTGACTCCATAGTCAAGGTTGCTATGTATATGTGCATCTTAACTCTGTCACAACAACAAAATATTTTTAGATCCAGTTTATTTATACAGTAAATATACTTCCAGCAATCAGACAGCTACCTCAAAAAGTAGCAAGAAGAGATGCAGTAGTCTTTTGTGACCCTACTTCTAAATATGAACAATTCTGACAGATGGAAGTTAGAAGTCCAACAGGACTTTATTTGTTAAGCTGGCCCATACTGCTTCCACACATTGCAAACTAAGACAAAAGCTCAGCACACCGAATCTGATCTAAGACTATTGATAACAAATGGCTGGCTGCAAACATTAAATAATTACAAGAGAGTGTGCCAACATGTATGCACCAATAATGTGCACTTCCAGATCGTGAAACAACCTGAAACAAAGCCAGTGTGAATAAATAACACTGGATGTCACCACAAATGTGTTTTAAACTAAAGGAAATCATAATTCAAATGTGAATAATAAAATATATCACAGAGAGTAAGCAATAAGAATAATGAAATAATAAAATTGCTGGATACCACCATGGTTTGACATGTCTTATATCTACATGTGCATTAAACACAAGGTGGCATACAAAACTCATTCTGCATCTCAAGTCAGTTTAGTTTATAAAGTGACAGAGACTTACGCAGAGTTCTTTTGCATTAATTGTAAGTTTTTAAAAAGATGTTAGAAAATTGAAGAGAGTATGATTATTAATTTGCATTGTGGTAAAGCCTAGTGGCCCCACTGTCCTAGACACTGTACATATACATAACAAAAAGACAGACTCTGCCACAAAGAGCTTGTTCTAAGTACAAAAAGCTGAGCTTGCCATTGGATCCTTGCAAGCAAACCCTTTGACCAGGTGTGTGGAGCTAAACTCATTTCATTGTGGCTTTGCACAGGCACAAAGGTTCTCCTATCTGGACACAAGATCAAGGCCTTATAATTTCTGCAGTGAGGTCACCTAAATTATTCAGAATCACTTAAAAAACTTACAGTAGTTCTAAGTAAGATTTCTCTTTCAACAGATAGCATGCTTACCAAACCAGCCCAAAAAAGAAAGAATAAAATCAACCAGAGTACATCTGTGCATTTTCTATAAATTAGAGGTCTCCATTCTCTTTGTCCAGAAATCTCATCTACAGAAACCTAAAATTAAAAATATTTTTAAGCGCAATTAAAGTTATAGTTCTCAGTTTCAAACATCTGAAAAGCTGTGAAAGAGTAACTTAGTGTGCACAAAATGTTAAACATTTGGTAATGTGTGTAGTCTTAACAATAGTGAATTTATTTTACATGTACTGCACAATATTACTATATTAAATAACCTAACTGTCCTCCAAATAATAGGGAGTACTTTAGAGGGCAGGGAAAATGGGACACACCCAGACAAATGATAGCTATCCACTGACACCCACATCCAGAGACTACTACCTACTCCTGCACAAGATCTGGCCCACAGAGTACCCTGAGAGGCGCTTCCATGTGACTATACTGGGCAAAGAAGAATTGTCAAACGACTTTAAGCCAGCACCTTCTCTCCTCCTTTTTTCTAAGTACTTTTCCCCCTGATGTAGTTGGCGAGTTTGCTGCTTCTTAGCCTTTTGGACTCACTCAAGTGTCATATCAATCAGTCTAGTATCCAACAACAGCTCTATGGAGGGGGGGGGGGCTGTAGTCTGTGCCAGCCAGAGGCTGGACTCCATTTAGGGCCAGCTTTTGATCTCGGTCATTCCAGCGTCAGTGGAGTCAATCCGGACTGGCATGGCTGTAGCAGACACCAGAATCTGGCTCCTGACGGGTCTTTCCCACCTCTAACTACTAGCAGGAGTTGTGAGAGTTCTGGGGGGCGGGGGGAAGCCACCCAAAGACCCCGAGGCTCCAGGTAAATGGGATCTCGCTCCGTTAGCAAGAGCTAGAACCCGCACAGAAAAAAAGGGGCGAGGAGAGAACTGGGGAAAAAGCCTTCCCTGCCTGCCCGGGGAGCGAGGCCGCTGCAGAGCCGGGGCAGCGTGTTGGGCACGGGACTGCCCTGCTCTCCCTCGGGTGCCCCTGGCTCGCAGCCTCCTCCCTGCCTCTGCCACAGTCAGGGACGCTCTTGCGAGAGGGGGAGACTTTACCTCCCGGGCGGGAAAGGCAGCAACTCCTCACTGCGGGCGGGGGCACCAGCCTATCGCTCCTCCGCGGGGCTCGCAGCTGGTCCGTGCAGCCCAGGCCCTTGGTGCGTCCCACGGAGGAGTGGGGGGGGGGGAAGGGGGTTGCACCTGCTGCCGGCCACGGGCGGGCGGGCGACCTTCCCGACTGGACAGCGGGGTCTTACCTGGTACTCGCCCCAGCAGCACGCCATGCCGAGCCGAGCCGAGCCGAGCCGAGCCGGGAGCGGTGCAGGAAGTGCAGGGCCGCGCTCAGAGCAGCCCGCCTGCCGGGTGTCCAGCGGTGGCGCCGTGCCTGGGGCTCCCGCGGTGCGGTGCGGAGGCGCGGCCCCTCCTCCCGGCTTCCAGCCCAGCGCGGGGTGGACCCCTGCTCGCCTCACCTCCTGCCAGGGCCGCTGCTCGGCTCCCAGCCCCCGGGCAAGCGGCACACCCCCTTCCCCCTGGGGAGCCAAGGCGGGAGCGTGTCCCCCGTGCAGGTAGCTGCGCAGGTGGCAGCCCGAGCGTGGGCGGGAAAGGTGCCACCTGCGGGCAGAGCTTTCTCTCCTGCTGGGGCACAAGCTTCACACTTCCACGCAGTCGCCTAAGGATTTGCATTGTACAGGCGCAGCCAGCGACACCAGAGGCTGGCTGAAATCAGAGCAAAACCCCAGTACAGACGTGCGTGCTCCTCGCCCCCTTCAGGGTTTATCCGAGTTGCACCCCTTTAAAACGTGTGATGTTAAACTGAGGTACTTAAACCGGTGCAAAAGGCCTCTTAAGCCTCGGCTACACACAGTTTTTGCATCCATTTAGAAACCGATACCGTTAAATCAGTGCAACCCCCTAGTGTGGATCAAAACAAGCCCACCCGTATAAATACTTCTATATCAGATTAAATGCATCTGCACTAGGGAGTTGCAGCAGGGCTGCCCAGAGGCTTGAGGGGGCCTGGGGCAAAGCAATTTCCGGGGCCCTTTCCATAAAAAAAAGTTGCAATATTATAGAATACTATATTCTTGTGGGGGGCCCGAGACCTGGGGCAAATTGCCCCACTTGCCTCCCCTCCCCCCCCTCCCCGGGTGGCCCTGAGTTGCAGTAGTCAGGGGTTTTCAGACTTTTGTACTGGTGACCGCTTTCGCACAGCAAGCCTCTGAGTGCGACCACCCCTTATATATTAAAAACACTTTTTCATATATATAACACCATTATAAATGCTGACGGCAGAGCGGGGTTTGGGGTGGAGGCTGACAGCTCGTGACCCCCTCCCATGTAGTAACCTCGTGACCACCTGAGGGGTCCTGACCCCCATTTTGAGAACCCTTGCACTAATTTAACTATAACAGTTTCTAAAGTTACATACACTGTATAGTTTGTATAGTAACATCAGGGTAAAAACTGTGTTTACACAAGCCTAGTTTAAACCAGGCTTATATTAGTTTAGCTTGCATTAGTAAACTTACAGGCTATGCTCTTAAGCCACTCTTAAATTGAAAAAAAGAATGTCCACACAGGACTTTGCACAAATGATTTCACTAAACAGTTTAAATGGTATAAGTTCATATGCTGTCCATGACCTGTTCCTCCATTAAGCCCAACCTGGTCCTGTCCCTCCCTGGATAGGATGTCCTGCCATTTAGATGATGGTCACCCTCTGGCTCAGACTGATATTCAGGGGCGGCTCTAGGAATTGCGCCGCCCCAAGCAGGGCGACACACCGCAGGGGGCGCTCTGGCAGTCGCCGGTCCCGCAGCTCCGGTGGACCTCCTGCAGACGTGCCTGCGGAGGGTCCGCTGGTCCCGCGGCTCCGGTGGACCTCCCGCAGGCACGCCTGCGGATGCTCCACCCAAGCCACGGGACCAGCAGACCCTCCGCAGGCACGCCTGTGGGAGGTCCACCGAAGCCACCTGCCGCCCTCCCGCAGCACGCCGCCCCAAGCGCGCGCTGGGGTCTGGAGCCGGCCCTGCTGATATTGGCTATGTTTGCATTATTTTCTTTGGCATCCTAACATCTATAGTCTTCTGCAGTGTCCCCACCATCATAATCTTTTTGATTGTAGACAGTCCCATACTGATTTCACATCCTACTCTCCTTCTAACTTCTTCCCTTTACACCTGCCATCTTTTGAAGAACTCTCATCTCTACCGCCTCCAGCCTTTTGATATCTGTTTCATTTAATGCAGCTACTTCCAGACCTTGGAGTAATCTGTTAGAACATTGGTTTGATACATTTTTACTTTGATATCAAATATTAAGTTTTTTCTAGAGTTAAATTCCTTATCTTATGCAGATGACATATTTCAACTGGCAGACATATTTGAATTAATGATGATATTTTTTGCTACCATAGAAAATTGGTGTAGTTGATTTGGACTAAGAGAGAGACTGATGCAGTGGAGCTGCAATCCATGTGCTATTGAATAGTGTAAGTGGACCCAGGATAAGAAGATTGTTAAAGGAAAACTATGGGTAATTTCCTGAATCCTTTTGGAATAGCAAAGGGGTATTTCACTTTTCCAAGGCCTCTAAATGGTTTTGTTTGAATAAATCAAATCATTTTCTTGACTAGTGCAAAGACTCTGAGAATCGTTTTAAAAATTCATTTGACAGAGGAGGTTCTCAGTTCAATCTTACGACACATGTCTTAACAGTATCCAAATCCAGTATCCAATTTGATATCCAAATGTGACATTTCAGCATGTGTCTCACTGCAGCATTCTGGATCAGTTTATGTTAAAAGGATGCCAGTAAAGTTGCAGAAAGAGTTACAGTCCAGTCTGAATGTGATATTCTGTATTAAATCCATGGGATAACCATTAGAAATTGGAGGGCTGTTTACAGCAAGAAGCTTGTTCTTTTATTTCAGTGCAAGTAACTGATTGGCAGCCTGGCAGCCACTGGAAGTGCAGTTCTGGAGAGCTAACTTTGAGTTCATTCACAGTTGTACTTCTCAGGGTTTACTGATGTACACTGGCTAGTCTGGATAGGGGTTTTGAAGTTACAATTAGTTTATTTGTTAGTTTAAACCATAGAATTTGCAGAGCTATTTGAAATTCAAAATGTTTCCTATTTCACTATGAATAACCCACTGACATGCATTTGGTAATTATCTATGTATTGTCAAAATGCCAACTATCACATCAGTTTGATCCCTGTCAGGCTTGGGTTTTGTACACTAAATGGCATGGAAATTATTTAGGTTATTATATTAGGGCTTGATCCTGTAAGGTGCTCATCATCTTCAGATCTCATTGAAGACAATGGGAGTTTTATGTGCTCAGCACCAACCATGATCAAGTGTTTGTTATTTGAATGGCCAATGAGTACTGAAATAGCCAGCCAACTTTACTGACCTATTTTTTCAGTGTGCTGTCCTGGCTGCATTTTAAAATGTTTACTATGTCTTGCTCACTAATATAGATTAAAGAAGATTTATGCAACACATTATTAAATAACAGTGTTAACAGTACTTATTTCTTCCCTTTAGTGCTAGCCAGTTGTAAAATATCTTTTCACTGGAGACCTTATTTTGAACACTTTAATAAAACAATCTAAAAAGTAACGTACCATCTGCGGTAGTAGCGAAACAATGTTAAATTGAAACTGTTATGGCACATCTTGCAGAGACGATAGTGGCTATTTTATGCTGGATTAGAAGCTTTCATGAAAAAGAATCTAGTCCAGCGCGCAGCTGAAAAACAAGAATGTGACTGCAGGGTCACTGTAGCTCACAGAATATGGCTAATGAGAGATGTATTAATTTTCTTACCTAAATGACTGTTACAGTGATGCCTTCAGGTTTCTACATTTTAAAATATTTACTTTATGTATGTTTTTTTCTTCATAGCTTATTAAATTTGCCTGAATTCAACATTGGATTAACCATAGCCCCCAAGTTGAGGGATCCTTAGCCAAACTTTAGGGGTAAATTCCTAATGCCAGAAACAGGGAGAGGGAACAAATGACCACACCATCATTTTTTAAGAGGGTTTCATTTTGGGTACCCTTTAAAAGCTAAATTTAAAAGGTACATTTTAGAAAAAGAGTGAGTTTGTTACCTAAGTGTGGTGTTTCTTAAACGGAAATAAACAGGCCTTTTTACTGAATTTTACAGGACTTAGTACATTTCTACATTATGTTTATGAAGAAAAATACAAAGGTGAGGCACTTATTGCAGTTTTTACAGAACTTTAATATAGGTACTGTGACACAGAGGCCTATTGATGGTTCACTACTCTGTGTCAGCAACTCTTATCAGGCCTGACATACTCACCACACCTAACACACTTGTCATGATACCCACAAGGGGGCATGTAATATATAACTGGAAGACTAATAACTCACTGATGATTAATATTCTTGTTCAATGCACACCTGAGGTGTGCACAAAGTGTTATGGATATGTGCTAGAATTATGTTCTTTAAATGTGTTTGGAAGCAATGCATACGTCCAGCCTGCCCTACACAAAGGAATTGGTATTTGTTTGTCAGACCAGCCTGATCATCAGGCAGAGACAGTGAAGGTGCAGTTACATAAAAAGTAAACAAAGCCATCAAGCTAACAAGGGGTGCAGGTAATGACTCAACTATCACCAGCAGGGGTTACTCTCAGACTGAACTACAGGGACAGAAAATGCATATGGCTCCTGCACTCCGGAGAGACACAGGAGACTAAATCCCTAGGAGGCCATCCTGACTTTTAGGACAAAGACAATTCCTTTGGGAATATAAGGGGCAGAGCTAGACTCCATCTTATCCTTCACCTGAGAAGACAAAGGACCCAAGCACTTTGTTCTCCTTGTGTTGGGTCATGGCCAGAGGGTCTATCACTTAACCTGTGTCATTTTGTCAATAAACTTGTTTGACTTTTAATCTACACCAACCCAATGCTGTATTTGAATTGAAGTGATTGTTAACGGAAGTTACAGTAATAAGCTGTACTTTCTTTAGGGGAGCAAACCTTGTTATTTCTCTGAGTGTTCCAAGAGAGGGCTGGGCGCTTCAGGACAGGCAGTTTTGGGGAAATTCAGGACTGGGAGTGTGTTGGGGGCACCATGCAATTAGCAACCCAAGTTGGTGGAGAACAGAGTGGGGCTGTTGTGTTGCATGCAGACTGCTGGGGTCAGAACACTGAACCAGGACTGCACAGCACACGGAACCAGGTTACACAGCACACGGACACTCACAGAACTGCATGCTTGATTGTTGGCTGTTGGTATCCGGGATGTGAGCCGCAGCAGCAGAATATTTAAGGCACTCAAGACTACAAGGCAGGGAGTGACACAACCTCTTGCTGGCCTGGGTTGCACCTCAGAACATTACAGGTGCATTGACACTTGAGCATGCGATATTTTTTTAAACTCTACAAGATTTGTCTACCTGCTTAACTTCAGGATGCTACTAAAGTATTCTGTGAGAAATCGATTTGCTTTCCCAGTGTTTCACTGAAGTATTCTAGGTTCCATGACCTTACATCAAAAACTATAGAAATGTAATGAGAGCAGATTCAGCATCCCTACCTTGCTGTGCTGATGTAGGTGTTCAAAGGCTTATCCGCAATGGGACTTAGACGGGGCAGTTTTCAGTGTTGCAACACCTAATTTTCAGGTGCCTAAAAAATCAATGAAACAACAATGGGGCCCACAAAGCCTAAGTGAGGCATGTAGGCTCCCTACACATTGCACGCGGAGAGATAGGTGCCTAAGAATGTGATCCACCAAAGCCAGCACACTAGGTGAGGAGCCACCTAAGCTAGCCAATGGGAGATGCAAATGAAAGGGGTATGTACTATGTTCTGCCCCTCTCATAGAAGTTAGGAGCCTAAATCCAGGCTGTAGAGAGGCACCTGTTTCTGCTTGTGAGCCAGAGCTGGGAACCCTTCTCTTGGAGTCAGGTGGCTTAAGTGCCTAAGCTCTTTCTTGCAAGAATGAGTTAGGCACCTGCCTAACTACACACAAAAGGGATGGAGGAGAAGCTGATGGTGGCTATTATACGTTAGATAAATACTTAAATATTTCATTAGGCCAGAGAGAGAATTACTCTATGCTTTAGCCTCGTGGTTAAGGCACCTACCTGGGAGGTGGGAGACCCTGGTTCAACTCTTTTCTCCCCATCAGGCAGAGGGGGAAATTAAATCCAGGTCTTCCATTTTGAAGGCAAGTGCTCTAATAACCACTGGGCTAAAAGTTATAAGGGGTTACCGCCTCCTCCTTGATTCTGAATGGTCCCAATCCAATAAGTATACACAGAGTACACCTATTGTATGGGCCCCACAGGCCTATCTTCCCCTGGTTTGTAGATTGTGCTAGGGCGTAGGCCTGAGAGAGGCACCTGGAGTGAGGCATCAGTGCACATGCCCAGAGGCAGAAACATTGGGAACTTTTAATTCCCCAAATCAGGGGGACCTTGGCTGTTGGCTTTGTAAGTCACAAAGGTTGGTTGCTCTGTTAGCCTCCAGGCATGTTTTTATTTAACTGTGTGTGTCACAACATTTGATCTGATTCATGGTTTGTGAGACTGACTGATTAGTTTCCAATTAAATTAATAGAAGTTGTATTTTTCCCAGGCTGTTTCTGAATGTTCTGGGAAGAAAGGGAGCCAAAGCTAAAACCCTGATCTGACTCCAGGTAAACATTCAGGTGGTTTGGAATGCAAAGACAGGTCCATATCTGAATTTTGAAATTGGCCCTTTTCTATAGGTTAAAACTAAACTCCTGGACACAGTCACCCTCAAAACATATGGTGTTTGAAATATGGATTGAAACCTCATTGCCCAGTCCCTTTCCTAGGGAAAACCAACTTTGATCTAGGAACACCTAATGAAAGCTTGACCATAGCTATAGCTTTTGCTACCAGGTGCTACAATCTTGAATAAAAGGTGTGTTCTTTTCTAACAATAACTCCTGCTCAATGGAAATAATTTTAACTGAAAATGCCTTACAAAGGACATGCTAAATAATGCAGTTATCAGTCAACATTTTTTATTTTCATTCATTTGTAGTTTTCCAAATATATAGTCCATTTATTGCATGTTGTTTTCATAATTTGTAAAAAGTTTTATATCTGTATCTTCTAGGCTAGGGGATTTTGCACAACGAATTTTGTCTTTATTATATTTTTTCTAGATGGACAAATTAAATATGACTAGAGGAAATACAATAACTTGTCTATAGTCTTGCACTCTCCCACTTTCAAAATAAGCAGTAAAACCTGGAAAAATATTAGCTTCTCTTTGAATAATAAATTTTTAATGAAAGTTCACAAGGTAATGTTAACAAGTGTGCATTTAAGAGGCTGCTAATATTTTGAAAATGTATCTCCTCATGGAAAATTATTAAGGAGAATGTTAATAACAATTAGTGACTTATCTTGACACAAAGGTTACTAATATCCTGTGTCTTGTATAGCTATGTATGTTTTATTTTGCCTTTCTTCGTCAGGTTCCAATTTTAGATTTCATAGCAGGCATGAAGAGGTTTTTTTGAGCAATATTCCTGAAGTGTTATGTTACATTTTTTAGGTGAAGAAAAGAGAATAGCAATGGAACAATGATTTTTCAATAAGGGCCTAATTCAAAGCTAACTGAAGTCAATGGAAAGACTCCCAAATCAGTAACTTAGGGCCTGCTCTGGTAAACACTACAGAACATAGTGCTTACTTGACTTCAATCATGGTAGCAAATACTCTACTTGGTAGTAAGTACTTGCAGAATGAGACCTTACATTTGTATTTGCAGGTAACTAAATGACAAATTGTAACTATAGTACTTCCCAGTATTTTAAACACAATCAGAGAAATCATTTATTGTGTTATCAGTTTAGTAACAGATGATGTGTAATTTTATTCTATGCCACCTAGTGGTGGTCTAATTCACTGCTTAGCAATATAACAATTTTTCATCACGCTGAAGTAAGTATAGGGTAATGAGGTTTGGATTATCAATTAACAAACTGTTACATTTTTGGATCTCAGCTTGTTGTTGTTTGTGGCCTTCTCCAGTATGATCATGTCTGGCCATGAAGTTCAAGAATGAATTCAGTTATTCTTATGTAAGGGCTTGATCCAATGTGTCAAATCTAAGGAGCATTGCTTTCCTTACAGTATTACATTCCAAAGCTTGAGCAGGTGTTAGAGTCTGCTCCAGACACACGTTGCAGCGTGGCTATATCTTGGGCATCTCAGTACTCTGATTTGAAAAGAATATCCAGGAAGTTAATGTCTAGAGTCCCTTGCCAAATTATAATAGCAGTACTTATTTTTAGAGATGAACCAAATCCCCAGCTCTAAACATTTTGGACTTTGAGGAAATTTGTATCTGAACTGCATGGATTGGACCTGACCCCATCAGCAAAGTTGTGTCTCATCCCATAATATTGCTGATGGTAGAGCAGTGGTTTTAAACCTGTGGTCTATGGACTTCTGGGGGTCCACAGCCTATGTCTAAGATTTCCAATGGGGTCCATACCTCTATTTGAAATTTTTTAGGGGTCTGCAAATGAAAAAAGGTTGAAAACCACTGACATAGAGGATGATATGCTATTACTGCTACCATTAGCTTAATTGGCAGATGGCTGTGCAGTGGTTCTAAAAGTTCCAACCTACTAATGAACCAAGTGAGTGTGAATATAATGCCACATGATGGAATTTCTGTTTTTTCAGTTTGTTTTTTTAAAAAATGTAGGAAATGACACACAAAAACCTATATTAAAACAATATTAAGTTTGCCAAGTCAAGCGCTCAATTTGTTTTTCCCCATAATCATATAATTACCGATTGTATCACAATGCATGCACATAAGGATGCTGAATTAAGGCAACTTTCATTCTCAAATTTCCTTAACTTTTGAGTGCTTGACTTTGCAACCTTAAAAATGTTCTTTTAATGTAGTTTTTGTGTGTGTAAGAATTATGAAGACTATTCATATTACCACAGAATATTAAGGGTCAGAAACTGGAAATTAACTTTTCAGTTAATCTGTTTTCTAACATGTTCACACCTGGCCTGGAATCTTAGTGACTTGAAAGACTTCCTGCATCGCATATGTTGTAATATGGGAAATTTGTTGTGTAAGATAAACATACATCCCACATTACTTGAAGGGAAATAGCAGAGATAAAATAATCTTTAAAATACAATAGAAAATTGTTGATATCTGCTACATTCCTTTCCATGAATTATTTAGTAGTTAATTTGGAATTTGATTATTTGATTAAGGAAATGAATTCTGTAGGTGACATATGATTAAGACAAAGAAAGAGAAAACCTAAATTAATACAATTATTTTAGTTTGATCTCTTATTTCATTAATGATACTGTACTTTGTTAGGGCATAATCTTTGATTTCAGTGGGAGCTGAGATTACTCAACACCTCTGAAAACTGAATCTTTATACTGGAAATGTTTGTCTAGGAGCTTAAACTGTATATCTATTTTTTCAGCCTCCCAGAAATTACAGAATTATAGAGAACACATTCCATATATTTCTGTTTCTATACAGTTGTTTATGCAGCCAACACCAATCACTTGTATATTGAACAGATGTAGCTCCACACATAAACTTTTCCAGTGGAACATGACATGACAACATTGAAATATCTATCCATCCCAAGCCTTACTTACTCGATCACAGGCTGGCTGGTCTTTTAAGGCAAGTGTGGTTCAGCCTTAGCTGTGACCTAGGAGCTAGCCCCCAGCTTATGATTATAGGGAAACTGAATGATGAGTAGTGATCCAGCTGTGAAAGGCGGGCAGGAAAAGACTATTCAAACATACTGCCAAACTCAATTTGGAGCAAAGACTCAGGAGACAGGAGCAAGGGGAGTTCTCTCTCTGGGAAAGGCTTGGGAAGCCAGGCTGGAAAGCCAACAGGAAGCAGGATAGACTCCTGTTGGGGAAGCCCTGAGCTACGGCCCACAAGTGGCAGGGATATCCCTAAGGGAAGCTGCCAGAGTCCCTGGGGAGGGGAGGCAGTGAGGGAATCCTGTTAAGACAAAGAAGCAGCAGAAGGGGAACTCTGCAGGAGAAAGTCAGGCTCCTGTGTGGGAAGCCCTGAAGTAGGGCCAATAGGAGAACTTCAGTCTAGCCTGATGGGGTGGAAGAGTTATTAGTTTATACATTTATTTGGACTTTCAGTTGGACCTTTCTCTACCTTGGAAAGGGAAAAAACTTTTAAGTAATTTAGCAGGAGGGCCAGGCCACAGACCAGGGCCGGCTCCAGGCACCAGCTTAGCAAGCAGGTGCTTGGGGTGGCCACTCCGGAGAGGGGCAGCATGTCCAGCTATTCAGCGGCAATTCGGCAGAGGGTCCGTCGCTCCCGCTCGGAGCGAAGGACCTCCCGCTGAATTGCTGCAGATTGCGATAGCGGCTTTTTTGAGGGGGGAGGGGGGACTGCTTGGGGCAGCAAACCCTTGGAGCCGGCCCTGCCACAGACCATCCCAAGGGAGACCACACTAGCTAGGAAGGGCCAAGGAAGTGGCTACCAGGGGGTACCAAAGAGGACTTCTTGCAATGCAGTGCTCTAACACAGGGGGATGTGTGGTGATGAGTACACTACCTTACACCCGCTCATGTATAATAATGCCACATCAGTTTATATATACTGCCTCATAACACTACTGTAATGAATGCATGTTCTACTATTTGCTAGTCTTTACCAGTTGACTTTTTATACACAGGTAACAGTCAATATGTAACAATTTTCAGTTAATAATCCCACACTGCTACCAGCTGCCTCTGCAACATCATCCCATCCTCCTTAATATGGATTTACACAGCACTAAGGGTCCCCATTTTCAGGATGTATTAACTTCTGAGCAGGTTCCCTAAGGGGCTGGAGGGATTACAATGTGTATTACCTATAGACCAGCCCCATCCCAGCTGACCACTGCTGGCATCTTCTCATTCAGATTCCCTATCATCTCATCAAACATTCAGGAAAGCAGTGGGGGATACCGTGCTGCAGAGAGGTTTATTTTTGATTTCCTGTTTCTACATAGGCAAAGGCAGATTCACTCATGAGGGATCCCTCTTCACCATGCAAACCACTGGGGCACCATTTGGACCTAAGACACTGTTGGAATACATCCATTTTACTGAAAGTGATTTACCCTTATAACTGACTCACTTCAAGCCATTTGTAACATTCTAGGGAATTTAGTGTCTCAGGGTTACTGCTCTCTGTCTTACATGCCATGTTAATTACAGCTCTAGACAAAGAATTAGACTGATCCTGTAGCTTTGCAAAATGTCAGATTTAGAGTATATGAAATATCTTTAACAATAAATTACACTTATGGCAACAGGGGAAAAGGAGCTTTGATTTTAAGCTTTCCAAATGTTAAGATTATCAATATCCATCTCAAGTCCAGAGAAATAGGATGGTGCTCTATTTGCTATTGTACCTGGCCGTACCAAAGGAGATGGAGGTGAATTGTTCATGGCTTCAAGGAAACTGACGCACAAATACAGTGATGATTGGGAATTTCATTAGGTCGGAGGTCCCCATAGGGCACTTTTCTCTGTAAATTATATGAAAGAAGGAGGGAATGGAAGAAGCTCTTTAGAACAGGGTGATATGGGAAAGTGACTTGGGACAAGGCAAATCAGGCAGCCAGCTAGTAAAGAGCAACATTGGTATGATCTAGCCTCTATAACCATATGTGTGAAAGGGACTGAGGCTTTCTAGTCCATTAACTGGATGGAAATCATAGCAACCAGCATTTGTACCAATATTGTGTTCACTTCAAAGGAATCTACCTGAACCTGGCAAACTTTAAACAAAATGACTGGCAGGTGATTACTGAGTAACAAACAAATTAATCTTATCGAAGTAGGGGGGAGGCCCTTTGTCCAAACATAAGATCTTTCATAAGTAATTTCCTTCTCTTAAGAGCAATTCACTTTAATTAAGTGGGTTTAACTAATTTATGTTTATCTATGAAAAGTAGCTATGTTGAATCCAAAGAGTTAGGTTGGAGTTCCAACTTTAGGCTGGTGCACTAGTAGAATCACGGAAATCTGTCTGCCTAAAATTTTGTGGTTACCGATTTTCCCCAGAAGGTGTCAGTGTAATGCAGGTTCATCAGTCATATTATGTAATTACAGTGATTTCAGCACTAAGGACTAAGCACTAACTCCCTTCAAAGTGGTTGCTTAAATATCACCAAGTGGTTTTAAGTACAGTTTTGCTTAATTTTTAGTTATAGGCCAACTAGGCAACTGAGTCTTGCTGATTCCTTTGGTGGCTGCTTAGGACTGTTTCCCCTGTATTTATTCACATCCCATAGCATGAAGGAATGCATCTAGATTTTGTTTCCTCCATGTGGGGCTTTGGAAGCATGTAAATTACATTTTCACAAAGTGTTTGTTTAAAAAAATAAAAGCCCTGGCAACATATAGTGATGTTTGGGTGGCAGCTTTTCTTTTTTCTTTCCTTTCTTGCTATAAATACTCAAAATGTTAAATTGAGAAGACCTATTGAGTTAGATCACCTAGTCCATTCAGGATTCCCCAACCCGTTGGTCACAACCCCCAGGGAGATCGTCAAGGGGCCTCAGGTGGCTGTGGATGGGCAGGCCCTTACTGTGGGGGGGCGTGCAATAGAATCAAGAGGGGAAGTAGGAGAGCTGTATTGTTGCAGCAGCACTGGGCACTCCCTCCCTGTGGCTGTGGGCCGCACCCAGGTAGGAGGAAGTGCCTGGACGCAAATGGGGGAGGAAGATAAAACACACACCAGCCCTCCCCCAATCCAGGTGTGTAAAGGCAGAGTTCTGAGGGAGAGAGAGGATACCTGGATGGGCTGGAACAGATGGGACATTGAGAGGGGAAAACAGGTGGGGTGCGGAGGGGATCTTGTATGGCTGAGGCACAGAATCAATTTCTTTTGTGCGGGAGAGGCACACTATCAGCTGGCACAGTACAGCTCTTCCCATCTCTCTTCCCTCCCCCCCAAGTCCCACAGCTTTTTTGATCAAATGACTCACAAAACAGATGTAAAATTGTCCTTTGAAAATTTCATAGGTTTCAAGGTGATTTTTTGGCTCTCTTGTGGATGTAGATGAGAAAAAAAGTTTAGAGCCACAGACCTAAGTCACCTCCTGCTAGCACACCACAGCACAGGTCCTCAGCCTAGGGACTATACTAGTTACTAACCTAATAACAGATACTATATTTATTTGGTCAACTAAGAACATAAAAACATAAGAAAGGCCGTACCGGGTCAGACCAAAGGTCCATCTAGCCCAGTATCTGTCTACCGACAGTGGCCAATGCCAGGTGCCCCTGAGGGAGTGAACCTAACAGGCAATGATCAAGTGATCTCTCTCCTGCCATCCATCTCCATCCTCTGACGAACAGAGGCTAGGGACACCATTCTTACCCATCCTGGCTAATAGCCATTTATGGACTTAGCCACCATGAATTTATCCAGTCCCCTTTTAAACACTGTTACAGTCCTAGCCTTCACAACCTCCTCAGGTAAGGAGTTCCACAAGTTGACTGTGCGCTGCGTGAAGAAGAACTTCTTTTTATTTGTTTTAAACCTGCTGCCTATTAATTTCATTTGGTGACCCCTAGTTCTTGTATTATGGGAATAAGTAAATAACTTTTCCTTATCCACTTTCTCAACTAAGAAAATATATGTGCTGTTTGCAGATGGGCAGGCTGCCTGTATTTGTAGTACTTGTACAGACAGATATGGTTTCCAACCAGCAGCACATTAAATTGTGCCAAGTGGCAACAGCTCCTTTATGATGAGGAATGAGGACATGTTTTGTAATAACCTATGCCAAAATTTTAAAATAGTATAGAATAGATGTATGTCTAAATAACTATGTACAACTTGGCACAACTATATACCACATATTATGGTGTAGGTTATTATAAAACATGTTCTCACTCCTCATTATACGGGAACTATTGCCACTTGGCACAACTTAACCTGCTACCTGTTCTACTCCACAAGGATTCCAGTTAGGTATTATATTGTGTAAATATATAAAAATACCTAACTGGAATCCTTCTGGAGTAGAGAAATGGAAGTATATCATCTGATGCACCTAGTTTCCCTTTGTAAATACCTGACTTTTATTTGATTGGCAGAACTGTATGAATTGTGAAGATGTTTTGTGCTACCATCCCTGTTGGAATAGACATCAGTAACATTTGAATTTGTACACTAACTTTTATTACGCTTTTGTCACAGTTGATCTTTCCACTAGCTCAGCTGCATAGTTAGTACTATCTTAAGAAAATATTAAGTTCAAAATATTAAGTACTAGCTTAAGAAAATATTAAATTTCTTTCCTGATATCCCAGTGAGGTGCAATTTCAAGTAATACAGTAACTACAAAATATCACTGCTGCCAATTCCTGTTCTCTTTTGGAAGAGGAAATTATGCGCATTCAGAAACACAAAATAAATGGAACTGAGTGTGTGTCCAATCCTACAAGGTGCTGAACACCTCGTATGAGGCAAAGCCAGTAAGAGATGTGGGTACTCAGCACTTTAAGGGCCTAAGCCAAAGCCCGCTGGAGTCAATGGGAATCTTTCCACTGGACTTCAATGGGTATTGGACCAGTCCCTAAAGGAGGCATTTAGCAACTTGCAGGATTGGGCCCTTATGAAAATGTGAAGCACATTATCTGCCAGTTTTTTTTCAAAGCTTACTCATAGCTTTGATACTTCAGATGTTTATTGATAAGGTATAGAAAAACAATGAACTCCTCTAATTTTATGTCTGACTTCTGCCAAAGACGTAATTATGAATTAGGGCCTGATCTTGCAAACCCTTAGTTATGTGAGGAGTCCTTACACAAAGTATCCCATTGAAGTCAATGAAACTACTTACACTAGAACTTGGAACTGGTACGAGAACACATTCTTATTGAGTATAGAGATGTAGTTCTTCGTTTGTGAACATCATTGCCTGGCAAAAGTTAATTTGCCCTATGTCTTTGCATTGTTTCATACTGAACTGGTGTTGGGACAATGTATTGATGAACAAGCTATCCCTGCCTAGGTAGATAGACCTGTTGTGCTGAGTAGCATATTGGTCTGAATGAGAACATAAGTACTCTGTGTGTAGGACCCTGGCCTTTTTGCATGGTCTTTAAAGTACTGTGGTTTATGATGCTAGCTAACAAGTAACATCTTCTTTGCATCCGAAGAAGTGGGTATTCACCCACGAAAGCTCATGCTGCAAAACGTCTGTTAGTCTATAAGGTGCCACAGGATTCTTTGCTGCTTTTACAGATCCAGACTAACACGGCTATCCCTCTGATAGCTAACAAAATGTTCTTTAAATAAATGAAAGTGCATATTAAATCATAATGGGCCTGCAACTGTCTTCGCTTATGCTGGTTTTACACTAGTGTAACTCCATTGACTTTAATGAAGTTACACCAGGTTTACACTGGGTAAGTGACAGACGAATGAAACCCAAATTGTTTTCCTCATATTTGAAAATCCCATCCCATCAAATAAACGGAGATAGGAAAACCTTGTGCAAGGCATTCCTTTTATGTGTTATAGATTTTATTATATCAGCATTGCAAATCAAATTACAGTGTGGGCTTGAGCCTACAACAGTTACTAATGAGAGCAGTACCTCAATGCAGGATACAGCTTTTAGTTTGTAGTTTGTAGTTTTTGTTTTTGTTTTTCTGTATCATTTATGCAAATGAATGTAAAATACAAGAAGTAGATCCAAAATCTCACTGAAGTGGAGGTTAGAGGAAATCACAGGCATAAACTTTTTAGTGCCTGAAAATAGAACATCATATATGACATTCTGTTGAATCACTTGTTATTAACGGAAGTAAATGTAACATTATATTTGTTCAGTGATGATATGCTCCCTTTACAAGGAAGTGGCAAATTGCTTTAAAAATAGTGATGAATCAAGATGTTTGATCAACATTTGCAAAGTGGCTACTCAGTATGAACTGGTTCATGGCTAATAGATAATCTTTTTGAGCAGTTCTCAAACTGTGGGTCGGGACCCCAAACTGGGTCACAACCCTGTTTTAATGGGGTCGCCAGAGCTGGCATTTAGACAAAGCTGGAGCCAGAACTCCACTGTGCAGATCCAAAGCTGAAGCCCGAGCCCCACTGCCTGGGGCTGACCCAAAGGCCAAGGGCGTCAGCCCTGAGTGGTAGGGCTCAGGTTACAGGCCCCCTACCTGAAGCTCAGGGCCGGCTCCAGGCACCAGCAATGAAGCAGGTGCTTGGAGAGGCCAATGGGAAGGGGCAGCACGCCTGGGTCTTCAGCGGCAATTCAGTGGCAGGTCCCTCAGTCCCTCTCGGACCGAAGGACCTGCCGCCGAATTGCCACCGAGGAATGAAGCAGCACGGTTGAGCTGCCGCCGAAGTGCTGCCGAACGAGGCTTTTTTTTTTTTCCTCCTTCACTGCTTGGGGCGGCAAAAAAGCCTGAGCCAGCCCTGCTGAAGCTGAAGCCTTTGGGCTTCAGCTTTGCTCCTGCCCAGGTTGGTGGGGCTCGGGCTTCAATTTCCCCTCCTGGGGTCATGCAGTAATTTTTGTTGTCAGAAGTGGGTCATGGTGCAAAGAAATACGAGAACCCCTGATCTATTTCTCTGACTTGTTGCCTAATCTACTATGGATTTACCTTGCCAAACCTTTCTATAGAAGTGTTTTTCATAAAACAGTCAGGACGTCTCATAAATTATGCCTCACTGTATTTAAAACAAAAGAGAAAATACGGCTTGCTCCTTAATTACTCACAAGATTTGTGAAAGGAAAAGGAATGTAACTGTGGAATTAACAGAATGGCAGTGGGGTGGAGTGTGAGGGAATGAGTTATTTTTTAAAATGTTAATTTTGTTTGTTCAAAATTCTGCTGAATCAGTGCAAAGGCCCAAAACGACAAGCTCTCACTCACATTAGTAGTTCTATCCACAGGAGACTTCAGTGTGTCTCCTCACATGAGCAAGGACTTACAGGGTGGGACTCTAATATCTGATATGTCCCCCGTCAGAAAACTATGGACCACTCTTGCAAGCTCTTAGTCACATGTGTCGTCCTTAGAGAGTTAATCTCTTTATAGTAGTCCCAACACTTAAGGATAAGGGCTACTCTGACCCTATGTGCTACTCTTGCAGAGGGATGGGGTCTAGGATATAATAGGTCTTTTCCATATCTTAACTAATATAATCTCTATTGTCAAATAATATTGTCAGCATTGCTACATTTAACTGTCACACACCTAATGGTGAAAGTTGCTTATCCTCAGTTATATGTATCAGGTTCAGATGGTTATTGCCACTGGGTGGCAGAAGTGGAAGACCTACAGTTTCACTTTAGTGGCCACGTGGGTTCTGGCTTAATGGTTCTGTTCAGTTGTCCAGGTGTACTCCAAATACTAACAAAGTACTTGTAAGAATATCACTCATGTAATTTCAAATATAACTTTTATACAGCTTTCACTGTCTGTTAAAAGGTCAGTTGAAACATGAAAGAAAAAATCAGATTTCCTATTATAGAAGTAAAATTAAAATTTACTATTTGTATGGTATTGTCACTAAAATTGTTTTATTTTTAATCTTAGATTTAGGAACTATAGTTCTCTGAGGCAAGTTTTCAAATGATAACACTGCTACTGCAATAATAATTCACTTGTGAATATTGTGGTCATTATGCTTATTACTGAATCATGCTATGGCTTATCTCAAAAAACTTGAAAGCTTCATGTTCATTCATATCGGTATTTTTTGTATTTATAAGTAATTTTATTTGACACTTTTGTGGTATTATGTAAAATGAGGATAATGATATTTATCCCCTTTGAAATACAACTTAAATCTTGAGAAGAAAAGATGTGTACATAAGAGCTAAGAATTATTATTATTTGATTTATTATTATCAATTGCACAAATGTCCATGTGTTTTGTATATCGGGTCATTATTATTATGATTAAACAATGGAACAGGGCTGCTTACACTATTCCAGTATCACTGAAGTTACTGGCTATGTTAATGTTCATGCAACAAAAAGAAAATATAATTCTACTAGATAAAAGAAAATGTTCTCTTCTTTCTAAGAAGCAGTTGTATTGCACAAAACTAATACATTTCTCTTATTGGTTGCAGTGTGTAAAGGAATGACACTATTACATATGATACAAAAAATTTGGAGAGTAAAAATATCTCTATCTTTCAGTTGTGTGGCTGCTGAGGAAACACCAGCCTGTAGCAATCATTACGGGTTTTACAAAGGAAAGATGTATTTTTGGACAACAGGATGTTGCTTTTCTTTCTAATGACTAAAAAGCATAAGCGTGGTGTGCAGTGACAGTTTTGCAAGGCAATTTTTGCAGTAAAATACAATTCAGTTCCTGTTCACGTAATACATTTGCACAACAGTAGGCAACTGCTAACACGAACAGCTTAGGAAAGTTTATAAAACCCAAAGGATATACATATGACTGGGAATTCCCTTGATCCTTCCTGGTCACTACCAGATATGGATTTATTGGATCAGAGGGAAGGAATTAGCAACCATGGACCAAACTCTGCAAACCTTGTGATTTAGTCTATCCTCATCCAGTGACCTATCAAACACATTACTCTACAGACTGTTTTGTTAACATAGCATGCCATATAACCATAAGTAATCAAGCTGATAAAATAACATGCTTCAGCAAACAGTGAGTTGAATCCAGCTTTGGTATATGAACACAGCTGTACTAGAAAAGCCAGTCAGTTAAGAGCAGACTACAGTTCTAATCCATTTCTGGCTTCCCTCTGAACCCATAGACATGTCAATCTGTTGGTTATTAGTGGCTTTGTCTTGTAGTGCTGGAAGTGTCATTCCCAAGCAGACTCGCAGTCATGGAGCATACTAGTAATTTGCATCTTTCACTGCATATACACCCTGATCTCTCTGCAGTCCCATAAATTCTCATTTGCTCAGCCTATTACTGCAGGAATGATTTGCACAAAGCAGTGGGGCTGTGTATGGGGCCATGAGAGTCTGAGCCTTAGATCCTATCTCAGCTCTGCCATTGACTTACTAGCTGGTGACCCCAGAAAAGTCACTTCACCATTTTGAACTTCTATATCTCCATCTGCAAAATGGTGACAAGAGCTCATCCACTCTTGTACAGTTCTTTAAGATCTTTGGATGAAAAATGCTATATCAATGCTGAGAATTGTTTGTATTACGTTAATCTGTGCAGGCTCTATCATGGAGTCAGATAATTATAGCAAACAATATGCAGAAAGAACATACCCATAAGTTATATTCTAGGTATATCTTGAACCAATGCTGTAAAAGTTCTTAAGTTACCAACCAGTATATGTGCTTATTATTTTATCTTTCTATCAGATTCAAAATGAAGTTAACCAAAACTTTTTTTTATGCCAGAAGAATATGCATCTTTCTCAAAAGGATTTTCATTTCAAATGTAATCTAAATACATTTAACTATGAATTTGCTTTCCCTGAGGAATCAGCTATAAAGCAGAGAAGCTTCAATTTCATGTACTGGTGCCCACGGATGAAGTGTGAAAGAAGACAATTTCCTGTTTTGTTTTATTGTCCAACAGTAGAAAAACCCCATAATGATGCATGTCAGTTTTTCCCGGAATAATGCAATTTCCACTCTCACAAAAACTCAGTCTCAGGGATGCAAGCAGTGTATTTGCATTTGATTATCTGTAGCAGACCCGGTTGCAATCCCCAAAGGGGCACTAACACTCACAGCCTGCATTATTTTTTTACTAAAGTTATACAGTTGTGCGTGAAGTACACTGGTGACAGGGTCCAAAGTAAATATTAAGTCAACAGCTGTTTAACTATGTGTATCATATGTGGGATGTTAACTGGCAGAAGTTCAGGTTTGTGGGATGTGGCTTAACATATTTTTATCTGTGTTGACACTGTATTTTATGCTTCAGCTCTTCTTATTGTGGCGTGCCCCAGAACCTCTGGTTAAAGTAATAAAAGGCATGTGACAGTCTGGACAGTCTTTGTTTCTTTATGCTACAGTTCGTATGATGTTATGTTAATATATTTTGCACATTAATACATTACTAGTCTGTCCTATTGCTGCATGTTTTTAACCTACATGCTCTCGTGTTCCAAAAGTATTATCTGTGTTTAAGGTAGTCTGAAGGAAGTGTTGGGTCTGCCATTGCCTGAGAGTGCTGTCTGTCACAAATCTTCACAGCTTAGAAAGCTCTACATGTAATGTATACTCCTTCCTTTCAGCAGGCAAGGTCATAGTTTTTTTTTAATCCTGACCCACTTCAAGGCTTTTTCTTTTCCTGCTCTGCAACACACCCCAGTTAAAGCCTTGATTAACAAACAAAGGTACAAATCATCATCCTAGAGTGGAAGCCTAAGTCAGAGGAATGATTCCAACTGGAATGTTAGATGGAATTTAGGAACTAGAACAGCTAAAGTCTCAGAAGCTGAAGCTCCAAGTTAGAACATAGTAACGGCCATACTAGGGCAGATCAATGGCCCATCTAGCCCAGTATCCTGTCTTCTGACAGTGGCCAATGCCAGGTGCTTCAGAGGGAATGAACAGGACAGGCAATCATTGGGTGATCCACCCCTTGTCATTCACTCCCACCATCTGGCAGTCACAGGCCAGGAACACCCAGAGCATGGGGTTGCAGCCCTGACCATCTTGGCTAATAGCCATTGATGGACCTATCCTTCATGAATTTATCTAATTCTTTTTTGAACCCTGTTACAGTTTTGGCCTTCACAACATCCCCTGGCAACAAGTTCCACAGGTTAACTGTGCATTTTGTTTGTTTTACCCTGCTGCCTATTAATTTCATTGGATGACCCCTGGTCTTTGTGTTATGTGAAAAAGTAAATAACACATCGTTACTCACTTTCTCCAGCCATTCACAATTGTATAGACCTCTATCATATCCCCTCTTAATCGTCTCTTTCCCAAGCTGAAACATCCCCGTCCTTTTAATCTCTCCTCATATGGAAACTTCCATCTCCTTAATTTTTCTTGCCTTTCTCTGTATCTTTTCCAATTCTAATATATCTTTTTTGAGATGGATAACCAGAACTGCACACAGTATCCCAGGTGTGGATGTACCATAGATTTATATAGTGGTGTTATGATATTTACTGTCTTATTATCTATCCCTTTCTTAATGGTTCCTAACATCCTGTTCGCTTTTTTGACTGCCGTTGCACATTCAGTGGATGTTTTCAGAGAATTATCCACAATGGCTCCAAGATCTCTTTCTTGAGTGGTAACAACTGATTTAGCTCCCATCATTTTGTATGTATAGTTGGGATCTATGTTCCCTATAAGCTGCACGGCCGCCCAAGAGTCAATCAAGTGCTGCCCACTTGATTAGCAAAGTCATGCACATCCAGTGATGTGTGTTCAGATGCCCCTCTCCTTCTGCTGTGCAGCTGTGTTGCTTCTGTCCTCTGCCTTGGAGCCCCTGGCCAGCAGCTCCTGGGACCCTCCTGCTTGCTGTGCAGAGCAGAGGGGGCAGGGAAGCGCTGGTGTCAGAGTGTCCCCCTCACCCCAGACCATGTGCCCCATCTCCTCAGAGTGGGGGAGAGGGGACAGGGCTCAGGATCAGGACAGAATTGCTGGCAGCTGCTGTGGTCTGAACAAGCCTGGTGAGTGCCGCTGTGCTTAAAGAGATGGCTCACTGTGTCTCATAGACTTCCCCAGCAGCCAGCCCACACACACTCTGTCTCTGTGTCTCTCATACACACACTCTCACGCTCTCTCTCTCTCACACACACACACACACAGTCTCTTTCACACTCACCTCCCAACACATACTTGTGTTATTGTTCTTGTTGCTTCTTCTTGGTACTTCCTGAAATGCACATATATTCTCTGTAATTTTATTCTATAAAAGTGCTGTTATTTTAGTTTTTGACTGGTCTATGCATTTCATAATTTTACTTCTTTCTGATGCTTAAATTTAATTCCTTGAGTAGTGAGTTCTAAAATGCCTAACCTGTCCTGGCTGGAGTAATTATCCCTATGGTAACTTTTTAAAAATATATAATATATCTAGGCTTTTTGTTTCTACCGGTGGTGCACATCCACACATTACCTCAATTTTGGTGCACATAACAAAATTCATTCTGCACATAGATGGAAAAAAATAGAGGGAACATTGGTTGGGTTATGCTTTGCAGTGTGCATTACTTTGCATTATCAACATTGAATTTCATCTGCCATTTTGTTGCCCAGTCACCCAGTTTTGTGAGATCTCTTTGTAACTCTTCACAGTCTGCTTTGGACTTAACTATCCTGTGTAATTTTGTATCATCTACAAATTTTGCCACCTTACTGTTTACACCTTTTTCCAGATTATGTACGAATAAATTGAATAGCACTAGTCCCAGTATAGATCCCTGGGGGATACCACTGTTTACTTCTCTCCATTCTGAAAACTGACCATTTATTCCTACCCTTTGTTTCCTGTTTTAACTACTTACTGATCCATGAGAGGCTTATCGCTTAGAGGCACATGAGGAGGTTTGCAATAGACAAGCTCATTCTAGCTAGTCCAAAAGGAGGAGAACTGAACACTGTGGAAATAATGCGCCTTGTATCAGAGCAGGACAGAGATCCTAAAGCTTGAAATCATCAATCAGAATTTTGAAAAATAGATGGGTGGAGTCATCTGATAAATCTCAGAAACAGTTTCCTGTTAACTTTAGAGAGACAGGGTGGGTGAGGTAATAACTTTTATTGGACCAACTTCTGTTGGTGAGAGAGAAAAGTTTTTAAGCTTACACAGAGCTCTTCACATCTGAGAAATGTACAGTGTCACAGCTAAGGGCATGTCTACACTGGCAAAGTTACAGCGCCGGCAGTTACAGCACTGCTCAGAGAGCACTGAAGGGAAACCACTGTTGTGTGTTCACACTGTCAGCTGCCTGTGCAATAGCATGTTCAGACTTGCATCACTTGCAGCAGTATTCGGAGTGGTGCACTCTGGGCAGCTATCCCACAGAGCACCTTTTTCTCTTCTGCCGCTAAGACTTGTAGGAAGGCAGAGGGGGGCCGCAGGGCATCCCAGGTCCTGTCCCAAAGACCCGTGATGCATTGCTTCGCATCCCAGAAATCCCTGTGCTTCTGTCCACATTTGGCACCATATTTCAACAGTTTGTGTACTGCGCACTCTGCCTCTTTGGGCTGCAGGAATGGATCCCGAACTGTTGACCAGTATGCTGCTTGCTCTGACTAACACGTCACGAGTGGCAGTGGCATTATTCCTTAAACTACAAAGGCAAGAGGAGTGTGACACTGATCTCACCATGCATAGTAGCTATGACATGAAATTGCTTGTGGCATTCACAGAGGTGCTGACCACAGTGGAAGCCGCTTTCGGGCTCGGAAAACAAGCACTGAGTGGTGGGATCACATTGTCATGCATGTCTGGAAAGACAAGCAGTGGCTGCAGAATTTTCGAATGAGGAAAGCCACATTCATGGGATTGTGTGATGAGCTCGCCCCAGCCCTGCAGTGCAAGGATACGAGAATGAGAGCTGCCCTGTCATTGGAGAAGCACATGGCGATCACACTGTGGAAACTGGCTACTCCAGACTGCTACCGATCGGTCGCTAACCGGTTTGGAGTGGGAAAGCCGACCGTTGGACTTGTGTTGATGGAAGTGTGCAGGGCAATTAATCGCATGCTGCTTTGAAAAACTGTGACTCTGGGCAACGTGCATGATGTTGTAGATGGCTTTGCACAAATGGGCTTCCCTAACTGTGGAGGGGTGATATATGGCACACATATTCCAGTTCTGGCACCAGACCACCTAGCCACCAATTACATTAATTTCAAGGGGTATTTCTCAATGGTTCTCCAGGTGCTTGTGGATCACCAGGGTCATTTCACAGACATTAACTAGGGCTGGTCTGGAAAGGTGCATGACGCATGCATCTTTCAGAACACTGGCCCATTCAGGGAAGCTTCAAGCAGGAACTTTCTTCACGGATCAGAAGATCACCATAGGGGAAGTCAAAATGCCCATTGTGATCCCAGGAGACCCCTCCAACCCCTTAATGCCATGGCTCATGAAGCCATACCCGGGGCAACTTGAAAGCAGCAAGGTGCAGTTCAACAAAGCAGCTCTGCTGAAGAACCTGCGTCAGTGGATTGCTTTCTGCAACCCTCCTGCCCCCAACAACTCGTTTCAGCGATTCCCAAAATCAGATCCACTTATCAGGGGCCTCCTCTCCTGTTTGTACTTCTCCAGTCTCCGACAGCTGTGACTGGCTAGCCTCCTCCGGGGTAGAAAAGAGCTCCTGGCTGCATGGATCTCTGGCCTCTGAGTCATCCTCTGCCTCTGGATCCCCCTCCCCCTCCATATCCTCATCCAAGATTTCTTCCTCCTGGCTCGGTCCACTCTCGACTGGCATATGAGCCACCAAAGTATCCACAATGGTCTTAGCAGTGGAGGTGGGGTCACCACCGAGTATCGTGTCCAGCTCTTTGTAGAACCGGCAACTCGTGGGCACAGCACCGGAGCAGCAGTTTGCCTCCCACCCCTTGTGATAGGCGTTCCACAGCTCCTTCTCTTTGACCCTGCACTGCAATGTGTCCCGGTCATGGTCGTGAAATCTGTCCATAGGTATCATAATTCCTATGGCTGGAGGGCAGCTGTGACTGGACAGCCTCCTCTCCCTAAGTGCTGATGAGGTCCAGCAGCTCAGCATTACTCCAAATGGGGGAATCACCTGAGGTGCGTAGAGCAGGCATGGCCACCTGGAAAGATGTGCTGAGACCATCACCAAGCAAACAGGAAGGGGACTTTCAAATTTTCAAAGGATTTACAGGGTGGGGATGACAGTTGTTCACCTGAGGGCAGGGCAGTAGAGTTCAAACCGATGACCAGAGAGGTGAAAACAGGCATTGTGGGACACCTCCCAGAGGCCAATCGCAGCATTGTAATCACCACCGTGTCTACGCTGGCACTGCAGCACTGTAGCCCCGGTGCAGAAAGCTCTACGCCTCTCGTTGGGTTGGTTTTTTTTAAAGCGCTACAACTGCGCAGTTTCTGCAACTAAGTGGCTTGGCAGTGTGTACTCCTCGGGAGTTACAGCGCAGAAAGCTGCTTTACTGCCAGTATAGACAGGGCCTAAATCAAAGGTGGAACAGATGGTTTAGCATAAGTAGTTAACACATATTTCAAGAGACCATTCAAAGTGAAGTGGCCCGTTAACACACCTCCAATCATAAGAGGGAAAGGCAGCTGGGAGAACGTTGCTAGTGGGTTATAGATTGTTGTAAAAAGCCATAAATCCACTGTCTCTACTTAGTCCATGATTTTTAGACTCTAGCAAAGTTATGAATTTAAGCTCCAAGGCTCATCTTTTGAAAGTGTTATGAAGATTTCCTTTGAGAAAGAGGATTGGTAGGCTAGATATAAAGTGATTTATCTGTGAAAAGTGTTCATTCACAGATGATAGGGTGTTTTTGTTTTTTATCATTTTTCTGTGTGAGTTCATTCGAGAGCATAGTGATTGTCTGATTTCACCCACATTATTGTTGGGGTATTTAGGGCACTGGATGAAGTACACTACATGTTCTGATAGCATGTACAGGACCCAGGGATCTTGAAAGGTGTGTTGTGGGGGGTGTTGATCATTTTAACAGTGGCGATACGTTTGCAGGTTTTGCATCTGTTGTTCTAGTGCTGCTTTGAATTGGTGTGGCCTGGTCTGTGGGAAGCTTGCTTTTGATGATGAGCTTGGAGAGATTGGGGGAGGGGGTTGTTTGAAGGCCAGAAGAGGGGGTTCAGGAAAGATTTCTTTCAGGATGGGGTCCGCATCAAGTATAGGCTGTAGTTGTTTGACGATACCTTGCATGGGTTCCACTATGAGGTGAACAACTGGGTGACAACTAGGGGTGTGTAGTTGGAGGGGGTTTTATTTCTGTATTGAAGCAGGCCGTCTTGGAGTATTTGGGTGGCCTGTTCCATGACAAGATCTACTTCTCTGGTGGAATGTCCTTATTTGGTGAAGGCGGTTTTGAGTGTGGTAAGGTGTATATCCCAGACTTTTTCCTCAGAGAATATTCTGTGGTATCTGAGTGCCTGGCTGTAGATAACAGATTTCTTGGTATGTTTGGGGTGGTTACTGGATCTATAAAGGTATGTGTATCTGTGAGTTTCTTGTATATAGTTGTCTGCTATCTTTGTTAAATTTATTTGTACTTATGAGACAGACAGTGGGAGTTCAGAAAGGTGATCACTTCATTTCTGGTCACTATTCCAATAGTAAAAGAAACACACTAAAATCTCTTTGTCTAAGCAGACCTAATCAGAAACATCCTAGCAATTGTAAAACTTAAAACAAAAGAAACATTAGGATTTTTTTTAAATGGGCATATAATATTCTTTTCTTCTGGACATTTCATATAGAGTTGTAGTAGCAGTAATTTATCATTTAATTCTTCAGTTGTGGGGGGAGGGAAACAACACACAGATCTCAAAGATGCAGAGTAAGGTAAATATAATGTCCCAAGAAAATGATGCCACAAGCCAAAGAAAATTATATATAGGACTGGAAAACACACTCTCTGGGTGGAAAGTAATTGAACATGGAGAAGCAGGGTACAGACGAGAATTTAACAGTCTTTACCTGCCTTTCCTACTACTAATAAATATCTGAACAGTGAAAAAATTAAATACTTTTCTCTTCTCATTTTGGACCTCTTCACTGCCTTGGAAAGAACATATCAAACATTGATTATTACAGTCAGAATCTTTAGATTTCTAGATCAATGAAATGTGGGACTATGGTTTAGTTAGGATTTATAGTAGAGATGGTCTAGAGTTGCAAAGTTCAGATCCAGATTCAAAGTTTTAAGTTCAGGGATGTTTGGTTCAGCTCACTGAAATAAAGAACAGGCATTCAGATCCAAATTAGAACTTTAGCAAAGTTTGTGGGTGTTTGGACTTGTGGTTTTGGATTTAGTCCCATCTCTGTTAAATGGTTATGACGCTCTGTATCTCAGGGGAACACCCTACACCCCCATGTTCATCCTTATAAAATGATTGTGTGGTATCCAATGCAAAGTTTGTCATGGCAGGTGTCTTTGGAAAGCTCATGATGCACTGAGCGCCGTTATAGTAATTGTTGTTATAGTAATGTTATAGGTTGTAATTTCATGTATATAGCTATGAAGCTGAAAATGTGTCCTCATGGCTTAAAACAA
Source organism: Mauremys reevesii (assembly GCF_016161935.1). NCBI lineage: Eukaryota > Metazoa > Chordata > Testudines > Geoemydidae > Mauremys > Mauremys reevesii. The sequence goes on from NC_052630.1 coordinate 74,651,892, forward strand.
GCCCAGGCAAAAACTCTCCAAGAGCAGAGGGGCAGTTCACACCTCATCAGGGCATGAATGGGACAAACCCAGCCCAGCCTCACAGGAAGAAAAGACACTGGCCTAGGCAGCAATAAAGGCTCTGTTGGACTCTCAAGTGAGTCACCCCCCTTCCTTTGGCCAGTTTGGGACTACGGTGAGGTAATGCTCACCTGACTCTGAGGGAGGGGTGGGGCAAAGCCAAGAGGGAAGAAAGGACATGATAAAAGGGAGAGACATTTGCCATGCTCTTCCTCTCTCTTCCACCTACATCTACAGACACCACCACCAAGGGACTGAAGTGCTGATCATAGGGGAGAGCCTGGCTGAAACGCAACCAGCCAGCCTGTGGTGAGAAGCATCTAAGTTTGTAAGGGCACTGAAAGTGTTAGGATCAGCTTAGATTCATTTTGCTTTTATTTTGTTTGACCAAATCTAACTTGTTGTGCTTTGACTTATAATCACTTAAAATCTATCTTTGTAGTTAATAAATTTGTTTGTTTATTCTACTTGAAGCAGTGTGTTTGGTTTCAAGCATTTCAGAGACTCCCTTTGGGAAAAGAAGCCTGGTGCATATCAATTTCTTTGTTAAATTGACAAACTCATATAAGCTTGCAGTGTCCCGCGGGTTCCTAGGGTTGTGTCTGGGAGTGGAGATATTGGCTAGGGTCATTCTGTTGCACAATCCAAGGAGCAGCTTACATGCCAGAGGCTGTGCGTGAACAGCCCAGGAGTGGGGGTTCTCACAGCAGAGCAGGGTAAGGCTGGCTCTGAGAGTCAAGAATTGGAGTGACCTAGCAGAAAATAAAGAGTAAAATATTTTCAACTACAACTAGAGCTGATTGAGTAATTTACAGTGAACAATTTATTTGAACTGAGCCTTTTTCTGCTCATTGACTTTTCCTGTAAAGATTTCCTCAAACTTTTTTGTTTAAATTTATCAAACAAATTTTTGTTTTTTTTATTCTGTGGATTGATCATGAATATTCTGAATTTGAGTTGTGCATTTGTAGTTGGCCAGATAAATCATGTATTATTGTTTGTTCCCTAATTATATGAATGCACAAACTTTTATGGCACTGTGATGATGTGTAGAAATCCTACCCTGGAGAAGAAGGGGTTAAGGGGCAGCTGTGAGCTCAGTTGGCCCTGCTGCACTATAAAGCGTGCACAAGCAGGAGGCGGAGCTTAAAAAGGGAAGCAGAACAGCTCAGAGGGAGATGATAGACAGTGGAAGGGAGCAAACCTTGCTCTGAGCTCTTGGGAAGGAGCATCCCAGGAGCTCTTGCTGCCTGAGGCTTGGAGATATTGATCTGCCCAAGCCTGCAAAGGAGGGACTAGTGACAACTTTAATTTTGTGTTTGTTTCTGTATTTTTTCCCTGTGGGAAGAGGGGAGAGTGGTAGGAAGTGATCCAGAGAGGCAGGTACATAGCACCCAAGGTACAGGTCTTAGCTGCCTACTATTGGGCCCTGGATTGGAGCCCAGTGGAGAGGGTGGGCCTGGGCTCCCCTGCCAATCCCTAAAGGAGGGAACTACGACAGAAGTCTATCCCTTGGTGGGGAACCTAATTGGGGGAAATCTTGGATGTGCAAGGGGTCAGAGCCTAAGTCCCCAACCTAAGGGGGAAGCCCTTACTGACTTTTGAAGATTTCCATATCATTGGACTTTTTATGTCTACCCCAAAAGGGATGGACTCGAATGTTTGACCTGGCCACAGGGCTGAATTGCTAAAAGGACAGACCGCCACACAGCGGCTCTATAGTGAGAAAGGGGAGTGCCTGGGAGAAACCACATCCTGACCTGACCACTAGTGTTGAGTGTTGCTTTCACGGGCATGAATACTGACAATTGCTTCCAAATTCATGCTCCAGAAGGATTTGGTGTGAACAAACTGAATTACTCATGTGTTCCTGGAACACCGACTCAAGAGGGATGCAAACATGGCCAAAGTGAATTCATTCACAGATTTAACTGAACATTCGTGAAAAGCATCTTGATTTATTCACCCATTTCTGCTTATGACCTAACAAATTATTATGTAGTTCTTGTTAATATTGAGAATGATTGGATGAGATTGGGTTGTAATTTTAAGGGGTAGAGAAAAGACAAGGGACTCTGTTAATTAAAACTATACTTACAGTGTGTATCTATATGGTTGGAAGGATGTGATTTTTATTGGCAAAGGTCAGTAAATGTTGATTTCTCCATTCACACACATACAGATGAAAAAATATTTCAATCGATGATGATCAATGTACAGATCGGCAAAGTAAGAAAAATGCTGCTGGAGAACTTTAGTTTGATATAAGTATATTTACTTTGTATATTTTGCATGTAATGTTGATACTTTGTGTTTTCACTGTTATAAAGCTCTTGAATCTCGACATCTACTGTCAATATATAATTGTTTGACTCCCACCATAACTTCCTGCAACTGTCAAAATGTAAATCATTAATCAAAAAAATACTTAAATATTATCCATCCCCATTTTTAAAACAAATCAAGTTTTGCCAAACCTAAGTATGCAGTGTGTGGGCTGTTATGCTAAATACTGCAATGGGCATTGTACATGAGATTATTGGGTGCAATATTGCAGGTACTCAATGTTAGAGTAGCTCACACTCACAGCAGAATCACAGCAAGCCTGGAAATCAAATAGACTGTTAGACAAGGAAATGTATCCTCCTACCCCTTGACTCATACAAATGACTACACCACTTGCATTCAGGGATGTGAAGAATCATTATTTTGTTTAATACTCTGAAAGGGGAGCAACATCAGGAAGAGATATGCTAGAACAAACCCTCTCCCCTCCACTCAGAGTCCCAAGCTGTCTTTGCCAATAACTTAATTCTTCACTTTTGTGTTTTCCTTGATCTTTTCACCACCTACACCTCCACTCCCCAAAACCCCTCACAGTGGGCCCAGAGGTGAATGGCTGATAGAGACTGACTCATCCCTAACTATGGTTCCATCAGGCTTGAAGCATGCTCGTGGGATAGAGTAAGGAAGCTCACTGCTATTGCTCATGCTGTTACTGTCCTGTGGATAAAGAGAGAACTCTTGTCTGGCCCTTTTCACAAGAGCTACTGCAAATTCACTAAAAACAAAAAATTAAAGGATAAAGTGGAAAAAACCTGGGAAAAAGCTAGTGAAAAATAAACAGAGTTGGGGAGAGCATGTCACTGTATCTGAAGTACTCTAGGCCAAACGCTGCTCAAACCAGTGCAGCGATAGGGAGCAGTCCACAGACCAATATGTCACTGGCTACCATGCTTTTTCTGGTACAGGATTGCACAGGGCAACTTTGCTGCTCCTCTGAGAAGGTGCAATGTGCCCATTCCTCATTTGCAAGTCTTCTAATTAGCAAGGTGGAGTTGTACACACCCTGTAGCTCACAGACTATAGCCCCTTGAGAACTGAGGGCCAGATCCAAAGCCTGTTGAAGTTGATGGAAAGACTCCATCTCAGGACTCGCTAGCCAAACCTTGCTCTCAAGTGCTCTGTATAGAGTGCCCTGCCCTGATGCTTGTATAAAATGAAGAGACATTCTATGCCTTTTACTCCCAGCCCCCACTTTGTGCACAAACACAAGGCAAGAATGAGTCCTTTGTCTCAAGGGCAGAACAAATACAATGTATTCTACCCTCCCTGGGCAAGCACCAATGAACAGCCCATAGAAGTCAGAGGGGAAAAAGGCCTATTTGGTCACCAGGTCCACTTCCACCTTCACCAATAAACAGAGAACGCTCCCTCCAGTGCATCTTCCAGGGCTCTGTCCAGACCAATTTGGAAATAGGTCGGGAAACTGAACTTTAATCACTTTCCTTGGATGAATATTCCCGTGCCAACAGATCTCTCTTCCGATATTCAGCCAGATATTCCTGCACATTACTCCTGCCGCCACTCAAAATAATGCCTTGTCCTCCTTATTTATACTTCTAAATGATATCAGTTATGATCTCACTCCCATCCCAGTAATAATAAGACCAAGGAGCTAAAAATATGATCTCACATCAGTGTCAATCAAGAGTAATTCCATTGACTTCAGTGGAGCTATTCTGGGTTTTCACTGGTTTAGCTGAAAGAAGAATCCGGCCTCCTATAAATATTTCACTTTTTAATCTTTCCTCATAAATCAATCTCTCTAGCCCACTCACATGTTTTTTTCCTTAACTTTCCCTATATTTTATAATGAGGTGCCCCGGACTGAATGTAGTAGTCACCTCAGCAGTATGGAGAAGGACTTTTAGATCCCTGCTCCATGACACGACGACTCCACATGCAGGCCAAAATTATACCGGCCAATTTTGTTGACTATAGCATTGCAAACTCATGCAATTTTCTGTGCACTATCATTCCAAAGTCTCTTTCAGTATTACTACTTTCTAGGTTTCTCCTCTTATTAGGTTGTTTTTGTCTTTCTCAGAGGATCAGATCCTCAGCTGGTGTAAACAACCATGGTTACATTGATTTCAATGGGACTACATCAATTTACAGTAGCATCTGGGCCAGTGACCTCAACCACCATTCCAGCTCCATTTTCCTCTAGGCCAGAAGCAATTCAAAAGTACATACTTATATAATCCTTGTGATCTTCATCTGAGTATTGCATATAGTCCACACCAGAATGGATTGGATCTGTCAGTCTCCATTCCTTGTAGCAGTTGTTTCTTTCTTTAGATTGTTGCCTCACTTATTAGAACATGTTAGCATCAGGGTGCTCAGAGGTCCCATGTTTACAAGTCTCCCATTCACTTTTTTGAAAGTTTATATTTACTAGCTCGTGTCTTTGTTACATCAGTTCAGTATTCAGCACCCAGCTTCACTCAGATCAAGCTCTCTCATTGATTGGATTCACTTGGTTGCTATCTAACTTCCACTGCTAGCTGGCTTCTTGCTATCTGCCTTTATATACCCTCAGCAAATCACTCACTTCCTGCTCCACACCCAGTTTCCCCAGGGCCCAATACCAACTTCACAAATAGTCTGTTTCATACATGGCCCAAATCACTACAATGGTCTCAGCACAGAACCTAGTCTCTCCAATTCAGTGGGCAGAGCACTTGGATGAACTGAGAAACAGCAACAAGTAAATATTCTCACAGCTTCTATTTCAAACTCAACATTCTCTAAAAAATGCTAAATAAAAATGCTCATTGAATTTTAGACACTGCCTGATTCTCTGATCAAACACTGCTAGCATTTGTGTCTCTCTGGGCACCTCTAGACAGCATGCTTCTACACAGGGACATAGGCAGGTAGCCCCCCCAGCACTGGTAAAAATAGCAGTGTAGATAGCGAGGCACGGCTTCGGCAAGTACTAGAGTAAAGACATGCCTGAAGGGTGTAGTATGTACCCAAGTACACACCTACACAGCTCACCACTCACCCAAGCTGTGCCTCCCCATCTATAGTGCTATTTTTAGCAGCTTAGTGTCCTACTACCTCTGGTAGGGGGTGAGGCTGTCTCCCCCTGCCAGCGCCTTTCCTCACTGCAGTGAAGAAGGGCTCAAGCAGCAGGAAGCTGATGATACCTTTCTCCACTGCCTCCCTCCACCAGAGTCTTTCACTGACCCATGTAGCTACATGCTGCAGAACAGATGCAGCCTGCTGTTCCTGCTCTTCACTTTGGCATGTAACTACACGTATCCATGTCACTGCCAGTGGTTTGTAGGGCAGGCACAGACTAAGTTACAATCTTGTAGGTCAGCCAGCAATTCAGCCAGAGGATGACTGAATCTGGGAGTTATACAAGCATACCTATGGGTGGGACTTATTCATAGACTGTAAATAATGCAGTAAGAAACTATGCAATCTTTTAAACATCATTTCACAATATCTAGTTACTGATCACCCTTACTGAAGTCATTTCGGGAACAACCACTCCTGCTGTTCACATAACCAGCCAGTCGTGACTGTGTTGTTCCTGCTTGTGTTTATTATTTTTTAAAATACCAGCCTGGATAAACGAACAGTAGAAGACACTCCCTTGGCTTAAGTTACTCTTGAATACAGAAGTCAACCTTGTTCATTTGTTTTGTTGTTGTTTCTTTACATGTGTGAATGTTTGGTTCATCTTGTAAAACTATGGGCCCACTGAAAAATAACAATGACTTTTACCAATGAATAATAATTAATTAAATTATTTATTATATTATTATTATTACTATTAAATATTTGTACTAGGTGCTATACAGACATATAATGAACAGTCTCTGCCCCCAAAAACTTAGATTCTGAAAGACAAGACAAAAGCTGGATGAGATAAACAAGCAGGTGCAGGAGGGGGAGTTGATACAGGAGTATAAATAAATATAAGAATATGGCTATTCCCAGCCATACAGTAGTAGTGATCACAGCCATCATCTGCCTAGCCCTTAGCAGATTGCGATTTAGTCTATGGATTATGGAAGAAGTGAGGTTTGAGGAATGACTTGAAGAGGAACAGTGATTCTCTCAGCCTCTGATTAGTTCTTTTATTTCATGAGGGAGTCAGAGTATGTTTCCAAACTGAAATGTTTGCGCCAAATTCATCCCTGGGGTGGCTCCATTAAAGTCCGTGGAGTTGCACAAAGATTGGAATTGATCTCTGCTCCAAGGATTTTACAAAGGGCTACATTCCAGTGGGAGAGGGGGGTTGTTTGAACATGATGGCCTGCATCTGATGGGTAAGGGGGCTAATCTTCTGAATTGGAAACTAATTGGAGCAGGAAAGGAAGGGTGTTTAGGAGGCAGATGTGGTACAATACTACTCAACCTTGATGTGTCATAAACAAACTGAACCAAGGTGGCAAAGAATGTGGAGAGAAGAAATTTTTCACTTGCTTATATGCTAGGAGTCTGCATAACAAGCAAGAGGAACTAGAAATTCTAATTGACGAGAAGAAGTTTGAAATCATTGGTATTACTGAAACCTGCTGCACAATTTGTGTGACTGAAATGTTAAAATCTGTTTAGGAATGATAGCGTAGGTAAAAGGTGTGCGGAGGTGACACTCTGCATTAAAGATGCCATTACCTATTTCAGTGTTGCTGATAACTCAGACCCGCAGGATCTTGAATGCCTAACTAACAAAGCCCAGGAGAGGGTACCGATGGGACTCTGTAACAGACCACCGACTCAACTAGAAAACAGGATGAGTTACTCCTTAAGCAACTGTCTGTGATGTGTGGAAAGAGAAATTGTATTGTTATGGGGGACTTCAATTTGTGTGAGACATGCTGGAGAGCTCAGGCAGCCGGTAGTAAGACATCATTAGAGCTTGTAAAAATTAGAGATGAATTTTCTAACACAAAAGGTATTGCACCCCACATGAATAATGCTGTTATACACTTCATTACAATGGATAAAGATGAATTAATCACTTAACTGAAAGTTGGTGGTCGCGTAGGTACCAGTGATCACAACCTGATTACGTTACACAGGGGCAAACAGAGGGCAATCCCATCTCTCTGTCTTTCTCTCTTTGGCCTGGTCAACATTTCTACACTGCGGGGGATGTTGATGTAAGATACGCAACTTCAGCTACGGAAATACCGTAGCTGAAGTCGACATATCTTATTACGACTTACCTCCTGTCCTCACGGCGTGGGATCGATGGCCACGGCTCCCCCATTGACTCTGCTACCACTGCTCGCTCCAGTGGAGTTCCGGGGTCGACAGGGAGTACGTTCGGGGATCAATATATTGCGTCTCGATGAGACGCGATATATCGATCCCCGATAAATCGATCGCTATCCGCCGATATGACCGGTAGTCTGGACATACCCTTTCTCTCTCTCTCTATATATATATATTTGGTGCTTCAAAAGGGCTAATTTACCAAAGCTGAGGAAAATTATCAGTGAAATTGACAGAGAGGAAAAATGTGAATTAATTTTGGGAGTTCTTTAAGAAAAGTCTATTAGATGGCCAAAAAGCCAATGTTTCAGGTCAGTTCAACAAGCCAAAATGAAATGTTTGAATAGCAGAATGTTTTGTTTCGACTGAAAATGCTGAAGAGATATGTAGCACCATTTTTGAATCAAAGTTGTTCACAACTTTTCATTTTGTGACAAATATTCCTATTCTAGTTTGGGGAAAGCAAATGTTGAAATATTGGCATTTTCCACACAATGGCAATTCTGATTTTTGCTCAGTTCTAGTTAGCTGATACGGATCCATTCTGTATAAACATCAGCTTGAATAATATATATCTGAATCCTGTATCTTCAGGTTTAAAAAATTAATCCAGTATTTTACTAGTAGGGAATTGTAGTTGTTCTCCATATGCTCTCTACAGAGGGAAAATATAATACAATATAAAACATGAAATTAAAATTCTCTATTGCTGATATTTTTCCTTAGTGAATACAGTTGAACATTGTTTATCATCACCCAAAGTCTACACTCCTTAGAGTATGGCTGAAACCTATTTCTCCCCCACAGATCTTAACATTCCAGAATTTGGAGGAAGGTTTGGATCTGCAATGAAACTTAAGACTGAACTCCTAGCTTTTTATCGGACTGGATGAAAATACCATCTGGAGCTGGATTCTGATCCCAACTTTGACTTAGTCCCATCTGTAATGCTGATTCAAGGTAACATTAGGACATGCCATACTTCAGGATGGGAATGTAATTTAGAGAGAAGGGATGTTTTTTTCCCCTGAGATATGTCAAGGTCGAGGATACCACTGCCAAAATCATGTTGTTTTTCTTTTTATTCCCATGATCGAAAATGCATGTGCTCAGCTGATGCTTTAAAACTTTTACTTTATGGTATAAAATATGAAACTTAAAATGGTCTTTAAGCATTCATTTATTTAAGATGACAGAGGAAGGAATGAAAATATGCTAGGGACACCCACAGCAGTGTTATTAAATGCAATAATAATCAGGAGAAGAGAGAGAAAAATGTTTTTTCTGTGATTTAAGATTACAAGGGTGCCAGTGGAATCAACTCCATTGACTTCAGCATAAATGGTGAAAAGTAAACTAGTTATTGAGATTACTATAATTTAGACTTTGTATTGTTTGCTTTTATTTCTTTCTATAATTTCTTTGAATACTTTCTCCGTGATTTTCCACAAGTGGCTCCAAATCCCACAATTTCCCATTGAGCTTTCTAAAATTTCTTAGTGGAGTTGAGCTTTATAAAATAAAGTAATATGGGGGTAGGATTAGGCCCTAAAATATTAGCATATAATATACCACCTTTCTTTAAAGTGCAGTACAAAGGTGGGTAAGTATTATCCCAGTTTCACAGTTGGGAAAACAGGCAACAAAAAGAAAAGTGAGTAGGGCAAAGTGACTTATGGTGGCTTATGTTCTAGAGCCCACCTCTTCCCTTTGCCTTCCACTGATAAGATCATTGTTTTTCAGTGTATGACTTTTAATTTAACAATGTTTCTTTTAAGAGAAATGATCAAAATATGCCCTGATAGAAGTCTATTAGTTTCAGCAGAGTCACCACCTGACCTGCATTTGATGTTGAAGAGACATCATCAATTTGAAATCTAGCTGATTTAAAAAACTGTTAAAAGCAGTTTCAGCAGTACATCGCCCCATGCCAATTTTTGTGCTTTCATAATCACAGTCATAGCCCCCATTATGAGCTCAATGCTGACAGATTTTAGGGCATGATCCTGAAAGGTGTTTTGAACAACTGCATCTCCCACTAGAAGTTGTACCCCGAGAAATTAGGGCCTGCTCCTGCTCCCATGTCAATGCAGTTAGGATAGGTCCCTTAACAACTGCTAAACTAAGACCAATTTCCTGCTTAGTGTTTATTCTACATATGTGTGGCTGGTGGCTGTGTATTTTTGTCTTCTATTTTCATAAATAAAAAACTTACAGTAATTGACCAAAACATTATATCATTTGTGTATCTGTGTTTTCTTTTTACCATGACAAAAGAATAAGAAGCGAAGAGTTTATCATACTGGATTAAGCATCAACCCATCAAATTAAATAGCCTGCCTCTAGCAATGGCTGATGTGTAGTGCTTCAGAGGAAGGTGAACCCATTCACAGGACACAAAACAATTGTACAAAGCTGTGTGGATGTAAGAAATTCTTTTCTGAAGCCTCTGGAAATCATCTTATGCCCCGAAGCATAAGATTTGATTACCTACATCTAGGCTGGTATGGATAATCACAAATATCGTTATTGGTCAATGTTAAAATTCAACTACAGCATGACTTTATACAGCAGTAGTTTTCTTATTTCACATAAGTCAACAAACAACTCTCAGATGGCAGCAATTTTCAGTCACCATCCATCTGGGATGGATTCTTACTCATGAAAGGTTCTTATCCAATTACCAATCTCCTGACCCATGCAGTCCCCTATTTTGTAACCTCTAGGTAAAATATGACCATGGCTTCAACCTGTCAAATGTTACTTTTCCACCTATTCTGTCCAAGTTGTTGGGTGTGATTTTTTTTTCTTGGTGGATGCACAAAACCCTTACATACCTCACTTTCTATATGTTTTTCTCTCTCTCTTTCTAAATTGTCAAACTTAACTTTTAAAAAAAATGCTTTGTGGTCAATCCCTAACCCATTTGTAAAATAATATTTCAAATGTAAGCAATGCTAAGCAACTACTTATTTGTTTCCATTTCTGTGGTTACTAAATCCAATTCACTAGATTATTTAAATATAATCATATGGTATAGATTTGGTAAAAAATGTATCTGCCTTAAATCTGGTATAAAAAGTATCTTGGTAGATGCTTTTCAGTAACTGTAACGAGTCCTGCTACTGCCATTGTTCTTAAAGAAGGAAAACTAAAGAACTAAAAGGAAAAACTAAGCCAAAAAACCCCCCCACAGGACTAAAAATATCTTGTAATACTGTAATTTTGATAATATGTATGTGACTTGCTGAGTAATGTTATCCCCATAAAAACAACAATGCTGTCCTTATTCTTGGAAACTGCTTGTCATTCATTCAGACCACATCCTCCGCACATCAAGGGTCTTGCTGAATCTTCTCCCATAACATCAGTGACTGTGGTTTTTTCTATTAGTTCTTTCCGTTTCTAAGATTACACAGTTTCCAATTTATTTGATTGCGCCAGAAAAAGCTGTGTCACTGTATGTGTGTAGCAAATGCTGTGTCAGAAATTGCTTGTAATGGTATGACAGAAGTGGAGTGGATATATAATAAGGTCATATGAATGCTGTAGGAATTTCTATGTATTAAGCTATTACTACTGATATGCAATAATGATCTGGACACTGTATGTGATCAGATCAGTGAGGTTATTCTGTATTGGGTAAAAAGACTTCCCCATGTTGACAGTATTGATGTAATTTGTATTAGGGTTAGTTTATTATACACCTATAATGCTTGAATTCAATGGGAACTGTACAGGAAGGCAATACAATGGCTTCCCAGATAAGGATACTTAAGTACACACTAGAAAGTCAATGGAGGCTAGCTGTTAGCTTCAGAGATCCTGTATCTTGTCTCCAATATGCACCAAATCTTGTTATGTCAAGCTGCAACTGAAGATCAAAAGACCACCACACAGCAAATGAAGATGTGAAGCCCATGTTACCATGTCTTCTCTGCTGTTGTTACCCATGCTACAAACACTCCTTCGTGTACTATGCAGACATACCTAAAGAGTTAAAAAGCCTCTCTGAGGAGGAGAAGAGTGGCTTCACTTATGAACAGCTGTCCGGGCAGACAGGCTCAGTGGAGGAGGCTGAAGGAACTGGGTCTCCCAGATGCAGGGAATGCTAAGTCTTAGGGAAGAACTAGTTATGTGTGCAGTATGCTTCATTATTTGTAAGATATATTTTCTCTTAAATAACACTTGGCTTTAAGCAGAGGCCACTCAAGCTAATCTGCCACCTTGGACAAAACTTCAGTGTGCAACCCCTGTCCTATCCTCTTAGAAGTTTGCAGTAGGGACTTGCCCCACTGCTCCCCATACAGCTGCTCAGCTCAACCACAACAGGACCCAGGCAGCCCACATCCTTGTCTGACCCCCTGCACTCTCTCCCCACCCCATCCCCACCAGTCCATCCCTGCTTGCAGCCCCTGCCCCAGATCACACATACACACCTTTCTGGATGAGCTCCTATCTGTCATGCTCATAGCATGGGGTGGCCACTATGTGAATCCAAAGTGGTGGTGGCAGCAGGAGTCAGGACCTGCTTGGGCACCAGGGTCTGCGGGGGCTGGGGGTGGCATGGCAGGTGCAGGTTGGCCACTAACGTGGAGCCAGGCTGGTCATTGTGCTTGTGGCCAATGCCTCAGTAGCACTTGCAGTGCCACTAGAAGCAGCCCTGAGCAGCTCAGCGCCTGAGCTGTGGCCAGAAGCCAAATGACTGGGGATGGGGAGGAGCTGCAGAGGGGGCAGGGGCGACTTCCCCAGAGCCCTGGTGGAGGCCGTTTCCTACTTCTAGGAGCCCAGCTGGCGAACACCCCTTCTTCCGGGCAGCCCTATCCCCCACTGTCCATGGAGGGAACCTGGGAAAATCCCAAAATCTGTCACTTTAGGCAGCTGTCTATGTTGCCTATATACCTAGAGCAGCCACTGGTCTTAAGGAAGCTGTTTGGTCACAAATTGCCACTATTATGTCCTGGAGGGAGCAGAACTGCAGAGTCTGAGCCCAAGTCAGACCTTCTAAAGTGATCATGGTTGATACACAGGGATCTGTCACCCAGCACCTGGTCTGAGAGTGGGAGAAAAGCTTGCTTCAACCCCAAGAAAGAGATGATGGCTCCAGGCCTGAGACCTAAAGCCTAAAGGGGGTGCAGTTGGAGAGATCAGGAGGTGCTAGAGGTGAAGTCTGGATGGTAATTGTATGGATCATTCTGGTGCTTAAAACCTCCCTACATAATGGTTTATTTGAATGTTTGGCCCTGTTGATGTATCTAAACTGAAGCAATTTTCTTTGCTTGTTCATCAGAATGGTGATGCTTTGTCCAGTCTCCAGCTAAGTCTGTGTTTGCTGCTTTCAGTCTATTTACCTAAGGCTTTTTCCTTTTTCTTTGTGCACACTAGTTAATGGTTAGTAGAAGTCATATAATGCTCCCTTTGTGTGTTTGTTTTCTTGGCTGTTTTCAGGCAAAGACTATTTTTCTTCCCTGGAAAATGTAATTATTTATTTTACCATGCAGATAATGTGAGAAGAGATTAGGGTATTTTCCGCCACTTCTAAGTTGAGCAAACATTTATGAAGCATTTATTGCAAAATACTTGTGCTGTACCTAGAGCAATATACACTGTAGATAAATGTACCATGTCCATATAAAATCTGATAGAGACTATTCTTTTTAAAATGATATTAGCCAAACTACTGTTAGTTTAAGGATTTAATTAAATGCTGTTAAGATAAACTTGGGACAACAGAGCAGTCTAGCAGTTACACTAGGCACCAGAGACCCAGGGCTCCCAGATTCTATTCCTGACTGTCACTGATTCATAGTTTGACTTTGGCCAAATCATTTAACTTCTCTGTGCCTCTATTTCCTCATCTGTAAAGAGGAGAAACCTCCCTTTTGTAAAATGCTTTAAGATTCTTGGATGAAAAAAATGCAAAGTATTGTTACTATTATGTCCTTGGTTTGCCTTCTCCAAAATGTCTAATATGCCCTTCCTGCAGTGTAACAAAAAATCAAGAATGACATCCTCCTTGTTTGTGAGCTCTGTCTTGCTAGGTGCTGAGCACCCTCAGATCCTTCTGATGTCAGTGGACCTAGTCCTCCTTTCTCACTGCTGTAATTCAAAGTGAACTCATGTAAGAGATAGGAAGAAGGAGGCCCCGTGAGGGTTGGAAGTTCTTAGCACATTACAAGAAACAGTTGGCATCAGGCCCAATGATGGGAAAATCTCAAATGGGTTGGAATTTTGGTTTGGTCTGATAAACAACCCCAAGTTTAGATGTTTGTCTGAATGTTTTAAACCTACTAAGATTTCAAAACTAGTATGGAGCTCTAATGAGGAGAGATTATTTTTGTTGTTTTTGTTTTTATTTTGTTTTTCCCTCTAGGCTATTCCTTGTACTTCTTCTGCTTATAGTAAGGTTGGATACAACATGAGCATAGTCTCGCTCAATGGATATTTTCCCTTTCTGCACTGATGTTGGCAAAAACCCTCAAGCTGAGGTTTAACTGCTTTTTAATAAAAACATTGCACATTTTTGGTGACGTCATGCAATGAAGCAGCATTTAACCACTGGGAACTGATTGATTGAAATCTGGCTTGGGTCACATGCAGAATCAATTTAGCGGTTTTAAACGGTCTTTCTAAACTTTATAACGTAACACGGATTCCCTTAAATTGGCAGATTGGGCCAGCTCAAAGTGGGCCACATAAAACATGGTAAATGGTCCCCATGGTCGGCATGGCGTCCTGGCCTGCAGCATGGGGCTGCTTCCGATTTCTGTCCCATAGCATCTATCCTATCCCCGCCCCGGTGGAGTTGGGGCCGCCTCCCCCCCGCCTCTCCTCAGCTGATGGCAAAAATCCAGTTTTCGGGTGGTTCTCTGTCCCCTCCTCCCCCCCTCTCCCCTCACAACAGCGGTGCGGCCTTTTGCAGACTGCCGCGCAGTGAACCGCCAGCACAAGCCAGCGCAGCAAGCGCCAGCTCCATACGCTGCTCGATGGCTGTGCGCGCCACCGCGCGCGCGTAAACACCTCAGCGCCCTCGGAGGACATTGAACGAGAGGACACAGGGAAGAAAGGTGCGCGGCGCAAGCGGATGCGGACGCGATGCTGGTGACATGAGAATCCAGACTGGCGCTGACAAACCGCTGGGGATGGGGCAGATGATATCCATTGAAATGGAGCATTATTTTGGGCCGGGGGCGATGGGGTGTGACCCTGAGCTGCCATGCGGTGGGTGGCATTGATTTGCAGTGGGACTGGCCTTGCTGCTGGCACTTGAATGCACTTTCAGGCACGTGTAGAGCTGCTGCCCTTGCCCCTTTGGCCCTGCGATAGCCCCAAGCCGAGAGAGAGAGCAGAGGTAGCAGCGAGCAGTCGGGAAGCTGAGCTTTGGTGGCAGCAGCCTACAGCGCAGGCTGCTGATGAAAATGTCAATTTATCTTGGGATGAAGTAGCTGGAAAGCTTGTGCTAAGCAGCAAAACAGGCCATTGTGCTGGCGGAAACGTTGGAGCTGGTGGGATTGGCTGGCCTGTGGATGATTAGATGGGTGGGGGATTCTGCAGAACTGAGAAAGGGAGGATGGAACCGATGGACCTAAGGCAGGCAATGGCACACCAGCAGGGCACGGCGATGGAAACGGAAGCTTGGTTTTCAATGGTGCTGCAAGCACTGTGGCACTGAAATTTCGGGGACATCCCACGTGGGATGATGAGGGGAGGGTTCATGATGCTGCAGGTTCTTCCAGGCTTACTCACTGCTTTTACCACTAGAGGAACTGCATGTGGGGGCAGGGTGGGGATGTTGAATGCCCTTGGAAAGCCTGGCCGGACCCAGCAGCCGTGAGCCAGCCCCTTGATGCCATGGCATTGAGCAGCCTGGACAGTGGTCAGGATCTGTTCAATTACTGATGGCAGTGGTCAGAATGGTAATGGAATGTGGGTGGCGTGTGCATTTGCTGTGCATTTTGCATGCTTTTCTGGCTCACCAGCCAGCCACAGCGCGGTATACTGAGTGCACTGGATTGCTTTATGCCATGAGTGTTCTGCACACTTCTCTGCTGCTGAGGAGAGGAGACCTGCCAGGGACACCAGCGGCTGCCAGCACCAGGGGAGGAAGAAGCCGCATCACCAGAAGCAGCAGGGAGAGCAGTCAGCATCAGAGAGTCAGCAGTGTGCTGATTGATGACAACCTGCCAGCTTTGGTTGGTGTTTGTCTGTGAAACTGGTGATTGTTGATGTCCCTTGTGATGACTGCTTCCTTTCCTTCCTAAACTCACTCCAATAGCTTACTTATGCAATTAAAAGCAAGCATTAAAAATTTTTTATTTTAAATTTTAATTTTGAATATAGGAAAAGAAAATTAAGGAAAAAGGAAGTAAGGGGAGAGGAAGGGAGAGGGAAGAAGGACGGAGAAAAAGAGGAGAAAAAAATTCAACTGTGGGGAGGAGGGGTGGTGTGGGGGGGAGAGGGGGGTGGATGGTGGTGGGCCTGGGTGAGGGGGAGGGTGGGTGAGCAGAGGGGAGGGGTGCTGCGGTGAGGGGCTCCACAGCACTCTGTCCGCCTGCTGCTGTCAGTTAAGCTCCGCCTGCGCTGCTCCTCCTGCCGCCGCACAAGGCGCAGGCGCCCACTCACGCCCCCGCCCCCTTCTTCGCCACGCCACCTCGCTGATTCATCTCCTCACCGTCTCCTTCCTCCAGTCTTCTCTCCTCTCCTCCTCTCTCCTCTGTCCCTCTCTTTCCTCCTCTCATTCCCTCTTTCTTTCACTCACCACTTCCACTCCTTCCTCACATTCTTCATCTCTCTTTTATTCTTCCATAATATCATCTAAGATCATCTCTTCGTCTTCTTTTCTTTTTCCTCCGCCTTATCTGTGGAGGCCTTTGGGATGAGGGAAAGAAAAATTTTACTGCAAAATACATAGAAATAATAATTATACAAGAAGATACATTTAGACACCATTTTAATTACTTTTCACATAAGCACTCTTCACCTTACATGCAACATGTGATTTTTTTTTCATCTCTCTTTCACAGTGACATCATGACTCACTGGGATCATCTACAGATCTCACAGGCACAGGTCCAGGCATCAGGATTGCGCTTGCTGCAGTGTGCGTGCCAGTAGCCTCCTCCCCAACGTTCCCAACCCCTCCCCGCACCACCCCCTGCTAATGCAAGCCCCTCCCCCCCACCCACCCACCGCCCTAGCTGGCAGATCCGCCGCTCGGCGGTGATCACCTCCCTCCTCCCAACCAGAAAGAAAGACCCCGCCCGGCCGCTCACCCTCCCTCCCCGCTTTGCGAAATGGCCCACGTTTTTTTTAAAAATGGCCCCCAATAGAAAAAAACGACCTTTTTAACCAGGTTATCCCTGAGAAGACAGGTTAGGATTAAAGATAACGATGCTGAGACATGAAGAAGAGATGCAGCTTGAATGCCGATGACGGGATACCTGATTGCTTGCTACGCTATGATACGCATACTTGTGCTACATGCATGGCATGGTAAAGAAGTGTATGCAGTGCAGGCAGAACATGCCACTACTTGCCCAGAACAAAGGCTGCGCTTCTGGAAGTACCCAGGGAGATGTACATCGAGGACCTCCTGGATGATTTCCTGGACTCTTCCAATAACAAACTTTTCTAACAAACTTTTCTAATCCTATAATGCATGCCAATGCATCAGCAAAAATCAATCAAAAAAAAAAAAAAAAAAAAAAACAAAAAAGCTGTTGCTAAAGGTACACACACAGCTGAGCCTCCTTCTCTCAAATATTCTCTAATAGTTGCTTGGGAGCAGGGTAAGGGAGTGAGGGGGCAGCTGCAGTAAGGGCTGGGCTCCTGGCTGCAGTGCTGTGTGCTGCTGCCTCTCTCTCTCTCTTTCTCTTTCTCTTTCTCTTCTTCTTCTTCATCTTTCTGCATCATGGCACAATTACAACCCTCAGAACCCCACCACAGTCACCACAGTCAGGGTGGGGTACTTGCAGCGTACCCCCTAAAATGCATAGCCAGCGCAGCGCATGCGACCTGCCATTGCCCGCCACCTTTTTCTTGCTTTTTTTTTTTTTGGGTAGGCTTGTCTGAGCTCCTTAACTTTCACTCTGCACTCTGCTGCCCTGCTAGCCCCTGCTCCAGCATAGGCCTAGAATATTCTTAGAAATTCTTTTTTTTTTTTTCATTTCGTCTTTGTAGCAACGCAGTTCTGTCCCTCGATCATCCCCAGATCCGATCATCATATCCAGATCCATTACCTCGGCGGTCTTTGCTCTCTCAGGAGACTGCTGTATTGCTGCTGCTGATAGGCTGTGCGTGTCACCTGTGCTCACCTGTGCTGCGTGGTCACCCTGTGATGATGGCTGATGACGCTGTCGAAGCAGAAATGGATTTCAAAAAAAATTCAAGCTTTTCGGGCTTGGCCTCTACCTGGCCAGTGCATGATGAGAATGCTGTCGTCCAGCTGTGTCAGTGGTGCACTGTAGCTAGAGCCCCGCCAATACCGGGCCGGCCGCGCCACACTCTACTAATTCTATGTTAATTAATTACGATCTACTCTCTCTCCTCAGCAGGGGGGAAACACGAAAGAAGAAGCAAAAAAAAAAAAAAGGTGATATAAGGTCCTAGTGTGTGTGGGGTGTTGGTTAAAATCGTTTTACACGTGAAAACGATTTTAGCGCCCTAGTGTAGACCAGGGCTCAGTTTAGTCCAGGAAGAACACTTTTTCACATCATAAACCTTAGCACAGAGTTTGGTGTAATGGACAGTCTCTTCTCTGGTGACGTCTAGGATTGGAACAGGCAAGCTTTTAGGTCACGACTGAAGTACATTGGCTGGACTATGCCAGGCAGTTTGGTGCTGTCCATGCAAGATTAAATATTGTTTGACATCCAGGGGCGGCTCTAGCTTTTTTGCTGCCTCAATCACAGTAGGCAGGCTGCCTTCGGTGGCTTGCCTGAGGGAGGTCCCCAGTCCCGTGGATATGGTGGCTTCCCTGCAGGAGGTCCCTGGTCCCATGGATTCGGCGGCATGCCTGCGGGAGGTCCACCGGTCCTGTGCCTTCGGCGTACCCGCCGCTGAATTGCCGCCGAATCTGCGGGACCAGGGACCTCCTGCAGGCAAGCTGCCAAAGGCTGCCTGACTGCCACCCTCGCAGGGACCGGCAGGGCACCCCCCACGGCTTGCCGCCCCAGGCACGCGCTTGGAGCGCTGGTGCCTGGAGCCGCCGCTGTTAACATCTACAAAGCTTTGCTAGATGGCCTGCTATAGTGTTACTGTTGTGGCAGTTAGATTTGTGTTGGCAAAAGCAACAAGCAGAGGACAGCTTGGTTAGGAAAAAGCAGGGTCATAGGAGGAATTTTACTTTATTTAATTTTCTATCACTAAAGCATCTTTACTGCTGGTTTGAAAAACATGGAACAGTAACAAACAGGCAATTCATCCTAAAGTGACCTTTCCCAGTGCAAGTTCTCTTCTCGATGTTTCTTCTAGACTATAGACAACATTTTTGAAAAGTCATGTGAGTTTGCAATAACTATGCAAAAAGTTGACTACAGGAGATAATGTCTAATAAAAGGAGCATGTGAAACTTAGGCACAAACACAAGCTTCTGCAGCTATTACCAAATCACTTTTACCCTCTGTTAGAACAAAGCACTCTTTAATTTGGTATTCTTAAATCTCAATGCTAAAGCAGTTACGATTTAAATAATTTCTGTTATGTTAAGTTTATAAGAAGCTGCACTAGCAATCATTAGGGTTTATAGAGACAAGATAAATCCTGCTAACATAGGGTGCCCAGATGTCCCGATAAAATCAGTACTGTCCTGATATTTAACCCTTTGTCCCTCATCCCGGTCAATGTACGATCGGGACGCCATTTGTTCCGATATTCAGGTAAGGAGGAGAGTGGGAGGGAGGTGCTGACTCCATGGGTGTTCCAGGGTTGGAGCACCAAAAGGAAAAATTGCAGCCAAGCTCCCCCCTCCTCACCTCCTTCTTCCCCCAAAGTGCACTGCGCCCCCACTCCTCCCCCCCTCCCAGCACTTCCTGCCGCCTAACAGCTGTTTGGCAGCGCTATGCACTTTCCAGGAGGGAGGGGGGAGGAGCGGGGATGCAGCGCGCTCGGGGTATGAGGTGGAGAAGAGGCAGGGCAGGGACTTGGGAGAATGGGTGCGGATGGTTGGGTGGGAAGAGGACGGGAATGGGCAAGCACCCAACTGTCAGAGGGGAACTCAGTGCCATAGGGGTGAGTGGCGGGCGGGGGGTTGAAGAGGCGAGCAAGCGAGTGGCAGGCGGGTGGGGGTGTGTGTGAGGAGATAAGCGATGGGTGGGGGACTGAGGAGGGATGCAGCAAGCCAGCAGGGGGTCGGGGGATGAGGAAGGGTGCAGTTGGGGGGCAGAGCGGGAAGTGTGAGGGACCTGGGACACAGTGGGGGCAGAGCCTGGGAAGAGAGGAGGTGGACTGTGGGCAGGGCTGACGGCACCCAAATGTGTCCCGATATTTTAGTGTTGTGATCTGGTCACCCTATGCTAATGTCAGTGAGAGTTATGCTCACATATAGGAGTCTGCAATATGAGCTGCTTTCGGTTCCTTGACTGCTTCCAATTTCCTACATAGTACTGGGAGCCAAAGTTGCTTTTTGCCCTTTGTATTTGCTTACCCTATTGCAAGCATTTCCCTCAGATGCAGATCTTGTAACAATTATCCATGCCATTGATCTAACCCTAATCTGATCCTCGAGCTCCTGCTGAGGAGCAGGGTCTGGGGCTTGCCCTGCTCCAGCGACCCAGCTCCATGCGGCTCCTGGAAGCAGTGACAAGGCTCCCCTCCGGCTCCTATGTGTAGGGGCAACCAGAGGACTCCACTCTGCATGCTGCCACTGCCCCAAGCACTGCCCCCAGAGCTCCCATTGGCCGGGAACCATGGCCAATGGGAGCTGCAGGAGCGGTGCCTGCAGAAGGGGCAGCGTGCAGAGCCACCTGGCTGCGCCACCGCATAGGATCCAGATAAGGGACATGCCGCTGCTTGAGGTAAGCACTGCCCGGATCCTGAACACCTGAGCCTCCCCCCGTGCCCCAACCCTCTGCCCTGATCCCCATCTGAACCCCTCGATCCTAGCTTGGAGCACCCTCCTGAACCCCAAACCCCTCCTCCCTAGCCACACCCCAGAGCCCGCAGCCCCAGCCAGGGCTTGCACTCCTTCCTGCACCCCAACCCCTGCCCCAGCCCTGATCACCCTTCCACTCTCCGAAGCCCTTGTCCCAGCCCACAGCCCCGTCCCACACCCTGTACTCATTTCTGGCCAGAGCCTGCACCCCCAACCAGAGCCCTCACCTCCTCCTGCATCCCAACCCCAATTTTGTGAGCATTCATGGCCCGCCCTACAATTTCTATTCCCAGATGTGGCCCTCAGGCCAAAAAGTTTGCCCACCCCTGATCTACGGGGAATGAAGCATAAAGGTCACTTGAAAGATACATCTAGTGCATTACAGATAAATCCTGGTTTTGATTACACCAGTGTAAATCCGAAGTGACTACAAATTGAGGCTGAATGTGCCTGTCTGATTACTAGGGGTGCTAGCCACAAAAAGAGCACTTTACATTTGCTTTCTTAGATCACTTCTGAGTACAATTTCAGGAGGTGGTTGTTGAGATCTGCATGTTTTGGGTCCTGACTACTAAAGAGATCACCTCTACCTTTACACAGAGCTGTGACATTTGAGATCAGCTGGCATGTTTTTGCTAAGAGGAAGGTCTGGAGAACAGAGTCAAGGCATTCGATTGGAGGGGCCTCATTTTTGAAATTCATTTCACCGGGTGTTCTGACAAAGTCCTAGCTTGTAGGCCTTTAACTTAAACAGGATACCAACCTATACTCTGTTTTCATGGGCATCTTGCAAGAGGGTTTGTTTGAGAATTATATTGAGCTTTATTTGGATGGAGTCTGTTTGAGGTTGATAGTTGTCAACATGTTGTGTATTAGTTTTTACACTTTGTACATAAATGGTCAGAGATAACAGATTATCCAGGTCTTGGTTGCAAGACAAATTAAGATTTTATTACTAGCTTTAAAATTTGGCTTCTTTCATGACACTACTGTATTCCATGAATCTGGAAAAGATTAATATACAAGTGGGAGGGTTGTGGGAGAATAACAGGAGCATCTGACTCATGTCATTAGAAATGCTAGCCCACCAGCTCAGCAAGAATGCCCTGAGGCGGGGGAGGGGGGAGATGGGACGAAGAAAAAATGTGGAAAACAAGAAATAGGGTGTTCAGTATGTAGATATGAATTTGTGCGGCCTGTATACATTTCACTTCACATGCACATACAATCAGTGTAATGAGGAATTGCCAAAAATAAACAGTATATTTCATGAAATTGGTTTAAAAAATTGCAATTTTGTTCCAGACCAGCTATTTTGTAGCCCAGAAATTTTGCGTTAAATGAAAATTTTACAAAACAGACCATTTTGTGGTTCATTCAAATATTTGTATCTTTTTTGTGATCTATACTTTTATTTTCATAAAGAAAAATAAAAAAATACAAAAAGTCTTATATATGTTACCAAATACAGCACATTTCACAGGATAACCTATAAAATTATGCAATTACACAACTTAAGTTGTCAAAGCTCCAAGCAAATATTTATCTTTTGAAATAAAAAGTGATCAGTGGAACAAATTAGAATTTCAAATTTTGAAACTCAAAAGCAGTCAATTTCACTCGAAACTGTTCCTATGCGGGGGGTTCCTCTCATTTTTTGTTTTGTAAAATCAGATCACTTTTACCAATTCATGTTAAATCCATCATTTTATTGCTAGGTTGTTGCATGTTTTGCTAATATTTCATATAGCCTAATAGGGACATGTGTGTCTTTACACCAGGGGTTGGCAATCTATGGCACGTGTGCGAGAGATGGCACGCGAGCCGATTTTTAATGGTCCTGGCAGGCAGCAGCGTGCCATTAAAAATCCTGCCCAGCCTGGCCTGGCCCGCTCTTCTCCGCCCTCCGCCCCCTCCCATGGGGGCAAGGGGCAGAAGCTTGGTCCTGCCGGCTCCCCGCCTCTTCCCACAGTGTGCTGGGTTCCTGCTCCTCCTCTCCATCCCTCCCTCCCTGACAGCCGATCAGCTGATAGCCCTTGTGAGGGAGGGGGGTGGGTTGGGGTGGGGGAGGAGCGGAGTCAGCGTGCTCGCTGCTCCCTGCGGAGGCAGAGAAGAAGCCAGGGCAGGGCCTTGGGGAAGAGGGGGGTGGAATCGGGGCACATCCCCTCCAGCCCCCTGCCGTGAGCACCCTGCGACCCCAGCCCACACCCCCAGCCCTCACCCCACCTCACACACTCCCAGCCCTGAGCCCTGCAGCCCCGCATACCCCACAGGCTCCTGCCCTGAGCCCTACAGCTCTGCACACACACCCAGCCCTCTGCTTGACTCCTTCACCCCCACCACCACGACCCCAACCCTGACTCTGGCCCCCCCACACAGACCCAGGCCCCCCACACCCCCTGTCCTGGCACCTGCATCCCCCTCCCCTGCCCCCAGCCCTCTGCCCTGACTCTTGCACTCCCCCACATCCCCCGCCCCTTCACACCCCATGCACCCCCACATCCCCACCCCCACCCTGAGCACCAAACGGGAGATCCTGCACCCCCCTCCCCACATTCCCACCTGCACCCCTCACATCAAATAGGAGCTGCCCAGGTAAGCGCTCCACACCCAAACCTTCTGCCCCAACCCTGAGCCCCCTCCCTCATTTTAGCTCCTGGCCAGACCCTACGCCCCAACCCCAAGCCTGCTCCTTCACCCCCAGCCCTGTGCTCAGTGCACTCCCACCCTCAGCCTAGTGCAGAGAGAGAGAGAGAGAGAGAGAGAATGGGCCAGAACCAGGGAGAAGGTAGGTACCCACTGTATGTGGGCAGGGCCGGGACCCCAGACCAGCAGCGGGCTGAGCGGGTCTGGCAGCTGGGATCCCGGCTGGCAGGAGCCGGCGGATGGAACCCCTGAGTAGCAGCGGGCTGAGCCGCTCAGCCCACTGCCGGTCTGGGGTCCCAGCTGCCGGCCCCACACAGCCTGCTGCTGGTCTGGGGTTCTGGCTGCCGGCCCCTTGACAGCTGGGGTCCTGGCCACAGGCCCCGCTCAGCCTGCTGCTGGCCTAGGTGAACGGAACCCCAGACCAGCAGCGGGTTGAGCAGGCAGCTGCATAAGATCAACGTTTTAATTTAATTTTAAATGAAGCTTCTTAAATATTTTGAAAACCTTGTTTATATTACAACACAACAATAGTTTAGTTATATAATATATAGACTTAGAGCGAGAGAGACCTTCTAAAAAACATTAAAATGTATTACCGGCAGGTGAAACCTTAAATTAAAGTGACTAAATGAAGACTCAGTACACCACTTCTGAAAGGTTGCTGACCCCTGGTTTACACTGTGATCTCCCCTAACAAGTTTACTAGCAGTCACCACACAGTGAGATGCCACAGTTTCTTCTCTCTACTTGGAAAGGGAAATAATTGAGGTACTGAACTTTGAGGAATCCATTAGCAAATGCCAACTTTCTAAGAGCAGCCACTGTGTGTGCATGTGTGTGTATAAAAATGAGTACATAATGGAGTTGGGTGACAAAGTGTAGATAGGGGGAGAGGCTATTCCACATTTAAGGAGAAAAGGGAAAGGAAATCTTTGTGGCAGGTTTTTTTTTTAAACAGTGTCTGAAGCATCTTTTGATTTAACAATATTTTGATTTAACAATATTTAGTTCTTATATTTAATTAACAATATTTAGTTCTTATATTTAATTAACAATATTTAGTTCTTATACAGAGCTTTTCTTTCATAGATCTCAATTGCTGTACAAAAGGAAGGTAAGTGTTATCCCAGTGGAGGAACATTAGGGAGCAGATGGTGGTTAAAATCATCAAAGGTGCATGATAAATGCAATGTTTATATGGATATAATATATATATATTATGCATTATAAGTGGTGGTCTTATTAAAGCCTCTATCATAGTATATACCTGTAAGAATAAGAAGATAATAAAAACTATCTGCTAGAGAAGTCAATTCTCCATCTTACTTTAAATGCAGTTGTGGGCTGCTAATTTTGAGCATATCATCAGTTCCCTGTCCTGCTTACAGTGACAGGCTGTTATTTGTGAATGGATTGTTGGAATTTTTGTTTGCTTTAGTTCTCGGGGAGAGTGCTATGGCAAAGAGGTGTGTTTTACAACATGACTTGAATTTGGTAAAGATAGGATTCTTTTCTTCCTAACTTCCTTATGAGGATGAGAGAACATATCCAATATTGCAGGGCTAAGCTGCAGAATGTAGTGTATATTGTCCATCACAGTACTAGTATCTAAGTACAAAGGACTTATTAAAGTAGCTGCGAACAAATCTAAGAATACTATTTAAGGCAACGGTCCCCAAACTTTTAAGGGTTGTGTGCCCCTTTACCCCTGTTCCGGTGCTGCCCCCACCCCCTGGGTTGGGAGCAGGGCTGTGGCTGTGTGGGGAAGGGAGGAGAGACGCAGACAGGGGTAAGGGGCCAAGGCAGTGGCTGCAGTTGGAGGTGGGGCTGGGGCTGGGAGGAGGGCTGCAGCCAGGGGCCAAGGCGGGAGCAGAGCCGCAGCAGGGCTGTGGTGGGGGCCAGCAGCTGGGTCTGCAGCCAGGTGTGGCTCTGCTCCCAGAATGCCTCCAGCCTCAGCCCTGGGCTGGGAACGGACTAGGGGCGGGAGTGGAGCCACACTGAGACTGGGGATGGGGCCAGGTGTGGGGATGGGGATGCAGCTGCGGGAGAACCAGGACAAGGACCAGGTCCTGCCACACCCTCCTGGACATTCCTCCATGCCCCCCTCGGGAGGTGCTCCCCACAGTTTGGGGACCTCTGATTTAAGGCAATTTTTTCACTTCGTTTTTTTTTTAATGCACAGAAGTATTATAATTTTCTCAAATCCACTTTTATTCTTTGTCTCTTTTTTCCCTCTTCTAGTGAAACAGTAAAAAAGAGCCAGTAAGGCACTCTTCCTATAAAAAAAATGTACCAGTGTCTGCGTTACTTTGGTCACACACACAAATGCAGACAGGCAGGAAGAAAGGCTACAAGTGTTACTCATTATACTGACTGCTTTACTTACTCACTACTTTGCCATGTGTGGGTAATGTGGTCATTACAAACCATGGCTCTAAAATGCGTACACACCCTTCAAAGATAGACATGTGATTTATTTCCTATAAGTAAAACCTACCATGTTTTTGTAATTATATATTTTAAATAAATACTTATTTTTGGTAAAGTGTCCTATTCATTTTCAACTTCTTGATGAAAAATATTATATAATTTCATGGACTTCAGTGGCATTTATTCTGACTTAGACCCATGAAAGTGTGATGAAAATTAGGACCGTTGTCTGTAATTTGCTTTGAAAAGCATCTACTGTGCCTGAATAATAACTTGATAAATTTGTTTAGAGTTCTAAATATTTTGTGTTGGGTGTGCTGATCTGGCTTGATGATTAATAAGAGATAGCATGTGGTATTTTTTCATTGTATAGAAGGGACAGGTATGGTTGGTACTAAATTAGATAATGCACATAATGTTCCTTGGCTATAGAAATAAATAGATGATTTTAAATATGACATTAAAATCACTCTCTAATATGAGGATAATATACTAGTGGGCTAGTTTTTGGCACCACTGAAGTCTGTACAAAAGGGAGAACTTTGCCCCCTTGTGTTTTGTCTGCTCTGGCTGTACAAGGCTACAGGACTGTTGAAATAATCCCCATCCAGATCCCAGTAATATTCATATCGTTAAATCTTAATCATTAGACTAATGTCTGTGATGGTCATTGGCGTAAGCTAAGCATTTTTAGTAAAAATCTTTCTTTCAGCCATATGACCAGCCCCATTGAATGACTCAATGATTAACTGAATATTTACTTCTGGGAGTAGTAGGCTGACTTTGATATTAAAATATCTGCAGCATACCAATAGTCTGTGGGTAACCCCAATGTTCCAAAGTTCCTGAATTGTTTCCAGATACTGGGCTGACTCTCTCAAACCTTTTTCTCTCTTACTGCGATCACTCAGAGACCATGTATGCTCTAAACATGGTCTCTCTGCTCAATCTGTGGTAATTACTGGAACGTCCATATGTACTGAGTGGCGTCGTTGTGATTGTGTAATGGATGATGGCGTGGGAAACAAGCACAGAAACTGGAAGTGCTAGAGAATTGCAAAGAATCAGTCTTAATGAAGGAGCACATTTGGTCACCAAATCTGTGGCTGGGGATTCAGATCAATGCCAGTTTTATGACCTGGATTTACACAGAGGAAAATAATTCAGCAGCAATTATTCAGTAATTATTAGGTTTGGAATGGACAGTTACTAAAAGTTCAAAGTCGGAACCTAGGTGTTTCTATTAAAGCTCTTCCTTGAGTACTATAGCACTGATATTGCTTACATGGAAGCAGGATAGCATTCTAAATGTAAGTTTTGAAACAACCTCTTATAAAATCTGACTAAACTTGTACAGAGTTTTGGTGAAATAGTCTGATAAGCTTTGAGAAGACAGTTTATCACAAGTCACACTTCAGTAAAGTTCCATCCTCCTGAGAGTACTCTCACTTATCTTTTCTATTCTGGTCCTCCTCTTTATTACACCACCAGGAAATTCAGTCTCTCTACAACTCATCCAAGGCCCTCTTGTCCCTATAAGCTACCATCTTTTAATGGCCCTGCTACAGATATGGGGGAAAGAATCGTACCACTGGTGCAAGTGGAATCAGGGTCAACTCAACTTATCTATAAAACAGGGATAACAAATTACCACGTTTTGGGGCCATATCCTGTACTCACTCAGCTCATGGAACTCCTGTTAATTCAGTACATGACAGAATAAATAACCAGACAGCATTCGGTATGCAACTGCTTGACAACTCATTCAATATTTCAGATAAAAATAATCCCCCTTTGTAAACACAAGTAAATATAAATACATTAACATGAATTTCTGGACTGAATGAAACACACATTTTAGATTTTGATGAACACTAAAAAGTTAAAATGAATAAGGGTGATACATTCCTACAAAGCCAGAACGTTCAATGCCCTCTCTGGCACTCCTTCCATAGATAATGCTATTGTGCTTCTTAAAAAAAACAAAACAAAACAAAAAACATCACACAGATTGAGGGAAATGCATGGACATCAGCTGATTTGATAGTTGATCAGCCTGTGCTTACAACTTTAATATTGCTTAAACAGAAGGAGTTACATGCAAGTCTCATCTTACGCGGGGGTTTCGTTCCACGGTTAGCGCGTAAAGCAAAAACCGTGTATAGTGAAACACTCATTGAGTTGAATGGCGGGCGGAATCACCTGCACTACAGATGCAGTTTTTATATTATTTTTCTTTCCCCCCCCCTGTTTTTGTCAACCACGCAAAGCTGAATTAGCACATGTTAAATGCACCTAAGATGCGACTTGCCTATACCACATTTTGCCCTCACTGACACAATGAAACCCACTGCCTTCAGTGGGATTTCTGGGGTGTAACTGAAAGCAGGATTTGGTCTAGTAAATGCAATAACCATCCTGCTTTTGGGGATGAGTGAGAGAGAGAGGCTGTCTGATATCTAGAGAATACATCTAGTCTTGGTAGAGATGGCACCTGTGAAAAAACTGCCATGTGCCTTCAATAAGAATGAAGATTTAGTGGGATGTTGGGAAGTTTGTGGAAAAGACCAACTTCAGGCCTGGTCTACACTGGGCGGGGATCGATGTAAGATACACAACTTTAGCTACGGGAATAGCATAGCTGAAGTCGACATATCTTATTTCGACTTCCCTCCCATCCTCACAGCGCGGGATTGATGGCTGCAGCTCCCCCGTCGACTTCGCTACCACCGCTCACCCTGGTGGCGTTCCAGAGTCGACGGGAGCGCGTTGGGGATCGATATATCGTGTCTAGATGAGACATGATATATCGATCCCCAATAGATCGATCGCTACCTGCCAATCCGGCGGGTAGTCTGGACGTACCCTTAGTTTCAGTGAAAAGATTAAATGAAGTACTGTATTGAGCTGCTGCTGTATGGAAAATCGTAGTCACAAACAGACACGGAATAGTAAATGGGGTGATTAAGCAGACAGGTGCTAAAACAGGTAATATGCTTGAATATGGGGAAGCACAGCACTGGCAGAAATGATTGTCTTCAACAAGTAACCTTGAAGGCTGGGCCTAAAACCTAAATCTCCAGGAAAGCATGCAAAGAAGCAAGGTGAAATGAATTGGGAGACAAGTGTTTCTGACTTTGGCAGTGTGACTTCGTTATTCTGACAACATTTTGTCAGAGAGACAAGGTGGGTGAGGTAATATCTTTTATTGGATCAATGTTTGTTGGTGAGAGGGACAAACTTTCGAGCCAAAAAGAGCTCTTCTTCAGATCTGAGAAAGGAACTCCCAGCATCACAGCAAAATGCAAGGTAAAACAGATTGTTTAGCATGGGTAATTAGCACATACAAGTAGACAGCCTGTTAACAACCCTGTAGTCAGGAGTTCCTTTACATGTTATGAGACAGACAAGGTGGCTGAGGTAATAACTTTTATTAAACCAACTTCTATTGGTGGAAGAGAAGCTTTCAAGCTTCACAGAACTCTTCTTTGGGTGTGGAAAAATAGCCAGTGTCTCAGAGGATACATCTACACTGCAATAAAAAACCCATGGCGCAGAATCTCAGAACCTGGGTCAGTTGACTCAGGCTTGTGGGGCTAAAACTTGCAGTGTAGATGTTCAGGCTCAGGCGAGAGCTTGGGCTCTGAGACCCACCCTCCTTGTGGGGTTTCAAAGTCCAGGCTCCAGCTCCAGGCCCAAAGCATCTACACTGCAAGTTTTAGCCCCATAGCCTGAGCCCAATTAGCTTGAGTCAACTGACCTGGGCCAGCTGCAGCTCTGCTGTGGGTCTTTTATTGCAGTATAGATCTACCCAGAGTGTCACAGCTAAATATAAGGTGAAACAGATTAAGCATAAGGAGTTAACCCATGTGGCAAGAAACCATTCAAAATGAAGTGGACAATTAACACCTCTGTGGTCATAGGAAAAGGAGTTAATAGGTTACAAACTGTAATGAGTCATAAAACCACTATCTCTGATACCATGATTTTTAGTATCTGGCAGAGCTATGAATTTAAGTTTCCAAGCTTGTCTTTTGAAGGGGTAGCACAGGTTTCCTTTGAAGACTAGGACTGTGAGGTCACATATGGAGTCGTTGCTTTGAAAAGGGTTCACCCATGGATAAGAGTATTTTTGTCTTATCATTTTTCTGTGCAAATTCACTTGAGAGCATAGTAATTGTCTAGTTTCACCCACATAGCTGTTGTTGGGCATTTGATGCACTGGATGAGGTACACCACATCTTATGATAGGCAACTGTAGGAGCCATGGATCTGGAGCGGTGTGTTGTTGGGGGGAGAGGGTATTAATTATCATAGGAGTGAAGATAGGGCTGCAGGATTTGCATCTGTTTGTTCTGACCTGGTCTGGTGCCATTTTGAGTTGGTGTGCATGGTCTGTGGATAGTTTGCTTCTGAGGATGAGCTTTGTGAGAATGGTGGTTTGTTTCAAGGACAGAAGAAAGGTTGTAGTCCCCTATCAAATATGGGGTTATATTTGTTTGATGCCCCATATGGCTTCCAGTGTGGGGTGGTAGGTAACAATTTGGGGTGTACAGTTTTGTTGTTTTCCTCTACTGCAATAAGCTCTCGCGGTATTTGGATGACCCATTGCATGATGTGATCTGCTTCTCTGATGGAGTATCCTTGTTTGGTGAAGGGGTTTTTAAGTGTGTTATCCTGGACTTTCTCCTTGGAGCATATTCTGTGGTATGAGTAACTGGCTGTAGGTAACAGATTTCTTGGTGTGTGGGGGGTGCTTACTGGCTCTTTGGAGGTATGTGTGGTGATCAGTGGGTTCTTTGTAGATAAAACCTGGTGGATTCTAATGTTGAAGCTCATTGTTGTGTCCAAGAATTTGATGCTGATGTGGAAATGTTCTAGAGAGTTTGATGGATGGTAATGGCTACTGTAGCCGTGGTGGAAATGTAAGAGTTTAGTTTCTCTTTCCAAAGGATGAAAATATCTTTGGTGTATTGCTTTTGTGGTGCATTTTCCCCATAAATTCTTCCATGAGTTGCCCCTTGAAGATGTTGGCATATTGGGGAACCGTGTTAGTACACATGGTTGTTTCCATGGTTTTGGACAAAGTGTTTGTTGTTAAATGCAAGGTTGTTATAGGTGAGGATGAAATAGATGAGTTTGATTGTGTTTAGGGTGGATATTTGAGTACTGTCCACTGTCTTGTAGATATTTCAGGCAGGCAGTCATGCTGTCATAGTGAGGGATGTTGTTGTATAAGGAAGTGATATCCATGTTGGCACGAGTGGTGTTCTGAGGTGGGAGATTAATGTTGTGGAGTTTCTGGAGGAAGTTGGTTGTGTCCTGGAGGAAACTGGCCTTTTATGTGTTGAGTGGTCTGAGGATGGTTTCTAGGAGTCCCAGTATTCCTACAATAAGAGTGCCATGCCCAGATATAATAGGTCTACCTACATTCCCTTGTTTACATATCTTAGAAAGCATGTAGGAGGTCCTTGGAGTGGGCTTGTGGGGGATGAGGATGTAGAATTTCTTTTGGAGTTGTTTGGGGGAAAGGTTTGATGATATCTTTAAATTCCTGTGTGAATTGTGGTGTGGTGTCTTGTTTGAGTTCTTAACAGTAGATGGCATTGGAGTGTTGTCAGTTGTCCTCATTGATTTAGTCATCACAATTGAGGATTATGATGTTGCCCCCTTTGTCTGCTGGTCTGATCACCATTGGGTGATTGGTAGAGCCCTACCAAATTCACAGTCCATTTTGGTCAATTTCACGGTCATAGGTTTTTTAAAATAGTAAATTTCATGAGTTCAGCTATTTAAATCTGAAATTTCAGTGTTGTAATTGAAGGGGTCCTGACCCAAAAAGGAGTTTTGTGTGTGGGGGGGGTGGGGTGGGGTGGGGTTTGCAAGGTTATTGTACCCTTATTTCTACACTGCCGCTGGTGGCAGTGCTGCCTTCAGAGCTGGGCAGCTGGAGAGCGGTGGCTGCTGGCTGGGAGCCCAGCTCTGAAGGCAGAGGCACCGCCAGCAGCAGCGCAGAAGTAAGACTGGTAGCCGCCACTCTCCGGCCACCCACCTCTGAAGGCAGCAATGCAGAAGTCAGGGTGGCATGGTATGGAAGTGGCACCCTTACTTCTGCGCTCTTGCTGGTGGGGCGCTGCCTACAAAGCTGGGTGCCTGGCCAACAGCTGCCACTCTCCTGGCACCCAGCTCTGAAGGCAGTGCAGCAATAAGGGTGGCAATACTATGA
The DNA here is from genome assembly GCF_016161935.1 of Mauremys reevesii. NCBI lineage: Eukaryota > Metazoa > Chordata > Testudines > Geoemydidae > Mauremys > Mauremys reevesii. The sequence goes on from NC_052630.1 coordinate 74,683,928, forward strand.
CCCCCCCTGCAACTCCCTTTTTGGTCTGGACCTCCAATTTGAGAAATTCTGGTCTCCCCCATGAAATTGGTATAGTAAAAGGTAAAAGCACACAAAAGACCAGATTTCATGGGTGGAGACCAGATTTCACAGTCCATTATGCATTTTTCATAGCTGTGAATTTGGTAGGGCCCTAGTGATTGGATTTCAGGACCATATAGCTATTTAGTCAGCAGTGGAAAGATTGTGGTGGATGTGAGGTTTGTTAAGGATTTCAGTCAACATTTTTTTCCTGATGCAGTCGATGTAATGATTAAGTGTGTGGTTTCATCTGCTGGGAGGTGGCTGGTCAGATTATTCTTTTTTTCTTATGCCTATTAGTGGGGATGGGGTAGTTCTGAGTGGTGTTATCTTTGTTGTGGAAGAATTCTTCTAGTTCTCCACATGTTAGTATGATGTCATGTTCTGTGGTGGGGCAGAAGTTCAGTCCCTTGGAGAATACAGATAATTGAGCTCTGCCTAGGGGTGGTCTTGATAGGTTGATAATGTAGGGGGTGTCATGTAGTGTCCATGTGGTGGGTCCTGCTATCATGGTTTTTCCCCGCACTGTGAGTTGTGGAGTTGTAGTTAGTTCCACTTCTTGGTTTTGTGTTGGATAGCTGTCTTCGGGTTTTGTTTTGGTGTGTTTTTTTTAATAGTTGTTTTGGGTTTCCTCCAGGATCTTCAGATAGGTTGCCTGAATTTGTCCTTCCAGTGTGGGAGCATGTGATGATTTCTTGTTTGAAGTGATCACTTCTGGAGTATCTCTTTTAAAGACCCGATCCTGCAAGGCACTGAGCATTCTCAACTCCCAAATCAGAGAAAATTCAGAGAGCTCAGGACTTTGCAGGAGGCTGCTCAGCATCTTGGTAGATCAGGCCTTTAAAAAATAAATTCAATATTATGAATATTGTGATACAAACACATTGTCATGGCAATAGAATATAATGAAAGAGGGCAATGTTTTAACTAGCACCTATGTATGTAGTCCATATAGGCACAATATCCCCCAAAGAAGTGGTATTAGCTTTATATAATGTCCTGATTAACATGTATACATACTAGCGTGTGTAAAATTATTTGATTATGTGATAATTTTCTGCATGCTAAGCCAAAAATGCAGTCATCCTTTTGTTATAAGCATTATCAGACTATACTCTTTGAATGTCTGTTTCCTGGTTTTTAATAACTAAATGAGTCTTTCTATAAATACAAAACCCTATCATCAGAGGAAATCTCACTGACCTGGCACCTATAACCCAAAATGTTTGTGATTATCCAAATTGATTATTTGACAGATCTGTAACAAAAAGCACATCTTGTCTTGTTGACAAATACTACATGTGTGATACAGAACAGATGTTTTGTTTGAGTAAGATTATGGTTAAAACACTGAAAGGAACATGACCGGATATCATTAATTAAGAAAAAAAACAACAACTGTTCTGAAGTTTAATCGAGAGTAGTTTAATCTCCATTTGAAAACAAACTATTGAGATAAGCAGTTAGTGAAGTTTGTGACTAATTCAATGCCTGAGCAACAATGACAGTGAACAGAATTCAGGAACAGAGAATAGAAATGAAGTGAAGAGTAAACTGTCTTTTACTCCCAACTTCAGAATTAAAATTAAACAAGTCTAGCTTTTGCCTGTCACTTTCATATAATTCAAAACAAATCAATCTTTCCAGCTGAAGTAATCTTTATGATCAGTATAATCCTATACAGGCAGAAATAGTTCTATGCTGGGTGTGTTTGTAGAGGGAGGCGTTTTTCCATGAAGTTATGCTTACACTTTTAAGAGAAGTGAAATGAATGAGACACTTTTTGATAGGTCTTTCAAAGTAATTTCCATTCATCACAAATCTATAAGCCCACAGTCAAATTCATGTGGCCTTATTCTCGCTTTCTCTAAGGCCCCTTTGCAGCACTCTGGCAGTGCAAAGGGATTTTAAAGACAATGTAAAAATACATGTCCATTTTAAGGCCCCTTTACCCTACCAGAATAGTGTGATGGGGCCCTAGGATAATATGAATTAGGCCATTTATAATTTTCGAGGCAATTCTTGCTCGTTTTGAGTAGTATCTTATTCCACAAGTCCCTCTGGAGTTAATGGGAATATTCACAGAATAAACTATTACAATGTAGGGTGACCAGATAGAAAGTTGGGACAGGGAGTGGGGAGTAATAGGAAAAAATATAAAAAGATATAAAAAGATAAGAAAAAAGCCCCGAATATCGGGACTGTTCCTATAAAATCAGGACATCTGGTCACCCTACTACAATGGGAATAAGAGTGGCAGAAAAAGACCCTTTATCTGTAGTGGTGTCTGATCTGACGAGTTAAGAGAGGGAACAAGCAAGGGTCTAGACTGGTTTGTAAATAGTCCTGTTGACAGTGATAAGCCAGAATCAAGCACTGAAGTTCTAACCTTTGACATAAGTTGCATGCAGGGGGTTGGAAGCTCCCTGTAAATGGGGTGGAACAGAGGGATAAGAGGGTGAGTTAGGGGAGCTACTAAGAGGGGTGAGGGAACTGCTGGCTTCAGGCTAGAAGAGGCATCCCAATAGTTCCTTCTGCTGGTCCTACAGCAATTCCTCAGTGGTTGGTGCCTCGTACCTGTGCCCCTATATGTTGGCAGTTGGCATCATGTACACTTATGCCCCCACCCCAGTGGCTGGTGCCCCGGGTGCCTCTGCTATGGTGCCTGTGCCTTGTTTTGTCTCCCACCACACCCCAATGGGTGGTTTGGAGGCTCCCCACGCTGGGCATGTCCACCAACACTCATGGTGGCTGGAAGGTGGGACCTAGCTGGGCTGGGGTGTCATACCTACTCTCCAGTGACTGGCCCAATCTTATGTACTATGGCATCTGCTTCAGACCCTCCCCCGGGTCCTGCTCTCACCTCTGAGATAGTGTGATATGCAAATCACTGTGGATGCAGAAAGGTTCCATCACCCCTGGTTAGGTCTCTCCACTTCTATGACACAACGTATTAGGTTGCCAGTATATCTTCCTTTCTTTATCCTCCCACACTCAGGTTCGTAGGGCATTCACCTGTTTCTGACATTTATTTTGGTCTTGTGCTGCTTTTCTCAGGCTTCTGAGTGTCATGCTGATGGATTTGGCTTCCTTCTCTATTGTTCTGCCTAATGTTTCTCTAGTCACCATTTTTTATCTGTTCAGGTGGTACTCATTATCAACTGACATAGAAATCATTGGTGGCTCTCAAGCTGTCTGGAGTGGCTCATGAGTGAGTACCAACCTCAGGGCAGACTTAAGAAGCAGGCACAAACCCCACACTGGTTCTATACTTTGATTTCACCTATGAAGTATCAAGTGTGAACTCTTCCAGCACTACAATAGCCTTCATATAAAGTCACAGACAGTCCCCTTGGGTACTCCAGTTGATCTTGCCATCCAGGTAAGCTTGCCTTTGTGATAAATGGTCCCTTACATAAAAAAAATCACAATAATATTCAGGTTGCTCCCAGTTCCAAAGGATTGGTCACTTACCCCATGTAAACTGCACCTCAGAACCTACCCCAAAGATAAGGCTTGTAGCCAATCCGATAATAAATTAACTAAAGATTAATTAAGAAAAAGAAACAAGTTATTTACAAGGTTATAGCAAGTAAATATACACACACAAATGAGTTAGTCTTAGGTTCCAAGAGGTAATAAAAGCTGCTGTAATATGCAAGCTCTATAAAAGTTCGAGGGTTAACTTAGGCCAAGCACAGGAGATCCCTTGCTTATGCTTAGAAATCTTGCCCTCTCCAAGGGATTATCTTCACATATAGCACTGCAGCTGTAGCACTTTAATGAAGACACTCCTACACTGACGGGAGAGCTACCAACTTCACAGTCCATTTTGGTCTATTTCACGGTCATGGGATTTTAAAAATAGTAAATTTCATGATTTCAGCTATTTAAATCTGAAATGTCATGGTGTTGTAATTGTAGGGATCCTGATCCAAAGAGGAGTTGTGGGGGGAGGGAGCAAGGTTATTGTAGGGGGGTTGTGGTACTGCTACACTTATTCCTATACTGCTGCTGGTGGCAGTGCTGCCTTCAGAGCTGGGCAGTTGGAGAGCGGTGGCTGCTGGCTGGGAGCCCAGCTCTGAAGGCAGAGGTGCCACCAGCAGCAGCGCAGATGTAAGACCGGCAGCTGCCACTCTCCAGTCACCCACCTCTGAAGGCAGAAGTCAGGGTGGCATGGTATGGAAGTGCCACCCTGACTTCTGCGCTCCTGCTGGTGGGGCGCTGCCTACAGAGCTGGGCACCCGGCCAACAGATACTTCTGCGCTGCCTTCAGAGCTGGGCAGCAGCAGACCGGCAAGGGTGGCAATACTATGACCCCCCCGCAACTTCCTTTTTAGTCAGGACCCCCAATTTGAGAAATTCTGATCTCCCCCATGAAATCGGTATAGTAAAGGGTAAAAGCACACAAAAGACCAGATTTCACATTCAATGAAACTTTTCATGGCTGTGAATTTAGTAGGGCCCTACCCATCGGTGTAGCTAATCTACCTTCCTGAGAGGCAGTAGCTATGTCAGTGGGAGAACCTCTCCTGCTGACATAGTGCTGTCTACACGGGGGAATAGTTTGCTATAATTGTGTTGCTCTGAGTTCCCCTGCCCCTCCCCCTGGGTGGCTGACCCTTGTTCCTCTGCAAGGGGATCTCACTCTGAAGAGAAGTGGCCCCAGCCCCCCTTGAGACTGTTGTCCGCTGGCCCCCTGAGCCCTGCAGCCCAGGCCCCAGCCCACCTGGAAGACTGTGTTGTTTGCTGGCTGCCTGAGCCCCACCCAGGCTATAGCCAGCCCCTTGAGACTGTTGGGGCAGGCAAGCCCAGTACTCAGGTAAACAGAGACAAGCCTGGAGACAGGCTATCGCTGCCCTTCAGGGACCTCCCTCCTCTGGGGTGAGGGAGCGTTACATGATCCATGATCTCTAAGAGTAAATGTGTGTTCAAACATAAGTAAGATTAAATTAATTGTGTGGCAAGTCTACTGACTTCAAAGAAGTTGCATAAGGGATGAAACTATCCCCATTTGTTTATGCTTTAAATCTAATACATTTGCAAGTTCCCTCAATCTTAAAACTCCTTTTCAAAGAAAGTGGTTACAGCCACTTAGATTTCCATGTAGCTGGCCAGAGGGAATAGCCCGTGTAGATGAGATTCTCACAAGCAAGTTTCATTCTGTCTAAGGTAGCATCTGGCTATTATAAATGTAGGGTTTTTTTGGCTAATGTACAATATAATGTCTTACAGCTGTGCACCAAGAAAATTGCTTTTAGTCACTCCCACACAGAATGCCAGGACTCCCCACCCCCTCTCCCCCTACCACCAACAGGCTTTTCTTATGAGTTTCACAATTTATGTGCTTAGTCACTGGGGTTATAAATAGACCAATCACTATGCTCTGTGGAAATGAATAGCTTAGATATGTGGCTAGTTGTGTAAGTGAGAATTGTGAGAAAACAGTCAGAATGTAATTCAGTGGCAGAAGTAATTTAAATATATTTAAAGATGCGATCCTCTGCACACATTTGGAATTATTTCTCACTGAGGGTGAAATTCGTTCCCCCAAATTCCCACGTAAAAGCCCAACTATTTGGGCTCTGTGTGGGTGGAGTGAAGGAAGGCTGACGATGCCAGTAATGAGTATATAAATCCAAGCCATTGCTTTGTATAGTCTGGCTTCTGGTCATGAACTTCCAGTTCACAAAATTTCAGACTGTACTTATTCTTTAGTGGAAAAAAATCTGCTGACTAATTATTCAGTCCAGTAGAGAACAAACTTGTAATGATGTAAGTTTCTCAAGGCTTATTGGGGCATTTCTTATAACAAGATGTTTTCTGTTAGAATTAATATCTGTTTGCTTCATTATTCCTGGCATGACATCTAATTATTTGAAACATCTGTTACACTATGACCTATACGAGCTTAGCTGGAGAACAATAAAGAGACTATGTATGGTTTTAAGGCTTAATGATGTGAGTGGAAAAACACTCCAACTGACTTCAATAGGTTTTGGATCAGGCCCTAAGAAAGAAGTATTACCATACTCTTCCCCTCTGAATTGCATGACTCCCTCTTCTCTGAAAATCTCTGAATTAGACGTGAGCCCAAACCAAAATTCCAGTTCCGAACACTCCACATACTTTGAGGCTGCTCAGCTCACATTAAGCTCTGAACTGCGCAGCTGCCCCTTCTATCTAGGAAGGATGAACCACCCTCCCAGGATTCAAAACACCCCAAATCTGGAATAAATTTATATCTGTATGTTGAGCCATTTCTGCTCTTTCCTTGTATAATGGCCCATACCAAAACCCCATGACTAGAGTTAGGCAAAAAATTTTCACTGGAAAAATTGGGTTTGGTCAAAAAACCTAAATTTTTCTCACACACACACGGCTCTAGACCCCAGCGCGCCAAGCGCGCGCTTGGGGCGGCATGCTGTGGGGGGCGCACTGCCTGTCAGGGCGGGGCGGGGGCGGGTGGGACTCCCCGTGGCATGGCCTGCAGAGAGGTCGCTGGTCCGCGGCTCTGGTGGACCTCCCGCAGGCATGCCTGCGGATGCTCCACCGGAGCCACGGGACCAGCGGACCCTCCGCAGGCACGTCTGCGGGAGGTCCACCGGAGCGTGCCGCCGTGCTTGGGGTGGCGAAATTCCTAGAGCCGCCCCTGTGCGCACACACACACTTCATTTTCAACCAAAATACACAAGTTCAGAAAAATTCCCCAAAATCATGTATGGTTTTTGCCAAAAAACTTACTTTTATTTTTACTATAGAACTGAAAAGTTTTGGTTTTCAGTTTGTTGTTAAACAAAAAATTGAAAATGATTTGTTTGTCTAAAATTTTCCAAAAACATTTTCTTTAATATGTTTTAGAGGGGAAAAGCATTTCATGACCACCTCTATCCATAACCACATACCTACACACATTCTGGGTAAGTTAAAATCTCAGGCCATGATTACATTAGCAAGCATACAGCAGCACAGCTGTACCGATGCAGCTCTGCCGCTGTAAGATCTCTTATGTAGCCACTCTATGCCAGTGGGAGAGAGCTCACTCACTGATATAATGAAACCACCTCCACCAGCAGTGGTAGCTATAGTGGCAGGAGAAACTCTCCCACCAACATAGAAGCTCCGGTGTGGACCGTGCTATCAGTGTAACTTCTGTCGCTCAGGCTTTTGGTGTATTTTTAAAACCCTGAGCAGTATAAGTTATACCGACAAAAGTGATAGTGTAGACATGGCCTCAATCTGACTTTTGTGGCCTTCGTTACTCTCTACTAGGAATGAAATAAAATGTTGGAATGTTACACAGTATTATGGTATAAAGGCAAGAGGAAATAATTCCATCTTGTGAAGAGATGGATTCTCTGAATCTATTATTTCACACTAAAAGAATCACTCAGCAGGACTTCTGTCCTCAGACACCACAGACCTGACTCATACACTACTATGGTACTATTGATGAAAATCACTCTGTGCTCCCATTTTCATCTATGACACACATTTGAACCAGTACGAAACTCCTTATAAGGCACTCATATTGGCTTTGCTTTGAACAAATGCTAATCTATTTGGACTTAATTTAAAAAAATAAAAACCTGAAGATTTATGATGGCGAAGGGGATTGTGCAGGCTTTTAAGTGATTTGGGATTTGAAAGCAGATGTTCTGAGCAGGAAAAGCTAACTGCAATTTCTCATGAAATGAGTCAGTTTCTTTTATAAAAGATCCTCTTGGGTCTTAATGTTTTGACAATAATACAAACAATTAAGACATTTCAATGGGTTTCACAGAGTTATAGGACATCCGGAGGTGGAGCCTTGGCTTTTCCAGGACTGTAAATATGCTTATAAGCCTTCAGAACTGTGTGTTTTCACTTTCCAAGAAAGTAGAGTCTTGATTCTGCCGGTCTTCCACTCATGTCAATTAGTGTCTTACTCCATGAATAGTCCCACTGAACTCATTCAGGAGTAGTCAGAGTGAAACACTGCTCAGTGTGATCAAAGGTAACATAATATCAGGCCTTTACATTTTGGAGGTGCCATCCAGATCTACAGAGACTTCCTTGTAGACCTCAGCTATACATGCATTGGCAACTGCAGATAAGCCAGGCCAAACACCACAAACACACAGTTTATGAAGTCGTTTTATGCCAGTCATATTGTGCTGGGCATGGAGTACTGTTGTAACAATCACTAATCATGATTAAAGCTCATAAGCACTATGATAATACACAAATAATAAACTGATTTGGGGTCTTATTTATTAAATGCATGTTTTAAAATGGAGTGAAATATAACACTATAAACAATTTGGTTGAGATTTTTGTAATCAAAATCTTATTTTTATTTTGTAGAAATAGAATAGTTATATTCAGGGGTGAGGATGGGGTTAGGTTTGGTAGTGGTTGATCATTTTATGTAGAAAATGAGGGTCTAAAATTGAAGTACATTTCTGGCTTATGTTATGAGGTTAACAACATAGTTAGTGAGGTTGCTGGCCAGCATATGCTGAAGTATTTGTTCAGTATATTTACAAAAACACTCTGGCACACCTTGGGTCACACTTTTAAGAGGGAAATCCAATAAGTGTAGTGAATGAGCACAATGTACTGCATACCCAAAAATCTAATAGCAGCAGATATTTCCTCTTGAACTTCCATTATATACTGTGGTATTCTCAAGGGTTACTTGGTGTTGTGCAGCCAAATATGATATCCAGAAAAGGATAGTAGCTGTACCACAGAGATTTCCTTTAGATCACATGGTGTAGTTCCTCCCCCACCCCCAAGAACCACAAGGATTCCAGTATGAGTCCTGAATGAAGTTATATGTGTACACACAAAGATATGGGATCTCTGCTAAATGACCAAATCCACTAGGTCTGGTCACCAAGTGGTGAGACAGAACCTGAACGGGAATTAGAAAAGCAGGAAACGCCTCTTGAGGTGACTACTTTTTAAATGTGAGCAAACTTTTCTGTAATTGTATTTTAATAATTCCTCACTTGCTGTGCTAGTAATTTACAAAAATAAATGGTGACCCAACATTAGACAAGACAAGAGCTATAGAAGAGAAAAGGAAATCTGGATCTGAAATGTGGCATTGTTCCATACAAATGAAATATATGAATGAATCAGAGCCAAATGAAACATCCTAAACCCGTATATGGAAGTTAGGAAAATCCCCAAAAATAAATGTTTTTCTATGAATTGGAAACCAATACAAAAAGAAGGAAATACCCTAAAAATATACTGCCAGTTTCTGATCTCAGTTGCACCTGTGTGAATCAAGAGTAATTCCACTGACTTCAGTGCAGTAATTCCCAATTTATACCACATTGCTAGCTAGTATTATTTATTTAGATTTAAGTTACAACAATAATGAATTACAAAACAAAAATGAACATAAAACTGTGTGATTACTTCTGGAGAGTTATTTCAAAATACTGTCTACTTTTTAATTTTTGTTGGTAAGGGATTTTTTTCAAGGCAAGTATTCACCAAATATTGTAGCAAGGGTACCATAGTCTTGGTAATATTTATATTAAGAATGGCAAGTTGATAAATATATTCTTTCCATATAACAAATATTATTCATGTCTTTCTAAAGTGTGATTTGGTACTTCCGCCAGGAAAATTTAAAACTGAAAGAATATGCTTAATAGATTTAACTTACTTAAATCTTAATGGATTTAACTTACACCTACTTCATGGATTTAACTTTTGGGGGGCCACATTTTAGTGTTGGATTCCTGATCATTTTATCATCTTATTCATGAAGCAACTTGGTGCTACTTCTTTTATCATAAAACTCAGTTTAAGATTCCAACACAACACATGTCTGTGAGAGCCATGAAAGGCTGCCTGGAAAAAGATGAATGTGTTTCAAAAATCCAGAGATAAGAAAGCAGAACTTGGGTCTTAGGAAATACCAAGGCAGAACTCCCATTTACTTTAAAAGTTAACAGGAAGTTTCATCCTTATTTTCTTGGACAAACTGTACAAAGACCAGACATTTATCCACCTCTATTTACTAGATAATAGCCTCTTCTTTTAAGAACTGAAAAAACACAAAGCATTGTAATGGTCTAGCCAGGATTCAGTCTGGGTTGAAATTCTATGATAATACTAAACTTACTTCAGATTCAGCAAAAGAAGATTTTTTTGGCCTGTATTCTGGTTCTACATGTCATTGTCTATTTCAGAATGTATCTTTTGTGACAAAGTTCCTCCTCTACCTTGGTGGGTCCTGTGCTTATTGGCAGATTTGCTCACCTCAGTGATCTTCCCCTCTGGTGGAACCCACAGTCTCGGTCAACTCCTCCTGTGTCAGGTTAGGAGGGAATCCGGGCCCACCCTCTACTCCAGATTCCAGCCCAGGGCCCTGTGGATTGCAGCTGTCTATAGTGCCTCCTGTAACAGCTGCATGACAGCTACAACTCCCTGGGCTACTTCCCCATGGCCTCATCCAAACCTTCTTTATCCTCACCACAGGACCTTCCTCCTGGTGTCTGATAACGCTTGTACTCCAGCAGCACATCCTCTCAGTTCCTTGCTTTTGCTCTCCCCCCCGGTGAGCTCCTTTTTAAACCCAGGTGCCCTGATTAGCCTGCCTTGATTGGCTGCAGGTGATCTAATCAGCCTGTCTGCCTTAATTGGTTCTAGCAGGTTCCTGATTACTCTAGTGCAGCCCCTGCTCTGGTCACTCAGGGAACAGAAAACTACTTACCCAGTGACCAGTATATTTGCCCTCTACCAGACTCCTGTACCCCAATGGTCTGGGTCTGTCACACAGTATAATCTGAAATAAGCTTTTGAAAGAATTATGAAAGTAATTAAACTCTATTCAGATTTTATACCAGGAATTAAACCTATCCATTCTTCCCTGCTTCACAATACCTTTAGTTGCCAGGTGAACTAATCAAATGATGAAGAGGTATTGACAAATTGACATCAGCTAACCAAACCTGATTCATTCTATTCCAATATTGTTTAATCATTTTCTAATGATGCCTCAACAATTAGAGAGTCCCAACCAATATGTAATAGTCATGATTTTAATCATGGCTTTGATTTCTCTCCTTCTTTCCATTGATAAAGGCCCTTTATGTTCCAATCTCTGTCTCATGGGATGCTTTTCATTGCTCAATTTTAAGATCGTTGAACCTGGGCTGGCCCCAGCATCTCAGATTCTCTAGGATGAAATAAGGGCTTTAATTACAGGTGCGGATGTTAGTATTGCATATTACTAGGGCAGCCAGGCACTTGCCATTATGAGATCCTGTTTTCAATTGCTTATAACTTTGCTGAACTTTAACCATTCAGGCTGAAAATTTACGTGCCTGGTTTCTGCCTGTCACTTATGATTATTTATTATTTTTTAAATTTTGGTCAATTGTACACCCATTTCTGAGAACACGGCTTGGGAGGGCTATATTATAGTGTCCAGCTTAAAAAATTCTGGAGACCTTTTCTTTGAAAAGCTCTAGCACCCCCATGCTTTTTGAAGCAGGGACTTGACATTTGACAGGGTGGCCATTGTGTCAGGAATGTTCCTTTTGCTGTCCCGGTGAAAATCTGCCCAAATTTGGTTGGGGCTGAAAAACTACCATTTGTTCATGTTCAGTAGAAACTTCTTACACTTTAGCAACAAATTTTTTTCCTGAAGATTCCACCTGCTCTGGGCCTGCTTCACCCTGGGGGTAAACAGGACGTCCCCACAACTGCAACTCTGCAGGCCTTGCCAAGTCTGGACACCTGAAATCAGAGCAGGGAGCCTGTCTCTCCTTTGTTCTCAACAACCCTCTGCTGACACCCAGGCAGTATGGAGTGGGGAGGCACCTGATTCAAATGTTGTGGGGACAAGACCTGCTGACGGACTGGTGGTAGTAGATTGGGACAAGGAGACTGGGAGCGACAGGAGGGACACTGGAACTGCAGGCTGGCAGGGGTATGGAGAGGGAAACTGGGAGTTGGTGTAAATAGGGACTGGTTGTGAAGGAGACTGGTACTGGGAGGCAGGGAGAGAAAAATGAATGGAACTGGAATTTAAAGCAGAGGTTGTACTTGTGGACATGAAAGTAACTATAACCTCTGTGTATCCATATTAACCACAAACCAAAAATACAGGGTCTGATTCTCTCTTCACTTACACCAATGTAAATAAAGGTAACTCCACTGAAGTCAATGATACTACACAGGCCCTTTGTGTCACAGTCCAATTTCTCCTAAGGGAATTCTGCATCACTGCGCATGAGCAGAATTTATATCCCCCACAGATTTCTTTGCTTCCTCAGAGAAAAATGACTTTCTAATGGGGAAGCAAAGAGTAGCCACAAGAACAGTCATGCGACCCTCCCCAGCAGCCAGCAGGGAGGTAAATCAATGTGGGGCAGGAGGTGGGACTGGGGAAGACTTGGTTGAGCCTGCAACGGGCTCAACTGCTAGTCCAGGCTGGCCTGGGGAGGACGGGATTTCCTCTTCCCCTGCACAGCATCTGGGGCTGGGTCAGACCCACCCTCAGATTTCTCCCCCGGTTATAGGAAGCTCTGCAAACTCCACCGCCCACCCCCAGCTTCCTGCACCTATCACTCCTTAGCAGCAGGGAGAGGGATCCCTGTACAGGGAGCTGCTCCCCCATCCACCCAACCCCATGCATCCAGATGCCTTAATATCCAGTCCCTCCTGCTGAGCCTCACCCACCTGCATTCAGACCCCCCCAATGAGCCCCACTCCCACTACACCTGGACCACCCCAACAAGCCACCCGCACCTGGATCACCACCCCACCGTCACCTGGCCCCCCTGCAGAGTCCCATTACCATTGCATCCAGAATCCCTCCCAACAAGCCCCTGTGCATCCACATCCCCCCCTGCACACCTGGATCCCCCACTGAGCCGCCTGCACCCAGATTGCCCCACACAGAGCCCTTTCAATCTACACCTGGATCCCTCCACACTTGGATCCTGCATTGCTGAGCCTGCTTGCCCCACACCTGGTGCACCTGGCATGGAGGGGCAAGGCCCTAGGGTGTTTCTGAGGCAGGCCTGCTCCTTGCACTCTGTCAGGGTCCAGCCTCACGGCTGAGTCCTTGTCTGGCAGGTGGGGTGGGGAGCTGCACAGTGATCTGCCACCCATCTCCTAACAAAGGACTAGAGGACCCATCTGTGAGTCTCTCATTTGTTTCAGCCTGACTTTTCTTCTCAGCCCCTCTCTCCTTTTCTCTCATATACCAAAACAAGTGTTAGCTGCACCTCTGCACAGCAATCCCAGTGGGTTAATTTAAAATGTATATTTTTATTTATGACAGTGCTCAGTGCCCTGCAGTAGGTGTCCTCTACTCCCTCAGGTAGATTTTTCTTCATCTCTTTGTTTATACAGGGGTTAAGCACATCCCATTGTTGTACCGTGGGTGCTTCCATGGTAAGAAGTATACGGCTGTGCCCAGCTAGCTTACAATAATGTTAGACTTTGGCAATTAAAGTCTATTACAGTAACTCCTCACTTAACGTTGTCCTAGTTAACGTTGTTATGTTGCTGATCTATTCGGGAACAAGCTCATTTAAAGTTGTGCAGTGCTCTCTTATAACATCGTTTGGCAGCTGCCTGCTTTGTCCACTGCTTGCAGGATTCTCTGGAAGAGCAGCCCCTCCTTGTGGGGATTAGAACCAGGTGGGGCCGGCAGCACTCCTAGAAGGCCAGACAACCAAGCATCCAGGGAGCCCCAGGTGGAAGAGAGTAGGGGCCACAGGGCAGCTGGGAGCTCAGAAGGGGGGGATAGCCTGAGCGGGGGGAACCACTGGGCAAAGACCCCTAACCTAAGAGACAGAAGAGCGCCTAGAGGTCCTTATAGGTGTTACGCATGTGGGGAATTGGGACACCTAGCTGTGCAATGTCCCAATATTGAGGAGCCCATGCAGTGTAAACCTGGGGGACTGGGCAGACCCCTGCATCCTAATCAACCTTGTGGGGGTCACAGTCACCCCACATCAATATACAAAGCCAGTGAAACTCAAAGGAGTAGAGACCATGAGAAGCGCGGGACCCACCAATACAGACTCGGAGCTTTGTCATAAATTATTAATCATTCTTTTGCATCACTGCTAAAGTAAACAACTCCTACTCAATTTACAGTAAATGATGATAGATTTCTCAGATCAAATCATCTTCCCTTTTTGTAGTATTGTTTGAACAAAAAAAATTCAAAGAAAACAACTAGAAGTAAGCTGCTTCAATAGGTGAAGAAATACTAGATAAGATCATAGATAGGTCTGTGAATGAAGGTTTCATGGATGGTGAAAACACTACATGGTCATAGGACAGTGTAGTGACTCAAAATTTGCCAAATAATGGAAATTTGATAAAATGGACTTTTTTAAATCTTCAGAAACTATTTTTCATAAACAATCCAACCCACATAACAGATCTTTTTGATAAAGAAAAGTATATGCAGAGATTACAGAGTGGTCCTACTCTAAAATGTAACTGTGTAAAACTGGCACTGTCTTACTCAACAGGGTCCTGATCCTAAGCCCATTGAAATCTATGGTGGGCTTAGGATCAGGCCCCAGATCAACTTCTTAGGTGTATTCAGAGCCGTAAGTGCTTACTCTGTGATAAAAGTAAGTTTTACTGATTTTTTTTGTCCTGTTAGCTGTGCGGAGCCACACAGCTGAGAGAGTGAGCTGGATTCTATTTCATCTTGTGCATTAACAACAAAATTCTTTACTAATGTCCAGTTAGTAACAGCAGTGCAAACCCAGTAAAGATAATGGGACTGCATACATGTAACTGAGGGTCTAATTTGTGACAGCACTCCTGGAGTCCACGAGCGCCATGGTCTCTGCCCCATTGAGTTTCACCGGCTTTGTATATTGATGTGGGGTAACTGCAACCTTCAGAAGGTTGATTAGGGTGCATGGGTCTGCCCAGTCCCCCAGGGTACACTGCATGGGCTCCTCAATATTGGGACATCGTGCCGCTAGGTGTCCCAATTCCCCACACTCGTAACACCTACAAGGACCTCTAGAAGCTCTTCTGTCTCTTGGGTTGGGGTATTTGCCTCGTGATTTCCTCTGCTCAGGCTATTCCACCACTTCTGGGTTCCCGGCTGCTCTGTGGCCCCAACCCTCTTCCACCTGGGGCTCCCCGGATGCTTGGCTGTCTGACCTTCCGGGGTCAGGGCTAGATCCTCATTTCGGGCGGGGGGGAGCTTCTCTGGGTAGTCGGGACCAGGGCCAGCTCCAGGGTTTTTGCCGCCCCAAGCAGCAGGGGAGTGGGGGGAAGCCGCGATTGCGATCAGTGGCAATACAGCGGTAGCTCCACCGCGCCGCTTTCTTCTTCGGCAGCAGGTCCTTCTCTCCGAGAGTGACCGAGGGACCCGCCCCGGAATTGCTGCCGAAGAGCTCGACGGGGCAGCCAAAGGGAAGGGGCGGCACAAGCACCAGCTTGCTCAGCTGGTGCCTGGAGCCAGCCCTGGTCGGGACAGCGCTCGGGCCGCTATCTGTCTCTCCACCAATGTGATCATACCATCATAGGTGGAGGGGTTGTTCTGGCCCACCCATGCACGAAGATCCAGCGGCAGTCCCCTCATATAGCAGTCTATGATCAAAGTTTCCAACATTTCCTCCGGGTTGCATGCCTCGGGTCGTAACCACTTCCGCGCAAGGTGGATGAGGTCGAACAATTGGTACCTCGGAGGCTTGTCCTACTGGTAGCTCCACGCATGGTATCTCTGGGCCTGTACTGCAGTCCTTACCCCGATCACACCAGGATCTTCGCCTTCAGCTTGGGGTAGTAAACGGCTGCTTCAGTGGCCATGTTGTGACAAGCTTTCTGGGCTTCTCCACATAAGAAGGAAGCGAGGATGCTGGCCCACTGGTCCTGGCGCCACACCTCTCTCAAGATGGTCCTCTCAAAGGAGAGGAGATACACCTCTATGTCATCATCTGCCGTCATCTTCGGTAGACAACTGGCAGCCCTCCATACTCGTGACCCTTCAGATCCTTGGGTTTTGGCAGTGAGGGCTTTCAGCTGATCCACCACCTCCTGCAAGAGGGCTCAATCCTGGGAGGCCTGCCCTATCAATAATTGGTTAGTTTCTTGTTGTAGCTGCATGGATTCTTGTTGTGCCATCACATGGACTCGGGTGGCCTCCTACTGGGATGCAGTGGCTTGCATCACTGCTTTTATTACGTCTTCCATTGTGGTGAGGACACCCAAACCCAATGCACTTTTAAAAAACAAAAAAACAAACAAAAAAAAACCCTCTCCCCTTCTTCCACCATGCAGTGAACAATAAGTCAAAGATCCCACTTTTGACACCAGTTGTGACAAAGCTCCGAGCCTGTATTGGTGGGTCCCATGCTTCCAGGAAGATTCAGTGGCCTCAGAAGCTCACTAAGGTCCCAGTGTGACCTCCCTGCCTTAGCCTAGCAGCAAGGGCCACAGCCTACACCAAGCTACTTTCATCACAGGCCAGTGTGGGAGGTGGGAAGGGGGATGCCCCACAGTCTCTGCTCCTCCTTTGGGCCTAGCAGGTGTTGTTCAGACCCCTGCCTGGATCAAGGTCTGCTTCCCCTCTGAAGGGGATCTCTGTAGAGCATGTGGCGGGGGGGGGGGGGGGGGGAAGACACGGGCCCACCCTTTACTCCAGTTCCAGCCCAGGGACCCTAATGGTAGCAGCTGTTGGTGGTTTTCCTTCACCACCGGAGCTGCTTCGACTCCCTGGGCCACTTCCCCACAGCCTCTTGTTCTACCTTCTCCCTTACCTCGGGCCTCCTCAACACTTCTTCTCCACCAACTCTTTCTCTACCTTCACCCTTCCTCAGGCTTTAGCAATCGCTTCCTCTCTTCCAATCACCTTCCCCTGGAACTCACCGGAAGGAGAGCTTTTAAGTAGTATAAATGGGACCTTGATTGGTTCTAGCTGTCTCTATTAGCCTAACAGCCTTAACTGATCCTTAGGCAGGTTAAATGGTGTCAGGTGTCTTGATAGGCCCGGGAATAGGGACCTGTTCATCCTGAGACTGATATATTTGCCTTCCACTACTCTTTTATAGCCTTCTGGTCTGAGTCCGTCACAAATTATAAATTAAGTAATTTCCACAGGAATGAACTCATTGAAAAGGTCCATTGCACATCGTGGGAACAAATTCTGGTTTAACTGTGAATATAGTGGAGTTACATCAGGGACAAATGTCAAATTAAATATTTTTAAACAAGTTTATACTAGAAGGAAATGCAATTTACTATACCGATATATATGTCAATCTACAGTATGTGAACCTGACAAAGCACACTTGATTATGAATGAAACCGGATTACATAATCCCTTAGAAAGTAAACTGTAATGAGCCCTATTCAGTTCCTGCTGTGCAATGTGCAACTAGAACTCATCTCCAGGTGTAAATTAGACACGAGGATTCAGAGTGTGAATGGTTTTCATCAGTGTCACTTCTGTAAAATAAACTAAGTGTATCTATCCATGAGTGGCCAGGGTTTGTGAACTATGCACCCAAAGCATAAACTATCTGGGGAATATTCCAAAGTGCAGGGGAGCTTCCCCTACTCTCCTTAGGTTGGAGGAGCAGTGCTCTCTCATTGCTTCCCCTTCTTCCTTGGCTGGTGGAGTGAGAGCTGCCTACGTCTGAACCAACTATTGCCTTGAAGCCAGGTGAGAACAGCATTTATTGGAACCGTGACGGGGATAAAAAGGAATTTATAAAACCAAAGACCACATGGGTACCATTGGTTTCTACAGCAGACAGCTGGCATCCTGATGGACATTTTAGTATAACACGCTGGCTTAATGTGTGTGATCACATCTCACTTTAGTGACTGGGTCAAATGCCTACAACAAACTACTACCTCCTAACAGCTAGAGGATTTTTCCATTAGCTCAACTGGTAGAGGCTTTTGTATTCTGCACAGAAGGTCCCATTTCAATCCCTGCTTATCAGTGTGGTATCTATATGTATGTATGTGGCCATGGTCTGTTACTACAGCTGTCTGTGGTGGGTCATTGAGTGTGCTGACTAACTCACTACAAAAACAACACAAAAAACCCACAGCCACCCAGTATGGACTATATTGTACAAATAAACATACAGTGTATAATATTGTTGTTTTGCACACAATGTTTTTTACAATTTGACAAACATTTGTTTTCTCCATGGAATATGACAAGTCAGCAACACTAGTTCTGGGATGTGAGTGTTTTGGTAGATAAACCCATAAAATGACTTCATTTACAATGAAAATGCTTCATTTTATGCAGTATCAAAATGATCTGCCAATTTTTCATACAGATCATTAGATCAGGTTTTCCGTACTCCTCTGTCTAGTCAAATTACATTTCCACTTGTTCACCTCAACAGTAGACTCTGCCTCACTTATCCGCTATTGTTCTGCAGAACATTCATTTCCTGAGAAAAACCGAAAGTCAAATGTATCCTAAAATGGATCTTAAACCTGCAGCTCAGTTATGAGAGGTCATTGCTGAAAGCGTTTGTGTCACGTGATGGCTCTTGCCTGCAGACCAAAATATTGGATGAACACAAAAGGCTTGTGATCACCCTAAGCCAGTGGTTCTCAACCCATTTATTGTTGTGGGCCTCATATGCAGCCCACAAAGTATTAGCTGGGCCTCAGGTTGAGAGCCACCGTGCTCCCCACTTAACTCCCCCCACAAACTCCTATGCTCAGCACCTTCTGCCCAGAGATCCCTCCACAGAGCGGGCCAGGAGTGGGTGCCATGGGGCAGCTGACTGCCTGGACCCTGAGCCACATTGTGCAACAGGGGCAATAGGTGGCAGCTGGCCGCCCAGACACCAAGTCCTGCCCGGAGGGCAGCCAGGACCCCGACCCCGGGAGCCCACTGGGTGGCAGGGGAGCCTGGGCCACAGCTGTGTGCTAATTGGGCCACTTGCGGCCTGCAGGTTGAGAACTGCTGCCCTAAGCAGGTGCTTGTGCTGGCCCAGTCCAGTCTCTGAGACTCTTTCTATTGACTTCAATGGGAGTTGATTTGGCCCTTAATTATCTAACTTTCATAAGTGCTCTATCCAATATCACTTTGTGTTTCAGAGTTTCTGGCAGTCCATCCAACTTAGTTTTTTCCCCATAGCCTTTGGCATCAAACTATGAGTTTCTAAGGTATTCTGTGGAACTCATTAGTCAAGTGATCAGGTTGCATATCAAGCTTTTATAATTTATCCATAAACCAGGCAGTAAATCCAGTGTGAGAATGCCATGGCACCCTGACCTGGCCCCACATTCGGAGGGATACTTTTATATTTATTAAAAGGCTTCAGTTTTCTCAATGAATCTAAGTAAGAGCCACAAAGGATTGTGATACTTTATTATTTGAATGGAATCATAGTCACAATCATAGTCACAAGGGATTCTGGTGTAAGGGTTTTCAATTATCTTGAATGTGAGATACAATGTGTTCAGGAAACTGTTTAATTACCAGCTAGAAAATTAAATTAATAGATTTTAAGGCCAGAAGGAGCATTATGATAATCTAGTCTGACCTCCTAAATAACACAAGCCAAAAAACTTCACCTAGTAATTTGTGCCTCAAGCTTATCACTTCTGTTTGAGTTATATCGTATCTCTTATACAGATACCTAGTCTTGAATTTCCGACTGCAAATGATAGAAAATCTACCATGTTACTAGGTAAATTGTTCCTTCAATGGTTAATTACCCTCACTGTTAAAAATGTGCACCTCATTTCTATTCTGAATTTGTCTAGCTAAAGCTTCCAGCCATTGGATCTTATTATGCCTGTTTCTACTAGATTAAAAGAACTGTGATCAGAATCTCTTCCCTATATAAGGTATGTAAACTATGATCAACTCATTTCTTAATTTTCTCTTCAATAAACTACATAGAAGGAGCTTTTTAAGTTTCTCACAATAGAGCATGTTTTCCAGGCCTCAATCTCATTTCTGAAATTAGGAAAGATTAGAAAAAGTTAAACTCTTGATTTTTTATCTTGTTTCAAAGAGACACTTTGTATGGTGACTAAGCAACAATAGGACAATTGTGAGTAATTTAAGAAAGAAGATTCCAAGAGAGAGAACTGGAAAAGATCATCAGTTTCCTGACCCTATATGAGTCAAAATTAGTTTCACTTGTCTAGCCATAAAGAACGGTATAGGGTACAACTAGCTACAGAGCAGGGGTGGCCAAACTTACTGACCCTCCAAGCTGCATACAACGACCTTCAGAAGTTTGAGAGCCGGGGCGCACCTGCCAGGGCTCAGAGCTTCAGCCCTGCAGGAGGTGCGTGCCGGGGCTTGGGGCTTCAGCCCTGCTCCTGCTGACGCCCTGAGCCCTGGCAGACATGCCCTGTGGGACTGAAGCCTCAAGATACCCCCTCCCTGGTGGGCAGAAGCCACTACACCACCACCCTGCTGCAAGGCAGAGGTCCCAAGCGCCCCCCCCCCACACACATCTGGTAGGTGGAGAATGGGAGGAGTGTGAGGGGCTCTGTGAGCCACGCTTTAGCAGTAAAAGATCTGCATGCAGCTCACAAGCCACAGTTTGGCCACTCCTGCGATAGAGTGTGTGGCTCTGTTCTTTTTCCTTTTGTTGTTCACTTGGTGGGAGTGATGAGCCTTGTTTATCCTGTAATCTGTAACCCTAACTGTTGGGTTTCTGCTTTAGATTTGGTGTTGAACTGAATCCAATGTTATCTGCATTTAGAATAGTCCCTTTTATGTCTCTAAACAAATATTCTCATGTTGTAGAATAAGTTTGTCAATAACTGTAAACATTAAATAATAATAAAAACATTTAGAGTTTCATTAGCCAAAACATATAGATCTCAACGTACTTTACAGATATAAATGAACCAATCCTCAGAACACCTCTGTCAAACATATAGACTTTATTTAGATTGCAAACTCCTCTGAACAGAGACTGACTTCTTCTGTGTTGTAATACTATCCCCAGATTTAAAAAGGGGAAGCAGAGGAAAATTAAGTGACTTATCTCAGATCATACAGAACTAGTGGGAAAACTGGAAATAACACACAGATCTGTTTAAAGCCACTGGACCATGATTCCTCAGAAGGCTAACTGAGGCTTGAGGGGGGTGGAAGCTTTTTCCTGGTGCTCTCCCAGGAGGTCCGCACATTGTGAAGAGAATGGCCACCAAGCACCACTGAAGACTTGGGGGTGCTCAACTCCCTGCTCCGCCCCAGGCCCTGCCCCCACCTGCCCCCTTCCCCCAAGCCTCCACCCCCATCCTGCCTCCACTCCAAGGCCTGCCCCCACCCCTCCTCTTCCCATCCCTGCCCTGCCTCTTTCCCGCTCAGTTCCGTTCCCTCCCCTGAGCACGCCCCATCTAAGCTCCTCCCAGTCCCTCCCAGAACCTCCTGCATGCCACAAAACAGCTGATTGCAGCGGGTGGGAAGTGCTGGGAGGGTGGGAGAGAAGTTTATTGGAGGGGCTGCTGATGGGTGGGAGGCGCTGGGGAGGCGGGAGGAGCTGGCTGTCAGTGGGTGCTAAGCACTGTGACAGAGTCCGTCCAGATGGCTACAAGAGAGTGGTCAAAGGTAGATACATTAGCTCCAGGTTAAGCAGGTCCCTTTTCCCTGGGTAAGATAACAGGGACTATTCCAGAACACTCAGGAACTTTCAAGAACTAATTAAGGCAGGCAGGCTAATTAGGACACCTGTAGCCAATTAGGAAGTTACTAGAATTAAGGCTAATCAGGACATCTGGTATAAAAAGGCTCTCACTCCAGTTAGCGAGGTGTGCGTAAGGAGCTGGGAGTGAGAGGACGTGCTGCTGGAGGACTGAGGAGTACAAACGTTATCAGACATCAGGAGGACGGTTCTGTGGTGAGGACAAAGAAGGAGTTGGGAGGAAGCCATGGGGAAGTAGCCACGGGAATTGTAGCTGTCGTGTAGCTGTTCCCTGTAGAGGGCAGGCCCGGGTTCCCCCCAAAACCTCCCAACTCCTGATCCAACACAGGAAGTTCTCTGAGGCTAGCAAAATCTGCCAATAAGCACAGGACCCACCAAGGTAGAGGAGGAACTTTATCACAGCACCCACTAATTTTTTTCCATGGGTGCTCCAGGCATGGAGTCAGCACCTATGACTGCAAGACCATGCTGCGTTATAGCCAGGGAACATTGTGGCAAGTTAGCACCGCAACATGTACTGCCCAAGGGAGTCAGAATAACAGTACCCTGCGGCCTTCTGATTGGCTAAGCACACTATTTAACCCTGGAGGGTAGCCTAGAAAGTTGACTGGGTAAGCATACAGCCTTTACCTTATCTCCTGGTCCTAGCCCGATTCTGACCCCGACTCATGCCTGGTACTATCTCTGATCTCCAGTCTCCAACTCCGGCCTGATTCCTGCCTCCTGATTCCAGCTTGGTGCTATCTCTGATCTCTGACCCTGACTCTTGTTTGCTAAACCTGGCTCTTACAATTCCTCTGACTCCAGTTCAGCGACTACTGTCACTGACATCCAGATTCCTGCCCAGCTGTGACCGCTAAGCCAGGCCACCAACACTCTGGACCCGTACAGTAGTAGACCTTGATTTTTAGAGGACCATGTCTTTGCAAATTCCCCAAGCAGAGAATTGTGTGTTAGGCTGTGATGGCTTGTCAAGTCACATGTCACACTGCAAAACTGACACACTATTAGTTTTCTGAACTCACCCAACCCAGGAAGGCAAATGATAATGCAGGCAAAAGTGTGTGTTTCGGAAGACTCTTCTACTACAGAAAGAAAGAGGAAATGGTTTCACAGCTTCCGGACAATCTGGTCTAGGTGTCATCACCACCTCCGTTTTGACACAATCAAGATATTCACAGTACTAAACAATTTTTTTTAAAAGTGCTAGGTTTACTTTTAAAATATAGTGAAAGACATTGAATAATTCATAAATGTGTTTGTCAAGTTATCAACCTAGCTCTCTAGCTGGATGAAATATATAAAGAAAATATATGTGCAATAACTTATTTACAAAATATCAAACTCTTCAAATAAACTATCTGATAAATATAATTTGAACAGCTCTCTGCATCTGCCACGTTTGCTGGCTAAAATAAAACCTGAAAACGTCCCAAGAAGTGAAGTTATCCCTACTGTCTTGGCCAGATTTCACTTTGTTTTTTATATTCCATCTATACCCTTTCAGTTTTGGCATATATTATTCTTCATTTCTGCTTCTCAAAAAAAAAAATTATATATATGCGCTGTCTGTTGTTGCTGGCACAAAATAGCTGTCACGTTTGAAGTCACTTACATTTTTCAAAAGAAATTACTAAATGTGTGTTCCTTGTTTTTTTGGGTTCCTGTCTGGAGACCCTGAAGTCTGATTTGCAGACGTGCAGAGCACTAACAACTGCAATTGAAGTCAATGAGAGCTGGGCTTTAAACACATAAAGTGCTACATAATGCTAAGGACCCAGAAAAACTAGGTCCCAGGTGTCTCAAATTTTGCACCCAAAATTAGTGGATACTTTTGTCTTAATGTCTTTGCCTCAGTTCCCCATCTGTAAAATGGGGATAATCTTCTCATTTCACAGGAGTGTTATGAAAATAAATTCATTAATGTTTATGAAGCACTCAGATACTACAGTGATGAGTGCCATACAAAAACCCATGAGGACATTAATAATTCTGTATTCAGAGCAGGGTTTAATAGTGTGCAATAAATACATTGAACAATGAGGAGAAAACAAAATATTGAATAGTTGCTCAGTTAGTGAGCACCATCTATCCTATGTGCTGAATGAGGCAGAAGTCCAATGGGGGGGGGGGGAGGGAACCATGTGATTGAGTAACCAAGGACTATATCTTTACATATACATATCCACAAGAAGGCTGAAATAAGGTTGAACAGGCAAACTTCCTTCTGCCTTTCCTAACTTTTGAGTTCTTGACTTTGCAATTAATAGTGTTCTTTAAACATAGATAAATGTAGTTGTGTATGCAATATAGATAAAGGCTGAAATATTCAAAGTCACTTAAAGGAATTAGGCACATGAATTTCATTGGGAGGTGAGCAAAGTGAAGGCAGGGGGCTGGACTCTATGACCTTTCGAGGTCCCTTCCAGTTCTAGGAGATAAGGGAGTTAGATATACCTAGGTGCCTTAAATCTTAGCCTAATACAATAACAATACATTGCACTTACAAAGTGTTTTAAATAGGTTTGTGTATTAGGTTTCACAACACCCCTGAATGGTAGAGATATATTATTAGTCAACTGACAGGTGGGTAAATTGAGCCCTGGGCGCTTTAGTGACTTGGATAATGTCATATAGAAAATCATTGGCACAGTCAGACTCCAGGTGCCAGGCAAGTAAGAACAACTCTGGATAATACCTCAATCTTAATAAAA
The DNA here is from genome assembly GCF_016161935.1 of Mauremys reevesii. Lineage (NCBI taxonomy): Eukaryota > Metazoa > Chordata > Testudines > Geoemydidae > Mauremys > Mauremys reevesii. The sequence goes on from NC_052630.1 coordinate 74,708,352, forward strand.
TATTAGGACATGTTTGTGACCCTAAGTAGTACCCAACACATTGTTCGCTTTACAGTAATTTCCCCTGCAGCAAAGGATATCAGCAAGTTAGTGCTGAGTCTTTAGCGTTTAAAGAATTTGGGGGTTGCAAGTTCCATAAAATTGATTAATGTGTCAAAAATTCTCACGTATGCACCATACTAAGGCACATAGGACACAATCACAATTACAGTAGGGTGACCAGATGGCAACTGAAAAAAATGGGACAGGGGGTGGGGAGTAATAGGAGGCTATATAAGAAAAAGTCCCCAAAAATGGGACTGCCCATATAAAAACGGACATCTGGTCACCCTACTGTAATGTCACAGGGAATTGTAACTTTACTCTCCTTCAATGCAAGTGCATATGGGGGTTATAAACGTTTAAGTGCTGTATTTATGTGGCTGAAATGAGATCCCAAACTGAGAGAAAGAGGGAATGCCATCCTCCATGTTAACATAAATATTTTCTCCTTTGTTAAAGTTCTTCCACCATCCATCTTTAAAACATTTTCCATTGTTGTTACATCCTGTTGGCATTGTAGCAGCCATGGTTGCTGTTACCATTCTGTGCTGAAAGATCTGGCCTTCTCTGATAGGAAGGACCCTGTGTAGAAGCAAGAATTCAGCACAGTGCCAGTAAGTGCTAGTGACAGTACTCGTGACAACATGGAACAGTTTTTTAATCAACAGGGAGAGTATCTTAAAACTAATATATATAAATATTAACACTAACTGTCTGGTTAGGTTTTGGATTGCTGCTGCTGCTGAATTATAATAAGGGACAAATTCTGTCTTCAGATTTGCACTGTATAGGTGATTTTTTGTTTGTTTGTGATTCAAATGAGGCACTTAAATCTGTCTCCTTGATTTCCTAGTATCTACTACAGTGATGGGCAGTCTAGAAATACAGTTGACAGGTAAGACAGATCTTAATATTTCTTTTCTGTTAAACATTTGCCATGTGACTCAACTGAAAATTATATTCCACGTTACAAAAAGTTTACATTTATTCAACCTACCATAACTCTCCAATCTATTAATAGCCTGTAGTGTTAACAAGTGGATTTTAGTCAATCATCAATTGCTTGTCAGTTACACCACAGTTACACCACAGATGGTCAAAATGCTATTGCAAAGAAACTATTGCAAATGACTACCTACAGTAGCTATTCTGAATTACTAATAGTGTGCGGCTGATGAGAAAGCAAATTCAGAAGGCAACCTTTTAAGGTCAAAAGGATGATAACAGCACTTGATCTCTGTAGAAAAAGTATCTAGAGGAAGAAAGACACCCCCTCACACACACCCAAGACTTATTGTATATTCCAGCTCTTAAAAAAAGGAAGAGCATTACATGAAATAAATTATACTACCCTTTAACCATTGAGAGCGCTGCCAAAAAAATCTAACAAAACAAAAAATGCCACAGAGAAACCATACCAGGGAAGAAAAACTGGAGTAGCTCTAAATCACCAGACTAAAAGATGACATTTTGGCCTGGCCCCAGACTGTGGAATTTACATACTGGTACATGATTGTGTTGGGAGTGATGTACGGTGAGCCCAGAACTCTATGCCACCCATTAGAATGGTGCAGCCTGTTCCCTGCAGTTTGACCAGTCCTTTTTGGAGAGAGAGGAGGAGAATGGGCCAGGGCCATGCCTTTTCTTCCTGTTCCACAAGCCCCCATGGATGCACTGAAAGAATGAACTCCATGTTCCCCTAAATCCAGGGGCTGTACTTTGTGAGATGCCCTAGTGGGGGCCATGCAGTGTGGGAAGGAAGAGAGACTTGGTATTCCCTCCCTCTGGTCATAGAATCATAGAAGATTAGGGTTGGAAGGGACCTCAGAAGGTCATCTGCTCAACCACCTGCTCAAAGCAGGACCAATCCCCAGACAGATTTTTACCCCAGTTCCTTAAATGGCCCCCTCAAGGATTGAACTCACAACCCTGGGTTTAGCAGGCCAGTGCTCAAACCACTGAGCTATCCCTCCCCGCAGGGCCTGTTGCAATCTAAGCTTTAACACTAGGAATGCACTAAAGGGCAAGGCCATCTTCCTGCAGAAATGAGAATCATTAATCAATAAAACACACTTGACTGTCTGAGGGTGCTTTGTGCTCCAAGAAGAGCTTTCAATCTCAACTGGTATGTACGCAATAATTACGTTAACACACACCCTTGAGTATCTCGGTGAGATTATGCATCATGATAAGTATTACATTAAGCAATACTCATCTAACCAGTTTTCAGGGGTGATGTCAGTCAGTCTGAATATTTGCTTCATTACAGCCACATTATAATCTCACCATTTTGTCACATTCATTTCACATTCTGTCTCCCATGATTGGCACTTGCTAAGCCTAGGCAATGCCTGCTCCCAGCCACTTACTCATATTGTTTGGCTGAGTGGCCCCTTTAGTGTATCTGTTGCCAGCAAACATTCCTATTTTTGTATTATAATACTAAAATCCAACAGTTTCTGTATTATCAGGATGCCTTGGTGACAGCTTTAAAAGGCAATATAGATAAATGAAATGTTCCTGGAGAATACTTAAGTTTTGATTTGAAGTCCTTAAATAAATTGTTGATAATTTTTATCATAAATGATTCAGAGTATTTAAAGCTGTAACCTGCTTTAAGTCTGGGCTATTTACTCCTGGGGGAATTTTGCACCACTGCACATGCACAGAATTTATGTCTCCCACTGATTTCTTTGCTTCCCTGCAGAAAGTGACTTTCTGATGGGGAAGCAAAGGGAAGCCGCAGGAGCAGTCATACAACCCTCCTCAGCAGTATGTTTTGGGTGCCCAGGGCAGCCAGCAGAGACGTAAATCACTGTGGGGTAGGAGGTGGGTCTGGAGAAGACCCTGCTGATGGCTCCTGCCCAGCGTCAGGTTCACCTGCTACTCCCAGCTGGGCTGACGAAGACGAGACTTCTTCTTCCCCTGCTTAGCATCTGGGGCCAGGTCAGACCCACCCTCAGATTTCTCCCTCGGCTGTAGGAAGCTCTGAAAACTCTCCCGGCCCCTCTGCGCTTCCTGCCACCCATCACTCCTCAGCTGCAGGGGGAGATATTACTATACAGGGAGCTGCTCCCCCATCCACCCAACCCACATGCATCCAGACCCCCTCATACCCAGACCCGCCCCCCGAGCCTCACCCCGCACACAGAACCCCCCCGACGAGCCCCACTCCGCCTGCACCTGGACCACTCTGACCAGCCACCCACACCTGGATCCCCACCCTACTGAGCCCCAACCAACTGCACATGGATCCCCACCCCACTGAGCCCAACTCCCTCAGCATCTGGAACCCCCCGCACTGAGTCCACCACATCCAGACCCCCCGCCAAGCTCTATCGCCTCCCATACCCCCCCATTGAGCCCCAATCACCTTCACCTGGACCCTTCTGCAGAATCTCATTACCATTGTACCCAGAACCCTCCAACAAGCCCCTGTGCATCCAGATCCCCCCCACACCCAGATCCCCCCATTAAGCCGCCCGCACCCAGATTGCCCCACACAGAGCCCTCTCAATCCACACCTGGATCCCCCACACACTAAGCCCCTCCACACTTGGATCCTGCATTGCTGAGCCTGCCTGCCTACACCTGGTGCACCTGGCACAGAGGGGCAGGACCTTGGGGTCTTTCTGGGGCAGGCCTAGCCCTTGCACTATGTCAGGGTTGGGTGCAGCCTCATCACTGAGTTTGTGTCCTGGAGGGGCAGCTGCACAGTGATCTCCCACCTTTGTGTAGCCAGTGGCCTGGGCTCCCCAATGCCATGCTGGAGTCTTCACATTTATTTGACAAATAAAATCTGCAGAATTTCGCAGAATTTTAAAATATTGTGTGCAGAATGTTTAATTTTTTGGCACAGAATGCCCTCAGGAGTAGCTAATGCTCCTAATGAAGATGATTGCAAATTTCCCATTGATCTCAATGATGCAGGCTAGAACCCTTAGATAGCCCTGAATTGATACCTAGGTTGCTAGATATCTAGGGAGGGTTTTTAACAGATATTCAACAGGAGAAAGATGAAAAGCAGTGCAGACTTGAGGGTAATAATGAACAGCAAATTAGACATGAATTTGCAAACTGATAGAGCAGAAAAAAAGTGTCCAGTGAACTTTTGGGATCTCTAACAGGGACATCACATCATGGACCACGAAGGTTAGAGTCCTATTTACAACGTGGGTGAGATGGCACTTGCAATAATGCATTCAGTTTGGGGTAATATGCTGAGAAGCTATTGACAAACCGGAGAGACTTCAGGAATAGCAATAAATCTGTTCAAGGGGACACAGAACTGATGTGTAAGGAAAGGTTAAAAGAGCTAAATATATATAGTTTGGCTGAATGATGGCTAAGAAGCCAAGTAGCAGTTTACATATGAAGGGGATAAACATGAAGATGGCAGAGGAATTATTAGAAATGATAGGATAAAATTGAGATAAATTTAAGATTAATCTTAGTAAATATAAACAAGTAATATCTATTTATCTAGACTTTATAACAGGACCCCAAGAGAATAGGTGAAACCCCATAGTCTCTGGGCCTGGATAGAGCACTTGAGTCAGGGGCAACCATGCTTTTGGAGTGGTATGGACTAGACGACGTAAGACCTAATAGTTCTTTCCTAGCTTTCATTTCTATTACTTTATACAACTACTGCAGGCCAAGCATGGAAAAAAAGTTTGTTGGCCTATTATCTGGCATGTACTTAATACTTCTATCAGGAAAAGCTGTAAAATGATTCCTTAGAGTGCTGAATCACAAAGTCCTATAATAAAGCAATTCTCAGTTCAGATTGTCCAAATTTGTTTGTGAAATTTGTCTTCTCTGTTGGGTGGGGTTGTGATAAAAAGGGAAAAATGCTAGTGATTTCAGATTGTGAAACCCTTGTATCTTGCTATTACTCTGTTAAAGCAGAGCTGTATTGAAAAGGAATGTATTGACATCCATTTATTGTGCAACAGAGGAATAAACAGTGCAAATACTGTTAGCCTGTACTGACACTAACACTGTCTACACTACAGACACAGTGGCAGTTATAACACTGAAGTTACACCGTAGTGTAAACATTTGCTACAGTGACAGAAGTGGTTTTCCCATTGCTGTAGTTAACCTGCCTCTCCAGGAGGCAATAGTTTCCTTAACAAAAAAAATCCCTATTATTACTAAAATAAAACAATATAGTCAAATCACTTTGCAAACAATCTTGAAATTGGCAGCATACAGACCGACTGCAATGCCACTGCATAATCCAACTGACTCAGCAGCAGTTCACCTACAGGCTATCCATTACAGCATCGGCACTTTAGGATACACCTACACTGCAATAAAAATCCTGTGGCACCGAGTCTCAGAAATTGGATCAAGTGATTTGGGCTTGTGGGGCTCTAGCAGCAGAGCTAAAATAACAGTGCAGGCGTTTGGGGTCGGGTTGGAGCCGAGGCTCTGAGACCCATCCCCCTTGTGGGGTCAACGCAAGCCTGAATGTCTAGACAGCAATTTTATAGACTCACAGCCTGAGCCCCACAAGCCCGAGACAATTGACACGGGCCAGCTGTGGCCATGATGGGGGTGTTTTACTGCAGTATGGATGTACCCTCAGTGGTTCATTTTCAATACATTGTGTAGGGTTTAGCCATGCTGTTCCCTTCTGAATTTTTAGGTGCTTCTCAGCTAAACCCCTTCCAACACTATGATCAATTTTCTCCTCAGTGACCAGTTATAAAAAGAAACCAATTTACACCCCAAACCTCTCTTCCAAAAAAGACACCCAAAAAACGAAGCCTGTATGTTTATACCTAAAAATCCACCCCTATATTCTGCACAGTATCACAACCTGCCTGCTTTTTCCGATTGCTGAAGCCAAATCAAACATAGCTGATCATTATCTCCAACTTAAACCTGTTGACACCCTTATTCTGTCCTACTTGCTGCTTTTACTGGTTGAAATCTTCAAGCCTTTGCACTTGTCCCACACAGCTGAAGATTAGCCTCCATCCTACATTGCTATTATCATCACTCCAATTTGGCTAAATGACAATGCTTGTTTTCCCCTTGATGTGTGGCCAGGTGTGGTTAGTCACAAAGCTAACCTGTGCCTGGTGAGTTTTGAAAGCCTCCAAACAGATAAGCCCAAAGCCCACTAAACCAGTAAGCAACATTTTATATGTAACCAGATTTCAACATTCCCACAAAGGGCCGGCCATTTTAGTTATTACAATCCAAAGGATATTATCTCAGAACAGTATGCTCTGTGCCATTTACAGCATTTACTAAATAACTTTTAAAGCTTATCTTTATCGAATTTGACAAACCATTAACTATATACTATGTACATTACAATTACAAGGCTAGTAACCAAAACAATAGCTGTCTGTGATGGGATGTCCAGACAATACAAGGCCTGACCAGGTTAAAATGGGCCAATTAACCTTATAGGCTGCACCTGGTGGAGGGCCAGGACTCGATAAAGTCTAATTGAAGATGAAGCCCAGGTGGAGAGGGATGACTTGGCTCCTATAAAGCCAGGAATTTGAGAGCAGGAAGGGGCTGCTACAGTTGATGATAATGACATACTTCAGGGTCTGGACAGGATTAATGAAGTGCATTTGTTTAGTGTACTAGCTGTCCATTGTGCTTGAACAAAAAAACCTTTTTTTAATAAATAGGCACAAAAATGGACTATCTGTACTCTTAAGGTGGAAGAAGTAAGATGGGTCTGTAAGGGCTTTGATAGAGAAAAGAAAAAGCTTTCTGAGGAATTCAAATGTCTTAAGGCAGTGGTCCCCAAACTTTTTACTTTGTGCCCCCCCTTACCCTGGTCTGTCCCCCACCCGCCCAGGGGTGGGAGCAGGGCTATGGCTGCGAAAGGAGGACATGGATGGGGTAAGGGGGCCAAGGCTGGGGCCAGGAACAGAGCTGGATGTGCTTCCTCCCTGCCCCCCATGAGGGCTGGCCCAGGCCCCCACAGTTGGGGGACCTCTGTCTTAAGGTAACATGTTCCATTGTTATTTAGTAAAAACATTGTGGCAATGGAGTATTATTAAAAAGGAACTGGTGTATTACCTGAAAGACACAGAACAGAGAGCATCGGTGTCGACTCCATGTATGCTCCAGTGCTGGAGCACCCACGGAAAAAAAATAGCGGGTGCTTTGCATCCACTGGCAGCCAGATCCCCCTCCCCTCCAAGCCTCCCATGCAGCAGCAGCCCTGCTGCTCAACTCCTCCTCATCCCTCCCAGAGGTAGAAAAGAGCCCAGGGAAACAGCCACAGGGTCTAAGATTGAGTAGACCTAAGTTACAAGGCATAAGGTCCCTGGGTTGGACCCTGGAGTAGTGGGGAGTCACAGGTTCCCCTACCAGTAATTCGGAAAGTAGCACTGGACCTGGACCAGAAGATTGCATGATATGGCATATGGACAGCTTGTCCAATGGGACTTTGACACCCCAGAAATGACGAAATACCGACCTGGCTGGTGGGTTGAGTCATGAGGAGGGAGCACCCCGAGTTTCATCAAGAGAGAGGCCATGGTATGAGCCACTGATGGAAAGGGGTGCCATACTAGCTAAACCCTAGACCCAGCCACTGGGACACGCACTCAAGAAATTTCTGGGTTGACATTAGCTTTTCCAGGGCCTGCTGCTACACATTGCTGCATGGCTTCTGTACATACAACGCACTGCATGCAGTCAGTACATGCTAAAACTTTAAAATTCCCATGTGTGCAATGTGCACACTAGACAAAAGTTTATATGATTAAAAATATTTGACTTTCAGTAGGCAGAATCCTTTGCCCTGGTTCTGTACAGTACAGAATTCTCAGTTCCATAGTGTCAGACCACAATCTGTCATTCTGATACCCATCCTCCTTATCAGCAAAATATTCTTCTCCCCAGATCACTGAAATATTGTAATAAGTGTCTAGCTGGGTGGTGCTCTCATTCAGTGGAGGAATCAGCCTCTAGTAGAATGCAGAGACAGTTGGGATAAACCTGTGAGACAGGTCTTTGATGTGGTATGGCAACTTACAATGTGTGCTTGTAAGGTTCCGGTAAGGGGCTCGTCCTTCTCAGGCGCGGCGGAGAGCTAGGGCGCCTCCCTACAGGCAGCAATCCGTCTCGGGCTCAGACCCCTCCGCAGGGGCTGAGCAAACTAATAGTCTCTGAACAAGGCCGAATCCCGGCCCTTTAGCAGGGCCCAAGTAAACACACTGTCTATAAGCCCGGCCCTGGAGCAGGGCGGGGCAACAAGCAGTCCCAGCTCAGGCCTTTCAGCAGGGCTGAACACACACAGTATTTAAGCCCAGGCCCTTGGGCAGGGCAGTAGCAGTTCAGGCTCAGGCCTTTCAGCAGGGCTGAGCAGCGAGCTAAACAGTAGCAGTCTATATAGCCTAAGCCCTGGCAGGCAACAAACACAGGTAAGGCTCAGACCCTTAGGTAGGGGCTGAGCAGTGAACTAAACAATAGCAAAGGCCTCCTCAGGCCAGGGGGAGGGGGAGTCTGCCACCCTGGGAAGGGTGGCAGGGGGGACGCAGGCCTTCCCGCTCCACTGCGTCCCTGCCCGGGGCCCTAGCAGCAGCAAAGACTTGCTGCTGTCAGTGGGGATCCTGACCACAACACACTGACATAGGCTCGGGGTCCCCTGGAGCCAGACTGGGGTCATGTACCCCCGGGCCACTTCCAATCTCCCCCTCCCTAGGTACTTGTCTCTCACAGGTGTCATCTGGTGGGTCCCAGACCATGGGCTCTTCAGGATACCGGGCACGGGGGAGCTCAGGCGACTCCTCCGGATACCGGGCACGGGGGAGCTCAGGCGACTCCTCCGGATACCGGGCACGGGGGAGCTCAGGCCAGCACTCCTCTGGATACTGGGCATAGGGAAGGCTGGGCCCGGCGGGAGCCCAAGCACCGGCGTCTGTCCTCTCCGGCAGCCTTCCCCTAACTGAGCGCTGGGGCCGGGCTTTTATACTTCCTGTCCCACCCCTTGACTTCTGTGGGGCGGGGACAGGCGGCAGTGGCTCCGCCCACTCCGGCTCCTGGTCTGGCTCGTCCTTCTCAGGTGCGGCGGGGAGCCAGGGTGCCTCCCTACAGTGCTCTACTGGCTTTCTGTGCTTCTCTCTTCTAGCATACCAACATCCATAGGTGCAGACTCCAGGGGTGTTCCAGGGCTGGAGCACCCATGGAAAAAAAATAGTGGGTGCTCAGTAATCACCAGCCACAGCTGTTCGGCAGCGCCCCCGATCAGCTGATCAGGGATGCTGCCAAACAGCTGATAGGCGGCTTGGGGAGGTGGGCAGAGACCAGTGGGCAGGTGAAGGTCTTGGGGAGGGGATGGAGTGGGGGCAGGAAGAGGCAGAGCGAGGATGGGACTTTGGGGGAGGGGGTGGAGTGAGGCTGGGGCCTCAGCGGGGGAGCACAGCAGGGGTGGGAACAGGCAGTCCGAAGACAAGGCCTTGGGGGAAGGAGTGGAGTAAGGGTGGGGCCTTGGGGCGGAGCGGGAATGGAGCACCCCTGGGGAAAAGTAAAAGTCTGCGCCTATGCTAAAACCAACACCTTTTGGACACGGTTCCATCTAAACCACAGTTTGATTCAGTGCAAAATCTACAGTGTTGGAAGGATCATTAATGGCTCTTCCTCTTTTGGGATGAGTAGATGTTGGTATTAACTAGCTCTTGTGCTAGTTTCCTATGAAGCCTCAGCAGCAGATATTACTGTTCTTAGAACAGACTGCATTAGGACTTATCTTGAAAATCCTTTGCCATTCTTGATAGCTTTCAAACTACTAATTCAAATCATGAGAGGTCAGAATCATCTTTGGTGTAACTCAATTTGAATGCATTTACACCACATTTGAATATGGGCCAGAAGTCCTGTCATTTCTGAAGATTCAGTCAAGAATGCTCCAAGTGTCTTCAAAACCTACAGTATATGCTCAAACTGCTAAAGGAATTAAGGGTAAGTAATCTGCTAGGCTATGGGCATACATTGAGAAGAAAAGTTTCTATCTTTTCTCTTTAAAAAGAATGGGAAACTAAATTTAAATTACAACTTTTCAACCTCTGCATATTGAATAAAATAACTGAGTAGAAAGAAGAGAAGTAACATTTCAAAAATCCATTCAGAAACCAGCTATAAGCAAAGATTGGCAATTATAAGAAAAAACTATGGTTACAGGCCGTGCCTTTCTTCCCTCCTGGTAGATAATCTTGGCAGTGCAGTCTCAGTCTGGCAAGGCTAAACATGAAAGTCTAGAAGGTGCTGTTGCAGGTCTGGAAAGAGATCCAGACTTTAAGCTCTTGTTTGCACTAGCAAAATTTGTTGACAAGGGGTACACTAGGTGCAGCTCACATGATTTAACTGCAAGTGTTGACAAGTGATCAGTGTCTTCATCAACTTGGACAACATTCAGATATTCACCCCAAACACATTGTCCTATCCATCCATTTCATCCTCACCCATAACAAATCTACACTCAATTACAACACTTTGGTAGACCAGGCCAGAACAACAGATGCAAAACTTGCAGCTCTGTTTCCACTGCTATGATGACCAGTACCCGCCACATCACACCTTTCAAGATTCATGGGTCCTATGCATGCCTATCACAACATGTGATGTACCTGATCCAGTGCATCAAATACCCCAACTACAACTATGGGGGTAAAACTAGACAATCGCTATGCTCTCAAGTGAACAGACAGAACGATAATACAAAAATACTGTCACCCATGGATGAACACTTTCACAAATGATCTTTCCATATCTGACCTCTCAGCCCTCACCCTCAAAGGAAATCTGCACAATACCTTCAAGATGAGTCTGTGAGCTTAAATTCACAACTCTGCTTGACATCGGAAGTCATGGACTCAATAGAGACGCTGGTTTTATGTCTCATTGCAACAATCTGTAATGCACTAACTCTCCTTTGCATTAGGACCAGGGCCGGCTCCAGGCACCAGCTGAGCAAGCTGGTGCTTGGGGCAGCATATTCTATGGGGTGGCATTCTGCCCAAACCCAGGGCAGCACGACCGTTTTTTTGTTTTTTGGGGGGTTTTTTTGGTTTGCTACTCCGGCCGCCCTGTAGGGGGCGGTAGTGTGGAGGAGGGGAGAGCCCTGCAGCAAACTGGGCAGGGCAGCCCCTGTTCTTCCCTCTCCACTGACTGGAGCGGAGTGGAGCCCTCCCGACAGGCAGCACAGTGGTCGGGACCGCGGGACAAGCGCCCCGCTGAAGCCCTGGCCGCCCCCCTGCTGTCTCTCTCCCCCACTCCCTCCCCTTCCTCCCCGCTAGACTGGGTGCGCACTCCGCTGTACGTCTGCAGCACAGGGAGTCCCCCTGCACCCTGGCTCCGGCTGCCCGGCAGGGGTTTTTTTGTTGTTTTTTCCCCCTGCTTTGCCACTCCGGCTGTGCTGCAGGTTCCCCCCATCCCCGCTTTGCTGCTCCGGCCGCGCCACAGGTTTTTCTTTTGTTTTATTTTTTTCCCCCTCCTGCTTTGCCGCTCCGGCCATGCCCCAGGTTTTTTTGTTTTGTTTTGTTTTGTTTTGTTTCCCTGCTTTGGCGCTCCGGCCGCGCTGCAGGTCCCTTCTCCCCGCTGCTCCGGCCGTGCCACAGGTTTTTTTGTTTGGTTGTTTTTTTCCCCTCTTGCTTTGCCGCTCCGGCCATGCCACAAGTTTTTTTGTTTTGTTTTCTTTGCCGCTCCGGCCGCACTGCAGGTGTCCCCCCCCGACTTTGCTGCTCCGGCCACGCCACAGGTTTTTTTGTTTTGTTTTGTTTTTTTCCCCTCCTGCTTTGCTGCTCCGCCCCCCCCCTTTTTTTTTTTGCTTTGGGCGGCAAAAAAGCCAGAGCCTGCCCTGATTAGGACCACAAGAGGTCCTAACTGTCCACTTCATTTTGAATGGTGTCTTGCAACATGTGTTTAACTCCTTATGCTTAACAATCTGTTGTTCCACCTTGTAATTAGCTGTGATGGTCTGGGTAGGTCTACACTGCAATAAAAGACTCACTGAATGGCCATGATTTGGTCCATTGTCTCAGGCTCCTAGGACTAAAAATTGCCATGTAGACATTTGGGCTGGAGCCTGGACTCTGAAACCCCGTCATAGTGATTTTTAGCCCCACAAGCCTGAGGTAATTGGCCTGGGCTCTGACACTTTGTGTCACAGATTTTTTATTGCAGTGTAAATGTAGCCTCTGATTACCTTTCCCAGACTTGAAGAAGAGCTCTGTGGAGCTAAAAAGCTTATCTCATTCACCAACAGAAGTTGGTCCAATAAATGATATTACCTCACCCACCTTCTCTCTCTTTTTGATCCTGGCAATAATCTTTTAGCCACATTCTGCTAGTTTGTCCTCTTGTTGCTCAGGTTTTCATTGGAGAAATTTATTTAAGAATATGGTCACATTCAAGCACATGCTTTTAGGAAACTTTTTTAGCTTCACAAACAAACTATGATTAAATAAAATAATTTAGAAATCTTGGTTGAACGAGAACCACTAACACTACTTGTTTCATCTTCACCAGATTCTTGTTCGCCTCTCCATAAAAGCCATGTTTAAGTTGTGAGTGTTTTGGCAGCTTCGGGGTGGGGGGGGGGGCTTTTTCACCATTTACTGAAATAAACTTCGTTGATGTTTTAGGAGACATTCCAGGCTACAGAAACAATCTCACTTTTCAAAGTAAAAAACTTGACCATGTTCAAATGAGCAAACAAGTTCTGTTTGTTTTTCTTCTATGGAATTTTGAGACAGATGAGAAGATGATTTTGGTGGCGGTGTATGCAAACAAAGCTAATGTTTTCCCAGTCTTCAGAATGAAAAACACTTGAAGCTGGACCCAGCCAGTTTGATTAATTATGCTGGCACAAGTCAAAGGGTGTGACTTATATTGATTTGGAGTAATGGTGAAGGATCTGGAAAGCTGCTTTTATTTCCTGTTAATTTCAACTAATAAAGCTGTACTAGCAAGCTTCGCAGAAACAGATAATAAAAATGAAATATGGAAGTCAGTTTGTCAAGGTAGACCTGAAGAAGAAGAAAGGCTTGCAAATTAAAGTTCCAGATACAAATGTCCTTGAAGTTTTGAGAGAATGTTCAAAAACCTAGCTCTGGATATAAATGTCGAGGTTTGTGCCTATCTCATTTCAGGAACAAGAATGAATGGATTTGTGCAATGTTAATGATGATTTGTTAACAAGAAGATATTTAAAAGTGTGAGTGTATTGCAATAAACACATTTAAAAGGAGCTTTGTGGTAGTTTGCCTAAATAACGACACCTCTACCCCGATATAACGCGACCCAATATAACATGGGTTCTCATATAACGCGGCAAAGCTCTGACACGCTGCTCTGAGCAGCGTGTTAAGGCTGCCAGGCCGGGCCAGGGCCAAGGGGCTGGATAAGGGGCAGAGAGTCTTAGGGGCAGTCGGGCTCCCCCCACCCAGGGTCTGGGGGGCAGGAGCTGTGGGAGGGCAATTTTGGGGGCCCCGCAGTCCCAGAGTGGCCCGGGGGATTAGTGGGGGGCCAGGAGCAACCCACTCTGCTTCCTTCACCCCGGCCCCAGCTGTGTCACTCGGGGGAGGGGACTTGGGGGGAAGGGATCCAGCCCCGCACTCACCAGCAGCAGCAGAAGCGGAGCAGCCTGGCCCCAGCCCGTTTCGCTCTGCCAGCTCCCAGTCATAGAGCTCCGCTTCCCGCCGCAGGTGAATGCGGGTCCTTTCCCCAACCCCCCGCTCCCAGCGACACGGCTGGGGCTTGGGCAAGGGCAAGGAAAGCGGAGCGGGCTGGGGCTGCATAGCTCTGCTTCCCGCCCCCTGTGAGTGTGGGGGCCATCATTTTCCCAACCTCCCCACACTCACCAGCGGCGGGAAGGGGAGCAGACCGTCCCCAGCCCGCTCTACTCCATCAGCTCCCAGCCACATCACTCCGCTTCCTGCTGCAGGTGAGCATGGGGGGCATCCTTTCCCCAACCTCCCGGCACTCACCAGCGGCAGAAGCGGAGCAGCCTGGCCCCAGCCCGCTCTACTCTGTTAGCTCCTGGCTGCGATGCTCCGCTTCCCACCACAGGTGAGTATGGGGGGCATCCTTTCCCCAACCTCCCCGCACTCACCGGTGGTGGGAAGCGGAGTGCCACGGCTGGGAGGTGGCGGAGTGGAGCAGGCTGAGGCCACCTTGTTCGGCTTCCTGCCACTGCTGGTGAGTGCCCATCAGGGGGTGTGAGGTGTGGATGGGGGTCGGAGCAGTCAGGGGACAGGGAACAGGGGGGTTAGGTATGGGGGTGGGGTTCTGGGGGTGATTAGGGACAGGGGTCTCTGGAGGAGGCAGTCAGGGAACAAAGAAGGGGAGGGCAAAGCAAGTTCGATATAACGCAGTCTCACCTATAACACGGTGAGATTTTTTTGTCTCGTTATATCGGGGTAGAGGTGTAGCTCTGTTACAGAGTCATCTAGCTATGTGTGCTCCCATGAACTTAAGCCACAGAATCCTACAGCACCACAAATAAGATACCACGTGCTTCAGTGAAGAGGAACCTCAACTTGCATCAATAATGTCCTCCAATACTGCCATTCACTGCATTTTTACTGGATTCACACAAAGAGCTCTTGGCTCAGTGAGGTGCACAGCAAAGTGCTCTAACAACCTCTTTCTTTATGCGCCTGTCATTTCCCATTGCATAGCAGAATTCACTAGTTCATCATCTGGGATTTTGGAGCACGGAGCAGTGTGAGTCTGTGTTGTGTGGGGAAAACAGAAAAGAGTCCTTAAAAGTGACCTTCCAAGGGTAAAGGTGAGGGAAATTCATGGGGCTGTGTAGGAAGACTGTACCTATTGGGTGGTGAGAAAAATTCATTTTCCAGGACTGTCAACATGGCACCTTTTGAAGATAATCCTGTCATCAAATGTTTCCAGAAAGGAGGTTTCAGAATTGGGATGTATGAATTATGTTATTGTGTCTTAAGAGGAAACAGCTGCTGCTGTTCATGCAATAACAACGATAAAGCCTCGTGTACACATTTTGAGAAATTTCTAAGAGGTTGATTGTGACCCAGTGACAGGAACTCACAGGCTTGCAGCATGAATGGGAGGTAGAAGGGGAACCATGGGCAAAAAGAGGAAACATTCACTTGAAGATGAAGCTAAAAGAAAAAATAGCTAGGCTACTGCTTAGCTAACAGCTTAAAAGTTATAATACTTGATATTGGGAGAAAGAGGGCTGGTAAGTACATGGACTGGCTTGAAGCCTTCTTTCTCATGTGGCTCAATAGCTGTGAAGCTACTTACTTCCCCCTCCTGTATATGAGCTGGAACTATTGACATGGGTGGCAGATGAAGCTTCCCCTGGGGAAGGCTAGCTTCCTGTCCTGCCTTTTCTGCTCATGGCCCCGCCCACACTCCAGCCCCGCTCTGACCCGGGCCTTGCTCCCGCTTCTCCCCAGGCCTCGCCCCCTCCCCCGCTCCGCTCGGCCGCCCACTGCTACTCGCCGCATCCCTCCTCTTCTCCACCTCCCCTCCCACGCGAGGCCACCCACTGCATCCCTCCTCCCGCCCCCACCCCCACGAGACCCTCCTTCCCGCCATGTCCCTCCCCTCCTCAGCCCAGGAGACCTGGAATATCAAAGGCAGTGACACAGTACTGTAGAATGGACACGGGTACTCTGGATTAAGGATTTAATGTTAAGAACTCTCAAGTAGTTTAAAACTGAAACAATTTCTGATTATGGTAAAATAAAGATCTTTGTAATCTAACTCCAGACACACTTTTATTTGGGTACACAGTTGGACTGTGGAGTGTATCTATATGTATTGTTCAGGAATACTTGCTACTGTTATATAGTTCATGTGAACTCAGCTGCAGCTCTTATACAAGGAAAAAAAGTATAACATTGTATAGAGCTTTGCAGACTAAATTGGTTTATTATACTGAAGATATACAGCTACAAGCATCTATGGGACTGTAATAGAGTCCTTGGTGGGGTTAGGTGGCCTAGATGTTAGCGCAAACCTACTCGTGGGCAGGTCTTAAAGTCCAGACCCTGTTTTAATCAGAGGAGTGGTGAAGTGGGCAGTGGTAGGGGAGCCTGGGCCTGCACATTCTACCAGATTCTGTCTTAGGACCTAAGGAGGGTCTACAGTATCTGATCCTGAAAGGTGCCCTCTGAGTTACCATCCCTGGGTCACTTCCTACTGTCTATGGTTCTCCCCCTTCTTAGCAGGGTTACTCTCTTTTCAACCCTGTCTCCAGTTGAAGCATGCTCTGCCAGACTCGAGGGGCAAGGCTACCTGGGCCCAGAATTCTCCTTTAATGTCTTCCAGCCCAGTGTGGGGTTTGTATACCTTATCACACACTCTTCCCCTGGTTGTGGTGTTCTGGGGCCAGTTTGTGTCCTCACCATCATGTGAAAAGAACTCTTTGCATTTTTATTTTCCTTGCATGCAAGATGTACCATCTGAAACCTATATGGCTTCAGTGAGAGATACCACTGCATAATGTGTGGGTTATGGTCCTTCAGCCAGCAGAGTGGCGCATGGTCAGTTACTAGGCAGAAGTGTAGTAGGAGGATTTTATGTTTGTAATATAATTTAGAATAAAGGATAAAGAATAATAATGTAACATGTATTAAATATATTGGTGTATGATTTGATCATATCATGCCAGCCCCCTTTTTGGGCCATTGGTAGAAATGCATCAGCCAGACTCTGTGTCTGGACTGATTTCAAGGCAGTGACAGACCTTTGAGGGTCACCAATTTGTTGTAGGTTTAGCATTTTAAAAATAAGTAAAAGAATGCAATGATTGTTTTTCTTTTGCATTGCAATTTGATGATCCTGTTCAAAATGGTCTGTGTAAATTAATTCTGTTTTGTGTGTAAATGAGGAATGTATGTGTTAAGAAAGAAGTGTGAAGGCCATCGCTGAACCAAATGTACAAGGAAGGAACCAGAGACAGACACAAGGGCGGCAGAAGGCTGCAACACGCCCCTAAAAATAAGACAGGCACCTATCAATGGGGACAAAATTGCTGTAATAAAGAATGAGAAGGACAATTTAAGAAAACAAGCACTCATCAAACAACAATTAATTACAGCATAGCAAAGCAAAACTCATTGGTCCCAATGAAGAAAAATCACTATATAAATAGGGTGCCTTGCCATGAAACTTTCGGTTTGTCCTGCCAAGACTTCGCTGGAGCCTCATGTCGCGACCGACAGAACCCAGTTCCTCCCTACCTGTGATCAACCTAGCTGGCCACTAGGTTGATCTAGACTGGTAACTATAATATCGACTGGCAGGACAGAGAGAGAGAGAGACTAAAAAGCATATGCTAATTGTTATATCTTCAATAAATGCAGCGTGTTGCCTTCTCCCCTATAAAAAAATCTCGTGTGCTTTGTATAGCATAACATTTTGGGGGGAGAATTGCCCCCACAAGTACTAGTGTAGGGCACAAGTGGCCCATTTCACTGCCATGGCCTCCTTCTTGATGTCTGAGTAGGCTACCTCATGTGGGAACAGCTTCCTGTTGAGACAATGAACAGGGTGGTGGTCTCTGATTTCTTGAAATAGCACAGCTCCAAGTCTGACATTGGATGCATCTGGTTAGAGAATAAAGGGCTTCGAGAACTCTGGGTGGAACAGTACTGGCTCCTGGATCAATTAGTCTTGGAGTGCCCTAAATGCCTTATCACAACTTTTGGTATAAAAGACCCTTTTGGGTGTGATGTCCTTTACCAGATCTGTCAAGGGGCAGCAGTGGTAGCGAAGTTTGGGATGAACCATCGATAGTACCCTGCTAATCCCAAAAAACTGCTGGACTTGCTTCTCTGTGGAAGGGATTGGGCAGGCTGCTAGGGCTTGGGCTCTGTCCATCAAGGACTGTAGCTGCCCCCTGCACTCCTGAAGGCATACCCTAGGAAGGTGATTTCTTGGATGTCCAGCCAATGCTTGATTGGACTGGCCATCAAATCTGCCTCCTTGAGAGCCTGTAATACCACAGCAACATGCCTCATCTGCTTGGCCCAGCTCTCACTGTAGATGACACTATGATCAATGCAGGCAGCCACCTATAATCCATGTGGCCATAACACTCTGTCCATCAGTTGGTGGAAAGTGGCAGCAGCCCCCTGAAATCTGAAGACCCTTGCTATAACTGGTATAGCCCCCATGGTGTGGAGAAAGTCTTTTTTTTTCCTCTTTAGGATCAGGTATCAAGGGGATTTGCCAATATTGCTTCAGTAAGTCAAGGATGGATACATACTTAGCAGCTCATCGACCCTGGGCAAGGGGTATGCACAGGGCCGGATTAATCTTCTGTGGGCCAGGCACCAAACAAATTTGTGGGCCCCCATGTAGTCGTTATGGGCCCCCTTCTGAGCGTGGGGCCGGTGTGGTGGTGCCATTGGCACCATAGTAAACCCAGTACTGAATCTCAGAGACATTTTTTATTTTGATCACACACCTCTGCAAGACTATTTGTATTGCCATACGCAGCTTCCTCAGTCCCCAGTTTTTCTCACTGAGCTGTACCCATGTGGGTTTACCAGTGTCTATGGTGAGCAGAACTTTCATTGTGATCAGGGGAACTCCGCACAGATTTATCTCCTTCCTCATTCAGAAGTTTGGTAGCCATGTGTCCAGTACCACCCTATTTCACCAGTCATCATATGTGGTCCTGGCCTGAGCTCAACAAAGTTCCGCAGCCAGCAGATACCTGATCAGTTCTGACAAACCCCTCCCCCAGCCCCCATCCTGCCATTTGAGCAAGCCACTTGCAAACAACATTCTCCCAACCCTGACTCAGTGAGCACTGAGCCCCTGGGAACCTGAAGTCACCAGCCTTTCTCCCTCTGCTCCCATCTACATGCTATTCCACTATGTGCTCACCACGATCGCTCTCCATGCTCATTTCCCTTCTACCTTGGACATGCTCCCCAGCTCACTGGTCCTATTCTCCCCCTGCAAGCCTGACCTGCTTCCTCTTTCCCTGCTCCCCTTGACATTCCTTTCCTACTGGTGACCTCTGTTCCTTGAGGTTAACTCCAGTTTTTTTAATCTGCTCCTAGCTTAATGGCCCCCGGTAGTCACAGAACCACCTGTAGCTTCTCTGGCTACAGTCATAGGACCAATTGCCAAGGCCAGCCCTAGACAGCTGCAGCTACTAGCCACAGGAGGGGTGGCAATGCCAAGACTGAGCATGCTTGAACTTTGCAATGGCAGCACTAGAGACTCTCAATCCTCAGGGCTGGCCCTAGGCAGCTGCAGACTCTGTAGTTAGGTGCTTCCCTACTCCAGGGAGTCCAGGCTATGTGTAAGCAGGTGAATGGTCTCGCTATTGTGGGGAACTTTCCTGGCTTATCCACAGCCCCAGTGACATGGGCTAGCAAAAGGATCTGAGTCCTCGCTTCCACTTCCTTTACCCAGAGGCCTGCCTGACCTCAAGGGCTCCCCTTTCACTCTCCTGTGTGGCAAAGTCCTTGTAACCCAAACAAGGCTGGGCCCAGGATTCCTGGGGGGCTCAACCCCCAACCTTGTCGTAGTCACTTAGGACAGGGGCTACGGTGTCCCCACTCTGGGGTGCTTTCTGCACTCTGGACACTTCCCTGACCCACTGATCATTACATACAGTTCAAAGCAAATACAATTTATTAAACAGAAATCAATTTTTTTTTTAAAAAAGGAAAAAATAGGAAAGGTTAAAGGAACACACATCACCCCACTCTGTGGGATGGGGACATCACAACCAGCGTCTCTGGAATGTAAGGGAAGTTCAGTCTGTTCCTAACAAGTCCCAGGCCTCCTTTTCATGCCCTGGCTGTGCTTCTGGGATGCTGCGGGTAAGACACTTGCTCTGGCGGTGGCCACATGCCCTCAAGCTCTAAGTGGCAGGACCCTTCTTCCCAGTGTCGCCCCCGCCCCGTCTGGCCTGCAAGGCCTCTTGGCTGGGGATGGCTCCCAGCATTGAGCCCGCTGCCCAGGGTCCCCCCTGCTCTCCGCAGCTGCTCACCGCACCTGACTCCAGATTGCTCCAGCTCCACTCTGCCTCAGCACAGCTGCTGCTGCTGCTCTGCCTCCAGCTCCCTGGGCTGCTTCTCTGGCTCTGGTTACTGCAGCTCCCCTCCCAGCGCAGGTCTGCTCACTGGGCTGCTTCTGTGACTCTGCTCCCAGCACTGACCTGCTTCCTGGGTTGCTTTTCTAGATACTTACAAAGACTTCAGAGTCTATATATCAGGTTCTTAGCAGTATTGGTGAATTTGCTGGCTTGAAAGTCCTTCTGGAACACAATCACAGATTGGATGAGTCTTTCAGTCTCTTGTTCAGAGCTTCAGTTTGTAGAAAAGTTAGTCCAGAGGTAAGAAGCAGGAATGAAGACCAAATGGAGATGATGCAGCTGCCCTTTATATTCCTTTTGCCATGTGGCTTGTACTTCCTGTGTCCCAAACACAAGCTTTACAGCACATGGGATGGAAACGCCTTAAGAGTTCTCTTCATAGGCATGTCCCTACATGACTTGCTGACTCATAAGGTGTAGTCCCTGGTCTTTCAATGGGTTTATTGTACATCTGATGACCCTTGATGGGCTATTAAACAGGCTAGACCATGCTGATGCTGAGCACAAGTCCATGGGGCCGGATGCACTGCATCTTAGGCGTGGTCTACACTGGGAGGGGGGAGGTGGGATCGATCCAAGATACACAACTTCAGCTACGTTATTCATGTAGCTGAAGTTGGCATACTCACCGCAGTGTCTTCACTGCAGTGAGTCAACTGCTGTTGTGCCCCCGTCGACTCTGCCTGCGCCTCTCGCGGCGGTGGAGTACAGGAGTCAACGGGGGTCAATTTATCACATCTAGACTAGATGCGATAAATCGACCCCCGCTGGATCAAACGCTGCCTGCCAATCTGGTGGGTAGTGTAGACATACCCAAGGGTGCTAAAGGAATTGGCTCGTGATTGCAGAGCCATTGGCCATTATCTTTGAAAACTCATGGTAATCGGGGGAGGTCTCAGATGACTGGAAAAAGGCTAATGTAGTGCCCATCTTTAAAAAAGGGAAGAAGGAGGATCCAGAATACTACAAGCCAGTCAGCCCTTCCTCAGTCCCTGGAAAAATCATGGAGCAAGTCCTCAAGGAATCAATTCTGAAGCACTTGGAGGAGAGGAAAGTGATCAGAAACAGTCAGCATGGATTAACCAAGGGCAAGTCATGCCTGACTAACCTAATTGCTTTCTATGATAAGATAACTGTCTCTGTGGATGAGGGGAAAGCAGTGGACGTGTTATTTCTTGACTTTAGCAAAGCTTTTGATATGCTCTCCCACAGTATTCTTGCCAGCAAGTTGAAGAAGTATGGGCTGGATGAATGGACTATAATGTGGATAGAAAGCTGGCTAGATCATCGGGCTCAACGGGTAGTGATCAGTGACTCCATTGACAGCTGGTATCAAGCGGAGTGCCCCAAGGGTCGGTCCTGGGGCTGGTTTTGCTCAATATCTTCATTAATGATCTAGAGGATGGCGTGGATTGCACTCTCAGCAAGTTTGCAGATGACACTAAACTGGGAGGAGTGGTACATATGCTGGGGGGTAGGGATAGGATACAGAGGAATCTAGACAAATTAGAGGATTGGTCCCAAAAAAATCTTATGAGTTTCAACAAGGACAAGTGCAGAGTCCTGCACTTAGGATGGAAGAATCCCATGCACTGCTACAGACCAGGGATTGAGTGGCTAGGCAGCAGTTCTGCAGAAAAGGATCTAGGGGTTACAGTGGATGAGAAGCTGGATATGAGTCAACAGTGTGCCCTTGTTGCCAAGAGGCTAACGGAATTTTGGGCTGTATAAGTAGGAGCACTGCCAGGAGATCGAGGGACATGATCATTCCCCTCTATTCGGCATTGGTGAGGCCTCATCTGGAGTACTGTGTCCAGTTTGGGGTCCCACCACTACAAGAAGGATGTGGAAAAATTGGAAAGAGTCCAGCGGAGGGCAACAAAAAAGATTAGGGGGCTGGAGCACATGACTTATGAGGAAAGGCTGAGGGAACTGGGATTATTTAGTCTGCAGAAGAGAAGAATGAGGCGGGATTTGATAACTGCTTTCAACTACCTGAAAGGGGGTTCCAAAGAGAATGGATCTAGGCTGTTCTCAGTGGTAGCAGATGACAGAAAAAGGAGTAATGGTCTCAAGTTGCAGTGGGGGAGGTTTAGGTTGGATATTAGGAAAAACGTTTTCACTAGGAGGGTAGTGAAGCACTGGAATGGGTTACCTAGGGAGGTGGTTGAATCTCCTTCCTTAGAGGTTTTTAAGGCCTGGCTTGACAAAGCCCTGGCTGGGATGATTTAGTTTGGGATTAGTCCAGCTTTAAGCAGGGGATTGGACTAGATGACTTCCTGAGGTCCCTTCCAACCCTGATATTCTATTCTATGATGCCAACTTGTCTGAGGGTGTCACCCAGAAACACAGCACATGTCTGGAAATACATATATACCCTACATATCTATAACTCATAACAGAAAGGTGATACAAACATATAAACAAGATTATCATACTTGGCAAATTATAACATTTTCACAGATACCTTACATGGCTTATCTGGTCAGATTCCTTGCAATTTGAAAATATGTGTGTTAACAGTCATAAAGTGTCTCCCATATTTCATACAGTGTCACAAGTGGTTCCAGGGAGGCCTTTGGGACCTCTTTCTGGCCTATCCACTGACATTCTGAACATGAAGAGCAATAGTCTTGTACCTCCGGGTGGATGCCTGGCCAACAGAACCTCAGGGTCACGCTGTCAAGAGCCTTCTCGCTCCCCAAGTGACCCCCACGTAGGGCTGTATGGAACAATTGCCACACATCACCTCTGGAATTTCCTTGGGACTAGGAGTTGCATTCTTACTTCTCCCGTTTTAGGATCCTTCATCGCCTGGTATGGTCTCTCTGCTATCAGTTCAAAATAGGGCCACTGTTCCAACAGCTGAAGGTCAAATACTTTACTGCCTGCATGGACAAGCTGCTCATAAACCCTGCTCAGGATCAGGTGCAGATCTAGGTTAAAAGGTGGCAGCGAATTCCTATAGCCCCAGTCAGGTTCAGGCAATGGGCTCTTTATCATAGAATCATAGAAGATTAGGGTTGGAAGGGACCTCAGGAGGTCATCTAGTCCAATCCCCTGCTCAAAGCAGGACCAACCCCAACTAAATCTGTGAGAATCTATCTGTGAGAATGGTACTTCTCCTGGGTCTTCTTCCTCCTTTGAGCCCCTTTCTTCCCTCGGACACCTTGGCCATCCCCATTCCTTCTTGGGTCTTCTGGCTCTGCCTTTTCTATGGAGGCATCCCACCATCCTTTGATTGGGTAGGCCAGGTCCTATGTCACTCCAGCCTGCATCATTTCAATATGTTCTTGCATGGTCATGATATAACCCTATCCAATGAGAGAAGTATGTCCTCATGGAGACACTGGAGGTAGACTATGTATGTCCCCAGCTTTACCTCCTGTCCCCCACAGCTGCTCCCAGACTAAGGTCTGGCTATGGCATGAATCTATCAGCCCTTGTACTGATAGACCTACTTGAACTGGGACCAACATATTCCAAGCCCTGTTATTGGCCTGCCAGTAATCGATGTCTGTGAATGGCCAGTCCTTTCTAAAATGCCCTTGCCAACTGCATGCAAAACAGCTGCCAGTGGAAGGAGCTGGTTTCTCTGATTCTCCAAAGGGGGGAATCCCCTCAGATGAAGTTGTTTGGCTGGGTCAGCAGGGTGGACTTCCAGACTCTTTGCCTTTGTACCTTCCTCACCAGGGTTGGGAATCCAAGTTCCACAAACCCGGAAATCATACATCATCTCTGGCATTGGAACTCTCACTGAAGGACTGTCTGGATATGTGGACTCTCTACTCAGACCCTATGTTACCAGCACTAAACTACAATGCATTGGTGACCTTCCAGAAAACACCATCCTAGCCACCATGGATGTAGAGGCTCTCTACACAAACATCCCACACACTGATGGAATACAAGCTATCAGGAACAGTATCCCTGATGATGCCACAGCACAACTGGTTGCTGAGCTCTGTGCCTTTATCCTCACACACAACTATTTCAAATTTAATGACAATATATATCTCCAGATCAGTGGCACTGATGCCAATATTTTCGCTACATTGATGACATCTTCATCATCTGGACCCATGGGAAGGAGACTCTGGAAAAATTCCACCATGATTTCAACAGCTTTCCATCAACCTCAGCCTGGACCTATCGCAAATAAGTGGTGGTCAACCTTCATGCCTCCAGCTTCCATCCCGGGCATACCACAAGATCCATTGTCTACAGCCAAGCACTGAGGTACAACCGTATCTGCTCTAACCCGCAGACAGAGACCAACACCTAGAAAATCTCCACCAAGCATTCTCAAGACTACAGTAAAACAGATCAACAGAGCCAGATGTGTACCCAGAAACCTCCTTCTGCAAGACAAACCCAAGAAAGAAACCAACAGGACTCCACTGGCCATCACATACAGTCCCCAGCTCAATCCAACGCATCATCAGGGATCTACAACCCATCCTGGACAATGATCCCACACTCACAGGCCTTGGGTGGCAGGCCAGTCCTCGCCCACAGACAACCTGCCAACCTGAAGCATATTCTCACCAGCAACTGCACACCACACCATAGTAACTCTAGCTCAGAACTCTGCCCACATATCTACACCAGCAACACCATCACAGGACCTAACCAGATCAGCCACACCATCACCGGTTCATTCACCTGCACGTCCACCAATGTAATATATGCCATCATATGCCAGTCTCTAAGGAAAAGGATAAATGGACACAAATCAGACATTAGGAATGGCAATATACAAAAACCTGTAGGAGAACACTTCAACCTCCCTGACCACACAATAGCAGATTTTAAGGTGGCCATCTTACAACAAAAACTTTAGGACCAGACTTCAAAGAGAAACTGCTGAGCTCCAATTCATCTGCAAATTTAACACCATCAGTTTAGGACTAAACAAAGACTGTGAATGGCTTGCCAATTACAGAACCAGTTTCTCCTCCCTTGGCTTTCACACCTCAGCTGCTGGAACAGGGCCCCATCCTCCCTGATTGATCTAACCTCATTATCTCTAGCTTGCTTCTTGCTTGCTTATATATACACACCTGTCACAAGTTCCCCTAGTTACTCTGGGTGGGGTTCAAGCATTGGTGCTCCGCAGGGACCAGGGGCACACAGAACTGACTTTCAGTGTTTCTGCCTCTAGCCCGCGGGACATCAGGTAATTCTCTGCCAATGACACTGCTTCTGTCAAAGTTTCTGGCCGATGTCTTACCACTCGCTCGCATCCTCCACCAGAAGGATTTGAGTGAATTGTTCTACCACAGCCTTTTCTGCCACCTGGACCCCTGTACATATCTCTGGATGGACCCACTGCCAGCAGTGCTGCTTCGGGCTCTGGGCAATCACCTGTGGCTATGTGCTGGGTGGAAATTTCTCAAGGCAGGACTATTGTTGGTAGGTTTCTGATGGGATGTTAAAGGCGTTGAGGATGACTGCCCTGACATGAGCATAGTCCTGGCCAGCCATTGCAGACCCTGATATGCATGGGGCAGTCCAGTCAATAGGGGATCAATAGAGTGGCTCAGCTGTCCTTGGCTTATCAGGCTGCGACAGCCATGAAAGACAAAAAATACCTCTGGGTAGTCTGCAGGCCCCATTTTGGTTAGTTTTAGCAGGGTGGGTGGGTTTGGCATTTTCGCCTCCCCCCATACTTAGACTTGAGGTCACCCTGAGCGGTGTGTCACCATATGCTGGACATTGGGCAGCAAGCTGCTGGAGCAGTTAGCTCTGCTGCTGGTTTCTGAGACCAATTTTAGCAGTTCCTCAACATCAGTCCCTGCCTCCACCCGACACCTCCTGACCTACTGCCAGCCCTGGTACACTATGATGCCTGCATTCTCCACCTAATGTAAGAATCCTCATGGGGGTTAGTTGGCCTAGTGGTTAGAACACATGGTGTCACCTCCTCATTGACAGGTCTTGCAGTCCAGGCCCTCTTTTAGTCAGAGGTGCAGAGAGATGGGCAGTGATAGAGGATCTGCCCACTCCACTGGGTTCTGACCCACAGCCCTAAGATGGTCAACAGTGTCTGGCCCCCAGAGATGCTCTCTGAGTTACCCTTTCTGGTCACTTCCTACCATCGCTGGCGGGCCCACTTCTGCCTTTGGATACACTCATATGACTTATGATTAAATCAGTGGGAGTTGTATGTATTTTGTTCCCAAACCTCCCACCTCCTCCTTGATTTTAAGAAAATGAGCACAGGTGCAGTGACAGTCAACTGTAAACAGGAAAAAATCTGGAAGAATTAAGGAAAAAGTCATGTAAGTTAACAAAAAATAACTGTCATTAATATAATAAATACATCAATTATATACCACTCCACTGACTGCATGGGCCTGATTCTGATCCTATTTACACTTGTTTTACCCTGGTGTAACTCCAGTTGACTTTAGTAGAGTTAACTTCTAATTTATATTGATGTAAAGCAAAATCAGATCCCATAGGTCTAATTTTCCTCTGCCTTGCATTTTGTGTAGTCATCTACATCTGTGCCCAGTGGGTATAAGACATTATTAAATCACTTACAGATCTTGTCTTAAAAATTCATACTACCAGTTTGCACAATCACATTGTTTTCTGTGGCGGCATGTGGCTTACAAAGAGAGGGGAAAATAGATCTTTTCAATGAACAGCAAATTAAGAACAAGTCAGACCCCAGAAGAGAAGAGGGCATTACTGTAAATTTTATTTTGATGTACTAGTAATATATCTAGACAGTACTATTACAGATGTGGGCTATATATGTACATAGAAAAGATATATATTCAGTTGTAGGGCCTGATTCTGATCTCCACCACCAGATTTTATGTTGGTGTAATTTAAGGGACATTTTTGCTTATATTTTACCTGTTCTTTGGTTAGAGGACTTTAGTCTCCAGAAGTGCCCATCCAGCACCTTAGGTAAGCACTATATTCACATACAATAAATTACAATACCATATCCAAAGGGGGTGATGAAGTAGGGATATGTAAAGCATGATCAACTGAGAACCTTGGGGCCTACATTTGTAACCTTCTCATGATTATTTTTGGTCCAAATTCCATCCTTGCCATCTACAGAGATTTAGTTAAAAAGCCACCAAAGAAATGCAGTGGGTTTCATAATAAACTTGATTAAAAAAGATATGCAAAAATTGAGAAAATGAATGGAACGTCTGAGTCAGAAAAAAATTGTCAGTAATCTGGTCCAAGAACCACTCCAAGATAAAGCAGGAATGACTGAACAAACAAGCTTTTACAAAAAACTCCAAGGGTGGCAATGCTACAGGTTTTAGTACAAAGCAGGAGGATTAAGGGAGTATAAAGAAAAACTATTTTGTTTCCAAAATGAGGCCACAGAACATTCTGGGCCAATTCTTAAATTCGCCCTTTTGCTCTTATCCACATGGAATCAATAGGAATTTTAGCTTGAATAAAAAACTCAGTAAGAATAACAGGACTTAGCCAGTTTGTAGAGAATACGTTCCAGGTGGTTTCTTTAAATATATATGGTATATAATGATGTATAGTTCAAAGTCAGGACTTTGCCTCTGACTTTTTCCACTAAGATCCCTTTCCACTCCCTCTGCCCCTTCTTTCCCCTCCTTCTCTCTTTATCCTTTATTTTCTCCCTCCTCTTCTTTCTCTTTTATACCTAGTCTCTGGACTCCATAGCCTCTCTCTGCTCCTAGGCCACTGCCCCAAGATGCCTCTGTCTGATTCAAGTCCCTTTACCTATTCAAAGAACCTATCTCTGTATTATCCATATCTCTCTTTTTATATGTATACACAGTGCTTTAAAGATAATATGCCAAATAATGAATGGAACCTCTAGCCCAAAGAATGTTATAATCAGAAGAGGTCTGAGTGGGAACAACAGAATAGATACAGTGGCTGGTGGTCATTTCATCTCCAATGCTCTTTCTACTTCACGTAGCTATATGGACCCTAAAAATTATACAGCAAATTCATCCTGGGTGTATCTCCAATGAAGTCAAGGAGGTTACATAAAGGGGATTTGACTCAAAGGATGTTGTGACACTCAGCCAATGAGGGTTAAATGACCAGCAGGCTAAGTGACCCAAAATCAACCTCTAAGAACATATTACAGAAGTATTGAAGTGGTAAACAGGGTCATTTTTTGTAGATAATTATCAAAGTCATTACATTCTTTGAAATGTAAACCTTTATTGTCAGAGAATTAGAAGTAGATACTAATTGTATGTCTGTGTTTACCTATATCGGTTAGAAATTTATCAATATGATCTAATTAGCTTGTAGATGATCAACGTCTGTTCCTGTTACTATATTCTATTGATTCAGAAATCAAAAAGGAATAGTAACATTTAGATGAAACTTGTGGTGTAATAATATAATTGTCTATATTTCTCTTTGAAGTTTGTAGTAAACTGTCTATGAATTGCTTCAATGTTTAATTACCTTATGCTAATGAATGCAGCTAGTTACCATGGTGTGCCTAGGATATAGAGATTTATATCAAAGCAACAATGTATATTACCTGTTCTTCATCCAAGGAATGCCTGCTGTGATGTTTGCTGTCAAGAGGCTATTAGCCCACTAGGGAACTATAAAGGAAGTTTGAGGCCTGATGCTTACTCTCTCAGATCTGCAAACTTTGTCAGAGGAAGTTCAAGCCGCAAGATTGAGGTCTCCCAGTCCATCTGCATTAGCACTACTATTTCTCATGGAAGAATCTGAACAAACTCTGCACATAGTCTGCAGTTTTAGTTTTTAAACGATTCCAGAAGGACTTTTACAAATCAGCAACCTCGCCATCTCTCGAAAGAAACTGACCTAAGACCTTTATACATACAGATGTCAATAATGATCTTTTAACCACAGTAACTCTTTATTTTATGTTTTAATAAATCTTAGATTAGTTAATAAGAATTGGCTGTAAGCATGTATTTGGGTAAAATCTGGAATATTCATTGACCTGGTGGGTAATGTGTCCAATCTCTTGGGATTGGTAGAACTTTATATATAGTGAATAAGATTTTAAGTAATCACTATATTTGACTTGGCTGTCTGGGTGGGAGCCAAAGGCTGGATTGCTTAAGGGGAACTCTGGTTTTTGGCTTCTTGGTAGCCAGTAAGAAGTAAGGTATTAAAGAAGCTATTTTGTGACTGGCTTGGTGAATCTAA
The DNA here is from genome assembly GCF_016161935.1 of Mauremys reevesii. Lineage (NCBI taxonomy): Eukaryota > Metazoa > Chordata > Testudines > Geoemydidae > Mauremys > Mauremys reevesii. The sequence goes on from NC_052630.1 coordinate 74,737,657, forward strand.
TTATAAGAATAAACCATCAGTTTCGGGGATCATCTGCCCCATTCTTTACAGTTTGCCCTGATTGAGCATTCTCAGTATGGCCCCTCCAGCAACCACGGTCACAGATGTCTATACACTAGGGTCTTTAAATAAAATCTCCTTCCATTGCTATCACTCTTGAAGCTTCCCCTGTGGGCCTGATTCTGATTGGTTTTAAGTTGGTGTAACTCCATTGCTTCCAGTACAGCTACTCATAAATGACCAAACTCAGCCCCTACTTTAATAAACTTATGATATATAAACTGAGCTGCTGAAACCAGAGAACTCTGGAAGACAATTCAGGAAACAAGAAGTCGTGATTAATGAGAACACTAATGTATGTGTTTAGGTTACAAGGCAGAAGCAATGACTTGTCCATGATGCAAACCAATAAGTTTTAAACATACCTTCACTGCACAATGAGACTCTGCAATATTTCTTATGAATCTTACCTTACCTTGAGTCAACGGCTCCGCCTCTATCAATATGACAGCACAACAGAGCTCACAGTAACAAACTTTTAACTTACAGTTAACATAGAGTCACTTCCCTGATGACAGCAAAATATAGAATCAAAAACAGCAATACTATTGAGAAAGACCTCTCATAATGTCTTTCAGTGAATATCAGTTTCAAATTCTCTTTAAAAGTAGCATAACTTTTTTTAAAAAGAGAAATTAGGTGTTTTTCTTTAAAAAACTACATCTAACTTTCCAGATGGAGGGATATTTACCTGAAATATATCTATTGATATAACCATATGAGAAAAAGATAACTGGCTTTTTGGCAGAGTTTTGAAAGTCAAGAGGCCAGCAAGAAATTCTATTGATGCTACTGGTAGTGGTTGGGATAGGAGAATACATAAGCAGGATATCTCTGTATACTTCTTAAATATTTATACATGCAGTATAGACCTTAAGAGTTTCAGTTTTAATCACCTGAAAGGGATGCTTTACAGAAGGCTCAAGTGTCAGAAGTCAGCTGTTTTCAAGAATACTTCACTACTATCCACATTCATTCATGCATATTTCTGAAACAGAGTTAGAGGGAAAAGTTACCAGTTACTTTAACCAATACATTTTTCACACAAGAAGACACAAGAAGATTGCACTGGTGAAGCAGACATTAGTTTTTTTCTGAAAGACTTCCTCCATTGCTACCACTGGTGTATCTCCATTGGTGGTAGCAAAAGCAAAAGCAAGAAGCAAAGAGGTGCCACTATTGCTGACATACTTTTAGCATGTCAATTAGACAGGAGTGTCATTTCAGATTTTGGGAGGGCGGGGGGGCAACATTAACTGTGATTCCAGGGGCTACTTAGGCACTTGAAAACTCTTCTCCCTTAGACGGACGGACCCTTCCCTTTTTTGGTAGGACCCTCCACCAACACAGAGGGCCCTTCCTGCCCGCAGTCACCGCTCCTTCCCCATGCTGGGCCAGAGGCAGCCCTATTCCCCACCCCCAGTGAGGCTACAGTGAGGGGCAGCAGCAGGGGAGGAGGCGCACACGTGATGGCAGCCCACACAGAGATGAAGGAGCTTCCTGGACCTGAGAGGGGCCCTAGGAGCATGTGCAGTGACAGTGGTGCAAGGTGAGTGTGCTGCTGGGGGGAAAAGGGGGCCCCTCCCCCGGAGCTCGCTCCTGCCAGCATGGGGAAAGCTGGGGGGAGTCCTCCTCTCTGGCCCCAGCCAGAGGCAGCCTGCCTGCACCCCAAACTCCTCATTCCTGGCCCTGCCCCACCCCAGAGCCCACACCCCCAGCCAGAGCCCTCACCACCACCACCACCCCCGCACCCCAACCCTCTGCCCCAGCCCTGAGCCCCTCCTGCACCAGGAACCCCTCATCCCTGGCCTCACTCCATAGCCCTCACCCCTGCATCCCAACCCTCTGCCCAAACCCCTCCCACACCCCAAACCCCTCAAATCCTGCCCCACCCCAGAGCCCTCACATTATTACATTATTTTAAAAAATATATATCGGCTTACAAGGTAGGTGTGGGGAGGGGGCGGGACTTGGACCCGTTCTGGGCACCACCAAACATTATACAAACCTGCCCCCCACCGCCTGCATCCCCCTAACATACCCCATGAGAACGAGGCCCTGAAGTGGGCAGAGACAGTGATGCCGTCAACCTAGGAGCAGGGGCCAGTCATCTCCCTTTTTGAGAGGCCAGAGACTGGAAATCAGGTATGCTAACCATTAGGCCACCTGCCCTCACTCCTCTGAATACCCTATTACACTGCTCTTAAACTAAACCAATATTGTTATACACAAACCAAGAACAAGGTCACATACAGTATTCACAAATGATTACAGTGCAGCTCTACATCTTTTGGAGGGGTGAAAATACAGGTCTGAATTTGCAATGACAGCCTGTGACATTTTTTAATGATATATTTTATTAGAGAAACTTTGTGTAGGAGAATCAGAAAGGACAGGCTTGGGGCTTCATATCTGGCTGGCTTTCAAAAAAACACTAACTGCACTTCAGATGAAAATAAGTTCAGTTTAGAATATAAACTCTTCTGTGGGAGGATCCTGTGTATTTGCACCAGTGCCTAGTACAATGGGATCCTGATGTTGATTAGGGCCTTAGGGAGCTATGGCAATAGAAGTAGTAGTTGTAGTTGTGTGAACAGGAGAGGAGGTAGCTTGAATAAAATTGAAATTTGCACTCTTTCAGTATCCCTATCAGGAAGGAAGCTAAAAGGGGCAACCATTGCTAAGTGACGATTCTAGAGACAACCCAAAATGTACAAGTTATGCATGCCATGCTGATCTACAAGGAAAAAGTGATACAAACTAGTGTCAATTTAAAAACAATTTAAAATTAAAAAAATCAAGCCAACTTTTAATAGAATAATAAATTTTTCAAAGGCTGAGTTTTCTTTCAGGATTAAAGTGGGACAGTTTTCCAGTGTAAAGTACAGATGAAAGACAGGAGAGGTAGTCAAGGATACTAACAATGCACGCTGTGTTCATGCTGGCTTTTTTTCCCCAATGGGGAGTTCACATCATTGAGAACTAGCAGAATAACAAACTCAGCCTCTATTTTATTCTTGGCAGCAAGAAAGTGTGAATACCCTTCACCAATGCACAATTTTTAGTTCCTCTGGAATCCTGCTTTTATGTCATCGTGGCCAGAATAGGTGATGTCTGGTCTCATCCTTTCTTGAAAGTAATTCAGTGTCGGTATTAGATGTGTGATCAGAATGGGCCAGTGAATGATGCATTTGGAATTTCTGGATAAGTATCTATTCCGAAAGTGTGCCTGTTCCACATGCCCTGGGTCTACCACCTTGTAGATTCAAATTACATGCAAAGTGAAAGGATCATGATTAAGGCTAAGATTTAGTCACAAATATTTTTAGTAGAAGTCACAGACAAGTCACAGACAATGAAGAAAAATTCACGGAAGCCCATGACCTCTCTGTGAGTTTTACTAAAAATATCCATGACAAAATGGGAAGCTGTGGAGACTAGTCCCCACACCACCCATTGTAGATGGGCAGCTGTGGAGCCCTGGCTCAGAGCTCCAGGGCCCCAACCATCCCTGGAGGTTCATAGCTGCACGGTCCCCTGCTGCCTGTGGCCCAGAGGCATGGGGTTCCCCCCTCCACCCATGGCAGCCAGGAGCCCCCAGGGCGTCCCCGCCAGCTCGGGGCGGCCAGGAGCCCTGGGGGAACCCCTGCCAGCTCAAGGTGGCAAGGGGTACCCTGCAGTTCCCAGCCACCATGGGCTGAAGTCACACAGCTCTCTAGAAGTCACGGATTCTGAGATTTTTGCGACCTCCGTGACAAAATCGTAGCCTTAATCATGATTGCTCAACTGTTGCATGTAAGGGTTTAGGAATTAGCAGCAGTACTGAAGGAGGTAAATCTCAATGTCACTGTAAACACACAATAATTCAAAGAACACAGCTGAAGAAACAGAACTATTAACTGAATATTTTCTCTTCACCGCAATGCAGGATTTTCCAATTAGTGCAGGAAGTCTTTTCATAAACTCTCATTGAACTTTTAAACTAAATGTTCCCTGCAGAAGAAACGACAAAGTATTTGAAAGTACAATGATACACTCATGAAAGAACACAAGAATCAAAACTGGCAGAAGGATTTATTTCAGGGTGAGGGGACATAGTTTTGGAACTAACACTGGGCAACAAGCCTGGACAAGAGTAGGATTGTGAGAAGCAGGAGTGTGAAAGGAGTTTTGAAATCTCATTAACCTCAAACTTACAGGAAAGTAATTCCAACCTCCTATTCAGTGACCATCCCTGATTGGAGTGGCAGCAATAGTATTAAGTCAATAATTTTTTTTTAAAGAGTAATGTCTCAAGTTCAAAAACAAAGTGTAAGATTACCCTCCCCCACATTTTGAGAGGTTTCAAGTTCCAAGGCAACCACAGCCTTAGCTCAAACTTGTGTTTGATATGAGGGTATAATGCCTGTGCCAAGCTTGCCTCCCTCAGGGCAAAAGGACAGAGGGAAGAAGGAGCTTTGTCAGATATCATATAAAATACAATGCAAAATTTTATTTGCCATACAAGACTTTACATGTTAGTTACAGGATTTAAAGGCTGTTGAGAGTCAAACCATAGCATAACAAGGTTAAGTTGAATATAATGTGCAACGTGTACTACCACAGTGTTTGTGCCTTTTAAAATAAGCATTTTGGGAACTTATAGAGTCTGATCTTGTAAAAAAAAAAAAAAAAAGTCAGTGGTAACACTCTCACTGACTTCACTGAAAGCAAGACCAGGTTCATAATCCCCACTCTATTTATTCTGGACACTTTACCTACATTATTTATAATCAACACAACCTTTACCAAGCATAATATTTTAAAAAGATTAAGTAGCAAGTAAAGCAAGGGGCCACTGGAGCTGTTGCAGGTCACTAGCAAATAGATGTAATGTACACATGTGTTATATGAAAACAAAAACCTTGCTGCTATTCTAGAGTTAATGTTGGCTGAATACTCAGTATAATCCATGCTTTTATTGATCCATAGACACCTGAAGGCAGAAACCGTCTGAATTGCATTTATGAAAGTATTTTTCTTCCCACCTCTTAGTTTGCATTAGAGACTGAAAATACATCTGATAAGAATTAACCTTTGGACATGGGTGGATCTGCATATGAAACATTAGTACTACTCTTCGGTTAGGTACCTCAGTAGGTATGAAATGGGAGTGTCTGAGGTATAAATCCTTGCAGAATTGTCATCTCTGTCCTCAGACAAATCTCCACAGTACTGTCTGCCTCTCAATCCAAAGGAGATTTCAGATGTAATGTAACGCTGTCTGTCACTGCTTATGTTGTTTTCCTCTGCATCCAGTGACCACCCTGCGAATGCAGTTTGGAGACAGCAAAAATTGCCAGAATGGCTCCTGAAAAAGTGATTTTATGGGACTGGGAAAGCTGGAAGGCAATGTGGGAGTACAGGACCTCTGCCAGGTCTATTAGATTTCTTAATGGCAATTCACAGTACATTGTTGTAGTCAGGGGCGGCTCTAGGCACCAGGGCAGGCGCGCGCGCCGCTGGGGGGGCCTGGGGCAGAGGGGCGGGGCTCCTGGGCTCCCTCCGCGCCGGCCTGCGGACGCCGCGGCCGGCCCGGACGGAGCGCTGCTGCTGCCGCATGCCTGCCGCGGCGGGTCCCCTTCTCCCGGCTCTCGCTCTGCAGGCATGGGCATGCCAGGTCCGCGTCGTCCGCCCGGCCCGGGACTGCCCCCGCTGCCGGCGGAGCTCCACCGAGCCAAATGCCGCCTCCCCCCGATGCCGGCGGAGGCGGGAGGGGGACCGCCGGGGGGGGGGAAGGGGGGCGCGCGCCTCGCGCTGCTTGGGGCAGCCTACTTTGTAGAGCCGCCCCTGGTTGTAGTTAATAACAACATGCTGAAATGATTCTGGATTTTTTTTAAATTATAGTTATTCATTACTTCCACAGGTGTACACATGACTTTACAAACATATTAGAAGATGAGGCTTTTCTTCAAGCACTTGACAAGCTAATCTAGATACATATACCCACATTAAATACCAACCACAAAAGTGGGAGCAGGTACCGCTGAAGACAAACTTAATGTTTTCCTTTTTATTGGGATCTTATTGTAGAATCCCAGTTTTTACTAACAATGGGCATGAAGTTTGTGTATTTTAAGGGTTTCCTCTATCTTCTTGTTAATACATCCAATTCTTTGTATGGTTAGATTAAAAGAAATTCCCTATCTAACCCAGTTATTTATATAGAAGGTTCTTTCCCTTCCATGCTGAGAGTTCCCTTCCACTCTAAGAGTTTATTGACAGTATACGGAGAGCCTGATCCTGCACCATTTAAATCCATGGGAGCTTTGCCATTGGCTTCAGTGGAAACAGAATTAGAAACTAGATAATACTGAGATTGGCCATTTCCTCTTCTAAGTATTCCTGATGGCCATGGCAATATTGTCTAGTGCTCTGTGTGCTCTGATGGTGAAGATCAAGAGGCAGAGCTCAGATGGCCAAAGCATAAGATTTTTAAAATTAGAGATCAAACAGTAGAATAACAAACAGGTTCCAACTAACATCAGCTTTTCAAGACAGCTTATAAATTTTACTCCCCACAACTGTGGGCTGCCTGTGTTTATCCATTGGCACCATTAGCTAAACACCACTAAGTAAATAATGTTGTTTATCAGCTAAAGTGCCTGGAATGCAGACAGATCCACACAGTTATGCTTTTTAAAATTTAAAACAGTCAACCTACGATGTTTTTTCCCTTTCCTGTGTCTACTTTATATCCTATTAAATACTTGTTCTGAGGTCCAGAAGGAGATGAGAGGCCAACCAGTTGAAAGTCTCTGAGTAAAGACAAAAGGGGGACAGAAAATAGAGTTATGGCCTTGTAGGGTCTTCTATATACCACCAAATCAGAAAGTGGAGGTGGATGAGGCATACTTAGAACAAAGAACAGAAATATGCAAAACAAGACCTGGTACTTTGTGTGACTTTAACTACCCAGACGTCCGTTGGAAAAGTAATACAGCAAAACAATTTTATTAAGTTATTCGAATGTATTGGGAACACCTTTGTTTAAAAAGGGAAGGAATTGCCTTCCACCTTCAGATTCACAACCAATTCATCCCCGTTGGTCAGGATCAAGTCTAAAATGGCTGTCCCTGTGGTTAGGACAGCCATTTTAGACTTGACCCTGACCAACAGGGATGAATTGGCTGTGAATCTGAAGGTGGAAGGCAATTTGGGCGAAAGTGATCATGATTCTAAGGAAAGGAGGGAGTGAGCAGCAGAATAAGAAGAGGGGACTTGGAAAAAAAACAGACTTTAACAAACTAGAGAACTGGTAGTAAAGTCCCATGGAAAGGAAATCTAAGGGATAAAGGAGGTCAGGAGACCTGGCAATTTCTCAAGAAGACAATATTAAAGGCAGAACTGCAAACTATCCTGATGTAAAGGGAAGATAGGAAGAATAATAAAAGGCCAATATGGCTCCATCAGTAGCTCTTTAATTACCTGAAAATCAAAAAGAATCCTATAAAGTGAAAACATGGACCAGTTGTAAAGAGGAGTACAAAAAATAGCACAACCATGTAGAGACAAAATCAGAAAGGCTGAAGCACAAAATAAATTACACCTAGCAAGGGACATAAAAAGGCAATAAGAAGAGATTCCTTAAATACATTCGAGCAAAAGGAAGGAAAGTGTAGGTCCCCTACTTAGAGCAGGGGTCTCAAACTCAATTTACCTTAGAGGCAGTGGCAGTCCTCAAATCCTCCCAGCAGGCGAATAATGTCACTGAAGATGGTGTTCAGTAAAGAAAACATTTATATTGTATTTTTTATTTTCAATTTCTTAGAAATAATAAAACTGTCATACAACTTTATACAATTCTTTGCCTGCCAGAGAGTTTTTAGTGTTTGCCAGACACCTGACAACGCTTCAGCGCTGTCAGTTTGTTGATGTTTGGCCTCAGTGACTGAGCAGTTGAAACCTTCAGGATTGCAGCAAGGTATGCATCAGATAGTTGTGTTCGGTATTTTGACTTGTTTATATTCATTGTGGAAAAAAGTGACGCTGCCTCCATGGCTGACTCTGCCTGGCAACTAATGATGCTGCCTCCATGGCTGACTCTGCCCGGCAACTAGTGATGGTATCTCTGTCCCTCTCCCCCACCCAGTGAGAGCTGTCGGAGAGGGGCGGAGGGAGAGGGGGGTGCCTGCAGCAGACATTGCCAGCAACATGTCTGCATGCGCCTCTCCTCTGCAGGCCGCGGTGGGGAGGTTCTTGGGCTGCAGGCCCACAGGCCTGGACTTTGAGACCAGGGCCGCCCAGAGGATTCCGGGGGCCCGGGGTCTTCGGCGGCGGGGGGGCCCTTCCGTTCCGGGACACGCCGCCGAAGTGCCCCGAAGACCCGGGCCGGGAGCCCCCCGCCGCCGAATTACCGCCGAAACGGGACCCACCGCCAACGTGCAGCCCGGTCTTCGGTGGTAATTCGGCAGCGGGGGACCCCCCGCCGCGGGTCTTCGGGGCACTTCGGCGGCGGGTCCCGGAACGGAAGGGCTCCCCCGCCGCCGAATTACCGCCGAAGACCGTGCTGCACGTCGGTGGCGGGTCCCGCTTCGGCGGTAATTCGCCAGTGGGGGGGGGGAGTCCTTCCGCCCCGGAGCAGAAGGACCCCCCGCCGGCGAAGACCGGGAGTGCCCTCTTGCGCCCTCTTGCCCCGCCCCCTCTGGGCGGCCCTGACCCTATCCACCCCCCCCAGAACACCCACAATCCAACCCCCCCCATTCCCTGCCCCCTCCCCCAACCTCTGCCCTGACTGTCTCCAGGGCTCCCTGCCCTTTAGCCAACCCCCCCGGCCCCAGCCTCTTACCCCCGGCTCCCTCCTCACGCGCAGCCTCAGCGCCTCGGCTGAACAGCCGCAGCGTGTCTCCGGCGGGGCCTGAGCTCCGTCCCGCTCAGAGCCGCGTGGTGAGGGGGCGGGGCTGGGAGCTCCGGGCCCAGCGGAGGGAGCAGAGCTCAGGCCGGAGCTCCCAGCCCCGCCCCCTCCCCACGCGGCGCGGGGCGGGGCTCAGGGGCCCCGGCTGAGACACGCCGCTTGATGTGCTAAGGCTCCAGGAGAGGGGCGGAGGCGGGAGCCTCCGCTGTTCTCTTGGGGGCCCCTGCGGAGCCCGGGGCCCGGGGCAAATTGCCCCCTTTGCCCCCCCCTCTGGGCGGCCCTGTTTGAGACCCCTGACTTAGAGGGTAAAGGGAGCTAATAACTGATGACATCAAGAAAGCTGAGGCGTTTAATGCCTATTTTGCTTCAGTCGTCACTAAAAAAGATTAGTGATGACCAGATACTCAACACAATATTAACAAGGGGGAGAAGGAACACAAGCCAAAATAGGGAAAGAACAGGTTAAAGAATATGTAGCTAAATTAGATGTATTCAAGTTGGGCAGGGCCTGATGAAATTCATGTGTGGGTACTTAAGGAACTAGCTGAAGCAATCTCAGAACCATTAGCAATTATCTTTTAGAACTTGTGGAGGATGGGTGAGTTGTCAGAGGACTGGAGAAGGGCAAACATAGTACTTATGTTTAAAAAAAAAGGGTACAAAGTGTGGATTGGAGGAATTATAGATCAGTCAACCTAACTGCAATACCTGGAAAGATACTGGAACAAATTATTAAACAATCAGTTTGTAAGGATCTAGAAGATGACAGGGTTGTAAGGAATAGTCAATAGACAACATGGATTTGTCAAGAATAAATAATCCAAAATTAACCTAATTTTCTTCTTTGACATGGTTACTGATCTAGTGGATGGGGGCTGGGGTAGGGAAGCAATAGAGGTGATATATCTTGATTTTAGTCAGGCTTTGAACAGTCCCATATGACATTCTCATAAGCAAATGAGGGAAATGTGGTGTAGATGAAGTTACTGTAAGGTGCATGCACAACTGTTTAAAAACAGAACTCGAAGAGTAGTTATTAATGGTTCGCTGTCAAACTGGAAGAGCATATCTAGTGGGGTCCCAAAGAGGTTAGTCCTGGGTCCGATACTATTCAATATTTTCATTAATGACTTGGATAGAGGAGTGGAGAGTATGCTTATCAAATTTGTGAATGAAAGAATTACAAACACTTTGGAAGACAGGATTAAAATACAAAACAACCATGACTAATTGGAGAACTGCTCTGAAATTATCAGGATAAAATTCAATAAAGAGAGGTTCTCAGCATTTGATTTAGGAAGGAAAAAATTAAAGACACAACTACAAATGGGAAATAACTGGTTAGTTGGCAGTACTGCTGAAATCGTTCTGGAGGTTATAGTGGATGGCAAATTGAATATGAGTCAATGTGATGCTATTGTGAAAAGGACAAATATTCTGGGATGTATTAACAGGAGTGTTATATGTAAGACATGGTGCTTTAGTCAGTACTGGTAAGGCTTCCGCTGCAGTACTGTGTCAAGTTCTGGGGGCCACACTAAGAAAGATGTAGACAAATCGGAGAGAGTCTGGAGGAGAACAAAAATGATAAAAGGTTTACAAAACCTGATCTATGAGGAAAGGTTAAAAAATGGGCATGTTTAGTTTTGAGAAAAAGAAGATTGACTAACAGTCTTCAAATATGTTAAGGGCTGTTATAAAAAAGACTGATCAATTGTTTTCTGTGTCCACTGAAGGCAGGACAAGAAGTAATGGGCTTAATCTGTAGCAAAAGAGATGTAAGTTAGAAAGTTCTCTCTAATAAGAGTAATTAAGCTCTGGAATAGAGTTCCAAGGGACATTGTGGAATCCCCATCATTGCAGGTTTTTAACACGAGGTTGGACAAGTACCATTCAGAGATGGTCTAAATTTACTTGGTCCTGCCTCAGCACAAGGGGCTGGACTTGATGACTTCGAGGTCTCTTCTAGCCCATACATTTCTATTATTCTACGAAACACCCCTCTTACACATACACAGGAAGAATGTTAACATTGCAAAGTCAAGCACTCAGTTAGGAAATGCCAAAATTAAGGCTGCCTGTGCAACCTTAATTTGTCCCCCTTACACATATGCATTATGATAGTCTTCAAATATACAATCACGTACAGTTTTTCACAGGATCCCTGCCTCATTCAGTGCACAGGATGCATGGGGCTCACTTAATGAGTAGTTATTCAATATTTTGTTTTATACTAATTTTTCAGTGTTTGGCCCCAGGCCTTACTTTACTGCACTCTAATCAAACCCTACTATGAATACAAAATTAATTTTACCATGGCTTTTTCTGTGGCAGTCATCATACAGTGTCTGTGTTTTACAAACATTAATTAATGTGAGGTCAGAGGATGTTATCCCAATTTTTATTGATGGGAAGCCGAGACAGAGAGATTATTAATTATTTGTATTACTGTAGCATTTAAGAGCCCTAATCATGGACCAGGACTCCATTGTGCTAGGTACTTTACAAACGGAGCAAAGACATAATCCCTGTCCCAAAGAGTTTACAGTATAAGGTCAAAAGTGTCCACTAATTTTGGGTGCCCAATCTGAGAGACCTAGGACCTGAGTTTCTCAGAATGCTTAGCACAGGGGTAGGCAACCTATGGCATGTGTGCCGAAGGCGGCATGCAAGCTGATTTTCAGTGGCACTCACACTGCTCAGGTCCTGGCCACTGGTCTGGGGGGCTCTGCATTTTAATTTAATTTTAAATGAAGCTTCTTAAACATTTTAAAAACCTTATTTACTTTACATACAACAATAGTTTAGTTATATATTAAAGACTTATAGAAAGAGACCTTCTAAAAATGTTAAAATGTATTACTGGCACACGAAACCTTAAATTAGCATGAATAAATGAAGACTCGGCACACCACTCCTGAAAGGTTGCCAACCCCTGGCTTAGAATTTTATAGCACTTTACATATTAAAAGCAAATCTGCCTATGATTTTGAGTGCTCAGACCCTGGTCTCAGGTTGGGAACCATAAAATACAAAATACACAATTAATGTGAAAAGTCTTGTGTAAGTGACTTGCCCAGTATCACATAGGAACTCTGTGGCAAAGAAAAAGATAAAAGCTAGTTCTCCAGAGAAACATTTAATTGCCTTAGCCCTGAGACAATGCTCTCTCTTTGTACAGTCCCTTGCCTTACTCGTTACACACTTTCCAACCTCTTTGTGCGCTCTGATCTGGTGCTGGTGTGGAGAGTGAGCTCAGGATGCTGTGTGGGTTACATGGTCTCAGCTGTCCTGTCAGCTCCTCTACGAGTCCCCTTAGCATGATTCACAAACTCCCCTGACGCCTGTACTTTCTGTGGAAAGAGGAAGACTCCAGCGCCCATCCACACAGAGTGTGTCAGGTTCAGGGCTGGCATCAGCACAGTAAGCAGGTGCTTGGGGGGGCCAACGGAAAGGGGCGGCATGTCCAGCTCTTTCACAGCAATTCGGCAGCGGGTCCCTCAGTCCCTCTTGAAGGGAAGGACCTGTGCCGAATTGTTGTCAAAGAAGAATGAAGCAGCGGCAGTAGGGCTGCTGCCAATCGTGGCTTTTTTTTTTTTTTTTTGGCCGCTCGGGCGGCTAAAACACTGGATCCGGCCCTGGTCAGGTTGCAGCCCCTCTTCCAGCTGCTCCAGAACCTCTTACTGAGATTCTGGATGCACTCTCCCCCACACCTCCTAATCCTTGCACATCCCATCCATGGCCGCACAAAGTCATGGAACCTCCTCATCAACCTCCTCCTGGCACTGGCCAAGATGGCTGTCTATAGCCCCAGGAAGAGGAAGTTGGACAGGGGGTGCTCTGCAACTGTGGGACCTATTTCCATTCCCTTATCCGATTAGGCCTGTGGGCAGAGTTCCTGTGGGTGATGTTCACTGACTCCCTGGAGCCTTTGAGGAGCAGTGGGCGTTGTCAGGGGTTCTCTGCTCACTGTTTGCCTCTGGATCCCTGATTTTTTTCCCTCTGACCTCACTCCTGCTCCTGTTTTCTCATTTGTTATCCCCAGAAATAACTAGTAGCCTGGACTCAGCGGTTCCTCCCACTGAGTTGGGGGGCAGGCCTTTAAACTTGGCCAGTCCTACACCCACCTATTCTGGTTCTACTGGTACATTCCATCTAAAATCTGCAACAAATGAGGAAAAGGTCCTAGAGACAACAGTCTCCTTCACTCCACAACCCTGGATCAGCTTCAGAGCATCCTGTGAACCAGATGATTGCAGGGGTTCTGTGGAAAAGTTAGCATGATTATACAGAATCATAGAAATGTAGGGCTGGAAGGGACCTCAAGAGGTCATCTGGTCCATCCTCCTCCGCAGAGGCAAGACCAAGTAAACCTAGACCAGGGATCGGCAACCTTTGGCACGCGGTCTGTCAGGGAAATCCGCTGGCGGGCTGGGACGGTTTGTTTACCTGCCGCGTCCGCAGGTTCAGCTGATCACAGCTCCCACTGGCTGTTCCAAGCCAATGGGGGCTGCGGGAAGTGGCATGGGCTGAGCCACTGCGCCCCCCCATGCCTGCTGAACCCTGAACCGCAGTGAGTGGCGGCTGCGCTCGGCCTGCGGACGCTGCGGGTAAACAAACAAACCCGTCCCCCCAATGAATTTCCTCCACAACAGGTGTGCAAGGCAACAATCAGTGTGCCCAGAACCTGACTGACCTATGTTTGTTTGTTTGTGGCTTCTGCAGGGGGGTCAGGACCCCTGGGGGTCGTGAGTTATTACATGAGGTTCGTGAGCAGCTGCGCCTGCCCTTCACCCCAAACCCATCTTTGCATCCAGCATTTATAATGGTGTTAAATATATTTAATTTTTTTTTTAATTTATAAGGGGTTTGAACTCAGAGGCTTGCTATTTGAAAGGGGTCACCAGTACAAAAGAAAAAGAAAAACTCACCATCTAACTGTTCTTAAAAAAAAACAAGTCCAGTGACTTCACACAACCCCCCTGAAGCCAATTCACACTCTAAAATATATTATAGTTGGAAAGTTTTTCCTAATATCTAACCTAAATCTCCCTTGCTGAAAACTAAGCCAATTATTTCTTGTCCTATCCTCGATGAACATAAAAAAGCGGGGGTTCTGAGCGCCAACGAACCAAACTGTAAACCCTGTATATGATGGAAACCACTTCAAACCAGGTGGAGCTGCAGCAACCCTCTGTGCCCTTAGTTCCAGCACCTATGTAAAAAACAACTGTCACTCTCTTTAAAACAACCTTTTATATGTTTGAAGACCATCATCATGTCCCTTGCTCAGTCTTCTCTTCTCTAGAGTAAATGTGCCCAATTTTTTCAACCTTTCCTCATAGGTCATGTTTTATAAGACTCATCATTTTTATTGCTCTAATATGGACGGTCCCATATTTGTTCACTTCTGAAAGTGTAATGTCCAAAACTCTATGTTCTTAGTCTCATTTTCTCAGTAGCCTCTTTAAAATAGAATTTTATCCAATGAAAAGTAGTGAAAACAAATAAAGAGAAATACAGTGGTAGCTTGCAGTGTGTAACAAGGACCTTTTCATGACCCCAGGTTTCCTTCTGTCTTTACTAGGCTTGAGTAACTGCTGCCACCACCACCATGACCTTGTCTCCAAGTGCAGAAGGGTGAGGAGTGCCTCATTGACAGATATGGTAGGTGGTCTTTGAAGCCAGTGCAGGAAAACCCAGTCACCACAGCTCAACTCCAGACTCGACTAATGAACTCTTACTTTGTTGATTACAAGTAAGCCTATGAATGAATGTGGATTCCCTTCCTGGCACTTTCAGCCAGGTCCCAGAATAACTCTGCCAACCAGCCTCAACCCTCTCTCCCAACCATCTTCACCCACCTGCTGGAATTCAAACATTCCATGGTGGCTCCTAGCACCCAAAGGGGCCTTGTGACGGGGTAGGCATACCCTGCATTGGAGAAGAAAGGGTTAATCCCACACTATGGGTGGTGGAAATCCCACCACCCAGGCCGTGCTGGGCATGCTCCAACTGCTGCCTCAGTATAAAATGGAGCAACCAAGCTCATTCTGGGCTGACTGCTGGAGGGGAAATGCCAGCTGAAGAGCCGCCACAGCCCTCGCCTGCAAGAGCCAGAGACCCTGTGAGCTGGATTGGAGGCCTGGAGCCCAAGGAACGCTGGAGAACCACCCACACTGAGGAGCTCAGAGACCCTGACGCAGGGCCACCCAGAGGATTCAGGGGGCCTGGGGCAAAGCGGGGGAGCTGCAGCGCTTGTACTCACCCAGCGGTGGTCTGGGTCTTCGGCGGCATTTCGGCGGCAGGTGGCCCTTCAGTCGCTCCGCGTCTTTGGCAGCAATGAAGGGCCCCCTGCCGCTGAAATGCCACTGAAGACCCAGAGTGACTGAAGGGCTCCCCGCCACTGAAATGCCGCCAAAGACCCAGACTGCCGCCGGGCCAAGGCTCGTGGGGCCCCTGCGGGGCCTGGGACAAATTGGCCCATTTGCCCCACCCCTGGGCAGCCCTGCCCTGACGCCACCCAGACAGCAGAGTCTGGAACTATGGTAGGAAGTGACCCAGGGAGGGTGAGCAAATGGTATCTCCCGCCAGAGTGAGGTCAGTATGTTTCAGTGGGATTCCCTGCTGACCCTGTGACGGACTGCTCCGTCACTGTTAGGGCCCTGGGTCGGAGCCCGGTGGAGTTGGACAGGCCCGGGCCTCCCTACCTGAGCTGTCACACACACACCCTGGTAGCAGCCCCCACCTTTCCCCGCCATATTGACTCTAGCCATTAGGCTGCACTGCCCTCCATCCAAGGGCTGCCATATTGACTCTGCGCTCGCCCAAGGACCGCCGGGGAGATTCACTGCAGTGATATCACCACCCTGCCTTGCCCCAAAGCGGGATGGGGTATGCATACATTGTGACAGGCCTCTACAGAGTGCTCAGATGTTACATCACTGTCTCCTGTCCAACCATGGATTTACTTACTACAGCCCCATATTTAAAACATGAACTGAACACATTCCCTTATATTCTCCACAACCTGTTAGGAGATTTCAAATTAATACTGATATGCTTCATTTTTGTATTTATTATTTATATCCAGGGAGGAGGGAGAATCAGGGACTGAGCGCCCTTTTCTCTGCCCCACCTCTGTGCCTTACAATGCAATCCAATCTGTAACAAGCACGCTATTCTGGAACCGAGTTTGGTGGAGAAAAAAGTCCGCATTCAATGTTCTAATTTCAAACTCCCCAAAGTGGGCTTTGACACAAAGTGCAAGGGAAAAAATGCTGACTGACAGGGTAAAGGAGATAATAGATGCTATAGAAAAAGATGTTCATCGTGAGTAATTTAAATATTGGTAGGTGTATGTAGTAAATGGACTGGATATGCAGGGATGTCCCTAAACATCCATTAACCCTGCCAGTGCACCCCTTTGGGAAACAGTAGTGAGAGTGGGTGTAGTTTTCACAATTTTGTGAAAGGTACAAATGCTTCCTATTTTATAGTCTCAAGGGCCTAATGGAATCCCTGACTGGGAACTTAAGAGTTTAGCAAGTTCTCTCTTTCCACTCTGAAATAAGCTAATGGTATACATATAAAGTGATGGCACTTTCTGGGCCAGTTAAGTCTTTCAACTTTCACCCCCTTCTAATTTCTTTATAAGAAGCTTTTATGTGTTCCTTTGGGTGGAAGGGTGAATGCACTAAAGCCACTTCATATTTACAGTTGTTCCTCCAGTTCAAGAATGATTTAACTCGTACACAAAACTACCATTGATTTTACAGTGGTTTAATTAGACAGTAGCAGTTTTTGATAACTTTGTCAGGCTCTTTCGATTGTATGCCTAGTATTTGGATATTGCTTTCTCTATTATTTAGAGGATTTTGTAAGTACACAAAGATATCAGAATATCTTCCTGTAAAAAAAAAATACAGGTGTCCCTATATCACTATTGTCCCTAAACAAGGAAAAAAGTATATATAACCATAAATAGACCTATGGCACTTAACATGTCACTATACTAACTTGCGTTGCTATGTTTCGTTTTCCAGAAAAAGCCCACTCACATGGATACAAGACTACTAACCCTCACCATATATTTGCTTAGTAAGTTCACTGCAATGTAAATACAAAAACCTCACAACGCAAACTGCAATCCGTCTCATAACTGTTCTTGCCATGCAAATTCTTTCCCACTAGACAGAGAGCTTTCAGAATTAAACATTGTCTCCACTCTGTTGTTTAGTCTTTCAAATGAAAGATGCTGGATTGACAGGCCTGGTGATTTAAATCTTCTATTTATCCTCAAAACAGAAAAAGGATGACCAGCAGCAAGGTATTCGGGTTCATGCAACTCATGCAAAATACCTCATCTCTGATCTGGAAGGCAATTTGCTCTACATCAGGGGTTCCCAAACTTGGGTTGTGGCTTGTTCAGGGTAAGCCCGTGGCAGGCCGCAAGATGCTTTGTTTACCTGAGTGTCCGCAGGTACAGTCGCTCGCAGCTCCCAGTGGCTGCAGTTCACCGTTCGTGGCCAACTGAAGCTGCAGGAAGTGGCGCGGGGGTGGGCCACCGCTTCCTGCAGCTCCCATTGGCCGGGAACAGCAAACCGCGGCCACTGGGAGCTGCAAGTGGCTGTACCTGTGGACACTCAGGTAAACAAAGCCTCTCACGGCCTGCCAAGGGCTTACCCTGAACAAGCCGTGAACCAAGTTTCGGAACCCCTGCTCTACATGTTTGTTTAATTCTTGACCTCTCTGCTGAGACTGCCAACAAAAAGGGCAACACTTGTGAAGTGAATAGCTATGCGTCATTGGAATAAGAGTTAATGTAAGGAGTAGGTTCTCTAGGCCAGCAAACAGTTAAACAACAATTTATCTTTCAAACTAGTGAGCCACAGTGTAAATAAAATACTCCATTTCCCATTATCAGTCTCCTGAGCCATATAGTCCCCCCCTATTGTCTCATATGTAACAAAAGTAAATTATAAACTAGAGTGTGCAATTGTGCTTGATTAGAGTTAGTCAAGAAAGGACACAAACTACAATACTATGGTGGTAGATTCCTAAAGATACACTTAATTACATTATAAAAGATTGAAGCAATATCACAAACCATTGTCTGGTATCAGAATTACAGAGTCATAGCTGGCTTGCATAATTATTGGTGTATAGATGGCAAATCAAGATTAGAGGATTCTGAAAACTGCTTACATGTTTTTGTCTTGTTTTCCATGCTAAACTGGAATGTCTGTGACAAATTTTTTAGACTATAGGGCTTGGGTTTTGTGATCCCACTGGAGTGTTGAATGAGGAGTGAACTTTGGAAGTGGAGTAATTACTCCAGAATACAGTCACATTTATTCAGAATAGAATGTCCACTCAGGGGAGTTGTACCAGCATAGCTGTAGCAGAATAATTATAGACTTTATCTTTAACCTATTCCATATCTGGGTGAGCAATTATAGACGTGTCTACAAAGTAAGATAAAGTCAAGTAACATCACAGAAATGAAACTTACTAGAGAAATACCTAGTCTAGGTTTTGCTGGAGAATTTCAGCCCAGTTATATTTTTAGTTCTTATTAAATTTCCACAAAGTCAGAGCTATGCTACAAGAGATTTAAACACTTAAATAGCCAAATCAAACAGAATGGGCTTTAGGTTCTCTCTCCTACAATTCCCAGCTGTGGGTGTAATGGCAATCTGAGGACTGCATTAGCTCAGACTGAGACTTTGTGTCTTCAAGGTCAGACAATTAAATGGGTAAATTAGACAATCATATCCGTTATTTTAAAAGCTCTGAACTGGGCTGTCAGTGTGTTTGTAGGAGTTATGTAAGCCACATACAGCATTAAAAACAAGCAGCCATCCCTTATTTTAACAAGCATTGGAGGAAAATTTAATCTTTATTAGCAACTGTAATTGATTAACTGGATGGATTAACCTATTATGGTTATCTGGTGGACAGGTTGAGAGCTAGGACTGGATTTAGCACTGAAGGAGAAACTGCCCTCAACTTACATACCTCCTTTTATCATCATTTACTATTTATATTACAATAGTACCAAGAGGCCCCAGAGAGAATCAGAGACCCACTTTGCTAGATGCTGTACAAGCGCATACAAAGACACTGCTTGCACAAGAACAGCTTACAATCTAAACTATATATATAATTTAGGACAGGTCAATTAAAGTGTAGATGTTAGTCACACTTTAAAAAAAAGTTCCCTGTTTCCCTGGACATATGCTATTGCCCCTCTTCCCACATGTTCTCTTAAGGCCTGATCCAAAGTCAATTGAAGTCAATGCAAACATTGACAATGGGCTTTTAATCAGGTTCTCAGACATGATGGACTGGGTAATAGGTAGGTACTTTTTTCTTTTTAAACTGTTAACACTTAGAGTTTTCAGAAGATTTCAGCCATTCTATACAATAGGTAGAAGCAGCAAAAAGTTTTCACAAATATTTATCATTGAAAATTTTTGACAAACTTGAGTAACATAAAAACCTGAAAGCATAGTAGGCCTGATTCCAATCTCACTTTCACTGTAAATTAGGAATAACTCCACTGAAGTGAATGGAGTTCCACTTTGTAAACTCAGAATAAATATGAGCAGACACACTGACTTTACAACGGCATCCCTCTACATCACAAGTTCAGCCACATTAAGAAAACATCTAAAAATGGCCACGTATGGTTGTTCCATGGGTGTCTTTGTTGAAAGACTAGTCATTTAGGGACAAATTCTGCAACGGAGGTGCAAAACAGATATAAAATGAGAAAAGGAGTAAATCCAAGATGCTATTCTGCTGTGTTGGTGTAATCCCTGGTGAAACAGCAGGACAAACTGCAATACAGTCTGAGTGATGGGCCAGATTTACTGCACCAATGTGGCTAGCAAATCCCCAGAGGAAAATCACTCTGGGACAGAGTACATGCTACAGTTTAGTAGCACAGTTTAGGCCAGTCACAAGAACCTAGACTCAGAAGGAAATTCACACCCCTTGCTGTTTCTTTCTACATCCATATCTGCTGTGCTTTGATGGCATATCTTATTAGCAACTTTGGAGCTCCTGCCAGGTAATCAGTGGAGAGCTAGTCATGACACAGCAGCTGTATATAGTGCTACAAAGGAACCCTACTACTCATGGCAATATAGCTCTGGTATTACTATAGCCACTCCGGTTCATGGGGTATTCCTTCCTTGTGAATGTCCATTGACTGGTGGCACAACTTTAAGCCTGGCAAGGCATTTTGTTCCAAATGGTGACTTCTGTGACACTGGGAGCTTTGTGTGCTGCCCTATACAGTGAGCACAGAGGCTGTTTTAGTGACATGATCCTACTAGTCACTTTTAGCTATGTGACTTTTCTTAAATATATTAATCCCACACAGGCACATGCGTGCACACACATATATCAAAACAGCCTAGTACTTCCTTTTTTCAAATAGGAATGCCTATTGAAAAGGTTTCCACAATCTTACATGTCAAACCAACTAAGCAAGGAGCAGTTTCCAATTTCAATTGCCCCCACACAATCCTATTTGTGCTGTTTCTGAGTAAAATATTTCAAAATAAAGGAAACCAAATTAAATGTATGAACCTGTGTAAATATAAATCCCTTCAGAACAAGAAGGCAGCAAAAAGTGGACGGCTAATTGTTGCCTCTGGCACTCAGAGCTCCGATGGAACGGAGCGAGATGGGACCACCGGTACGCCTCTGGCGTGATAGTACGCCCAAGGTGACTAGAATGACCACTGATAGGTTTCCTGGAAGACTCTGGAGGGCACATCAGAAACAGAGTACTGCGTATATGAAGTGTCCCATGGGACAACACTGATGCGTGGCTGGATGGCCCTGGAGGAGCTGAAAAGCCCTTGGTAGCGTCTCCCTCTCTAACTGACATCGCTCGACGCGGCACCGGGGATCGGTACCGGGAGACATACCGGGAACGGGACCTGCTACCGGAGCTGTGCCGGGCGGTCGACCGAGAGCGCGAGGCTCGATGTTCGGGAGTGGCTACGGGCGTCCCGGTGCCTGGGGCGGTGCCGGGAGCTGGAACGGTGCTGAGTGTACCGGACCGGAGAACGGGACGCTGACCGGTGCCGTGAGTACTACTGGTACCGAAATGGAGAACGGTGCCGAGACTGCGAGTGGCGTCGGGACCTCGATTGGTGATAGGACCGAGAACATCTGCGGGACCGCGATCATGAACGGTGCCGCTCTGCGGTGCCGACAGAGGGTGGTCTGATCAAGACAGGCTTGCCGATCGACTATGTAACGCATACCGGCGGTGCCGGGGGTTGAGGCAGCGCAGGCTCTGCCCTTGCCATCAACTCCCTCGCTATGGAAATGTTTCCAGCGTGGAGGGAATAATGAGCTCAACCACAGCTCGCACCGGGGAGCGTTCAGGTGCCGGACTCGACGGCTCTTGCGTGGCCGGAGTCTACGGTGCTGATACTGTCGGTGCCGCAGCAGGTACAGGTGCCGGCAGTGCGACGTAGTAGAGCGCTCGGGCTGCGGAGCAGGCGGCTCGGACGCAGTGTCATAGCGAGCTCGACCACGGTTCATACCGGGGAGCTTTCCAGCACCGGACTCGACGGCTCTTGCCTGGCCGGAGTTAATGGTGCGGATATTGTCGGTGCCGCGGCAGACATCGGTGCCGGGCGATCCGACTGAGCATAGCGCTCGGCTGCGGAGCAGGCGGCTCGGACGCAGCAAGGATATTGTGCCTCTTCATCCTCCAGGAGAGGGATCCATGCCGAGGAGACGTCGGAGCCCGTGACGGTCAGTGCCGAGAGGTCTTGGTGGTACCGGCGATCCGGTGCCGAGGGAGCGCTCCTTGAAGACTAACCAGCGCTCGGCGCCGAGAGCGGAGGAGCAAGAGCTGCCTCCCTCAGGAGCTGTTTGAGACGAAAGTCCCGCTCCCTTTTGTTCTCGGATTAAAGGCCTCACAAATGTGGCACTTATCTGTGAGGTGAGATCCCTCGAGGCACTTAGGAGAGGATCTCTTGTCGGCAGCGGCTTGCGGCCGGCCGAGCCTTATAAAACCCTGTGGACCAGGCATCGGACCCGGCACCGGGTGAGGGGAAGCGGATAAATCCCGAACCCCTGTGAAATAAATACACTATACTATACTACAAACAAATAAAGTTAACTACAACTATAAACATCTGAACTATATATTTAACGAGAGAAACTACGAATAGCTAGGGAAGTGGAGGTCAGCTCCACTGTTCCAACGACCGACACGGGCGGTAAGAAGGAAGTGAGGGGCGGATGGGTCGGCAGGGGTATATATCCTGCGCCATAGCAGCGCCACTCCAGGAGGCGCCCAGCCGACCCACCGAGTGTTGCTAGGGTAAAAATCTTCCGACGGACGTGCATGCGGCGCGCACACACCTAACTGGAATGCATAGGAGCAATCACTCGAAGAAGAAGTGATAAAAACATCACAGTTCACATCTGTATTGAGAAACAGATGAGAAGTCAGCAATTTTGAGTTAATCAGAGGAATGTTCATCAGTATGTTCAGTGTCTGAAACTGTCAGCAAAGTTTCTAAGGGTACAGCTTCTCATGCTGAAATGCAGGGATGATTACTGTACTAACAGGAGACAAGAGCAAATCCAGACCAGAACAACCCCCACATAGTTTCTGCCTCTGGGAATGCCTGGCTTTAAACTACTAAAATAATAACGGATAATATCAGGCTATGTTTCCAAGATTAAAGTAATAGAGGATGAATTTTAAAAACACAGTATCAGAAGTCACATTCTTGAGTAATCAGGAATTTATCTAACTTTGGCTTGCTGAGCTTAATGCTGTGTATGACCAGTGCAAATACAACATAAAAGACTCTGTATCATTCTGGGTGAAGTTCACCCAGGGCAGAGGGCTGGTACAAGTTGATTATTCAACTTTCTAGATATTTAAAGAGATATCTGAAAAAATATTTTTATTTTTGGGGATTTCTCCTTTATCATCATTATAATACTTCAATTTTTCCAGTGAGTTCAAACCCTGGTTATTTTGCTTTTTTAATCAAAGAGGAAGGATGATCTTGCGTAAAAGCAAAGGAATAGAAGTCAACAGGAAATCAAGACAAGAAGGAAATGTAAAGTGGAGATAATACTTCCATGTCACTGGGTGTTATGAGGTTAAATTAACTGATAGCTGCAAAGTGCTTGAATCCCCAGGTGGAAAGTGCTGCTGATACAAAATCCCCCTCCCCCACAACACACTTTGTGATGTTTAAAATGGGTCTTTTCTGTTGGCAAATGGGTTGGAATTGGATAAGGAATTGATTTGTGCAGTAATTTGGGACTATTTCAGCATTACTTACTAGTACTAAATACAGTTATGTCCTCATTTGCCATACAGCCTTTTATTAATCCAAAGTTAAAATTTTATAATGCTGGACAGTTCTTAAAAGACAGTGGAATGTGTATGCACATCTTTATAGGAATACTGTATCTGAAAGCATTAGATCTGTGAATGAGATTTTAGGGTACAATGTGTATTACATTACTATAGGTATGAATAGGTTAGAGTTGTTCCTTCAGAGTTGTTCCTCTTACACAACACTTTATTTGATTATGCTGCAACCTGCTGCACTTAATTCAATGATACAAGATATATAAATTCATCTCACAATAAGGTAGGTCATTAGGGTTTGTTGAATAAAGATTTGAGAAGCAGGGTGAAAGCAGCAGCCATCTATAAATATTGTGAATGTATTTCAGTATAAATGTCTTTTGGAGACAAAAAAGGCTAAAGGAAAATTTGTACCCAGTATTTCAAGTCTTATTCATGAGAGTACGGCCATGTCTACGCTACACATTTCTGCTGGCATAGCTCTATTGGTCAAGGGTATAAAGAGGTGTGATCCTTGACCAACAAAGCTATGTTGGCAAAAACTGTTAGTTTAGATGCAGTTTTACCAGCAAAACTAAGCTTTTGTCAGTACAGTTAACTTTGCTGGCAGTAGAGGCTGGAATAAGCTATACGAGTAAAAGCACAGTTTTGCCAGTTGCATGCATATGAGACACCTTTTGTTGGTATAGCATACTGGTATAGTGATACAGGCAACGTGCTCCTAGTGTAGAGAGCCTCTGTGGTGGATATTGTAACCCTATGCAGTACCTTTGGGACCATTATTGAATTTATGAAAGGTTTACAGTTGTGTTCTACTCCATGAGGGAGGGTTACTACAGCTCCTCCAGGAATTAAAACCAATGGGGCGTGATTACCTCTGGGACTAAAAGTACCACCTTCTGAGTTGGTTTGCATATACTGGTTCAAACTGGGTTTTCCAAAGATCAAGACACAAAGAAGGGGCTTTGGGTATAAGAGGCTGAGTTTAAACAGAGTCAGGGGCTTCTTTTTGATTCAGCAAACAGGAAGGGCCTTATGCCCAAGGAAAGGCCTCAACCCTTGCTGAAGGGGATATTGGCCTACCAGACTCCCCAGGTAGAAGAGGAGGTGATTTCTGGTATGTTTAGTAAGCTTGTAAATCCATCTAATTTTTTTGTATTTTCTCTGTATGCTTTTTTATTCTGAATAAATGTAATCTGCTGAGAAAGACATGTGTGGTAACTTATAAACTGCCAGCAATACACTGGTCCTAGCCCTTGGAGAGAAAGCAAAGCACAGGCGCTCACCTTTAGGTAGACTGGATGCCTGGGACATTGCTGTGTATGGCAGGGGACTATGGAGCTTCAAACCCCCATTCAGAAGGGAGTGGGATGTGGGTCCCAGAGACAAGTGATGGCTAGAGACCTGACTGGGCACTCCTGGAATGGACAAAGGATGGAGGAATACCAATACAGTTACCCTGAAACTGACAGACTCTATTAGTAGGATTATTCACACTAACAACTAACTACTACTCAACAAGAGGAAGGGTTACAGAATTAGGAGCATTGCCTGTAGCACAGGTGAAGCTGAAATTGTGCAGGTGAAGTGGTATAGGCTCAGCCTTCTCAGGAAACTATGCTTTACAGTTGTGGTGTGCCAATAGCAGAGAAGAAATGTAATGGATCTTTAATATCTATTCCAATTATTCTAAGAGAAGGCCAAAGTGTTAAACACACTAGTTTAAGTGTTATAAAGATTTTGCATGGAAAACAGTTTCAAAGCCCCATCTGCCCTAGGTAATGGATCTATTACCATTACTGGTGTCAGTGTATGGATTCTATTTGTGTTAGTAATTTTGTATGAAGTTTGTGTACGAAGTGGATGGTGTTGAAACTGTTTTGCTCTCCACTGCCAGGTCTGTGCCATTTCCTCAGTGGCTGGTAGGGGAACCCAGGCCTGCCCTCTACTCCGGGTTCCAGCTCAGGGATCCTCTCCTCAGCAGCCAATGTCTGCACACAATCCTATACCTTGCGGCTCTCCCCCTGAACCTTTCCCACCTATCTAGCTATCCCCACTCTCTGGCTTTGTTAGCCACATGCCTCCCTTCTCTCAGGGAGTGATTGCAGACTACTTCCCTGCAATTCCCTCTGTGCTCAGCTCCTGGGCTTTATACAGGCCTCCAGCTGAGCCTCATCTAATTAATCTCTGCTCCTTGGCTCCTCCTCCAAGTGCAGCCTGGATAGTTAATTGGCCTGCCTAACCATCTTCACCCCTGGAGGCCCTGTGCAGGACACATCTCTGGGCATATTAATACAAAAGATAATGATAATGCAACATAAATGGTCATTCTATAGAAGGAATGTGACCTGTCATTGACAAAAGTTGTCAATAAAGGTTTTCCTGTTGGTCCCACTCACCTGGTGTGGACTACATTCCACCAGGGTGGTTTTATCCCATCTATACTAACAGATAAACGGTTTTCAATATTAGTTGAGGGGAGACGAGGGTCACTCTGTGCTGATGATTGTCAGAAATGGGTCATTTTCCCACCTCAGACAGGGCCTAAGATTCAGTACCACAGCCAGGATTTATTGGACCGAGGACATGATATTGAAATAGTGGCCTTGGTATCACACCTTGTTCTCTTTGAGGTGCAACCACTCCCTCAAACGAGACAGGAAAGGAGCAGCCCTAGTACCCCCCAGAACACAGGGACTCAAATTCTATATGCCATTAGACAACGAGCAGTGAAAAGGGCAGTGGGGCAAAAGCTCCTTGTTTCCTTTCCCATCCACAGCCCTTCCCCTGCATGGCACTGTAAAGGTCAGGCAGAGTTTGTCCTCACATTAGTACGAAGCTTTACTTCAGTGTCTTCGCTTTCATATTCACAGTGAAAAGTCTGACTTCACATTTTTTCTACTGATTTCTGACCTGGGGAGTTTTAAGACAGATATGTGTAAGATAGCACTTGAGTGATTTTTTTTTTCTACATAACTTAACATTAGAATTATCTTCTGTAATCAGTACATCTTATATATGATAACTGCAGACTACTACTGCTTATATTATTACTTCCTGGAAATTCTACTGTCTGATCAATAGTTTTCACAAAGCCTTCGCAAGAAGACAGATCTTTAGTGGCTCTAAGCACCCCTTGCTCCCACTGATTTCAATAGGAGTTGCAGGTGCTTGGCCCATCAAGAATCGGGCAACAGATCTAAACTTATTTGCTAAACATTACAAAATGGCAAATAAAACCTCTACATCCTGTTTAATGGTTGAGATTCCCTGAAATATGCAACACAGAATGAAAATCTGGAGTGTATACATGAGTATGCACCAGATTTCGCATACCTTCTCCGTGCTGAATAGCCTTCATTCCAATGTAAGCATGTAAGAGGGCAAAAGGTCATCCTCCTGACTAGGGAATGCAGCTCAGCCGTGAGTTATGGTAACTGTCTGTCTGTGTTTCATCCATACTTAAAAATATAGGGTGACATCCTAGCCCCATTGAAATCAGTGGTAAAACTCTCATAAACCTCAATCATTCAAAAACCATGAGACAGGCTTAAAATCATGAGATTTTAAAAAATAAATATATTTGGGAATCTTTTTATTTGCTCTTTGAGCCTTTAGGATACACTCAGGTCACATTTTCAAGCTTTTCTTTGTAAACCTAGAAACACACTTCCTTTTTTAAATGAAAACTGAGATTCAAGGAACTGGGGAGGGGGGAGTTAAAAAAACCACTGCATTTTGCAAGGCTTCTGATAAAATTGTAGGAACTGGCAACTCTGTGAAATTTTTGCTTTTTCCTAAAAGCGGATGGCCTTTTGCATCTTGCCTCACAGTAGACGCAAAGGGTCAAATTCTGACCTGGCACTGACACTCTGAGCTGCATATGACAATCTTCAGAAGTTCAAGAGCCGGCGCGCACCTGCCGGGACTCACGTCTTTAGCCCTGCAGGAGGTGCCTGACAGAGCTCTGGAGTCCCCTCTGCACTGGGCAGTCTGGTACGTGGAGATGGGGGCTCCATAAGCCACACTTTAACAGTATGTGGCTTTGAGCTACAGTTTGGCCACCCCTCCCATATATCCATGTAGCTCATATCTGTATCTATATAAAAATCTGCCACTCTTTCTTATCCCCCAGTATTGGCCCCTTGTAATCAGAGGTGTGTGAAACTTTGGAACAAACGGCAGGATGGTAATTTATTTTTATGCTTCATTACAAATTCAAAACTTTGGCCAGGTGAGACAAATTTCTTGAGTGCATGTGGGCTGATTTGTGGTTATTGGTGACATATGCACAAATAATTGCTTTACATAATTTACATCTGAAACCAGGTAAAGCTGTGAATTGGGCTGAGTTGTACTTTGTGATGTTGGTCCATTCAAACCCCAGACTCAAACATTCAGGAGGTATAAACCCCATCTGGAACCTCCCCAAAAAAACCCCAAAACTGGAAAAAATGTTTTGCATGAGATCAAGCGCATAGGGGTTTGCACAACCCTACTTGGGATGAATTTGTGAAGGTGTACCATTATTGCCATCTATTGGAAATAATTTCCTGCTCATATAAGATATCAGAACAACTAGAGGAATTGTTCTTATTCAGCAAATTAGAATCTTGTAGCTTTTGAAAATGAAAGTTTTCTGTGCATAGGTGCTGGAGGTCCTGCTGCACCCCCTGGCTTGAAGGGGTTTCCATCATCTACAGAGGTCACACTTTGGCTCAGTGGCTCTCAGCACCCCTGCTATACACATTGTTCCAGCATCTCTGTTTCTATGTAAACTCTCATGCCTTCCCATGATGATAATCTGATATGGACCATTCCATGAACTGTCCTACCAACATTCCCCCCCCCCTTTTTTTTTAATATTTAAGTATTTATATAGCACTCATCACCATAGTATTTGAATACTTCTCAAGTGTTTATGGAGTTGGTCTCATATCATCTCTGGAAAGGAGGAACATATTATACCCGTTTTACAGATGAGGTGCTGAGAAGATAAGTAACTTGTACAAAATCATGTAGAAGCCTGTAACCATGTCTCATTGGATCCAAATCTTCTGAGTCCTAGTTAAGAGCCCTAACCACAAGCCTATCCGTGCTCTGACTACATCGTCCTGACTTCTCTCTCCATCTCTTTTTCTGACTAGGACTGCTTACTTCTCTGCCTCACTTTTTTATTTTTATTTTTTTTTAAACTCAGCCTTAGAAACAGAAGTTCTTTATGCTGCATGTGGATACTAGATATCCTGTTGCACTTTCCTTCCTGCATGGCACCCTACTTTATTTTGCAGTGACCCCTCTGGCTGTGGCATTTCAGTATTGTATTTATTTGGAGATCTGAAAAGTGCCAAATAAAATGTAAAATAGCAGCAATGCTATATATAGAAAATACTATCAAATGAGAAAGCGTATGTAGATTTTATGGTATGAAGCTGACTTCCTCTGTAATCAAAGTTGAATTTGACAAAGTCTAATGCTTGGAGTCTGTGGTAGAGAGAGAGGAGAGAAAAGGAAGGAGAGAAGAAAGAGGAGGTCAGCATCTGTATATGTTTACAAAACATTTCAGTTTTAATTGCCTTTTACTTGCAGGCTCAGCACATAAAATCTTTTAAACAGTCAGTTCTGTTTTGTAATTTAAAAATAAGTATTTAAAGACCAAGCTAAATTCAACCACCCTGTGTTGCATCATAATTAATCTAATCTATTTTAAGGTGCTTACATAGCTCATAATTTAAAATTATTAATCAGCACCAGCCACAAAGTCTAATTTTTCTTCACTGTTTTAGATTAAATTTCAGCATTGTATCCCACTATGCAGCTGCACTTTTCCAGCAGAAAGCTTGCATTCTTTAACTCTGTATAACATTTTTATTGTATATGTGGGATTAGATTGTCTTCTGCAATAAATTCTTTGATTACAAGATTATGACCTTGTAAATTCATTGGTCTGTGTATTAATTTGAAGAGAAGTTTATATGGAGAAGTCTTTTTCCTTTGGTTATAGAAAAGAGCCATTTATGTGAAGTTTTTACGCTCCCTTAAACTTTTATTTTCATTCAACTTTCCTTACAGTTTTGCTATAAGGAATGGAAATTAAGAGCATAAGAATGGCCATACTGGATCAGACCAGTGATTCATCTTGCCCAGTATCCTGTCTTCTGACAGTGGCCAGTGCCAGAGACTTCGGAAGGATTGAACAGAACAGGGCAATTTAGTGAGTAACTTTGGCCACCCCGATACATGGTGCAGAAAGGTGTTTCTACCACCTTGAAATCCAGGTACTAAATAAAAGAACACTGCAAAACCAGGCCTGTTTGAATGACTTTCTCCCCTCTCCTTTCCAGTTTGAGACCCTACACCTGCTGCAACCCCCCAGGGGCATATGGCCCCAGAACTGGCCAGTACCAGAGGAAAGGTGGAAATGCTGTCATGCACATGAGGGTCCAGCATTTGTTCCTTTACCGCCCCACCCCTTGATGGGACCAGCAGATGAACTGAACCGCGATTTTGTGCCCCTCTCTGGAAGGAAGGGGCTTGGGGCGGGGGGTGCCACCGAAGCACAGGCTACAGACTCCCGAGGTGCGATCCCATCCTTCCTGAAGGCCCGGCCAGCGAGCCCTTCCCCCGAGGCAGCCTGCTGCGTGCTCGGGGTAGAGCAGGGGAAGGGGTCAGGCTAGGTCAGAACAGCGGAGCTCCCCGGACTGTGCTGCCCTCTTCCGCCAGGCAGGGAGGAAATAAAAAGCGGGTTCAGGGAGAAGCGTCGCCGCCTCCCCACCCCCGGCTCTCCCAGGAACTGGGGTTTCACTTCTCTGCCCGCCTCTGTATTGCACCATTCGCAGCAGCACAAGCAGCTTCCGCGGTTCAGCCCGCAGCGCAGCAGCGCCGGGGCCCCCGCCTCGGTCGCTCTGTCCCCTGACCCCGGGCACCTGGCCTAGGGGAGCGGCTCAGAGCTCCGCACCTCCGTGCGGCAGGCGCAGCAACTGAATCACCGCCCGTGACTCATCCCTCAGCCCGCCCCGTCTGGCTCCCTGGCCCGGCGATAAATAGCGTCAACTCCGCCTCCTTGGCAGACTCCGCTCCGGCAGCAGCAGCCGCTACGCTCCTGGTACCTGCCTCGCACCGCTCCGGCCGGATCCCCGCTCCCTTCTCCGCTGCCGAGGGCGCAGGACGCGACGCGACGCGACACGAGGGATGGCGAGCGCTTGGGACGCCTTAGCAGCAGCCTGGAGCCGGGCGCTGCTCCTGGCCGCGCTGCTCTCCCGGTTGGAGCCCTGCTCAGGTGCGTGCTGCTGCCCCGGGGCTGCGTGCCCAGCGCCACCAGGTGCCTTCGGGGCTGCCTGCACCGGTCCCAGGTTACTGTACGGAGCTGCCTCTCTGCGGCTTGTCCCAGCGTGGAGCCAGTCTGCCTGCGCTGCGCCGGCCCGAGGGGCTGCCCGCGGCAGGGGACAAGGGGCACACGGAGATACGTGTGGGACATGCTGCTCCGGGGGTGGGGGGTGTAAAGACTGGCGAAGGGATAGTTCAGTGGTTTGAGCATTAGCCTACTAAACCCAGGGTGGTGAGTTCAGCCCTTGAGGGGGCCATCTGGGGATTGGTCCTGCTTTGAGCAGCGGGTTGGACTAGATGACCTCCTGAGGTCCCTTCCACCCCTGATATTCTGTGACAGTGTCTGGAATGGAGCCTGGGTATGCCAATGGAGAAGTGAGGTTGCAGGAGGGATTTTGAGGATAAAACATAACCCAGGAGCCCTCAGTGAGGGAGCATCCTGTGTGGCACAAGGTGCTGTAACTGGTTTGGTTCCTGCACCTGGCATGATCAGTGGCCAGAAACCCCATACAAGTTTTCTGTAGCTAAAGGGGCAAGAGTTACTTTGTTGTGTTGGAATTCCCCATCATCTAACTTGGCTTGCCTCCTTTGCTGGGGATGTTTGGTGGGAGCTATGTACTTGGGGCCAGACCCCGCAAATGGACCACATGCCTCCATGAAACACCAGTGAAATCAACAGGGTTCTGCTGAAATCTAAACTGATGCCAGCGGAGCCCATGAGCGATTTGTGATTGGAAATGGTTGAAAATTAAGAAATTAATACTAGAGTAAACAATAATACAATACATGCACTTATTTTTCTTGACTGATTTTTATTTATGCACAGAACACTATAAACACGTTTACATAAACATAACTATTTAACTGATTAGACACTTTTATAGAATGAAATTGTGCATTTATTTTAGTATGCAATTTGCTTGTCTGTGTGCTTTTTAAAAGAAATACAAATAATATACAATTACTATGGCTGAGAATTCATCTGAATAAAAATCAGGAAATTCAGTTATTGGATTCCACAGCAACTATAACTGTAGATGAATTTTACCTATACTGTATATGGTAAATATGAATGTCAAATATTATGCAAGTATCAGAGGGGTAGCCGTGTTAGTCTGGCACATCCGACGAAGTGGGTATTCACCCACTACGAAAGCTCATGCTGCAAAACGTCTGTTAGTCTATAAGGTGCCACAGGATTCTTTGCAAATATTATGCAAAATCTCACATTTTCTTCAAGTCTTTGCAAACTCATTATAAAGTGCTTGTGTTGGCTTAAACAGCAGAAGGAAACACTAGAAGCAAGCACAATTCTGAATTGTTCCTAGATGTATCAAATGGTCTTTCTGCACATTTGATTTGGTGGCCAGGGAAACAACTATGCTGAATTACAAAAGATTCAGATCACCAAGGGGAAGAAGAGGAACTTTCTTCCCACATTCAGCATTAAAAAGGAATTTCCCATGGCAGAAGTAAAATAAGTATGATTTCTGTGAATTATTTCTCACAAACAGAATTTTATTATAATCACAGATACTTACTTAGAGAAATCTCTCTTCTGCTAAATAGGGAATCTAATCAATTTAGAGCTCCACACAGTGTGACTCATAACTTCTTTTTTTTTTTGTCTCTAAAGGTAATTCAGAACTGTCAACAGCAGTTAATATAACTTGGTCATCAATCAATTTCAAAACAATACTACGGTGGCAACCTGTGCCAACCAACTATGTCTATACAGTAAAAATATCTGGGTAAGTAGATATAATTGTAAGTACGAGTGCCTGGTGTACCCCTGCCCTTCTCTCCATGCTCACTAGAAGTGAATGTAAATTTTAAAAAGACATTTGTGATTGAGGCAGAAAAAAGTGTAGTCACGGTAGAATATTTGAAATATCTTGAGTCTATGAATGTAATGCAGAGTGTACCTGATTCCTGGCTCTGATTCTGCTCGTTCTAGAAATAAAATGTACGCATCTAGATCCTGACACTGCGGTTTAAGTACAGGCCACCTGGTACTGGAAAACTTGGCCCAAAATATTTTGCAACATTACACCCATTCAAGAAGACTGTGTAGATTTGATCTTCTACATTTAAAAAAACACCATAGTTTTCATCTGTAAAACAATTCCCTCTTTTTAATGTTGAGAGAATTTTCAGAGATATGACTAATTTTATTCTAATTTAACTAATACATTAATCATTAAGTGGATCAGTATTACTTAATCTCACTGGGTAACCTTAAAAAAAATGACTCCTCCATGTAACTTCCTAGACTTATACCAATTCATGGTTTATAACATTAATGTTAGACTTCTACAAAACACTGGGCTAATAAAATCCAAGCACATATTAAGTGCCTAATTTTATTTTTTATTACAAAACTGACAAATATGAAATGCTCACTGTGCACAGAGTCTATGAATTAACATGAAAACAATGACTGAACATGCCCCAAAGAGAAACTGCATTATTAACCGTCTGCACATTTTTAGAAAGCATTGTACTGTAATAGTTTCTGGCATGTTCCAATGTCTACAACTGGAGGCTAAATTTCATGAGTAATGGGTGAAATACCCAATAACACTTGTGGATTTTTTTCTCTGTGCACATGGGGTGGGGTTAAACGTACTTTGCCATGTTCCTGACACTGGCTTTATAAAATCAATATAAAAACAAATGTTTAAGCAGAATGGCATAATGCAGTTTGGTTTTCAACCTATGGTCCATGGAACCCTGGGTGTCCGCAGACTGTCTTAAGATTTCTAAAGGGGTTCAGACCTCCATTTGAAATTTTTTAGGGGTTCACAAATGGAAAAAGGTTGAAAACCACTGATATAATGCAATCTAAAGGCCCAAGCCGACAGACACAAATGGACATAGGCCCCAATCCTGCATTGTGATCCAGGCACGTTTACTGCTGCACCCACACTGATTTCCATCTATCTTAGTGGTACACCATATGAGTGCAGCAGTCTGCTCACCTGACTTGCGGTGTAAGATCCAGACATTATGGAGTTAGGCATTAAGCGCTTTAAAAAAATCCCACTAGATAACGATTTTCTTCTTCAGGTGCCTAAATCTAGTCCTTTTACTTTTATTTGGCTCTTTTGTAGGGCTAAATTCTCATTGTATGTAATCGAACTGAATTGAATATGACTGTTTGTGCACGTAAGGCAAGCAGGATTTGGTCCTAATTCAAGAATATGTCTCAGATTTTCTTGCATGTAGTTTCATAGGCAGAAGCGTCTTTAACACAATTAGTTTCAATTAATGATTCACAAGAAAGCTAAAAATAGTATTTTAGTTGATTTAGACTTCCAAAAGGATGGAAACTTGAGAGAACTTCTAAACAATGTAAGTTTAAGTAACCTTTGTTACTTGCAATGAATGGGTGTGGCCTATATAGTTGTTAATTTTTAAACTGAAGACAGCTGTACAAGGAGATTTGTTAGTAAGTATTGTAGATCTCCACAGCTGTACTAATATGGACATAATTATTCTTAGCATAAGCACTGTTTGTTTTGTTTTTCAAATCTTGGAGCCTTAATTTTTACAAATTATATAGATAAATTAAGGGTCCAAAGATTTCAAAAACACAGTGCTTGTGCTAAGAATAATTGTAGGGCATTGTGTCTCAAATAGGATTTCATTTATGGGAATTTTTAAAAAGTTACTGTGCACCGGCGAGATGGGATTTTTCATGGGCAGAGAAAAAAGATAAAGATAACTTAACTTTAAAAGTTTGTGTCCTTTTTTGCTTCTTTATTGTGGATTTTAAAAAATCCGCAAAGATGGGTTATTGGTGTGTGGGTTTTTTTGTTTTTTTTTTGTTGTTTTTTTGTCCTGTTTATGAAGATCAGGTATTATCATCCCTGTCTTTTCTAGAGGACTCTGTAAACCACTTTGAAACTAATAGAATTATGACATCACAAGAAACTGAAATCTGAGCAAACTCCTATTTAATTAAAAATTCTGACAAACACGTGGAGGAAAATCCCTTTGTTAACATACACTCAACACTCCTGCCATTTCAACTGAACTACGTGAAAGCCCTCACACTTGTCCTTTGATTCTCCAGCAAAAACAGAGGAGGCCAGATTTGATATTTCTGCTCTTAAGCATATATAAGCTTAATTTTTTTGCTTCCTTTTTATATCATCAGGAAGCAAAAAGGGACAAAGACACTTTTTCCCATTTGCAAATATCTTTAAAAAAATCTGCTTGTTTTAATTTCTGAAAAATACACAAACTTTGCCATTTAGACACCCAGAGAAGTGTGTGTCATTTTTTGCAGTCAGTTATTATTTAATGTATCTGAACTGAAACTTTTATTCCTGTATGACTAGTACTGATTATGTTGTTACATGGTTTTAATTATGCCCAGGCCCATACCCATATGCAGAATATCTAGTAAACAAGTGACAACATTTGCTAGAATAGTCTCTTTTATGAACTATGTATAGTGTCCCTATCAGATCCCTCTCCTCCACATCCCTAACAGTGCATTCAAGATAGTTAGAGGTTCTTAAGTTACTTAGAGCCTTTGAAAATTTTACTCAAAAGCAATAATACATTTCCAGATATGTCCTAAAGAACCTCTAAGTCCCATTGTCTTCAGTCACTGAGGCATTTGTGAATATTTCACCTCTTACTGCTTTCTATACAGGGGGGAAAATGCCCGGTGTCAAAATTATTCAGAGTGGCAATTTCCTGCTAAATGTACAGACATGAAAATGTTATCAAATCAAAGCATACCCTGAAGAAAACATGTTTCCTTAATTATACATTGCATATTGACAGAGAAGGCAGATAGATTGGTTCATTGCGAGTTAAATTTTAGTTGCTTGATTCAACTTTTTAAACTATGAATCAAGCATGTTTGCATAGTATGGATTTTTACACTCAACTACGCAGACTATGGTTTACAGGTACAAGCATGATGTATTCAGAACACATTGTAAAAATTCTGGACTTTGACGATTACTGAGAACCATTTTATCCCAGGCATTGTATAGGACATGCATGAATGTATGCATATGCATGAAACTTTGTTCAGAAAGTGTTATATCAATATTTCATTCTTGGTTCCTTTCAGAATCAACTCAAACTGGGAAAAAGTGTGCGTCCACACAAAAGAAACAGAGTGTGATGTTACTGACAAACTGGAGAAGGTAAAAGACACCTATACTGCACACATAGTGTCTGAAATGCTTTCCGGGACAGAAGAGTTTGAGGAGCCGCCTTACGCAATCTCCCCAAAATTCACACCTTACAATCAGAGTAAGTAGGATTGCCTAGTAATGGTCTGTTATATCACATCCCATTTTTTCCTATCACCCCAATTAATTCAATGGGGCTTGGATTGAGCCTAGTTTTTCTGTTTAGGTTCTTGCTCTTGTGGTGCTTGACCACCTTTTAGCTGTAGCTGAAATCTTGCCCACTGCGGGGG
Organism: Mauremys reevesii; assembly: GCF_016161935.1. NCBI lineage: Eukaryota > Metazoa > Chordata > Testudines > Geoemydidae > Mauremys > Mauremys reevesii. Next base: position 74,773,759 of record NC_052630.1, read on the forward strand.
ACTTCATAAGACCTCATGCACCACTTTATCTCTTAACACAGGATTTAAGTGGTGCCTAGAGCTTTGCGTGAACCCCATGCACTGGGTTGAAATTTTATTAATATGCATTGACTGCGCCAGTCACTGTGTTACATAGGCACTGTGTTTAAACCTGGTAAAGTAGAGAGATTGTGTGTGGGGTATTTTGTTTTGTTGAGGTGGTAGTAGAGAATGTTGTGTGGAAAGGATATTTTGCAAATAAAGTTTTTACTATGCCTAGAATTAATTCTAAAAATGTTTTTATTAGCTACAATTGGGAAACCAGGGATTCAAACTTATGAACTAATTGACTCCAAGCTGAAAGTGTTGGTTGAAGATCCACTTACACCATACAGATTTCCCAATAAAAGCTTTAAAAGTATCAGAGATATTTTTAAAAATGACCTGGAATATACACTCTATTATTGGAAAGATCAAAGTACAGGAAAGGTAAGCCCTTATTTTCAACTTCCTATACCTCTGATTGTGTATGTTTTATAGTTACAAAACTTCTGTGCTATTAAGAGCTAACACTTTAAAAAGAATGTCTTGAAGAAAGTCTTTTTTTTTCTTTATACATAGAAAGAGGCAATGACAAAAAGTAATCAGTTTGAAATAAGCATTGACAAAGGGGAGAACTACTGCTTCTATGTACAGGCAACTATTCTCTCTCGCAGAGAGAACCGCAAAAGTCAGGAAAGCCAGATGAATTGTACCCGTCATCAGAGAGACGGCTTGGCTGGTATGTATCTGGTGAAACAAGTAAATAGACTGTTTTTCTTGCTGTCTCATGCATTTCAACAAAAAATTCTAATTCTCTGTATGAAACATTGAGGTATAGAAGTTTTATTGATTCCAGAATAAATGGCTTCCTGTTTAAATTACTATGGGCCGTTTTACCCCTCCCACATGGAAAACCCATGAGAAGAAATCTCCATGAGGTAACCCATCACTGAGATTTCTACCATATCACAAAATTGCCATTGACTTCAGTGGGAGCTGAGTTAGGCCAACACTGAGCACTTTTGAACATCCCACCTTTGTCCACCATACACAATTACCTGTTCACTTAAAAAAAAATGTTTTTCCTCTTTGGGTGGCCTGCATTGATGACTTTTCACTGAGATTTCAAATTGCCTCATCATTGGGCCTATATTTTTCTTGTTTCCCTTTTCTTGCCTTTGATAAATACTAGTTTACATATAATGAAGTTTTCCCAACTAGTGGCCCAATAGTGAGTGCTTGCATAATGAAGCCTTTAGATATGCATGCCAGTAAACTATGGAAGACTTAGTCAGTAGGAGCTGTCCATATATTTGAATGAGGCTAACTCCTGCTTTTTCCCTGTGCTCTAGTCATTTTCTCAAGTGCAGGTGATCTTTTAAGGCAGGGGTTCTCAAACTGGGGGTTGGGACCCCTCAGAGGGTTGCAAGGTTATTACACGGGGGGGGGGGTGGTTCGCAAGCTGTCAGCCTCCACCCCAAACCCCGCTTTGCCTCCAGCATTTATAATGGTGTTAAATATATTTAAAAGTGTGTTTAATTTATTGGGGTGGGGGGTGTCGCACTCAGAGGCTTCCTATGTGAAAGGGGTCACCAGTACAAAAGTTTGAGAACCACTGTTTTAAGGTTTACTGTCCTTCAAGTTGCAGCGCCCATAATCCTAACTATGTTTTCCCCAAATTTTGTACATTAAAAATGTGTCCAACCAGGCAAATATATAAGCTCTTTATGAAACAATGAAGAGGTCAGTGAGGGAATGGCACTGGAAAGAAGACTTATCCATTGTGCCCTTTGATAGTAGTTGCTTTGAAGGGGAGGGGAGGAGGGAAGGTGTGTGTATGTGTGTGGGTTTTTTTTGTTTTTATGGGGGGGTTTTTGGGGAGGTTGTTTGTTTTTAAGCTTTATCCTTCATTGGTATCAACCATTTTACTGAAAATACCGTATATCAGGTTGTAAATCAGTGCTGTCAGCTCTCCCTTATACTCCCTCCTCTTTCCCAATAGGGAAAGAATCTGTGCATTTTATATTAATAAGCAGAAACCTTTTCTTCTCCCAAAACGTCATTGTCCTCTCCCCACCACCCAAAAAATAAACCATTCCCTCAATATAGAATTTTCAATGTGATATCACAAAATATTTGAGTTCAGTAAACTTTGTACAAACTATTCTTGTTTTTGCCAGTTTAAAACCCTAGAATAAGTTTGTTAGTGTACAAAACGGTTGCACAAGCATGACATTTATGGCTATAACTGAGGGCCTGATCCTTTGAGGTGCAGAGTCCCTCATAGGAAGGGACTGGCTTCAAGGAGACCTGAATGGTTTTCGCACTTCATGGGAGGTATTCAATACCTTTGTAGGATTGGGTCCCATGTTAGTTATGACATTAAGGTAAAGCAAATTACCACTATATAAAAATCTGTATGCACTGATGAGCTATTAATTCTTTGCTTGCTTTTTCTCTCTTCCCCTCCCCTCTCCTCCAACCAGCATATGGAACTGAAGTGTTTATTATCATAGCAGCTGCAGCCATTGTAATCCTCATTACAATCATTGGCTTGTCTGTGGCCCTGTATAAATGCAAGAAAACAAAAGCTGCAAAGGAAAAAGAAACCATGCCGCTTAATGATGTTTAGGAAAAACACAAGTGCCTTTTCTTACTACTTCAAATGCTGCTGCATTCCCAGACAAACGCTTATGGTACTTGTGGGGAAAAAACTACTGTCTCTAAATATTATTAACCTTTACTTAAGTGTAAAGGAACACTCCCTGTTTCTGTGAAACTTTTTTTTATATTTAAAGCAAAAAACACTACTTTTTAAACCCTGTTTTATTTTGATTTTAACAATGTTAGTAAACTGATGAAATGTTAGCTCACAAGTATGAAAACACTACTGTTCCTTCTGCACTTTTTGGATAAGTCAATTTTAAATGGGTTATTCTGTATATCAGTTGATATTTATTTAGTTTTGATAACCTATGACTGTCTATATGACATCCTAACAAGTTCACTTGTGAGGTAGTGAGAGTACCATATCAAAACCTTAACATTCAAAACCATAATACAACAGATCCAAACTAACAGTCATTTTCAAAAGAGGAACCTGCTATCAATATAGACACAGAATTACTTGTCTAACCTTTTAAATATACTTTAGGACAACTCCAAGTAGTAAACTTAGTAATTTGCAATATTTGCAATTCATTTGAATCAATAGGTAACTAATTTCCTGCACATACTCAATAGGAAGTAGAATTTATCACTTATATTTTATACTGATGATTAAACACTTGAGAGATTACTTATTTTTATAATGGGATGTCTATATAAATGAACTACTTTGGTGATGTGATTTGGAGGTGCTACAATTTTTAATATATTTATGATTTTTATAAATGGGAATAATTTTATATTGGTATATTTGTATATATTGTGGTAACTTATTTAATGTACTTTCTTACTGAAATAAAGGTGAATGGGAAAACAAAAGACTCATTATTGCAGAGCAATGTTCCTTCTAGAAATAAAGTTAAACATGGATCTAAGAAATATGTGGAGCAGAGCTTGGCCTCTTTTAGAAACTCAGGCCTCAGATTATTGTTTTGTAAAACAGAACACCCAGTCAGCTACCCCATAGAGGGGAAAAACACCATATGAGAAGACACAACTCTTGAACTGGACAAAAAGTCATGAAGTGTCCTAGATTGCTCTTACTTTTGTATTAATTCCTGAGTAATCCCACTTCATATGTTACTAGTGTAGCCTGGCTTGCTGTATCATCTCTAGAGATTTAAAAATATATACTGTAGTTATGTTTAGTGCTTGTCAGCTGTTGCCATCAAAGCATTTTAACTGCCCTAAGGAACAGTCCTATTGAATTTATTAGGGAATGAATAGCATCTTGAAGAATTTTTATACCAACCTACAGTAGGCATGTCCCATTCCTTTACATTCTATAAACGTTTAGAGCAATTTATATAGAACTCTATTAATATAATCTCTATTGCATTATACAGGACTTGCTATAAGAGAAGGTAAAATACTGTAAATATTTGTATGCCTGTTCCACAGCTGAGGTAGCAGAGTCACTGAGATGTTTCATAACTGGGCTAAGGCAACACAGCAACCCAGTGGAACCAGGAATTAAAACCAAGTTTTCCTAGTTCTGACTCCTGTACTCTAGCCCAGTTGTGCGCAAACTGGGGGAGCATATATAATCAGAGTTCACCCCTTACTTCTAGTATAGCAAACTCGGCTCTTTGCAGTGGGGGAAAGTCTGCTGCTGAGAGGCATAAAATGAAAATAATGTGATTATGAGCTTAACTTGGATCATTACTCATATGACAACTCCGGACAAATCGTTTATGGGCTTGCATAAGTGACAAACTGTGAAAGAGATTACACGCCTGCATTTTTGGAATGCTGATTATTGTTTAGCCTGGTACTAAATACTGCACCATTCCAGAGCCTTGCAACACAGGAGACTATTACAATTCTACCAAAGAAAATGTATAGCAGATTAAAATAGGCAGAGGGCCATGGTGTGCTCTCACTTGTTCCTGCACAACTCCACTGCTTTCAAGGGGCTTGTCTGGGTGTACACTATCAGAAATTAGAATTTGGAACATAGTCTTCAGTTTAATCAGTGCGGTTAGTTATGTACATGCAAGTAGTCTCTCCTTTCATGCATGGGTGCCTCACTGAATTCACTAGAAGAGAGTGTGTGTGAGAAAGTGAGGTATGCTGGAGCAGATCCAGAAAAAGGTGTGGATTTCTATTTCCCATTAGATGAACTAACATTTGCCTGTTCTCATCACATCTGCCTACTCCTTGTAACTAGTTCAGCATACTCACCTTCTTAATAGCAGACACCTGTGCAGAAAGGAATCACATCCTTTCCTTATTTGTGATTTATTGTGTGTACTTATAATATGGAGAGTGAAACTGTACAGAAGGCCAAAATATAATAAAAGAAAAAGCCTTGTACAGAGCAGGATGCTGTGCGTTTCTCTCCACATCGGTGGTGGAGGCGAGGCATCTTCAAGCTTAATGAGAACCCCCCATTTCTCCCTAGTTGAGCTCCATTTTCAAATTGCCAGAAATTCTCCCTTTAGTCCATGGAGCACAATTCAGTGTCTCTCAGGGTATGTCTACACTATGAAATTAGGTTGATTTTATAGAAGTCGATTTTTAGAAATCGATTTTATACAGTTGATTGTGCATGTCCACACTAAGCGCGTTAAGTCGGCGGAGTGCATCCTCACTACCGTGGCTAGCATCAACTTACAGAGCGGTGCACTGTGGGTAGCTATCCCACAGTTCCCGCAGTCTCCATTGCCCATTGAATTCTGGGTTAAGCTCCCAATGCCTGATGGGGCAAAAACATTGCCACGTGTGGTTTCAGGTACATGTCGTCAGTTGCTCCTCCCTCCATGAAAGCAATGGCAGACCATAGTTTTGCACCTTTTTTCCTGGGTTACCCGTGCAGATGTCATACCATGGCAAGCAAGGAGCCCACTCAGCTCACTGTCACCGCTGCTGTTGTGAGCATTGTAAACACCTCATGCATTATCCTGGAGTATATGCAGAACTGGGCTAAGAGACACCAGCATGAGGAGGATTTTGATGAGGACATGGCACAGACGTTCCTGAAAGCATAGGCTGTGGCAATTGGGACATCATGACAGCACTGGGGCTGGTTGATACAGTGGAATGCCAATTCTGGGCCAGGCAAACAAGCACAGACTGGTGGGACGGCATAGTGTTGCAGATATGGGATGATTCACAGTGGCTGCAAAACTTTCACATGCATAAATCCACCTCCCTGGAACTCTGAGTTGCTTTCCCCCACCCTGAAGCGCAAGAATACCAAAGATGAGAGCTGCCCTGACAGTTGAGAAGTGAGTGCCGATAGCCCTGTGGAAGCTTGCAATGCCTGACTGCTACCAGTCAGTCAGTCAGGAATCAATTTGGAGTGGGCAAGTCTACTGTGGGGGTTGCTGTGATCCAAGTAGCCAATGCAATCATTGATGTTCTGTTATCAAGGGTAGTGACTCTGGGAAATGTGCAGGTCATAGTGGATGGCTTTGCTGCAATGGGGTTCCCTAACTGTAGTGAGGCGATAGACGGAACGCATATCTCCATCTTGGCACCGGATCACCTAGCCAGCCAGTACATAAAGTGCAAAGGGTACTTCTCAAAGGTGCTGCAAGTACTGGTGGATCACAAGGGATGTTTCACCGACATCAACGTGGGATGGCCGGGAAAGGTGCATGACGCTCGCATATTTAGGAACTGCGGGCTGTTCGAGCAACTGCAAGAAGGGACTTACTTCCCAGACCAGAAAATTACTGTTGGGAATGTTGAAATACCAATAGTTATCCTTGGAGACCCAGCCTACCCCTTGCTCCCATGGCTCATGAAGCCATACACAGGCAGCCTGGACAGTAGTAAGGAGCAATTCAACTATAGGCTGAGCAAATGCAGAATGGTGGTAGAATGTGCCTTTGAACGTTTAAAAGCTCGCTGGTGCTGTTTGCTGAGTAGGTCAGACCTCAGCGCAAACAACATTCCCGTTGTTATTGCTACTTGCTGTGTGCTCCATAATATCTGTGAGAGTAAGGGAGAGACGTTTATGGTGGGGTGGGAGGTTGAGGCAAATCACCTGGCATCTGATTTTGAGCAGCCAGACACCAGGGCGATTAGAAGCGCACAGCTAGGCGCACTGCGCATCAGAGAGGCTTTGAAAACCAGTTTCATGACTGGCCAGGCTTCGGTGTGACAGTTGTGTTTGTTTCTCCTTGATGCAAACTCGCCCCCTTTGTTGATTTTAATTCCCTGTAAGCCAATCACCCTCCTCCCTTTGAAATAAAGTAACTATTGTTTTGAAACCATGCATTCTTCCTTTATTAATTTTTTTTAAAAAGAGAGATAACAGATAAGGAAGCCCAGGTGGGGTGGGGGAGGAGGGAAGGACAGGGCCACATTGTTTATTGTAGCCACACTAACAATCAAACTGTTTGAATTACAGCCTTCTGTTGCTTGGGCCATCCTCTAGAATGGAGTGGCTGGGTGCCGGAGCCTCCACCCCCACATTCTTGGGTGTCTGGGTGAGGCGGATATGGAACTTGGGGAGGAGGGCATGTGGTTATACAGTGGATGCAGCGGGGGTCTGTGCTCTTGTTGGCTTTCCCGCAACTCCAACAGATGCTTCATCATGTCCATTTGCTCCCCCATTAGCCTCAGCATCACCTCCTGCCTCCGCTCTTCGCACTCACTTAATTCTTTCCTGGCCTCTGCCATTGAATGCCTCCAGGCATTAACCCGTGTCCTATCAGTTCAGAAGGACTGCATGAGCTCGGCAAACATGTCATCGCGAGTGCGTTTTTTTTTGCCTTCTAATCTGCAACAACGTCAGGGACAGAGATGATAGGGGGAGCATAGAAACATTTGCACCTGGGGGGAGATAAAAAGGGAGAGTAACATTTAAGATGATACATTTCTGAGAACAAAAGGGAGACTCTTTCACAGTGAATCAAGAAATTCACAGCAGACAACACATGTGCTTTAGGTACAAGGTCACATTTTGCCTTTTATATTGAGTGCCTGCCAGTATGGTGACACATCACACACACACACGGCTGGGCAACAGAATTTGATTTCCAGGCAGCCATGGTAAGCCAAAAGGTACGCGGGGTTGGCTTCTAACACCTTCATAACATGTGGGAATGTTTTCATACTGCAGCGCCCTCCTTTCCCAGAGCAAGCAATGGGTTGAGTTTCACATTTAAAAGGAGGGGCTGAGGTTTTTGGGTGGATGTGCAGCACACACCTACCCCCACCCCACCATGTGGCTATTCTCTGGGATGATCCCTTTATCCCCCGCCCCCCCCCCCCGCCACATGGCTATTCTCTGGGATGATCCCTTTTAGCCAAGCGCAAACAGCCCAGCATGAACGGGGTCCTTTTACTGTTCCCTTACAAAAATTCCCATATTTCAACCAGGTGACCATGAACGATATCCCTCTCCTGAGGCTAACATGGAAAGATATAGACCGAATGTTGCTTGAATGCAACCAAAACCAAGGACCATTCGCTGCCATGCTTTGTGCTGCAGTGATTCCAGAATACTTGCTACTGGCTTGGCATAGTAAAGTGTCCTACCGTGGAGGACGAAATAAGGTAGCCCTCCCCAGAAACCTTCTGCAAAGGCTTTCACAGTACCTTCAGGAGAGCTTCATGGAGATGTCCCTGGAGGATTCCTGTGCCATCCCCAGACATGGTAAGAGACCTTTCCAGTAGCTGTACTGGCCGCGAATGCATCCCAGTTCTTCAGGGCAAATCAAACATTAAACACTATTGCCTTTAAACCCTATACTGTAGTTACAAATGTGCACTCACCAGAGGTGCCTTCTCCGGCTTCAGGGTCAAGGATCCTGCCTTGGGAGGGTATCGGCTCCAGGGTAATGAAAAGTTCCTGGCTGCTGGGGAGAACAGATTCACTGCTTGCCTGCTGCGCATTCTCCTCCTCCTCCTCCTCCGCAAAATCCTCCTCCCTGTTACGTGAGCCTCCCCCCTTGCATGTGTCCACGGACAGTGGTGGGATAGCAGTAGGGTCCTCACCTAGAATGCCATGCAGCTGGTCATAGAAACGGCATGTATGGGGCTCTGACCTGGAGCGACCGTTTGCCTACTTTGTCTTTTGGTAGGCTTGCCTGATCTCCTTCACTTTCACACGACACTGCTGTGTGTCCCTGTTGCAGCCTCTGTCCAACATGCCCTGTGAAGTTTTGGCAAATATATTTGCATTTCTTCTTTTTTGACTGGAGTTCGGCCTGCACAGATGCTTTTTCCCATACAGCAATCAGATCCAGTGTCTCCCTTTCGGTCCAGGCTGGAGCTCATTTGCAATTCTGGGGGGACTGCATGGTCACCTGTGCTGCTGAGCTCGCCACGCTGGCCAAACAGGAAATTAAATCCAAAAGTTTGCAGGGCTTTTCCTGTCTACGTGGCCAGTGCATCTGAGTTGAGAGTGCTGTCCAGAGCGGTCACAATGGAGCACTCTGGGATAGCCCTCGGAGTCCAATACCGTCGATTTGCGTCCACCCTACCCCAAATTCAACCCAGCAAGGTCGATTTTAGCACTACTCCCCTCGCCAGGGAGAAGTACAGAAGTCAATTTTAAGAGCTCTTTAGGTCGACGGAACGGGATTGGTTGTGTGGACGCAGTCATTTTTAACAACCTAACGTGGCAAAATTTGACTTAACCACGTAGTGTAGACCAGGCCTCAGTGGGACACACTCTATATCCCCAGTGCTCCTCCAACTGCAATATGTTGTGGCTAGGTTAGGCAAATATGTGATTCTATGAATTCTATTAAAAAGCGACCTAAGGGGTGCTTCCTCTTACTGGAACCTTAGACATCTGAAAACCAGGAGGGAAAGGACTACTTTTTCTGGGTCAGGTCCTTTTTCTTCAGTTACATTCTTCTATGGACTACTGAAAAGTGAGGTAGGCATCACCAATTCTTTATGCTCTGTTCCCATCCCAGGATTTTCTGGGGCCAAGAATTGAGCCGAGGGCTCTTTCTTATTATTCATAGATATTGACAGAAGTGCTCCTGAATAAAGTTGCAATATCCCAGAATTTTTCTACTGCTCCCGCAACAGCTTCTTCTAATCTCCCACCTTCTCCCTTTACTCTCACTACCTGCACTGGCCTGCAACTGCTTTCCGCTCCCTCCCTCAGGAGGCAGTAACTGGGCCTCAGGAGGCAGTCAAGTGCCTGAGGATTAAAGCAGGAGGTGGGTGAGGAAGATGAAGGGAACACAGCTTCTCCCCCTCTGCTAAAACCAAAGAGGGGCTCCCGCCCTCATGTCTCTGGCTTGGGTAAGCAGTGCCTCTCACAGCTCCTCCTCCTGCTTGGCTGGTGCAATGAAAAGTCCCCATCCTCTTTAAATAAAAATATGGAATGATTATATTGAATCAGCCCTTGGATCAGCACAATTAAGATACTATCAGCATTTCCCAGCTCTCCATAGCTTCTCCTGGCTGCCAAAATTAAACATGTATACAAATAATGGCAAACTAACCCTAATTTTCCTTAGACTAAACCTTTAAAATAAACCCTATTGAAAATGTGATTATTGTGCTCTGATTCTTTTTAAGACCCTTCTTTAGCACACACCACGCTGCTCACCCCCCAGCCTCTGAAGCAGCTGCAGCTCTGGGGCTGGCAGGCTGCGGCTGCACTGCTTGGCCCGGCCCACCAGAGCAGGCTGTGGCCACGTCACCCTGCCTGCTGGAGCATGCTGCGGCTGTGCCACCTGGCCCAGCCTGCCAGAGCATGCTGCGGCCGCACCGCTCGGTCTGGCTCCCAGAGCAGGCTGCGGCCGTGTCGCCAGGCTGCTGGAGCAGCTCCGGCCAGGCCAGAGACATCCTCCCTGGGCCTGCCCCAGCTAAGGTGGGAAGGGATGGGATGGGGAGAGTGTGGAGGTCCCGGGACAGGGGTGGGGTCACCTCATCCCCAGCTTCTCCCCATCAAAAAATTTTCCCCACCAGTTGCAGTCCCGGCCCGTCAGGGTAACCAGCTGGTGGGCCAGAACACTTTGTTTACTTAGGTTTACCTCCATGTCTGCGGATGCTCGAGGTAAACAAACCATCTCAGCCCGCCAGCGGCTTATCCTGATGGCCCGGGAGCCAAAGTTTGCCAGCCCCTGAATTATAGGGTCGGCTTATGAATGCGTCACAAAAAATTTCCAATTTTACTTATCCACTTTGGGGGGGTTGGCTTTTAAATGAATGAGTTTATGATCGAGTATATACAGTAATTAATTTAACCGAATAGCTTTTACACAATGTAGTGGTGTCCTGCATGCTTTATTCGCTGTTCGGATCACATCACAGACACTTTTGTTGCAACAAAAATGGCAGTGGATTTGGTTTCTTGCCCTTCCATTTTATTCTCAGTTCATTTGTTTCCACAAAACATCAAGAATACAGCCAGCTCCCCTCCTTGTGAGGTTGCTTTAGTCAGCCACTTCGGTAACATAGCCATAGATAATATTACATACAAAGGGCCTGATTCTTCACTGTTTTCTCTCTGTGTAATCCAGTAGAAACAGTAGCATTCCACACACACACACTTTGCACTGCATGAGCTATTTATATCATGTTAATCCCAGGACAGAGTGATTGGTATAGGAGCTCATTCCCAGTACGAGTCTTCCAACTAGTCCGCATAATCTGCTTTTCTAATTTGTTTGAGCAATCTGCGTCGCATTATGAACATTTTATCTCGGGATCTAACTTTAAAGTATTACCAGAAACAAGGCTACATTAACATTCCTTGGATGGGTAGTATGATTATCTACCCTTTGCCTGCATGATGGGGCTGATGCCTAGAAAAAAGCATATTAAATTCTGTTTGCAAACAAATTCTCTTGATCTTCTGAATGCTTGCAAAATACAGTAATTGTTCCTAATGCCAGAAAATCTTGCCATAATATTACCATTAACATGTTGGACTTTTCTTTCTCTTTGGTGTATTGTAAAGATGCTTCACATAAAGTAAATGGAGTGCTGTCCTTCATGTTTTAACTCATGGAGAATGGATTCTGAAGCTTCAAAAAGTGGTGGAGATCCTCCAACGTCCCTAAGTATTGTCACATTCTTTGCTACAAAGACTGCAGTGCATGGAAAGTTCACTTGCTTTTTTTTTTTTCCAGATCAGAGCTCACAGCATTTGTCTTGCTTCATCAACAAAAGCTCCAACCTCAGTCCTTTGTACTTCCTATTTATGTTCACCTCTTACACAGTTACCACACTGCCCTTCTAAAAATATGCTAGAGTGTTTGACCGTAATCACATAGTAATAGCAATACACCTCTACCCCGATATAATGTGACCCGATACAACACGAATTCGGATATAATGTGGTAAAGCAGTGCTCTGGGGGTGGGGCGGGGTGGGGCTGCGCACTCCGGCGGATAAAAGCAAGTTCGATATAATGCGATTTCACCTATAACGCGGTAAGATTTTTTGGCTCCCGAGGACAGTGTTATATCGGGGCAGAGGTGTATAAGCAATAAGGTTTTGAACTGTGATAATGTGCCATCTCCTCAGCAACAGGAAAGAAAACTAAAGGATGAGTGGAGCATAACAGGTACTTACCAGCTGGAAGAGAGAAAGATGCAGCCATTTGTACAAGTGGCTCCTTTGAGTATTGTCTACACAGTTGCTGAAAGCAACAGACTAATGCTAGCATATCTTGGACTAGTGCACTAAAGTTAATTTGCAAACTAGACACCATTAAATTAGGCTTGAATAGAGACTGGGAGTGGATGGGTCATTACACAAAGTAGAACTATTCCCCCTACTGTTACTCACACCTTCTTGTCAATTGTTGGAAATGGACCATCCTGATATCACTACAAAAGTTTTTTCTCCTGCTGACAATAGCCCACCTTAACTGATTACTCTCGTTACTCTCGCAACACCCATTTTTTCATGTTCTCTCTGTGTGTGTGTATATATATCTTCCTACTGTATTTTCCACTGTGTGCATCTGATGAAGTGGGTTTTAGTCCACGAAAGCTTATGCTTAAATAAATTTGTTAGTCTCTAAGATGCCACAAGTACTCCTCGTTCTAAAAACAGCTGTGTGGCTGTTGCATTGACTGGTTCCCTAGGCTTCAGAGCCTGAGCTCCAGTCTGAGCCGTAATATCAACAATGTTACTTTGAGTGAGCTAGCATGAATCCCACCACCACAAATCTATGGAGCCAGGCTGTGAGACTCGCTCGCAACAGCAGTGTAGACATACTCTTAAGAGCTACAGCTCCTTGGGCTCTGCCACATTTAATGGGCCAGCCCCAGAACAGCCTCTGGTGGAGAAAAAAAAAATCCTTGAAGGGGACAACCTTGCACTTGGGAGATACAAGGGATCAAGAAATCACCAGGAAGGGACTGCTTCTCTGTGTTGTACATCTCACCACTGTATCACATGGACCATTATGGTAGGATATTATATAACATTTGTATGATGTTAAAATGTATTAAATTGTGAACATAGGAATTGCCAGACTGGATCAGATTTATAGTCCTTCTAGCTCAGTATCCTGTCTCCAACAGTGACCAGCACTAGTTGCTTCAGAAAAATGTGCAACAAACCTCATAGGAAGCAGATGGGTGGTAATCTGTCCCCATTAAAGTCTCACCCTAATGCCCAATAGTTAGAGACTGGTTTAAACCATGAAGCATGCAGCTTTATATCCACTCCAAAACTTTTTATTTAGCAAACTATTATAATTCTGGGTGCCCTCTTTGAATTTTGCTAAATATTTGGTCTTATTTATATTAATACTCTAGCACTTTTTCTTTTAAATATGAATGTCAGGCTGCAAATTTGAATTGTAGCCTTTAACTCCCTATCACATGAAGAAAATAAACATTTTGCATATATGACCTGCCTGGTTTTCCAGCAAGGTCCTGTATCAATATAAAAGATCATGCCTTAGGTTTTCAGAGGTGCTCTGCACATCAAATCATTAATTTAACCACTGCTTCTCAAAATAATTTAGCTCATCTTCCATTTTTTTGGTTTTCAGTTTCTCATACATCATATTTTGTTGGTTGCTTTCACAAATGTCCCACATTAGCAATTCTCACAAGTAGTTGTCTCTGGCTGTAACAGCCACTTTCTGTGTCAATACTTTTTACTGTGTTCCTACGGTAATTTACCATATTTTTAAAAAGGCATTAGAAGGGTTTGAGGCTTGCAAACTCTATGCAGCAGTTTGGATACTAATATTTGTTTCATTGCTGTGTAGCATATAAAGCTTATAATTAGTCAAATAATTTTTGCTGCCTGCTTGTTATAAACCATTCAATCTAAAGCAGTGGTCACCAACCGGTCAATCGCGATCGACTGGTCGATCCTAGAGGATCTCCCAATCGATCACGATCTCCGACGGTGCAACGTGGCTGCCGTTAAGGCAGCATGGCCCTCGGGGTGGGGAGGGGCAGGGGTCTCCCTCTGTGCGCTGCTTCTGCCTGCAAGCACTGCCCCCACAGCTCCCATTGGCTGGGAGAGTTGTAGGGGTGGTGCTTGCAGAGAAGGGCAGCACAGCGGCATGTTGGCCCCCTCAATGAGCGGTGTGGGGCCAGGGTAGGGAGGGAGCCTGCCTTAGCCTTGCTGTGCCCGCCACCGACCGGGAGCCACCAGAGGTAAATGCTGCCTGGTGGGAGGCCGCATCCCAACACCATCCCTGAGCCCCCTCCTGGAGCCAGCACCCCATACCCCCTCCTGCACCCCAAACCCCAGCCCTGAGCTCCCTCCCAGAGCCAGCACCCCATACCCCCTTCTTCACCCTGAACCCCCTCCTGTATCCCAAGCCCCAGCCCTGAGCTCCTCCCAGAGCCAGCACCCCATACCCCCTTCTTCACCCTGAACCCCCTCCTGTATCCCAAGCCCCAGCCCTGACCCCCCTCCTCGAGCCAGCACCCAAAACCCCCTCCTGTACCCCAACACTCTGCTACAGCTCAGAGCCCCCTCCCAGAGCCAGCACCCTCCTGCCCCCAACCCCCAGCCCCCCTCCCAGAGCCAGCTCCTGAAACTCTCTCCTGCACCTCAACCCCCAGACCTCAGCCCCCCTCCCAGAGCCTGCACCCTGCACCCCAACACTCTGCCACAGCCTGGAGCCCCCTCCTGCACCCAAACTGCCTCCTAGAGCTTGCACCCCTCACCCCCTCCTGCACCCCAACCCCATGCCTCAGGCTCAGCCCAGAGCCCCCTCCCACACTGCGAACCCCTTGGCCCGAGCCCAGAGCCAACACCCTCCCCCCCGAACTCCAACCTCCTATCCCAGCCCAATGAAAGTGAGTGAGGGTGGGGGAGAGCGAGCGACGGGGGGGGATGAGGGGGTGGAGTGAGCAGGGCAGGGCTTTGGGAAAGGGGCAGGGCCTCGGGGAAGGGGAAGGATAGATCCTGAGTTGCCCTTAGATTCAAAAAGTGATCTTGGATGTAAAAAGGTTGGAGACCACACATCTAGAGGTTCATCTCTCCAGACCCCTCATCTGACTTTGATGGTATTGTTGCAGGGATGAATTTGGCCTAAGCACTCTGCCTCCCCTATCCCAATATGGTATTAAGAATACTGAAGTGGAGCTGTGATTCAGAGACAGCTTTTTTGTACTAATACAGTACCATCGGTGTGTTACTCAACACTGCTCTGCACAAAACTTACACCATGAAATAGTTATTCAGTTAATCTTTCTGGACACTGCAAGCACCATTTGGTACCTTACCAAACAAACGTATCAAATGAGCAATCCTTAAGTCATTTTCTTTCAGTGTTAAAATGATCCATAATTATGAGTCAAACAAAAATGTAAGATCTAACTAAGACATGAAATTCATGAAATTTGAAAACGTTGCTTGGACGGTAGAGGCAGTAAAGAAACCTAATACCATAGTACTCTAAAATCAAGCTGAACATGATAGATTAGGAAAGCAATGGAATAAAAATGTATTAATGAAAGAACAACATTTTCTGAAACGCATATACAGTGAGACTTGTCTAGAGTAACAAAAATTGGTTGCTACCTGATGATGATCTTCTAATACAGATGCAGCAGAATTTACTTTTTACATTTGGATCAGTCTCCTACTACGAGAAGTTGCCTAATATTTCTTGTGCCAGTTTCACTGTAAATTGAAACAAAAGGCATAGATTATTCTCCATTACATTGCTAACCCCCTAAAAGCTGACTATTTTGGGGGGAAAAAAGGTTATATGGCCCTGATCCTGCTCCCAATAAATTTTGCCAGCAAAACTCCCACTAACTACAATAAGCAAGAATCGCACTTTAATATGTTTGCGAGAACTTCTTCCTATAATGCTAAGATTAATGGAATTTTGAAAGATGATTAAAGCAATGTAATAGACCATAGTAGAAAGAATTCCCTAGAATTCTTCTGAATATACTAATGGAAGTTATATCAACCATTACACAATCTATAACCACATAAAATGCAGCCAGAGGACATAAGGTCTTTCTGAGCATAGCCTTCATTGATTTGAGATCAATAGGGAAAACCTATAATGGCAACAGGCTGTAAGAGAGACCCAGTTTGGGAATATTTTAATGAAGTTTCTCTACCTATGGGTAAGACAGGCATGTGTTCAAAATGCAAACAGTGCAACAAAGAAATGCAAGGCCTGGTTGCCTGAATGAAACATCATGAGAAGAGTTCCTTCTGAGGAGGAAGCTGCGTTGAAGATGATGAAAGGAACATGTCTGAACATGCAGGATCTTCAGGTTGGTAAACTTTTTTATTTCATACTTCTTTCTCAAGGACTGCCTGTCTTCCTTCTGGACTAGTCTTGAATTCTCCTATTTGAGAAAAAATCTACAGTTGTTACTCTATGGTACTATCATTTTAGATGCAGTTGTGATAAAAAATAAATAGCTGAAATAGGCAGATCTTCCTTTTACAATTTCACCGTTAAAGTAGAACTGAATGTCAGTGAATGCAATGAATAATACTAGATGAGCAATATGGTAATAATAATTAAATAACTGCATTGGCTTATTTTGTTTAGGAGAATCCATCCTCAACATACAGGATTCAGAAGACTATCCACCTTCAAGATCACCATCATTTTCTATAGTTTCAGAGTTATCTGCCAATGATAGTGTCTCAGTCACATCATATGTCACATAACCACAGTATATCACCTCTAGCAAAAAGAAAAAAAAAATCATCATCCAGAAAAAAACAGATAAGTTTGTGATAAGAACCAGAAGATTACAAAAAGAGGTAACTGATGGAAAAAACTGCCCAGTTTGTTTATACAACAAAAACTCTCCTTTCCATAAGATTGAGAACCCACACTTCATTAACATGGTTCAGACATTAAGACCAGGATACAGTCCACCCAACAGAGCAGATGTCTCAGGCAAATTGCTGGATAAAGTGTATGAAAGAAAAATTGAGCAGTGTGCTAAAGGTCTAGAGGGTAAAATTGTTAACCTGAGTCTTGATGGGTGGAGTAATGTCCACAATGATCCTGTTGTACGTGCTTGTGTGACAACAGAAGAAGGGAATGTCTTCCTTACAGAAACAATTGATACATCAGGAAATGCGCACACAGCAGAATACTTACAAGAAGTAGCAGTAAAAGCTATAACAAACAGTGAAAACAAATTCAAATATCTAGTATGCAGCTTGATCACAGACAATGCTGCAAATGTATCCAAGATGAGAAGAAATTATTTAGAAGAGTCCCAAGCTAGTAACATATGGTTGCAGTGCTCATTTGATGCACCTCCTAGCCAAAGACTTCAGTGTTCCAGAAATAAAGGCTAATGTTGACATTGCAAAATACTTCTGTAACAACCACTTTGCAGCAGCTACTCTGAAAAAAATGGGAGGAACCAAGCTAATTCTCCCACAAGACTTGCCATGGAACCCAGTAATAGACTCTTTTGAGTACTATATCAAGAATTGGCCTAATATGATGACAGTTTGTGAATAAAATCGTGAAAAAATAGATGGTACTGTCACAGCCAAAGTTCTCAACATTGGGATAAAGAGAAATGTTGAACACATGCTGGAGTACCCTGAAGCCTATTTTTGTAGCCTTGAACAAAATGCAGGGAAATAGCTGTTTTATTGCTGATGCTGTTGAAATTTGGAAAGAACTGAGTGAGATCTTAAAAAGAGAAATATGCAATGACAGAGTTAAATTACAAGCATTAAAAAACCAAATGGGACAAGCATTATCTCCAGCTCATTTCCTTGCAATATTCTCAGTACTCGGTACCAGGGTCAAACCATAACTGCCGAAGAAGAGGAGTTGGCTATAACATGGACATCCAATAATCATCCCTCCATAATTCCAGATATAATAAACTTCAGAGCTAAGGGTGAACCATTCAAGAAATATATGTTTGCTGATGTTTTAAAGAAAGTCACACCAGTGAACTGGTGGAAGTCACTTAAGCAATTGGATTCGGAGACTGCTGAAGTGATAATCTCACTTTTAACTGCAGTAGCTTCTTCTGCTGGTGTAGAAAGAATATTTTCTTCCTTTGGACTAATTCATTCCAAATTTCCCTTTTTATCGGATTTATTCGATTGTTTGTTTTTTTGTTTGTTGTGTCTTGTCAATACCAATGTTGTTAGACAAACACAAACAAAACAAGCAGCAAGGGCTGGAGCCCGCTTGCGCCCTCTGCCCCCCCCCCCCCCCCCCCCCCCCTCCCCATCATCCCTTCCCCCCCCCCCCCCCCCCCCCCCCACTGCCCCCTCCTCCCTCCCCCCCTCCCTCCGCAGCATGCCATGCCCAGGAGAGAGACTCAGAGGGGGGAGGGTGGGGTGTGTGAGTCTGGCCTGGCAGCAGCAGGGCACTCGGGCGCGTACCTGGAGAGGGAGAGGGGGGGGCCCGTGGGGCTAGGTGGCGGCTGTTCTCCCGGGGAGCACTGCTGCTGCTGGCTGCCACAGCCACTGCTGGGGCGCGGGCTGGCGGGGCGCCGGGGCGCGGCCGCGGTGGGCCCGGGCCGGGCCGGCGCCTGGCTCGGGGCGGGCCTGCGGGCCGGCGCGCCCTGGGCGCCTGCCTGGGCTGCTGGCTGCCTGGCTGGCGGGCCCAGGGCGCTGCGGCCCCAGGCCCAGCGCAGCGCTCCCCAGTCCCCGGCGGCCTGGCGGGGCTGGGGGGGGGCCTGCTGCTGCGGCGGCCGCCAGGCCCACACCAGGGCAGCAGCCAGCAGGGCAGCTGGGGCCAGCCGGGGGGTGGCCGGGCTGGCGCGGGCGCGGCGCGCCCGCTGCAGCCCCGGCCCAGGCCCAGGCTCAGGGGCCAGAGGTGCCAGGCCAGCCCAGCCGGCCAGCCCAGCCTCCCCCCCGGCTGGGAGGAGCACGGCTGAGCTGTCTGCTGCTTGGCTGCCCTGCTGGCTGCCCGGCTGCTGCTGCAGCGCTGCTGGCCCTGCAGGCCACCCTCGTCTCCTCGCTCCTCCTGCCCTGCCTGCCTGCCCTGCTGGGACTCTCACACCCCCCAGCCTCCCCCCCCCCCGCTCCCCTGAGTCTCGGCCCTCGCTCAGAGGGAGGGGAGGGAGGAGGGGGATTTTTTTTTTTTTGCCTCCCCCCCCCCCCGCGCCGCCCCCCGCGTCCCGATATTTGACGTGGGTGATCTGGTCACCCTATTCCAAATTGAGAAATCATTTGGCACTTGAAAAAGCAGGAAAGCTTGTTTTTATTTTCCAGATTATGAACAAACAGGAAAATGAAGGTGAAGACAACTGAGTTAGCTGCAGAAGCCAGTATTTTGAGTTTCTCATGTTGACCTGGCTGACGTCCTCGATTTAATTTTTTTTTAATATTTAACGATTTTAGTTAAAAACAATTTTAACAAAAACAAACCTGATTTAAAAAAAACGTGAATGTTTAACTAAATTCAAAAATTCATATGCTTGTTTTGTTAATTATTATATGTTCGCTGTTAAAGAAAAAATCCAGAATACATAAAGTTGTTTTTTTAGTTAAATAAAACAATTTAAAAATCTGTCTGGTGATGTTCTCCTCCTAATACAGCATGGCAAAAAAATCCTCCAAATATTAATGATTAATCTGTTGAATTGGAGATAATTATGAAGTCATTGGGAGGTGAACTATCTGCTTCAATTACCTTTGGTAAATGAAATAACCAAACAATCATTCATTTTCTGATATAGCTTTAAACTAATCTGAAAAGTTTTCAAAATAAATCACTTTAAAAATGTTTAGTGTGTACCTTCTAAAAATGAAACCTACATCTATCTCTGAGTTGTGAAGAATATGTTTGAAGGTTATAACAACCAACAAGAATGAACTTTTATGTAGAAATCCATTATTAAATTGAGTCTTCCTGACTAGTGATTCAAATCAAATCCACCCAGCAGTCAGCAGTTTATAAGCAAACTACTGACTGCTGGAGTCTATACTAATTTATAACACTTGATTAACCACTTATTAAGACATCTATTAATCATGTATTAATCCTGTATAAGCCATTTATATAAATATAAATATAAAAGTGTATTAACTGATTCTTAGAAGATGCACCAATCACCATGGTATTTAGGCACAAACCACTACCCTAGTTTTGTGATCCACGCAAACAATCATATTCAGCTGCATAAGAAGTTTGTATCAGATATGGAAACTATATCAAATGAAATTAGCATTCAAAATAGAGTCAAGGGTGTGCAACAATGCTTATTTATCTCCTTCTCAGTACAGGTGTCTGCACCATATTAAACATTTGAGAAGACATTTCTAGCTCTTGACCAAGCTGTAAAACTCCTAGTTATTAAAAACCCTGGGTGATCCCTTTGGAAAGTTTCTAGTTGGGTAAATACATGGGCCCAAATTCTAGCCTCCTGTACAATGCCTGAGCAAACAGACCTTGTAAAGTGCAACTCCGTTGGTCAGGAGAGGTAGAATCCTGTCCTCAGGACATGAAACACCACATGCTGTAACAGTAGCTGTGGCTGCCACATTCCTCCTTCTCTTGCACAGAGATTTTACATCTGTGGATCATCGTACTATAGCTAGTCTCTCTGTGGCCCGTTTTCCCACTCCCAAGACTCTGCTCAGCACTGGTGTGAAGAGTTGACCCATAGCACTTCTGTTTTATGCGCAGAAGATGTGCAGTCCCCATCACCCCATTTTTTCGCCATAGCCATCCACTCTGCACAGTGAAAGCAAAGAGGTTCTTCTGCATTTTAAAAGTCTTCTTTGCCTGCAATGTGAAGGCAGGACTTGAACTTAAATGGAAATGTAAAATAGAATGATTCAACTGGGGAAGATCTCATTTCTCTAAAAAAATTGCTGAGTAGCATTATTGGTGCAGCGTGACTGCTGAATTCCACTCCAAAGGTGGGTATATTTCGGAAAATAAAGTATCTGGGGATTGTTCTCAATGATGAGCACTATATTAGTTATCTTCTGAGAATTTCACAAACTTTTAGGGTTTCTCTTTCAGCAGGTGGAGAAATATAGCCCCAGCAAAAAAAGTTTCAGAGTTGGTAGCCTGAAACCACAGCAAGTTCCCAAGTCTGGTCTTTGAAAGATATTTTCCATGGAAATGACCTTTCCTTTCCCAAGGGGAGTTGCCTGAATGCCCCCATGTCTTACATTTCATCAAAATACCAACTGCATGAGCATCCTCATATTGCACTATTTCTCACTGAAATACTGGCACCAAGTCCTCTCTTTATGAGGAGGCTGTACCCACAGAAACGTCACCAGATGTTTGGAAACATGATTTCAGTTTAAAGTTGAAGTAAAAAAAATTGTGTGACTGAGATTCAAGTCTCCTTTGAATCATGACCCCCTGTGTCTGTGGCTTTTATGGGTGTTTTATCTGGCTCTACTCCTGCTTCAAGCCAGAGGATGTTGCAGCATTTCAAAGATGACTGGAACAGCTTATCTGATAATTTATTTAACTAACAGGAAGAAATAAAATGTAATGTAAACATATTGTTTCTGTGATAATCTAGCCTAGCTTTATTCTGTCTCAGTATCTGCAACTGGTTCCTGTGTGTGTGCAGAAGAGAATATGAGAGAGTCAACAGGAAGTGTAGGACTCTACATACACCTCTACCCCAATATAATGCGACCCGATATAACACAAATTCAGATATAACGCGGTAAAGCAGCGCTCTGGGGGGGGGGGGCTGCGCACGCCGGTGGATCAAAGCAAGTTTGATATAACCCGGTTTCACCTATAACACGGTAAGATTTTTTGGCTCCCGAGGACAGCGTTATATCAAGGTAGAGGTGTATTGTTCTACAAGATGTATCAGAATTTTAAACTTCTAGCTGAAGTTTAATGTGATGGAGTCGACTTTGGAGGAGGATGGGTGGCAATCTGTCTCTTTGTACAAACAGTAGAAAAAGGAACAAGTGGCAGATGGCCATTTATTCATTTTAAATAATATAATAAGGAAAGGCTGTACAACAGTAGATTAAGTTGAACTATTAATTGAAAGATACCTTTAAAATCGTAAATTACATTCTCACTAGCAGCAACATGTGGAGTAATAGCTAACCACATTCATATATTTTCCAGCATGCTGTCACTTTAACTTACAGAGCAGAAGTTCATGTGTCTTCAAAACTAG
Organism: Mauremys reevesii; assembly: GCF_016161935.1. NCBI lineage: Eukaryota > Metazoa > Chordata > Testudines > Geoemydidae > Mauremys > Mauremys reevesii. The sequence goes on from NC_052630.1 coordinate 74,795,937, forward strand.
GTGTGATCCCTGGAGCAGGACCAGGAGGGATCATGTGACCCACACCACAGAGGCTCCCTGGTGATTAGAGCAGAGGTGGACAAACTACAGCCTGCGGGCCACATCCAGCCCAGAGGACCCTCCTGACCGGTCCCTGAGTTCCTGCTCAGGAAAGCTCACCCCTGTCCGTCTCCCGCTGTTTCTCCTCCCCCACAGTCTCAGCTCACTGCGCCGCTGGCACAATGCTCTGAGTGGTGGGGCGGCGAGCTCCTGGGGCAGCACAGCCGCAGAGCCCAGCCTGACCTGGTGCTCTATGCTGTGTTGCGCAGTGCGTGGCTAGCTCCAGCCGAGCAGCGTGGCTGTAGCACCACCAGCCATCGGTGCTCCAAGCAGTGTGGTAAGGGGCGGGAAGGGTTGGATAGAGGGCAGGGGAGTTCGGGGTGGTGGTCAGGAGGCAGGGGTGTGGATAGGGGTCGGGGCGGTCAGAGGGCGGAGAACAGGGGTTGAATGGGGGCAGGAGTTGGGGGGGCAGTCAGGAATGAGAGGAAGGGTTGGATGGGGCAGTGGGGGGCAGTCAGGGGACAGGGAGAAGGGGTGGTTGGATGGGGCAGGAGTCCCGGGGGGGCAGTCAGAAAGGAGAGGAGGGTTGGATGGGCAGTGCAAGGCAGTCAGGGCAGGGGTTCCGGGGGTCAGGGGGGTGGATGGGGCAGGGATTCCAGGGGTGCTGTCAGGAAACAGGGGGGGTTGGATGGGCCAGGAGTCCGGGGGGGGCAGTCAGGGGGCCAGAAGCAGGGAGGAGTGGATAGGGGGTGGGGGCCGGGCCACGCTCCCCTCCCCTCACAGGCCCGCCATACAATTTCCAAAACACAGGCCTCGGGCCAAAAAGTTTGCCCACCCCTGGGTTAGACCCTCATTTCAATGGGAGTGCTCCATGAGGAGACCTTGAGGAAACCACCCTGAATGAACCAGATTTGAAACACTGATCAGGGAGATTTTAAAATTTCTCAATGAAATACAGTGCAAATTCCTTTGTTATAAGAGGGAGATTATTGGAAGTTACTCAGCTCCCAAACGAATGCACTTCCCTCTCAGTGAGTGAGACTGGGCATGTCTCATGAAGAAATTTTACTGGAAAAATAAAATAATCTATTTTAAAAAAAATTGAAAATATAACCTCAAACACACTGATGGAAAAGAACCTCAAGAAATGGGTTTATTTTGAATATAAGCCAGGCTTTTGGTCATGGGTAGCTGTCTATCTACCCATCCTGGTATTTCTAGTGCACCCACCGCCATAGTTGGGCACCAGATAACAGTTGTATGAGAAACATATTTTGATATTTCAGAAGACATGGGGATGCATTAGAGAAATACAAGTAGTTTCAGACAATGGAAACAATTAGCACAACAAGTGGGAAGCAAACTGGAAAGCTACTGGGAAGCAACAGTGAGATTGTCAAGAAAGATGTACATTACACTGGACTGTGAAAGACATTGTCTATATTACTAACAGAAGATGATCACACTATTAGAATTAAAGATCTACATTTATCCAGCCTTTTGCTTCTCTTGTTTTCACACAGGTCGTCAATTCACTGGACACATAAAAACTTCCACTGACGCTGGTGCGCAAGGAATTTGGGATTTTTATTTATTATTTTATTTATTTATTGCTTATCTGTTAGTTTCACCCTAATAAGGAACATCTCAAACTTTTGCATTGCACTTTTCCAGTTCTCCTTCTGAAGAAGATTGGGAAAGATTTAGTCACTTACTGATCCTTTGTACGAGTTTAGGAATAATTCCTTTATTAAATAAATTAGTCAAAATAGTATATTTATAATGGAAAAAGGCATTCTGAGAAGGTAGTTTTACAGCTTGGTTTGGAAAACACATGCCAATCATTCAGCAAAAGGATGTAACAGTGACACATAAAATGTGCAGACACAAGTAAACAATAGTAAAGCTGTTTTGGTTATGGTGCCATCTACAGCTTATGAATAATATTTCACAGCTGAACAAAATACTAAGGCTAAGTTTTTGTCAGGGATATTTTTAGTAAAAGTCAGGTACAGGTCCCGGGCAGTAACCTGTGACCTGTGCCTGACTTGTCAGGGATATTTTTAGTGAAAAAGGGGTAGGTGGGATCAGCAACCATTGCTGCTGGGGCTCCTGGGTCCCCCACCACTGCGGTGCGTGGGATCTCCAGGGTCCCCCAGCCTGCAGAAATTTCTAGAAATGAAATTAGGCTTTGTCTTGACTGGGGACATGCCCCAATTACAGCCTTTAACGAAACTGTACCAGCACAACACCTAGCATCGACAGGCAAGCTTCACACCAGTGGTTTACCCTCAGGCTTTCAAAGCCGGGATAAACCCAGTGGATCCAATTAGTGCCTTTGGCTGCCTACATCAAGGATTGCACTGGTAAAGTTACACCAGTTGCTGGAATTGGGCAAAAGCCCAGTTTAGATAAGGTCCTAGAGTGACATTGCATGGCCTCCCAGCCCAGTGACAGGGGAGCTGTTGTGTGCTCTCCCTCCTGGGCTCCCCCTCACACACACAGCTAGAAACCTCCAGTCATCTGACTCCAGAGACTACCCCTGTTATAAAAATACAGCTAAGGATAGCATAAAATCCCTTCTTTACCTGTAAAGGGTTAAGAAGCTCAGATAACCTGGTTGGCACCCGACCAGAAGGACCAATGGGAAAAAGAAAATACTTTTAAATTGGGGGAAGGGGGAGGCTTTGTTTTGGGCTCTGTGGGTGTTTTTTTGGGAGACAAAGGGAGAGACCAAGCAAGTAATCCAGCTCCTACTGAAATGATACATTTAATATTACAGAAATAGTAATAGCGAGGAAATGCGTTAGAGTATTTTTTGTTATAGCTTGTGAATTTTCTCTATGCTAAGAGGGAGGTTTATTCCTGTGTTTTTTTTTTTTGTAACTTTAAAGTTTTGCCTAGAGGGAAATTATCTGTGTTTTAACTCTTATTACCCTGTAAAATTACATTCCATCCTGATTTTACAGAGGTGTTTCTTTTATTTTTTTCCTTTCTAATAAAAGTTCTGTTTTTAAGAATCTGATTGGGTTTTCAGTGTCCCAAAAACCCAAGGGTCTGGTCTGTGCTCACCTTGGTTACTCTCAAGCCTCCCCAGGAAAAGAGGGGAAAGGGGCTTGGGGGGATATTTGGGGTAAACAGGAACTCCAAGTGGTCCTTTTCCTGAATCTTTGTCTAACTCACTTGGTGTGGCAGCAATACCATCCAAGGACAAGGAAGAATTTGTGCCTTGGAGAAAATTTTAACCTAAGCTGGTCGAAATAAGCTTAGGGGGTCTTTCATGTGGGTCCCCACATCTGTACCCTAGAGTTCAGAGTGGGGAGGGAACCCAGACAACCCCCATCAATTGCTGTGTCCCCCCATACAAAGGCCCCACTCCCAGCTATCTGCTGCTCCCCTCAAATTAATCTGTCATTTCCACCTCCCCCCCAAAAGAGGCCTCCTCAATTGACCTGCTCTTCCCCCTACAGACTCCCCCAACTGAATTAATCTGCTGTATCCCTCACCTTGCACACAGAGACTCCCTCATTAGTTAATTAGCTGCCCCCTCACACACTCGAGTAACTAGGCCTGGCAAACACACCTCTTCACATGCTGCTGCTCCACACTGTGCTAGGCCTCTGCTCCCCTCCTGGTACTAGCTGAGGGTGGGGCTCCAGGGCTGGGGAGTGTTTCTTCTCCCCCAGGCTGCCACAGGACAGCACAGGGGGCCGGGCAGTCCCTCTCGCAGGAGCCAGGCGCGCTCCTGTTCCTTTCACGGGAGGGAACTCTGCCTGCGCCTCCAGCTGCTGTGGGAAGCCCCCCCCCATGAAACACTCTCAGTAGCTGCCTTTCCCCAGTTGGTGGGAAAAGTTAGCCAATCAGAGGCGTTTATTGTGTAAACTGACAGATTTCCTTTCCCCCTAGAGCTATAGAAAGGTCTGGAAACTCAGTGTCTACTATGGAATGAAGCCACAGCTGGCAGTGGTGAACTCGAAAAGGGAGGGAAACCTGTTTTAGTAACCACACAAGGGACCTGCAGAAATAGCTGCCTATTGCGGTGTAGTTTTAATGAAAGACTGAATAAAATCATACTGGAAGGCTTGGAGATGTTTTAAAGTGGTCATTTATAAGGCTGCGATTTAGTCACGGAGGTCACAGAGTCCATGATTTCCAAAGACCTCCATGACTCAGCCAGCACTGGGAGCTGCAGGGTCCCCCGCTGCTTGCAGAGGCAGAGAACTGTGGAGTGCCCCCGCTGTGCCAGGCAGCAGGAGCTCCCCGCAGCTCCCCACCACTGCAGCCAGCTGAGGGGACTCCAGGAGCTACCTGCAGGCAGTAGACCCCCACAGCTCCCCATCACTGCAGGGGGGACCCCTGCAGCTCCTGACAGCAGGAGGAACCCCCGCAGCTCAGAGCTGCCAGCTGGTGGCAAGAGGAACCCCCACAACTCAGAGCTGCCAGCAGAGGGAGACCCTGGAGCTCCAAGCCCCCATGGGTGGTGGGGGTCCTGGAGCTGCCAGCCCACACAGCTGCCCGGGCTCCCCATTTTGTCACCAAAAGTTTTAGTATAAAGGTAATAATTGGAGATATACTAATCTCCTAGAACTGGAAGGGACCTTGAAAGGTCATTGAGTCCAGCCCCCTGCCTTCACTACCAGGACCAATTTTTTGCTCCAGATCCTTAAGTAGCCTCCTCAAGGATTGAACTCACAACCCTGGTTTAGCAGGCCAATGCTCAAACAACTGAGCTATCACCAGCTTCTATGAATTTTGGACCTGTCCCTGACTTTTACTAAAAATATCCGAGATAAAATCTTAGCCATAGTCATTTAACAGTGACCTCGCAAACAAAAAGAGTCTCCCCATGTGTTTCCCCCACTTTTTTTTCTTGGCTTCTTTATTAGGTTTAAAGGCCTGAAAAAGTTGATTGGGTTTTTATTTTTTGTTTAAAAACAAAGCCGTATTTTTTTCTTCTGCTTGTTTTTCATGCTAGAAATTGGGGTCTACTCCCCATCCCACCCCAAGAAGGTCTGCTAGGATTATGACATCACAAACACTATGGCAGTGAAGCCTGATTACTAGAGAGGGGAAGTGATGTTTAATCAGACTACTTAAAACTCTGATTTATTGACTGATTTTGACAGCACCTTCTTAGGACACACACCTAATTATGTCACTGGCAAAACTTTCATTACCTTCAATTTGAGCAGTAGCAAGGCCTTATGCCTTCAGTAGGTACAGAATCAGGGTTTTTTAAAAAAAAGACTATCCAAAAACTTTTGCTCTGTTAGAATGATAACTTCTGAAGACTGTATAAATTAAAAGCAGGAGTAACGGGCAACTAAAGATGCAGCATGTTCAGGCCAGAGGCATAAGGGAGGAGAGTGAGTCTCATTTGCTCCTTATCTGGAGTGGCTCTGGCAAAACAGCCTCCAGCTCTCAGGCAGAAGCCATTTAAAGGTGGTGAAATCCATCCCTCTACAGAGGACCAGCACACCATCTGTACACCACCATAGGCCTCAAAGCATGATTTAAGTCAGGGGCGGGCAAACTTTTTGGCTTGAGGGCCGCATCAGGTTTTGTAAATTTTATGGAGGACCGGTTAGGGGAGGGGGGTTGTGGCCTGGCCCCCACCTCCTATCTGCCCCATCCAACCCCCCATTCCCTGATGGCCCCTCTGGGTCCCCTGCCTCATCCACACACCCCTGCTCCTTGACTGCCCCCAGGCCCCTGACACCCCATCCAACCCCTCCTCTCATTCCTGATGCCCTCCCCCCGGGACCCCTGCCCCATCCAACCACCCCTTCTCCCTGTCCCCTGACTGCCCCCTGCTGCCCCATCCAACCCCCACTCCTTCCAGCCTGCCCCTGGGACCCCTGCCCCCATTCAACCCCCCCGACCACCATCCACACCCCACCCCGACCACCACCCCGAACTCCCCTGCCCCCTTACCACGCTGCCTGGAGCACAGGTGGCTGGCGGCGCTGGAGCCGCACCACCCGGCTGGAGTTGGGCCATGTTGCCACCACCACCACATAACACAGAGCACTGGGTCAGGCCAGGCTCTGCAGCTGCGCTGCCCCAGGAGCTCACAGTCCCACTGCCCAGAGCATTGTGCCGGCAGCAGAGTGAGCGAGATGAGACTGTGGGCAAGGGGCCACAGGCGAGCCTCCAGGGCCAGGAACTTGGGGGCCGGGCAGGCGGTCCCATGGGCCAGATGTGGCCCGGGGGCCGTAGTTTGCCCACCCCTGATTTAAGTGGTTCATAGATCTCATTTACCCCCTGCTGAGGGTCAGCATTTCAACCAGGAATCACTGAATGTATGTCCCCCTCCCTCCCGCCTCAGAGTTTGGGGCCATTATTCCCTCTTTCTGGACATAAACACTGTGAAGAGATGAAAATCCCTATGGGTTTGAGTGGAAATAGTCTTCTAAAGAGTTACTAATTGCCATTTAGTGGAAAGGACTATCAAGTGGTGGCTTCTATTTCTGCACAAGTTGCTCCTGAATGGAAATACAGAAACAGAAAGCCACAATGAGTGTCATACACTTATTCCTTTTCTCACCACCCTACTTCATCCTATTACGTAGCACTGAGTTTATATTTAATAGTGTAATACTACGTTGCCATTCTCCTCATACTACAAACTATCTTCAGGTGGTACCTATGGGAATTTGACACTTACCTTTAAAAACCTATATATAGAATACTTTTCTTACTGTAATGCGGGGAATGTAGTATCTGAGCACCTGGCAATAATGCATTAAGGAACATGAGTAACAGCTGTTACATTCAGTTCATGCTCTCCTCTCCCGGAGGAAGAATTGTGTATGGAGTGGTTTGTTTAGGGAGCGGGGGGGAGATTCCTTTGGCACACAAGGGCAGAAGATGGTGAAGGTTTCCTTAGTTCCTACTGGAGTTCATTCCACAGTTTCAGAATAGCGGTTGAGTTAGCACTGACTCTTGCACAGACAAGCTTTAAGCCTTGTGGTAGAAAGTTCCACTGTGCCTGAGGAGCAGAGTTGTGGACTATGCTCTTCATCCCAGAGTTTTAGGTGGTCTTTTAGACATGCTCATCCCAGGTTGCTGGAGTATCTTGAAGATAAAGTTGAGACCTTAAACTTGATTCTTGAAAATGAATTTGATGTTGTGTAACTAGGTCTCATTGTGCCATGAGATCAACTGGAGCAAGACTGTAAGGGAAAATTACTTCATGTATTAAATAAATCAGACTATTACACAAAAGCAAAAAAAATTGAGGTTTTAGCATCAGAATCCATATTACGCAGCACAAAATCTATTACTCACATAAAAAGATTAAAGTTACCACCATGACCGCAACTCTACTGGTGAAATTCCCAGCAGGAATCAATGTGAGTTTCCTTTGCATAGACAAAGCATGTTAACTTTGACTTACTGAGGGAATGGATTTGCTCACAAGATTAGTAAAAAGAAATTACATCTCTCACTTATAAGTTATTCGTTCAAATTTGACCCAGTAAATAATTATTGCTATCTGATAGTTGGCTAAAGGTGCATATGAAGTGACCTGGTTGTTTTAGGCTCTATCTACATTAGGAATTTGATCCAGTGCTGACAACGTTTTCAGCAACTGGTCCTCCGGACTTCAATCAACTGGTGTTGAAAATGGTTTTACTGCTAGCATAAAATGGATGTCCCTTCTACTACTGCCATAAGACAAAACATGCTTCGGGTTATATTCAACAAGGTCTCAGCTCTACTTTATGTAATAGCAATGACTATCATCTTGCACCATATACATTACAAGCTAAACTACTGTCAACACCATCTGGAATCCCTGGTAAAAATATGAGAGATGCCAAAGAATGAACAAAAATGCCCAATTTCTAGGGATGATCACTTCGGAACACAACTGAGGACCAGTGGAAAGTAGCTTGGAAAAGCTTGCACTGCTACTGCCTGTCCATGCTTTTTCAACAAAAAAGCTCAATTTCCAGTGGCGCCATTGTGGCACTTTTCACAAATATTAGCATTTACTTAAAAAAAAAATCAAATCCTATTATCCAGGCATTGCAATTCATATGGTCCTCTGCTACAACGACTCAGCACTGGGTGACTGCCTATCTTGGTTAGCTCTTTACTAATAGATCACATTTTACACTGAAGCCACACAATGGTCTAGCTTCTAGGTGCTACTGCAACAAAAATAATGAAAAACAAATCACCTCTTACTGTCTTAGGCCCTGATCCTGCAGTGAGTGCATGCACATGGACTTCTGTGCCTATGCAAAGCTTTGCTGATTTCAAGAGGACAATGCAGGGGTGTAAGAGTCCACCCATGTAGATCAGTTTTCAGGTTAGTTCTGGTTAACTGGTGATCTCTAAGGGTTGTCTCTGGGAATCAAGTTTTCAGCTGCTTTGCACTGCAATTCTGTAACATCTTGTCAAATATGAACTCAATCCTGCAATTTGGAATAAAACTTACCACCTCACTTCTCTCTGTGCAGCAGGATCCAATTCCAGCGTTTCCCCCAGTACTGTATGTTTTCACTAAGACCATCAACACAACACCATTATAGGGGAGTCCGGCAACAATGCAATTAAACTGTAAGTCTTATGTGAGCAGTGTGTATCTCATACTGGTTTTAATTAGATTTTGTGTCTAGAAGGGACTTGATTTACTCAACAACTGAAATTTATAAATAAGTACTGTAGTAAAAGCTGCACGTATTAAGACCTTGATACCCATGCAGAGTCAGTTAAAAAAACAACAAATCTAGGCCCTGATCTTGTATTCCCCAGCCCCCCATCTACATACTGATCCCACATTGGTGAAATGGTATTCACTGGAATTTTCTAACAGAGGGCTATATCCCTTGAGAAGACTAGACAACATATTTTTTTATAATCTTATGATTATACTCAAGATCTATATCTCAATTAATAAAATGAGGAATAGGTATATCAGGATTAAAATGAATGAAAAGTAAACTACATCACAAGCTGCTTAGAATTAATTCACGGTGCAAAGCTTGGTTCATCCTTCATACAACTATACTCTAAATGTTCAGATACTGGAGAATTTTACCCTGGGAAGGAAGACTGAGGAAGCAAGAGAGGACAGAGTAGCCAAACATAACTGGAAAAATTTTCTCTACAGCTTAAGTAATAGACTGAAATATAGAGCTTTGGTCTGCACAGCTCCGTTCAGCTTAAGTGGAGTTTACTACTCACGCTCCTTAGCTATTTTTCCAAATGTAAATATTTTCTTTCCTGGATATATAGTCAAAGGCACAAACACTCAGTCTCTGATTTTTTTTTTTTAAATTAGGTCTTTCCCCTTTTTTCAGATACAGCCTGGCAAAAATGAAAAGGATTTTATCCCTTTCATGCCAGAATTATTTGCTGTGTCACCCATATCTATGTTGTATCAAGTGTTGTGCTGGTCCCAGATATTAGAAAGACAAGGTGGGTGAGGTAATACCTTATTGGACCAACTTGTTAATGAGGCAAACTTTTGAGCTTAGGCAGACCTGCATAAGAGCTCTGTGTAAGCTTGAACGCTTGTCTCTCACCAACAAAAGTTGGTCCAATAAAAGATATTACCTCACCCACCTTGTCTCACTCATACCTATAGCATTTAGCTCTTCGTTCCATTAACTTACACTGATTACAGTTTGACTGATTGTATGAAATTCATACTTTGATGTAATAGAATTTTATAAAGTTGATCCTAAATAATTCAAAAGTCTCATTGGTTCTAGGTTTGTCAAACATCTACCCTTCCTGTATTGTTACACAAGACAATTGCTAATTACATGATCAACAAATATAAAAAGCCTAATGCAATTTTCTCTTCAGATTTATTATTCCAGAGGCACTTAAATGTCTTACATTTATATAGCGCCTTTCTTCTCACAGCGCTTTACAAACTACAGTATGTACACATACAGGAATATCTCCCAACACCTAGGAAATGCAACCATCTCTGACTACCACTAGTGCAATTTTGAAATGTCACCAGCTTGAGACTCCGTAGTTGAGGATATGGATATGCTTTTATCAATATTTTCATTCTCGCTATGACTGATTATTTTCAAACTCCCAACTTGAGCAATTAAAAAAAAAAGACTACAACCAATATATACCACAGCTCCGTTTTAAAACTGAACTAAGATTCAATCATTTTCACCGGATTAAAAATCTCTTGACAATACAAGTTTATACTTTAAGGTATTTTTATGTAATCTTTTAAAGAACAGTGGTCTAGAATATCTTTACAAATTATTTTTACTATATGTTCCTCGTTGCTCACCAGGTTATTCTTTGATATATCCACAATATAAACTAAAGCTTTTAGGAATTAAATGAGAGGACCCTTGGTTCTCAAACTGACTTCAGTACACAACAGGAGCAGGCCCATTTCTCCTTGTTTATGAAGCTGGATTGGTTTTTGTTTTTAAAGCAAAATTGAAAAAGTTTATGCTCAGTGCTGTTACTAATCAATGTTGAATTGTAAATCACCCTTGGACTTGCTGCAGAGGAGGATATATAAATGTGCTTTGAGTGGTTTCTGCTTGTTAGTGTCAAAACTACACAAATACATTTAAAAAAAATCCCAAATCCACTACTTTACATTACCACAAACTTCTCCTTAGCCAAAAGAATAAAAACAGATATTTGAATTTGGAGAAATATTCTTTGCTTTGTCTCTCTAAAAAGCTACTAAAACATTTCTTTTTAAAAAAAGTTGCAATTGGGTGACAACTTTCACAAAACAGCCATTATGGTAAACCCTGAAAATATAGGGCTATCATTAAAGCACTAAAATCTCATGTATAGCAGCACCACTTGCTTCACTATAAATTAGTTTGATATCAGTGTTTAAGAATTTGAATTAAAAACTGGTAAAAAAAGCTAACTTTGCCATCTTGCGGAATGAAAGTTTATTTTAGTGTCAGGTGATCCATGGATGCAGTTAAGCTTCAAACACATGCCTTTTGGAGTTTCACTGATGCTATTTAACATGTTGAATTTATCGCCTATGTCAGTGGGTACCTGTACTAAGACATGAGGGCACTAGCATTTCTTCTGCTATGTAAGAGTATTTTAATATTGAGAGTGGTATGGGCAAGAAGTGTAATAACCTCAAGTTTTCAAGTTTCAAGATAAAAGGGGAAAATAATAAGTAATAATATTAATACGAAAGATGGTATTCAGTATTCACAGAGCTGAATTCATAGAATCATAGAACTTAAGATCAGAAGGGACCATTATGATCATCTAGTCTGACCTCCCGCAAAATGCAGGCCACAAAAGCTGACCCACCCACTCCTGAAATAATTCTCTCCCTTGACTCAGATGTTGAAGTCCCTAAATCCTGATTTAAAGACTTCAAGTAGCAGATAATCCTCCAGCAAGCGACCCCTGCCCCATGCTGCGGAGGAAGGCGAAAAACCTCCAGGGCCACTGCCAATCTACTCTGGAGGAAAATTCCTTCCCGACCCCAAATATAGCGATCAGCTGAACCCCGAGCATGTGGGCAAGACTCTCGAGCCAGACACTCAGGAAAAAGACTTTCAATATCCCAACATTGACCCTCGGTACTAATTACCAGTGGTGGCACGTTATTGACCTATTGACTAAATCACGTTATCCTATCAAACCATTCCCTCCATAAACTTATCAAGCTTAATCTTAAAGCCAGAGAGGTCCTTTGCCCCCACTGTTTCCCTCAGTAGGCTGTTCCAGAATTTCACTCCCCTGATGGTTAGAAACCTTCGTCTAATTTCAAGCCTAAACTTCCCGACTGCCAATTTATATCCATTTGTTCTCGTGTCCACATTAGTACTGAGCTGAAATAATTCCTCTCCCTCCCTGGTATTTATCCCTCTGATATATTTAAAGAGAGCAATCATATCTCCTCTCAACCTTCTTTTGGTTAAGGAAAACAAACCGAGCTCCTCAAGTCTCCTTTCATACGACAGGCTTTCCATTCCTCGGATCATTCTAGTGGCCCTTCTTTGTACCCATTCCAGTTTGAATTCATCCTTCTTAAACATGGGAGACCAAAACTGCACACAGTGCTCCAAATGAGGTCTCACCAACGCCTTGTATAACGGGACTAGCACCTCCTTATCTCTACTAGAAATACCTCGCCTAATGCATCCCAAGACCGCATTAGCTTTTTTAACGGCCACATCACATTGCCGACTCATTAATTAGTCACTAAGAGGAAGATATATACCCGAGTATATATTGATTATAAAAAAAGAAAACCTTGATAAAAGATGTACAGAGATCACATTTATTGTGTATTTAGTGCATGTCTTCATGTAGTGCATTCCTATGTTACATCATGTGTGCAACACTACTGAGCCACCAGAAGAACATCAGTGTATGGCAGGGATTTTTAAATGTTTTCATAGTCTACACAGTCTCATGGACTATCAGCCTCCCATTCCTGATCACACAAACCATCTCTTTTTGCATTTGTGATCACTTAAAAACATGTGGCAACTACAGTAATTGTTTACATGGAAAAGCAATATTAGGAAAGAATTTAATGTATTTTTAGCTGTCTTTTTATGAGATTTGGCAGTTATAATAAAAGAACCAGCAATCCATAGACTAGTGGTCCACGGACCACTGTTTGAGGACCATTGTCATATGATTTACTAATTTACATTAAAATTGCCTAAAAAACCCTCAGGATATGGAGTCAAATTTTGATGAATTTTGAGATGTGGCATCCCAGACATCACATAAAAAAAGTGGATAGCAAAACAGAGGGCACCATCATTATCACTCCCTCTTAAAACCCAAATCTATATAGCAGCTGGACAGGGTACATCCTATTTTAACAAGAGGGACAAAGAAGGACTCTGATGGAAGACCACCACCACATATCCTAGGAATGGGAGCAAAGAGGACAATTGAAAGTCTGCTATTGAAAGCAACAAAATTTTGCTTTCAAGGAGGGATGCTAAGTGTTTTAGAAGGATACACTTTGGGCCCAATTCTTGATCCCATTAATGTCGGTGGCAAAACTCCTCTGACTTCAATAGGCAGATTTGTCCTTTAATAATTCTCCCTCCTCCACCTTGCTGTGGGAACTAAAATCATACTCCTCAACTTCCCAGAGCTGTCAAGTGTGTCTACGCAACTCCAAATGAAAAATATTCAAGGACCCTGACCCCTGAAATACAGAATACCATTTTCACTACTATTATTTTTTCTTTCAGTTCCCTTCCATCTCAATTTCTTCCCAACTCTCCCTATTTGCTTCCACTCCTTTTTCTGGGGGAGGAGGAGAACACAGTTCAGCATTGCTTTTGTTGAATGGGGGAAGAATGGGAGACAGTGAGAAGCACAGGAGAGCTGTGGACCGACAGGCTGAAAAGGCCTAGGGATCCACAGTGGATCAGGTCTAATCTCTTTAATAGCAGAGGGAATTAGGCTCCTGCCATCTTGGATTCAGTCCATCCTGCACCATAAATGGTGTGCATACAACACCCATCACAAAGCTTGGCCTCTACCCAGGTCTGGCACTGTACAGGATAGCAGGATATAGCTATGAAAAGGGGAGGACATCCTGCATCATGTGAGATAATTCAAAAGTATGCATAGACTAGATAGTGAAAATCCAGAATTGTTGCCAGAAACAGGAGAGGCAGTAACCCTAATTTTAGCAGAGTTCTTCACTGAAGGAAAGGAAGGTCCAATAAAAGTCAAATCAGCTGACTGATTTACATCCCAGGATGAATCAGGTTATATTGATTTAAGCCCAATTTAATTTAGGCAGGTTTTTAACCACAAGAATAAGGACATTCTTAGTACATATTAATAATTAAACCAACATATACACAATTAGCAATATCCTACATAATAATAAATGCTTAATAGCTTGCTTTGGATTATCCTATACCTAGTTAATTTGTTTAAAAACAAGCCAAGTAGTTTTATCTTGCTATGTACTTTTCCTTTCTACATGTTCTCTGTAATTATCAGTCTTTGTAGTAGTTGCAGCTTTATGGATTTTAAGATCCAAATTCAACTGTGTCTTCAGTTATCTTCTTGAATTCGTAATTTCCTCTACCATCCATGTGCAGGTAAAACTGGAATGAAAAATTTACATCATCAACCAAAAGACAAAAAATATTTTTATATTAGCTTTATCATAATAAATTATATAAGCAAATAATTTGTTAAAGAACAAAAACTAAAACCCTAAATCAACTGGTCAGAGGATGATCTCCTACTGCAATACTTAGCCAATTCAATTGCCTTTGAGGAATAACACTATGACTTTTTGGATATGTTCTGTCTCTATCTTCTGTTAGTTGGTCATATTACTCATCACTGGGATTTGGTTTGTTGTGACAGATGCCTAATTTGCATGCATAATTATAATTCTGTGTACAAATCTGGTATTTTTACACATAGTGAGCCACTTACACCAATACCTGAATTGCAGAAATGTGTGCATAAATTAGGTGTGAAATGGTGCACATCGGGGTAGTTAATAGGCGCCTCATGGGCCAAACCTGGACCACCAGACACTTTTGAATGGACCTCAACATCTTTTTATTTACTTACCACCACCACCACCACTAATGGTTTTTTAAATTATTTTCTCTGGAGTCTGGATCCCGACCAAGAAATGTCAACTTAGACAATTGACTACATTTTTGCATACACAAACTAGGCATGTGCTTTTTGAAAATCAGGCCCTTGTTAAATGAATATTGATTTAAGATTTGGCTGGTGCTGCAGGACAGAAATTAGTGAAGGAGTATCCCCACAGAGCTTCAAATTTCATAGATTTTCTAAGATTAAAATTATTTCTTCAATTATTATTTATTACAAACCTTATGTTATCTACTTCAGAACAATGATACCACATGAAATTATGAGAAAGAACTTAGGGGAGAAAAGGAATACCTTGTATCACAGTTTTACATGTTTAGAATGTTTAACATTCCTTTTCCCAAATATCTTCATGAACATTGAATTCCCCAATCCCTATCTGAACAAAATATCCACAGATTTTATGCTTCACCACATACATGCCCCCTCTAGGGGGTAATCCTATCTTACTGTAACTGGAAGGGGAAACATTTGCCAAAACGATTTTATAGGATTATAAAAGCCTTGTATATTTCAACTATATCAGATTTATTTTTTATACTTAAAGAAGCGTTCTCTTCATTATACCTCAGTGCACACACAAAATTTAAATTCCCACCAATAACAAAACCCATTACTTAGTTATAGAGTAAACAAGGAGTAGCCCCATAATTAAAAATACATCTTGCACTGCACAAAGACCCTTTATAAACATGTGCATTAGCAGCTTCGTAAGAAAAGTTTTACAAGATTGTTTAGCTACAGGCTCTTTTAATCAAGTTTCCACAGATGAAGAAACACTAACTTTGAATATTGTATATGGATAACCCTTCAGAACAGATACATTTAGAACTGTCAATTTCTTAGTTTTTCATAACAGCTTTTTTGTGAATCCTTCAAATACTGATGTTGGACTATGAAAATATAATCTATGATACTATTTTCTGAAAAGAGTGTGTCTGGCTGGAAGGCAAGACACCTGAATGCAACTGAACTCAAAGTTCATTTAATACCTACAAAAAGGCTAAATTATATAAACATCAACAAAAATAAAAATGACATACATCGTGGTGTTTCCAGAGGGACTTTCTGTGAGAGACAGTGAAGAGAGTGATGCCAACCTATAATAAAAAGAGAATACAAACATTAAGTAAAACTTCACCCATAAGACAAATTCAAGTAATTTCCTCAATTCCTCACACTTGGAAACATTTTAAAAGATGAAACTAAAAGCTCATACTAATAAATAGGAAAGTTTTAAAGCCTTAAATCATTTATACTATGCGTGTGTAGCCTCAATATTGCACATTTTAGAGGAAAAACAAAAGAGATTTTAGGTTTGGTTTTTTAAACCTACTGATTTAAATGTTCTGTTTTTCCTGCAGGAGCTGAAAATGTCAGGCTACAAAATTCACTCCCTTGTGCATAGAGGTTAGCAATATCATAGTTTCTTACAGAAAAGACTAATTCCTGAACTTGAGCCCTAGCAGGTAAGTAAGAGAGGAAATTATTTCCAAATATTTTGTTTTTAAATGTATTTGATTGCTAACTAAAGTGTATGATGTTAATGATTTAAGAACTTAAAGTGCTTCTTAAATGCAACGAAAAATTCACCTTTAAAATCACCTGTGTACTGAATGGTTAAATTGTAAATGGTTAATGATTAAAACAAATAGAAATGAAAAAGTGATAATAATCAAACTATTTATTTTTTAATCTTCTGTAAGAGACAGCTGACAAGGGATTTGATTTTCCAGAGGGATGCATTATCAGCCACTTTGCAATGGTAAATCCTCAAAATAGAAAGCAGTACAACCTGGCATCCAAATGGTAAATGTACTTAAACAATGAAATAGAAGAATCATAGAATATCAGAGTTGAAGGGACCTCAGGAGGTCATCTAGTCCAACCCCCTGCTCAAAGCAGGACCAATCCCCAGACAGATTTTTGCCCCAGATCCCTAAATGGCCTCCTTGACGACTGAACTCACAACCCTGGGTTTAGCAGGCCAATGCTCAAACCACTGAGCTATCCCTACCCCTATAACTGATGCTTTTTCGCACAGAGCCCACCCAGCGTCAAAATTACTACTATAAAAGGATCTTAGGGCCTGCTCCTGCTCCCAGAGAGATTTGGATAAAGGTTTCAGTACCTGTAGAGTTTCTGTTTCCTTTCCAAGGACATCACTACTCCATAATTAAATTCAAAGCAAGTTTCCCATTATAATCTCTATTTTCAAATCCTTCTCCCCTTCCCCAAAAAGAAATCAACCCCCTTGATATTTCTCCTACCACATCTCATATGACGGCAGACATTTTTTTGTTGAGAATTCTGGGGGAGGATGGGGAATAGAAAAGAAGTTAAATCATCATGCTTTTTTAAATACTCCCTTTTCATTTACTTTTTGAAAGTTCTCCTAGTGTTGCTGGCTCCTATCTCCAAAACAGGTTCACTTACAAGTCCTTTTGTTTTGTCAGCCTTGCTGAGAAGGGTTATTTTCCATAAGGAAAGTATAAGATTGTTTTGGGTGTTATCTGGATTCCATTTCACATTTTAACCAAGTTTTGGAAATTTAATATTATCATGTCTAATATTGTTGCTGAAGTCCAGTTTTACCAATCCGTCAAGTTGACATTTTCCAAATTAGAAATTACTTTCACAAAGAACAATTTAAATGCATCTCAGCCTTCTTTCTTTATCTAGAAAAAAAGAAACAAAACAAACTTACTTTCCGGCAATGACTGTAAATGTAGCCTTCTACATCAACGCTAACAGCACTTGTACATTCATCCAGAATTGCAAACTGAGGTTTATGATAAAATAATCTTGCCATCTGGAATGCAAAACAATACACCATTTGTGAATAGAGAGAACAAGGACAATGCAAGTTTCTTCATCTTTATAATAGCATAACCTATTGTCTAAATAAGCATTTAAGAGCTAAAACTACTGTAATCTATTGGAAATATAACAAACATTTTAACAAATGGTTTGAAATATTTACACAGCTGCTCAAAAACTTCAGTTTTTGTGCTGCCATTACCTCTCTCCCCAAAAAAGGTATAAATGAAAACTATGAAGCTATTTAAGTTTACAACTAAAAATGGAGATAAAACATTTGAAATTTAAAGACATTTTAGTCTGATTTCACCCATTACTCCTAAGTTCTCAGCAGATACAGTAATATGTACATTGCCATGCAATAATCAGAGACTTGAGTAATACTGAAGCACAGTGAGTTACATCCAGCATGAAATGAAAATTTCCTTTGCTGTCTTGTCAGTTTGTCTTCTAGCAGACAGTTAGGCAGATCACAGTCAATATGAATATTTAATTTAAAAAATGGTAATAGTTTATCATACAACATAATCTTAGGTGTATGTGTAACTTATAAGCAGCTTTCCACAATTATGTGGCTACGTATTAACCCAGAAATGTTGTGTATGTACTGCCATATCATCATTCTGTCTTGATTTTTGCTAGAGGAAAAAGGATGAATGCTGAAATATTTACATATATAATGATCAATGCTGTTAGTAGAAAGTCAAGTTTTCTCAACAATCACAACTAATACTGTAGTCTTAGAAGTTTTAACCAGAAATTATTGACTGAAAATTAAAAGAGGAAAGAATTTTTTTAACCATCATTTACTGAACCTCACTGAAATTTGAACATTGTGTAGTATTCTCTGTATACTTTCCAAGGGTACGAAATCAATATTTTACAACATCTGCTTACATAATAGAAGAGAATATGTTGATCTGATAAGAAAGCATTCAGAAATCTGTATTACAATGTGAAAATAATAATGCCTACCTGTAGTAATTTAAGTTATTTTCATGCGCACTAAGATTATAAAAACCTTAAATTATTTCTTTAAAGAATAAAGCAGTAGAAAAATGTACTGACTAGATATCAACATTTCAGATTAGTTATACTAATTTACAGTATTTTTCAAGTACATATAAGAAAGACGTACTGCCATCCTCTGTTTTTCTCCTCCGCTGAGCACATCCATCCAGTCCTGAACACTATCCCAGCCACCTTCACGTTCCAGGATTTGACCCAACTGGACATTATCCAAGTACTCCTTCAGCACCTTTTAGCAAAACAATAATGCTTACAGATACACCTAAACATATTTCATGTTGCATTAACTTCTCAGATTTAGTATACTATACTATAAAATATTAAAATCACTATCACCCAAGATATTGGTACCAAAACAACATTTGAAAATGTAAACAAATCTCATGTTCTTACTTGCTATACCAATACAGTTAAAAAAATGAATGATACTTCAGAACAAGTTTAAATGAACAGTGAAACTGTCATTAACAGACAGATGACATCCTTGACATCTGCTGGCAGGTAATATTAGAGGCTGTGTATGACACATTTAAAGCCACAACTGATGACCTTTGGTTAGGTGAACCTTTATTTTACAGCCAATCAGGTTCAAGAATGGAAAGGGTGAATTAAGAGAAAAACCAAAATGCTATGAAGTCTCCCAAAGCAAACAGTTGTAGGGAAGCCATGGTTCCATCAACATTTCCTATTTGGACCTATGTGAGGAGAAACAACTTGGGTTTCTCTATCATTTAACAAATTTAAAATACAAATAATCCCACACTACAAAGAATCAGGAAAAGAAATGGCTGCAAATAATGGTTATTGAGGAGAATGTCTTTTTTACCTGGTCAGATATCCCCTTCTTCCTCTGGTCTTCTACAGTATCTGGATATATTACTTGGTCTCTGAGGGTTCCTAGTGTCATATATGGTCTCTGGGATTAAATTGCAAATTATTAGAACAGCATTACAGATATGTGTAACAGTCATAAAATAAAGAGGTAACAAAAAATACAAATATCAATTACTATGGTACTTTGTTTTACCTGAGGAACATAGAAAAGCTTTCCTCTCTCAGGCTTGGTTAAACATCCACCAAACAGAGGCCACAACTGCAACAAGAAAACAAATGTCATAAAGAAAAAAATTCTCTTAAGAAATTAGGATGAGAGGTTTTGTGTTTTTTAAAATGATCAATTTCATTTTAGTATTTCTTTACCTCGCCAAGAACACGGAAAAGTGAACTCTTCCCACATCCGTTTGGCCCACAAATCAGAACATTTGCACCAGACCGAACCTAAAATATATGGCAACACATTAAACAATAGGAAAATAATTGGAAAATTTGTACTGCTGTAGAGATGCCAGTATCCCCATTATTAGACTGGAAGCCATCCTTTGCACAGTAAGTCCAATTTTGACACACATCCACCAATATTAACTTTTGCCTAAACTAAATCAGTCTGTCTGAAGTGATCTGATGACACAGTAAAATTATTGCATAGTTTTTTTTAAAAAGGCAAACTGAATAAAAATCATTTTGGAAATACTAGTGTTAAAAAAATCAGATTTTAATTATTGGAACATTTTCTGATTTTTCGGGGGCGGGGAGGTGTTACTCAACCTAGAAGAAGCTTAGTTTAGAAACTTCAAGTTTATTTTATTTGATTGGCCTCAATGAGCACTGGTAAGTGACTACTTGATGAGTTTCCTGAATTAATGGCAGAGCTGGTTTGAAAACTGATGAAAACAACACTGATATAAAATGGAACTGAATTTTTTTTTTTTTATGAATTTGTCTTTTCTGTTTTGACCACCTCTAGTTAATAGTCTAATTACATATCATTTTCGCACTATTTGTTAAACCTTCATAGGTCACCACGTGAAGATTATAATCCCTGCACAGCCCTATAAAATCCAGACCATGACTTCCCAAGACCTCAAAACTGGAGTAAGCCTCTTCATGTGCCATGATGGAGGGGTGGTGGGGGATTGCATGCAGTTTGGTCTGGTACAGGGGGAGAAAGCCACATTGGAGAAAGAGTGGTGAGCAGAAAACATTGCTGAAAAGTTTTGTGTTTGACTGGATGGAGTAAATTGGCAAGGCAGTGGAGGAGGTGGGAGAGAAGGAAAGTAGAAGCCGTTGTTGCTCTTGAATAAATCCACATCAGAGAGCAATTATTTGATTAAAATAGTTAAGAAGCCTAAAGAAATTCTAACACAAAAACGTTTCTTAAATTTTAGTTAATATTAGAAACATGAGGTTTTGTCTACATAAGGGGACTACACCAGCAGAGCAATGGTGCCAAAACTATCCCACCATAACCCCATAGTGTAGACACAGCCTACATTGATAGAAGGGGTGTTCCCACCAGTGACGGAACACACCTCTATGACAATCATGGTCCAGACACCCCAAAAGAAGAATAGGGGGTCTGAACCTCAAAGAATAAGCAACTGATTTACACAATATAACTATTATAAAAGTGTATTGAGTAAGATCTGGTATGTAAGCCTGTCACACATTGGTGATTAATATCACTGTAAAATGTATGTATTAATTATATGAGGAATTATGGTTACTCACCGATACTATATTTCAAAATTTGCAACCAAAGGGAGAAACAGGTTTTCTCCCAGATTGGAGACAGGTAGATAGCTACCTTCCCTCCTATGTAAATTAAACATTATGGAACCAAAACAACAGAAGTGCCATTTACATATGAATCATCAGGAAAATAGGACGTCAACAGGAAGGGAAGAATAGTAGGAAGTCATCCTGACTCTGGGGACAAAACAATGAGTTTTGGGAAATATAAGCAGAAACTAAAAGCCATTTTGGCATCCATCACTTAGGGGACATAGGGAACAGCACCCTGTGAAAGCTGGATCCCATACTCTGGTGGGCTAGTGATGCTGGTAACTTGATGTAAATAAGAAAGCGGCTTACGCAAAGATTGTAACTTGTTAAAATTAAGTTTTAAGTCACTAGAAAGCCTGTTTTGTTTAATTTGTAACCATACCTCTCTCTTTTATTTTTACTTAGTATCATCTCCTTTCTTTGCTAATAAACTAATTCTTGTTTTATTAAAAATCTCAGCGTTGTGTATTTAAGTGAAGCATGAGTCTTCAGCTAACCTACCAGACTGATGTGTGCCCTGTCTCTTGCCTTGTCACTGCCTATTAGGGAAGTGACCATAATAATTTCTGAGAGTGTCCAGCCAGAGGGACTGGACACTGCAGAGAGATGTCTCTGGGGAACACTGATTGTTACAAGAAAGGCAAGGTTTAGACTGAGACAGGACCAAGTACTGATTTTTGCCCCAGATCCCTAAGTGGTCCCCTCAAGGATTGAACTCACAACCCTGCGTTTAGCAGGCCAATGCTCAAGCCACCTTACCTCTACCTGTACCACCACCAAAGAAATGAGCAAAGCCCCTTCTACAGTAATAGGTAACTACCATTTAACTTGAGATATAGACATTTCAGCATCTCAGTGGCTTTTCAGAATAATATCAGAATTCAAAACAGGTTTTTTTCTCATGAAACACACGTTATGTTTTTAAACCATCATGAGATGAGCTTAAAGAACCTGCAGGCACTTGTTCTATCCATCTTTACGTCTGTCCACACGCAAACACACAAACAATAGTAATTGGGGATTTATAATCTTAAAGCAACAGATTCTTATGCTCTTATGCCTGTAATCCTTCCTTGGCCAGTCTATCACACCCTCCACACTTCCTCCTCCTAACATACTTCTTCCAAGAGCCCTAACAACCTTAATGCTCCCCTCAAAGAAGTGTCTATTAAATCAGTAACACCTGATCTGTCCCATCTACTTGCAAAGAACCAGACATGTGCCAAACAACTGCATTTATCATCTTGCTTTTGTTAAATCCCTTCCCTACTTTTGTCTGCAGGTTGTCTACTTGGAAGACTAGCCCTTTAGGGCTGGGACCATATTGCCTTGACTGCCTTTAGCACACATAACAAAGGTAGGCACTATATAATAATGTCAAGATTCAAGGCAAATGACTGAAGTTTAAAATTTAAATGGTCAAGCCTGTTACGACACTTGTGAGATTAAGCATACGTAATCATCTTGTTTATCAAAGATTATCTACCAGTCTAACAAGCATCCTTAATTTAAACATCAAATGTACCCTAAGTGTAATTATGCCAAGATTTAACAATCTTAAGAACTTAAAACACTAGATCCCACAGGGAAAGTTAAGGATACCCTGTAAAAATACAATGTGAAATTCAATTTCCTAGCTTTATGATTTTTTTAAACAAAATTTTAAGGCATATCCACTGAAGTTACAGGTTTATTTTTAACTGTAATTCAAACCTTTTTTTTTTTTCGGCCTTGAACTTATCTACTGTGTTGATGGGTACTTTAAAAGAAACTTTAAAAAGTTTTATTTTCATTCAAACGTTTTACTTAAATATTTTTCAAAATTACAAGATGCCATAACATTCTAGAAAGCAAAATAATATAATCAAGTCTTCAGGAATAGAATATAAAACTAGTATAATTGTTTAATGGGATTTTACTATTCCTGCTTTATGTCATAACTGGAACAAAAGCATCAGATGAAACTGAGTACTGACTATTCTACTTAACTAACTTTGCACACCTATGGCATTGCAATTTTGTTTTCTAGAATGACAATGAATTTTTTACTGTAAATCGATCATTAAAATCTCAATCCTTGAGGGGGCCACTTAGGAATCTGGGGCAAAAATTGGTCCTGCTAGTGAAGGCAGGGGGGCTGGACTCGATGACCTTTCAAGGTCCCTTCCAGTTCTAGGAGATGGGTATATCTCCAATTATAAAAACAAACAAACAAACAAAAAAAAACAGAGGAAAAACCTTCCAGTGCCACCTACTGGATATGCTGTATAAAAACAGCAAGAGGAAAACTGCAAACTGTGATACATCTGAGCTGACACAATCAATCTTACACCACATAACTTACACTCTGTTTCAGTTGTTGGCACAAACAGGTTTTTATCATAAAGAACACTTCACTGATAATGTCTGTTAACATTTTAATTAGGCAGACTAATATCCAGTAACACTTTCTTTTCATATTCTTTCTCCCTCTACCACTCCATAAATTGTTTTCTCATTTGTTTACATCTTAGGTTAAATTATTCATGCTATTGTGTGTACATTTCTGCTATATATTTGTAGATGCAGAAATGCTATGATAAGGAAAAGATCAGTAATGCTTTCAACTAGTTTAGACCCAAAATGCGTGTTTGGGTAGAAAAGAGGGGGAAGTTTTTAAATATAATGAAAACATTTCTATTTACAATAGATTTACAAACATTTACTCCTTTCTACTCATGTCAATTTTTAAAAAAAAATTACTGTATGTATTCATCATTTTTATACTTTTTGTGTCATATACAGTGGTGTAGAGCTGGTATTTGAACAAGACTCATATAAATTCCCAAAGATGGGTAAAATTGCTGGTTTCCTAAAACTATAAGTTGAAATACACACAGACACTTCAAGACAAGTTTTGTGAGTTTGTAGTGCCTCAGCGTCGTGCTAGTGCAGGAGAGCCCAAAGTGAAACAGTTTTTAAGTTTCAGTGCCATTGCCAAGCAAAATGTTAAAAAGTGGTATATGTATAAAGCAAGCATTAAATGTGAAAAGGGAATAAAATTTTGAAAAAAGTCCATTTTAATAGCCCAGTATATTAACACAGTTAATTAAAAAAAAAATATGACCACCACACTGACGGTATCCCTGTCCTACACACATCTTTTGTTCTTATTCTTGATTGTTCATAACACAGAATAAGTTTGTGGGAAATACTCACCTTCATTTTTGAAGTGTTACATGAAGATTTATATCTTAGAACTTACCTCAAAATTAAGGTCTCGAATCAATATGTCTCCATTAGGCGTTGCTAACGGAACATGATCAAACCTATGGGTAAAATTGACACATTACTACTACTATTATGTATAGTTCTTTACCAACTGGTCAACTCTGAGGAAGAACAGGATGCTAGAACACAAGCAGGTGCTATGAAGGTATAGAATTGCATGTGGCCAGAACTGGACTGTTTCTTGGATTTTTTTTAATTTATTTTTTTTATTTATTTAATTTAATTTAAAGAAGAGTAGGCGGTATCTTGACAAACATTAACTGAAAGCTTCTTCCTGGCATATATAGCAAGACTTGGCTAAAAGGGTTGTAAAAGTCTAAAAGGGTTCTAAAAGTCGCTAAAAGGGTTGTAAAAAAAGTCAAGGACAACTATATAGGCAAGCCATAGCTCTCAAGTGCCTCAATGATGAAGTGGCTTGACATGTATATGGAGAATGTTGGAAAGCCAATGCAGAAATTCTAGTAAGAGATGGGGTCTAACTAATGGGAAATATAATGATCTGGGTAGTCAAGTTCCAGGGGAGAGCAGGACAGGTCAAAATGGATATTGATTCTGGAGAACAGATAGTACCAGTAGTCCACAGTAAAGAGTACTAAGGTTGTAGAACGCCTTATGCAGTGAGGATTGAGAAAGAAATTCTGAAGACATTGTACAGAAGGAAGTGGCTATAAAGTATTGTTCTATATAACAAACTGTATTAAAAATAGTGATATAAGGCAAGACTAAAAAGCAGGTTTACATTTTCTATACATTACACTTTCTATACATACTTGATAAGATTATCAGTGTTGATAATTTCTCCAGTCCCAGGTATCAAGGGAATAGTTTGGGTTCTATCGCCATCTTACATTTTAAAAAAAGAAACAAGTATTAGAGACTAGATTTGTGTCTGCCAAGGTGAGAGTATTGCGCATTAAACTTACGTCATAATTACCTTTTTCATGTTGCGATATCATAGTACGCTGATATCTGCCCCTGTTCAAGTCCTTTAGTACTTGCATTAATTCTGTAATTCGAGCTGTGAAGCTAAAGTAAGGATGCATTAAGAATTCATCTTCAGAAACATTTCAAGGATTTTATTGTTATGCAGAAAAATAAACTTTTAATAAGTACCCTAAATTGTCAAAATTAAATTCATAATAAAGAAGAACTGGAATCACTATTTTGCAGCATGATTGGGATACAGTACTGAATGCAAGCTGTTTCAAAACATGTGCATTTATTTTTTGTTGTATGTCTTGGGCTGGTTACCTCAAGCACTGGATACTACAAAACACTGGAATATACTCAATTTTGCTCCAGAACAGCATTAAAAGCTTCCTAATTCCAATAAATTAATCTCCCAACCTCTGCAGTTCACAAAACTGGCCCTTAAGATGGTGAAATATTTAACACTTTAGAAAGTTAAGCTTTAAGGTAAAACTTTGATATTAAAATATACCCCAACAACATTACATTAAGATGGACAATGGTTTACTTCCATACTGCCCATCACTGCTGATCTCCCATTCAAAACATCTGCAACTACTAATAGGCTCAGAAATTACCAATGTAATTGAAAACATTAATTTTCCCTAATTCTCACAGTTAATATTAATGTCTATATTTTTGCTGCACTGTGCAAAATGAGTGCACGTTTGTTTTGTTTTAATCTACAGTCCATTTATAAATAACAGTTATGGAGGACAGGAACTACATATATAGTTTTAAGCAGCTGTGAATACCAGTTATCAATCTTACCCAGCCAATCTGGTCATTTCACGGCCTGCCAAGACTATTCTGCCCAGAGCTTGAGACATTCTCAACAACATTCTTCCGCTTTGGTAGTAATCCTTAAATAGCAAAATACAACTATGTTTACTTATGCGAACTAACAGAATTCAAGCAATTACTATATTTTACTCATTTCTATTCTGCACTACTTACCTCCAGGAGTTCTGAATGGGTACTCTTTTGATGGCGAGGATGAGCTAGGTTCAGAAACGGACGACTAACGACCAGGTAACCAACCACAGTAGCTAAGTCTGGAATATTTAAAAGTAAATGTTTTCTAGCAAGAAAAGTTAAATCAGAACATAAAATGAACACATTAAAATATTTGTAACACCACTTGTACTATCAATAGCAGTCCACTAGCATTGGGAAAACACTTACATTTGGCAATGATAGTATCTATGAATCCCATAGAAAACCGAAACAAGATGAAATTATGCAAATGTTCCACCTGGGGGGAAAAAAAACAAAAACAATAAATGTGAAAAAATGTAGCGTACACAAATATTTGCCATGCACCCTGCAATTACAATAGAGAAGCAAATTTAATTCTAAAAAAAAAAAAGAATTTATTTTGCAGTAAATCACGAAGGCCCCAATAAAGATTGTGACCTAATTGTGTTAGGCACTGAGCAAATCCAGATAGACAAAGTCCCTACCAGCAAGTGCTTACAATGTAATCTAAAAGAACACACAAACAACTGAACAGTAAATGAGAGGAAAGTTTGCAAGTGATGGAAAGAAAGGACCAGGTAGTGAAATAAAGGTCATTGTTAGATAGGTTAGCTATAGTTTCAAATAATCAGAAAATGAAAAAATATTAAATAAAATCAGCTAATCCTAACTGCTAAAATATCTAGCAATAACTGGTTCACCTTTTTGGAGGTGTCACAACAGAAGTGGATCTGGAGAAGGCATTCGATGAAAAGGCTAATAGTTTCACAGACTAATTCAAGGAGGATGTACCACTTACAAGGAAGTATGGAAAAAAGTGTGGAGATGTTTATAGGAGAAGTGGACAGATATTAAAATCTCATGTCACTGGCAGAACGAAGATGGGAAAGGCAGCAAAAAACAAAAGTGGATAGGTAATGGAACAAGAGTTGAAAAACCTTCAAGGTGAGGACATGAACTCTGAATTTTGGTGTTATAGGAAAGAAAATTAGTGAATAGATTAAAAGACTGGGGGTTGTTCCCATAGTCAGGACGACAGGCTAGAAAGAGTCGTAGTGGCAGTTTTTTGAATGGGCCCAAGTGAGGTAAGACGGGTGTCAAAGAAGTCCAAGGGGGGGGGCGCGTCACAGTAATCAAGATGGGAGATAAGGGCCTAATCAAGAATTTTAGGGTAACAATTAAATTATATACTTTTGCCAGTGTGTGGGCCCCTCATGCATTTCCAATTAAAGTCCACAGCTTTCATTTCTTCCTTCATATTTCCCACTTGATCCTATTCCTTTGCTGAATACACCAACCATAATTCTTTATGGAATAGGAGATGCATGCTCTCTCTCAAGACTGGCATTGCAGTCACGCAATTTACTAACAGGGGCTACTACAGAGGTTAGTACATGTCATCTTTTCATTAGGGTCCAAATAGCACATTCCTCAAGACTGCTTCAAAATCTGCCATCTTCTGTATGACACTAGTGAGAATGCAGTGTAATTGTAACTATGTTGGTCCCAGGATGTTAGAGAGACAAAGTGGGTGGGGTAATATCTTTTACAGGACCTGAAGAGCTCTGTGTTGCTTTAAAGTTTGTCTCTTTTTCACCATCAGAAGTTGGTCCAATAAAAAAATATTACCTTACCCACCTTGTCTAACTAGTGAAATTATCACTCACTTGGCCAGTAGCACTCTTGCAA
This sequence comes from Mauremys reevesii, assembly GCF_016161935.1. Taxonomy (NCBI): domain Eukaryota; kingdom Metazoa; phylum Chordata; order Testudines; family Geoemydidae; genus Mauremys; species Mauremys reevesii. The sequence goes on from NC_052630.1 coordinate 74,823,966, forward strand.
GTTTACTTACTGTGTGCTAAAACTAATTTAAGTAGTAAATTTTACACACACACACACACACACACACACACACATACACACACACACCTCTAAAGTGCTGGCACATATCAGTAGTTTCAATGAACATTATCTTTCAAGACGTTTAGAGTTTAAAAAAACATTAGAAATCCAGGAAATTTAGAGTTACATTTCTAAGGGTACGTCTACACCTGGATTAAAAACATCAAGAGGACTGTATAATGCAAATGTAAAACTCATGGCTGAGCAACAAGGCAGATGAGATTTAATCCTATGCAGACACAAATGATATGAAGAACTTCTATGATACTCTGAGGACAATCTATGGGCCGAAGGCATCAGGAACATCTCCAATACTGAGTGCCGATGGCACCACACTGCTCATTGTCAAAGAAAAGATACTGAAAAGGTGTGCAGAACATTTTAACAATATCCTCAATCAACAATCATCTATTAGTGAGGAGGCAATTGACTGTTTTCTGCCATGCTTACAGATGCCTTTCATGACTGTGACACTGGGATTGGCATCAGATACCAGACTGATGGCAAGCTTTTCAATCTGAGGAGACTACAGGCAAAGACCAGTGTACAGGAAGTGACTGTTCGTGACCTTCTGTTTGCTGATGATTGTTCCCTGAATGCCAAATATGAGCCTGACATGCAGCAGTGTATGGACTATTTCTCTTCAGCTTGTGACAATTTTGGTGTAACAATCAATATTTAGAAGACAGAAGTGATGTACCAGCCTGCACCATGAAAGCATTATGTAGAGCCTATTATCACAGTGAATGGTCATATCCTCTAGGCAGTGGACAAGTTCACCTACCTCAGCTGTACATGGTCACGTGCAGTTCACATCAATGATGAAACCAATACCAGAATTGCTAAAGAAAGTGTCACCTTTGGCGGACTACATACAAATGTGTGGGAGCGCAGAGGCATTAGTCAACAAACAAAACTGAAGGTCTACAAAGCCATTGTGTTGCCAACTTTGATATGTGCATGAGAAACCTGGACGCTGTATAGACGCCGTGCTATGAAGCCGAATCACTTTCACGTGGGTTGTCTGAGGAAACTAATGAAGATAAGATGGCAAGACAAGGTTCCAGATAATAAGGTTCTCATGTGGGCAGACATTCCAAGCATCCACACACTGTTGATGAAGTCACAGGTAAGATGGGCTGGCCAAGTCACCAGAATGTCAGATGAGTGACTGCCAAAGATGATCTTTTATGGTGAGCTAAAGGGGAGAAAGCACTCTCAGGGAGGCCAGAAGAATGTTTCAAAGACTCCCTCTAGTTATCCTTGAGATGTTTCAACACTGACCCAGAGTTATGGGAAGATCTTGCTAATGGATCGTTCTACCTGGCAAAGTGTCATCCATACTGGAGCTAGTGTCTATAAGCAGAGGAGCACTGAGGCAGAGCAGAAGCACCAGCAGTGTAAATCTCACAACAGCGGCATGTCTGTTGTTAATCAAGTAACCCATAGTGGCATCTCTTGTTCAGTGTGCCACAGACTGTTCTAAGCTCAAATAGCCTGATCAATCACTCATGTGTTTACAGAAACTAAATCAACCAGTGATGTAATGGTTATCTTTGAAACTGAAGGATGAGCACCACCACCACAACCACCTTTTAAGAAGTTCAGAGTTTAACAAAACTCAGTAGAAATCCAGGAAATTTAGAGTTAAATTTCTAAGGGTATGTCTACACAGGAATTCAAAACCAATGGCTGGCCTGGGTCACATGATTTGGGCTCTGGGGTTGAAAAATCACTGTGTGCATGTTCAAGCTTAGTCGGTAGCCCCCACCCTCGCAGGGTTCCAGAACTCGGGCTCCAGCGTAAGCCCGAATGTCTACACAGCAATATTTAGCCCCACAACTCGGTCTTTTACCCCTGTACCTTAAGAAGCTACAATCAATTTGGTGCATGTGTGCCAGACTGTTTGCAGTAAGATTTCTCCCCCCCATAATACAGTTTTGAACTGAAGGAAGGATTGAGGCAAAAACAAAAAGACTAGCACAAATTCAGCATTATGAACCACCATAACAATATTCCTTAGAATTTGGTTAAGTGAAAATTTAGCATTTAAGCTATAATCAAGTATTTTATGCTCTCTTACCAGTTTATGAAAGGTTTTGTGAATTGTCTGTTTTTCCCTTAAATTCCCATTATAAAAAGCAATTTCTTCACTAAAAAAAAAAAGAGAATTTATTTTTAACATAGACAATCCTTGCAGAGAGACCAGCCTGAAAAAGTTAGCTATAAAAATAAAGCTCTAATAAAAGACATTATTTTAATTACCTTCTCACCAAAGACGAGTTCATAATATTACCACAAGATAACTGTAGGACAGAGGTTTATAGTATCTCAACTACAGTTTGCCTTTTAAAATGAGTAAATAATGGATATGGGAGTTATTAAATAATTAGTCCACATAGAAATATAAACATTTTCCTCAAAATTAATTCACTAAGTTTTAGAATTTACTTGAATAAGTACCTTGCAATACTACAAAGATTTCATTTACAGTTAGTCAACAAATAAATCCATACCTGTTTGTAATGAGCCGGGAATTGACAAATCTGTACTCCCCTTCATATTTTTGTTCAGCAATTGTCATCTTGCCAATGGGCCTCCTTAGACGTGTAAGGAAAAAGCCTGAAACTATCAAGTAAGCCATCATGGTAGCTGGACCCTGTGAATATTAAAGAAAAAGATAAGACTATAAAACCTCTAGAACTAAGGGGCTGCACACTTGTAATTTCTGCAGGTCAAGCACACTGGACCCACCAGAGGCTCCTTGCACCCCTCTATTCCTCCTGCCAAGTTCCCTGTGTGCCACCCTCCCCGACCCCTCTATTTCAGGAACTCCTGTCCCCTTACCCACTATACCACTGTCTCCCATTCCTCCTCCATGGCAGGGGCTCTGTGTCCCCTCCGCCCCATTCCTGGTTCTCATTTCCTCCCCTACTTCCTCCCTGCTTTCACCTCTCCAGATCCCTGCTTCTGTGCCCCCACCCCCTACGTGTGTGTGTTAGGGGGAGCAATTCCCCCTATGATCACCAAGTCCACTGCCCTCCAGGTGCCTGCTTCTCCCACCATCACCAACACCCCACTCCTCTGAGTTTCTGCTTCCTCCCCCTCCACCACCACTGCTCTATCCCTCCAGTCCCTGCTGCTATCTCCCTACCCTCACATTCTTGCCCCTGTCCACAATGGATCCCCATTCCATCTCCCTGCTCTCACACCCCTTCCCCCTCGCAGTTATTCCCCCACCCATCCTCAGGTCTCTGATTCACACCCTATAATCCTTCCCTGTAAAGGTCTCTTATTTCTAGTGCAATCTAGATTTCACATACTGTTCCCACACAGCAAGTTAAGCAGCTGCTGCTCTGATGTATGTAGGCAGCAGCCACAGGTGGCAGAGAGATTAGTCTGGGGCCTAATATTCCTGAAAATCAAGGAATAGTATTCCAATTTGCACCAATTCCAATTTGTGCCATATATTTCTAGAATATTCCCTGGAATTTTGTAATTGATTGGACACAGCATTCCAAAGTTATGGCATTGCAGATAAATGCCATCAAGTGTTGGACCTTGCTTCACTCAGCCATAAAGGATAAGCATTTCTTTTAGCAATAATTTTACAACTTCAAAATCATTGAAAAAATAGTATAAGTCATGCCATCATAGTGATGAAGGATTAAAATCTGATTTCAATTCAAAGCTAGAACCTGGACATTTTAATAGGTGCTTATGTAACAAGTTAAACTTTCAGAGGGCCATATCACATGCATGGAAGTTTTGGGTTTTTTTATTTTAAAATCAAATTTATTTTCTTGTAGTTACTTTATAGTTAATGCTGCATTAACAGACTTACTAAATTATGTAACATCTGAAAACAGCAAGAATTAATTTGGTTTATTTGAAAATAAATCTTATGTTAACACTGGCCACAGTTTTGCCACAATTAGTCAAAAGATTTGCCACTTAACTATCTTGCTTACCCTTACTCCAAACCTGACAATGCACACACTAGTTACTTGCTGCTGGAAACTGAACATTTTTGTTAATGTATAAAGTTTGTAAGATTTGGCTTTTAGACCAGTAACAGGATTGGAAAATACTTACTAATGTTACTATTTTGACAGATTTTTATTTTTAGGTTTACTACAACTTTAGCACCACTAAAGCAGTTACCCTAAACAAAGAAAAAACTTCCATTTCCTTCCTATAGCAAAAGTACAGTACACAGCATTTCCCGTTAACAAGGCAACATTGAAAACAGTTGTATAGTGGAATCCAAGATGATATCATTTGCTATTCCAAATACAGAGAAATAAATGTGTTCTCAGATGTAACTGAGAAGAAACTCTCTTACTAGAAACTTGAGACTATCACATGTTCTACAATTCTGAAGTTTAATAATTATTCAGGTCACCTGTAATTTTTAAGATAACCCTATACATTCCTCCCTCTTGAGGCACATAGACAGAGACCCTACTATGAATTCTCTGGTGCAGTCTTCAATGTGAAATTATGGGAAATCAGTAAGCAACATTTATCCAGGGGAAAAGAAAGGGTGATGTATGCTAAAGGAATACTCCTTGAAAGAAAATTAGGGTCCCACTGTAAAGTATAACTTCTTTTATCTTTCTACAACTCATGAATAGAAGTAAGATTAGCAAATAGTAACGAAGCAAGAATTAGACAGAAAACAATTGGTCTGTATGAGGACTTTTTTCCCCCCGAGAAGATAAAGCAAATAATGTAAAAAGAGCTTGTACTGATTCTTTTAAATTGTATGTTAAGCCTAAGATGTTGCTTCACACATTTCTGTCTTCTGTCCCAACTCTGAGCAACAAACAGCTCCCCTTTGGTGTTGGTGTAGTAGGTTTTATAGAGACAGGAAATATGTTTTTGCAGAGTGTAAACAACCATGGTACAAAGCATAAATCCAGCTAGAAAAGGTACTGCACAAAATGAGCCTTTTGTGCAACTGATGAAAGGAAACTAAGAACCTGCAGGTCTTTCTAGAAGTCAGCTGTTCTCCTGAAAGTCTCCAAATTCTCACATATCCGTTTTTTTATTTTGTTTGCTTCAAAATAGTGAGCTTTTATCGCACTTCATAACTAGTATGAAAATGGATGCCCATTTTTTGAAAGAATACAATATATTTAAAAGTAACTGAGTCTATGATTTTCATCAATCTCTAAATGGATAAAATAGCCAAGACACTGAAGGGTTTATTTATTCATTTCAAGCATAGTAAACTTTTTTTTTTAAATAAATTTTTTACCTGAGCTCCTATTGCATTTGTCAGCTTGAAGATATACAAAACTATATCCAAAAATGGCTGCAACAGAAAAAAATTTGTATTAGAAGACAGAAGAAAATAAGGATATAAACAGTAAAATAATCAGATTTTGTAGCATATTAAACTGGTACATACTACAGTTGACACATTTATAAAAATATACATTCCATAATTTAACAAAATGCTTAAACAAAAAGCAACATTTCAGACAGCCTGATAATTTAGGCTATATATTTTGCTCAGCAACTGAAAATGGCATCACATGTGCTTAATACTAATTTTCAAACAGCCTGCAGAGTACATTAACAAGCTTAAACAAAATTGGGAAGTATCATTTTTTTAAACTGAACAACACAGGGGTAAATCCTACCCTTTCTAAAAACAATCATGCAGAGTGGGGATGGACTGGGAGGAGTGATAGCATACAGTTGGTCATGCATATGGCACAAGGGACACTCAACTTTGAAGGCAAGGATGGCACCAGGCTCAGCCTGGATCCCGCTCCCTCACTGCAAACCCCTTGGTCCCAGCCCAGAACCTGCACCCCGTCCCAAACCCCAACCTGCTGCCCCAGTCCAGTGAAAGTGAATGAGGGGTAGGCGAGAGCAAGTGACGGAGAGATGACGGGGGATGGAGTGAGCGGGGCAGATCCTGGGTTACCCTTAAATTCAAAAAGTGATCTTGGATGTAAAAAGGTTGGAGACTACTGACCTATTGTATAACTCCAGATACATGAATATTTCATTTTAATCTATAGTCAATTTCTAATATTTGGACTGAAATACTGCAAGGGAATATTCTTCTATAAAATTAAACTGGTTCCTTTAAAGAAAAATATCTGTTTCATAGACATTTTTCTGTTGATGTTCGATTTTGTGAAAGTCTTTTGCTTCATCCAACCAAGTCCTAATGAAACATGCCAGATGCTACTCTTATAAAATTGCGAAGCATTACGTTTATATTCACCACAAATCTAGCACTGTCCAACCAAACTTCCATGCAGGAGTAATTTCAAGGACAGAAAGTCATCCTAATAAGTATTTTTAAACCTGCTAGCTCTGCTCATTTACCCACCCACTTACTTCTGCACATAGAGCCAACTTCTAGCTACTTCGACACTAAATTACAAAATTGCCTTCAGAGTAGGCACTTTTGCTTCCCTACTCCAAAGTTAGGAAACACACCTGAAACCATTTAGTAAAGACGGCATTTCCTTATTCATCCCACTCCTTCCCACCCTTGAAACACAAACCACTCACATATTAAAATCAAAGAGAAAAGACAAATAAGAATGAGAATTTTCTTTCCCTTGAAAACTAAATAATTGACAAAAGACTGTGCTCTCGCAACCTTCCCAAATGGTGAACATTAAAAGAAAACCAAAGGAAAAATTACTGTTTGTGGAAGGAGCATGGAAGAAAAAATCACAAATAAAGAAAAAAAGACAACTGTGTAAGGAAAAAATATTTTCCCTCACATAACTGACTGAAATTAACTCACTAAATACAAAGTGGACTCAATACTATACAATAATTCATAAATGAAAGTGATCTTCCTAAACTGACAAGATTTATCACTCATACATTTATTCAATGCTATTTGTATTCCTTGACTCTTGTAAATGTTTGCACAGTGTTTAACAATTCCAAACGACCAGTATTAATAAAAGATTGAAGTTTTATTAAAGGAACTCACCTTACTAAGGTTTGAGTAGAGGTCCACTACACTGTTACAGAATTTTTCCACATCCTGTGTGAGCAGTTGATCTGGATTAGCTATTCTGTTGTCCAGATTTCCCATTTTGTAATACGTATAAGCCCTAAAATATTAAACAACAAAACAATCATTGAAAAACTTGTTACGTTTTACCTAAAACGAATCAATGATTCAAGTAGTATTAAATGAGCAGCTGAAAGCCACTTCAGAACATTTATAAAATCCACAAACAATCCCATCTCTTATTTGATATTTACGTGGATTTATTTTACGTTGATACATTACACCGCACTTTTAACATTTTAAGCATTAAAAAAGTTATGACTTACTGTAGATATTCCTCATAGAGGTATTTGGTGAGTCTTACTCGGAAACAAAGTTTAAGTTCATTTAACCCATACTTCAAAAAGTTGTTTACCAGGGAGATCTAGGAATAAATAATAGCAATACAAGTTAATACAAACAAATCAAAAACAGCTGGATTTTATAATTGGAGATATACCAATCTCCTAGAACTGGAAGGGACCTTGAAAGGTCATTGAGTCCAGCCCCTGCCTTCACTAGCAGGACCAATTTTTGCCCCAAATCCCTAAGTGGCCTCCTCAAGGATTGAACTCACAACCCTGGGTTTAGCAGGCCAATGCTCAAACCACTGAGCTATCCCTCCCCGCTGGATTAAATACATCATGCAAATTGCTTGCTTAAATTGGTGAAAGTACAAAACACAATTTTACCTAGTCAGACTTTGTACACAAATTGATTTAAATTAACTAGATCCAGATCTTGCAAATGTCTAAAACATCAGAGTAGTCTCATTTAAGTCAATGACACTATTCACATACTTAAAGTCAAGCAAGTGCATAATTATTTGCAGGTATCATGGCCTAATATTTCTATTTCAATTTTAAAAATCTTTGGATTATCAAAGGAGTATTAACAATACATACTATAGTATTTATAAGAGTTAAAACTGGTCTTATTGTGTCAATAGATATAGCTCAGAACTCTGTTACAACCAAATATCATGCATCTGACGAAGTGGGTATTCACCCACGAAAGCTCATGCTCCAATACATCTGTTAGTCTATAAGGTGCCACAGGACTCTTTGCTGCTTTAACCAAACATTTAACTCTCAATCAGTTTTAGAATGTATTTATCGTCTCAGCCCCACGCCCCACCTTTAAAATATCATTTCTGGCCTATTATATATTTCTGGCCTATTTCAAAATTTGGTTGCATTTTTCTTTAATTGGTGAGAATCATTCCCCTTAATGTGCTGGGTTTATTTCCAGAACACTTTGTTTTAGCATTCCTATATGAACAGGGTGTAAGTCACTTGAGAAAAAACCTGAATGTTAAAAACACTGTATGTGTTTTGAAAGATGGTTAATGTGAAAAATCTTACCTTTATTTTGAATCTGCTTGAAAAACAAAACTAACTAAGTAGTTACCTCATCACAAGCCTTGACAGCTTACTGTAGTCAATTGGCAACAGGGATTTTAAATTACTCATCAGTGCTAACAGACAAACCTAGCAGTCTAAAAGAGTAAGTCAATTCTGCTAAATCAATAGGCAGCCAATAGTGAAACCTGCACTCAAATATTTCCCTACTTCTTACAGCCAGAAAATGAAATGAAACCACCCATTTAAAAAACAAACAGTTTACTTCTAAAAGTTCTGAGAAATTCATTTGGAATCTCTTCATGATTTCTGAATTTATATTTTAAATCACTTTTAACAAAAGGATGGCAAGGGAAAAAAAGCACTTACAGCAGGCATGGCAGCGATGAAGTTGAACAAGTACTTCTTGAAATCTTTTCTGCTGCGACCGATGATAGCACTGCAAACCACCACATGCTACATGTTAGTTGTGAGAGAAAGCAAGTACTACATGCACCAGTGTTTCCCCAGGGGAGGGCAGGTGGGTGTCCCTGACTAGTTCAGGAGGGCAGGGGTAACAGGGTATAAGAAAGGATCACTGTGGAAAACTGTAGTACCAACTGTGTCAACTTCATCTTCAGGTAAAGCAGAAGGTGGCTCACTGAAAGCCACCCGCCTTCTCTCCTCTTGTTCTTGTTGTGGCCCCTAACATAAGAGGCTACAGAGGGAGCTCTCATATACTCTTCTCTGCTCCCATGGCACTTAGTAACCTTGGGTAACAAATGGACACTACTCACCCCAGCACCATACAGCCTTCAGGGGTGAGGTGGGAGGGAGAAAGGAAGGTGCAAGGTGGAGAAGTTAAGTTAGCAAGAAATATGTAGAAGAAAAAGAGGAATAAGAAAGAGGAGGGGGGAAATACACAGAAGAGAAACAAAGAAAAAACAACAGAAGATGAGAAGTGAGAAAACAAATGGACAGGAAAAGAGAATGAGTACTTGCAACCATATCAGAACATGGTGTAAAGAGATTGGGTAGGGCCATCTGCCAATCCAATAAAATGTGGGGGAGGGGAAGAGAGAAGGGAGTGGAACCATGGCTCCAAGTTGTTTATGGTCTGGAGTAGAAATTAGCCAAGACAAAAATAATTCTTTAAGCTTACATACATACCAAGTATCACAGTGTTCCAGATTTCATAAAAAATTAATGGCATTTTAGAACTATATTTAGCACCTAAAAAAATCTGTATGTCGTCTCAGCTAGAAATTATTCAGTGTATAAAGTCTCTTATACATAAAAGATAACTGTGAAGCCAAAAAAACTAAAAAACTTTTCATACGGCACACGTTCCAAACCCCTAATCATTTTAGTTGCCCTTCTCTGAACCTTTTCTAATGCCAGTATATCTTTTTTGAGATGAGACCACATCTGTACGCAGTATTCAAGATGTGGGAGTACCATGGATTTATATAAGGGCAATAAAATATTCTCAGTCTTATTCTCTATCCCTTTTTAAATGATTCCTAACATCCTGTTTGCTTTTTTGACTGCCGCTGCACATTGCGTGGATGTCTTCAGAGACCTATCCATGATGACTCCAAGATCTCTTTCCTGATTAGTTGTAGCTAAATTAGCCCCCATCATATTGTATGTATAGTTGGGGTTATTTTTCCCAATGTGCATTACTTTACATTTATCCACATTAAAGTTCACTTGCCACTGTGTTGCCCAATCACTTAGTCTGCTTTGGTCTTAACTATCTTGAGCAGTTTAGTATCATCTGCAAACTTTGCCACCTCACTGTTTACCCCTTTCTCCAGATCATTTATGAATAAGTTGAATAGGATTGGTCCTAGGACTGACCCTTGGGAAACACCACTAGTTACCCCCTCCATTCTGAAAATTTACCATTTATTCCTACCCTTTGTTCCTTGTCTTTTAACCAGTTCTCAATCATGAAAGGATCTTCCCTCTTATCCCATGAGAGCTTAATTTATGTAAGAACCTTTGCTGAAGGACCTTGTCAAAGGCTTTCTGAAAATCTAAGCACACCTCTACCCCGCTATAACACAGTCCTCGGGAGCCAAAAAACATCTCACTGCCTTAGAGGTGAGACCATGTTATATCCGGTTTGGTCTGGTACGGTGTACCGGCAAGAGCCGGTACGCCATGCCGGAGTGGACCAGCTTCCTCGGCGGTGATTTAAAGGGCCCGGTGCTCCAGCCACTACGGGGAGCCCCGAGCCCTTTAAATCACTACCGGAGCTCCAGCAGCAGGGCTTGGGCGGGGATTTAAAGGGCCCGGGGCTCCCCACAGCAGCTGGAGCCTCTGGCCCTTTAAATCACTGCCTGAGCCTGGCTGCCAGAGCCCCAGCAGGGATTTAAAGGGCCCGGTGCTCCAGCTGCTGTGGGGAGCCCCGGGCCCTTTAAATCACCGCCTGAGCTCAGGCAGCCGGGCTAGGGCGGTGATTTAAAGGGCCCAGGGCTCCACACAAATTCAGATATAAAGCGGTAAAGCAGAGAGGCTTGGGTGGCACTTTAAAGGGTTCGGGGCTCCCCGCTGCTTTACCGCTTTATATCCGAATTCGTGTTATATCGAGTCGCGTTCTATCGGGGTAGAGGTGTATACTATGTCCACTGGATCCCCCTTGTCCACATGTTTGTTGACCCCTTGAAAGAACTCTAATAGATTAGTAAGACATGATTTCCCTTTACAGAAATCATGTTGACTTTTGCCCAACAATTTGCATTCTTAACTATTATTTTAACTAGTTTGCCTGGTACTGATGTTAGACTTACCGGTCTGTAATTGCCGGGATCACCTCTAGAGCCCTTTTTAAATGTTGGTGTTACATTAGCTATCTTCCAGGGACTGGGTACAAAAACTGATTTAAAGGACAGGTTACAAACCATAGTTAATAGTTTCGCAATTTCACATTTGAGTTCTTTCAGAACTCTTGGGTGAATGCCATCTAGTCCTGGTGACTTGTTACAGTTAAATGTATCAATTAATTCCAAAACCACCTCTAGTGACACTTCAATCTGTGACTATTTGTCACCTACAAAGGATAGCTCAGGTTTGGGAATCTCCCTCACATCCTCAGCCATGAAGACTGAAGCAAAGAATTAATTTAGTTTCTCCGCAGTGACTTTATCATCTCTAAGTACGCCTTTTGTATCTCAATCATCTGGGGGCTTCATTGGTTGTTTAGTAGGCTTCCTGTTTCTGATGTACTTAAAAAACATTTTATTACCTTTTGAGTTTTTGGCTAGCTGTTCTTCAAACTCCTTTTTGGCTTTTCTTATTACATTTTTTTACACTTAATTTGGCAGTCTTTATGCTCCTTTCTACTTACCTCACTAGGATTTGACTTCCACTTTTTAAAAGATGCCCTTTTATCTCTCACTGCTTCTTTTACACAGTTGTTAAGCTATGGTGGCTCTTTTTTAGTTCTTCTACTGTGTTTTTTAATTTGGGGTATACATTTAAGTTGGGCCTCTATTATGGTGTCTTTGAAAAGTGTCCATGTTCTTACCCTCATGCAGGGGGTAACATTAGATTGCAAACTCCAGAGCAGGAATCTCATCTATGTTTGTAAGGCATTTATAGCACTCGTAAGGACTTTAAAACAAATCTTTAACAATCACCCCCAAAGAGAGGAAGCAATCACCGACTATTTCTAATGTTAAAAAATAAAAATAAAACAAAACCATCTCCACACAACAAGCAGTTAAAAATTAAGGTATAAAAATGGTCTCTAACAAAAATATATAAGAAATAAAAGATTCACCTTCATGAAGACACTGTACTAGAACCTATCCCATTCTTTATGTTGAGATAACTGTTGCAGGGAAAGCTATTCTTTATAATAGTTTCCCTGATACTATAACATTGGGATTGGAGGCTTTGAGATAGTGTGCACCATTGGGAAGAACAATGAAGGACCCATTTGGATCCTTCATATCTTTACTTTTAATAAAAATTATCACTGTTGCCTTCGTAGACAGTTTAGAAAGGAAAATGGATATGAAAAGTGACAAGAGGATGAAATTAAATGATGGGGCATCTATTTAATTCATCAAAAAGAATACACGTTGTATTAAACCATCTGAGAATTGCAAATTTATTTTTAGGTAAGCATTTAAACTACATTTAGAATCAAGATTTATTTTTCTACATCTGTTTGTTGAGAAAAATTAAATATAGATTTTTATTTTCAGAGAGATGACAGGCAAGAAGGAAGAATCCACACCATTTAATTTAAATATCACAATAAACACAGATTTTGAAGCAAAAACAAATAGGAAAACATAGGAGCAATGGAGATTTTTTTTTAATTAGCTGAAATTATTCAAAATAAATCTATTATAGCAAAACATCTTTAAGATCAAAAGCAAATTGCTTCAGAACTGCATCAGTTATGAAACATTTAGCATCAGTAGAGCATGTGCATGCTACTATTTTCAACAACTGTTTACCAAGTCGGATTGACACTATAAATGTAAAAAAAAAATTCTTACTTATGATTGCACCGCAAGAAAAATAACATTGTACATAATTCAACAACTATATATATTTCTGATTATAGAACCAAAGAAATGTAATGCTGGAAGGGACCTCAAAAAGTCATCAAGTTTAGCCTCCTGCGCTGAGGCAGGACCAAGTAAACCTAGACCATCCCTGACAGGTGTTTGGAGGTTCTTAAGGAAAGGTTGGACAATGATGGGGATTCCACACCTCCCTTGAAAGCCTATTTCAGAGCTTCACTACCCTTATAGTTAGACAGTTTTTCCTAATACCTAACCTAAATCTCCCTTGCTGCATGTTAATCCCATTAATTCTTGTCTTGCCTTTAGTGGATGTAGATAACATAGAAAATAATGTTGCTTTAATGACTGCATAACTACACATGTCAAAAGCACTGCAAAATACATTACTGCAGAAGTGCAACAAGAAAATTGACTTTTTCCATCTATTATAGGGAACACTACAGCAGTATTATATTATGGATTGCTCTCTGTAGGAACAGTTGATTTCTATCTCATGAGCCGATAGTGCCCTCAAAGACTCCACTATCCAGAAAACAAGAGGGACTGATAATACCTACAGTATGAAAGAGCTAACTTCAATTTTAAAAAAATGCATCCCGCTTTAGAATCATGTAACTCAGATTTAAAAAAAATCAAATCTTCTTTCCACCGCACAAGTTAAACTGGGGGAACATATACAGTGGGGGTCTGTGCTGGGTCTAGTAATATTCAATATTTTTATCAATTTCTTAGATAATGGAGTGGAGAGTACTCTTATAAAATTTGCGGCTGACACTAAGCTGGGAGGCTTTCTAGACCTTTAGAGGACTAGATTGGATTAGAAATCAAAACAACCTTGACAAATTAGAGAATTGGTCTGAAACCAACAAGATGAAATTCAATAAAGACAAGTGCAAAGTACTATACCTAGGAAGAAAAAAAAATCACAACTACAAAATTAGGAACAACAAGCTAGGTGATAGTATTGCTGAAAAGGATCTGGGGGCTACAGTAGATCACAAGTTAAATGAGTGTGAACTATGTGCAGTTGCAGAAAAGGCTAATATTCTGAGATGTATTACCAGGACTGTTGTATGTAAGACACATCAGGTAATTGTCACATTCTATTCAGCGCTGGTGAGGCCTCAACTGGAATACTGAGTCCAACTCTGGGTACCATCCTTAGGGAAAATGAGTGTGTCCCCAGCGGAGAGCAATAAAAATAAGAGGTTTAGAAAACCTGACTTATGAGCAAAGGTTTAAAAAAGGGAACATGTTTAATCTTGAAAAAAGAAGACTGGGCGGAACCTAACAATTTTCAAATATGTTAAGAGCTGTTATAAAAAGGATGGTGATCCATTACTCTCCACATCCACTGAAGGTAGGACAAGAAGTACTCAGCTTAATTTGCAGCAATGCACATTTAGGCCATGTCTACACTAACAAACTTACAGCAGCACAGCCGTACCGATGCAGCTGCGCCGGTGTAAGATTGGTCATGTAGCCACTCTATGCCAATGGGAGAGAGCACTCCCATCGAAATCATAAACCCACCTAAATGAATGGAAGTAGCTATGACACACCCCTGAGCGACATAAGTTTTGCTGACATAAGTGGTAGTGTAGACATGGCCTTAGGTTAGATATTAGGGAAAAACTTTCTAACTGTAATGATAGTTAAGCACTGGACTAGGCTTCCAAGACAGACTGTGGAATCACCCTTGCTGGAGGCTCTTCAGGAAAGATTAGACAAACACCTGTCTAGGTGTCCTTGCCCTGCCTCAGCACAGGGAACTGGACTAGATGACCTCTCAAGGTCCCTTCCAGTCCTACATTTGTAGGATCCTATATGTATCGTTTTATGTTTTTCTTTTTAAAATATTACCATTTAATCAGAGTTGCAGATATTCATATTTTATATATCATGGCAGTTCATATTATTTGGCTTAGACAGTTCATATTTATCACAGGATTTTCTTCCATGATCATCATCATATCATTGTATATGAGAAACAAGACAATATTTAAAAGTAGCTACTTAAATAATTTACAGGTACCTTTCAATAACTGTTCCATTTTGAATCATCCAAATATCACAATATGTGCGCACTATCAGCATAACGGCAATAAGTATCAAATAACCTGTCTAATACAAAACAAGCAAGCAATTAATCAATGTTTAGTAATGACAACACAAAAATTAAAATAACCTAATGGAAAATTATCAGGAAGGTAGAAATCTTCCACTCCTTTTTAAGGGAAACACTTTGCTTACTTTATAGGTCAGATTCTAATACATAAATGTTTTCTATAACAAAAGTCCGTTACTACACTTGTTATCAGGAAGATCTCTTTTGTAGAAGAAGAGGTTACTTTTCTGCATTCTAAATGCTAATATGGTTTATTACATATACATAAGGCTACATTTTAGTCACGGGTCTTTTTAGTAAAAGTCATGGACAGGTCATGGGCACTAAACAAAAATTCATGACCCGTGACCTGTCCGTGACTTTTACTGTATACCCTTGACTAAAACGGGGAGGAGGGCAGGCCCGGAGGGCGCTGTGGGTGGTGATCTGGGAGGAGGCATGGGTGCTTGGGGGGGGGGCGTACAGCCCAGGGAAGCGCCGCAGATGCTGGAATGGGGGGCGCGGCCTGGGGGGGCATACAGTTGCTCGGGGGGGAAGGCACGTGGGTGCTGGGAAGAGGGGCGTGGCCTGGGGAGTGGGGGACAGCCCGGGGAGGGGCCACAGGTGCTTGGGTAGTGCAGCAGGTGCTGAGGAGGGACAGTTGGTGGGTCTGGGGCAGGTTCCCTACCCAGCTCCTGGGAAGCAGCAATCCCAGCTCCTAGCTCCATGTGCTGCCTCCGCTCTGCCCCAAGCCCCAGTTCTGCAGCTCCCACTGGCTGGGAACCACGGCCAAGGGAAGCTGCAGGGGCGGTGCCTGCAGGCAGAGGCAGCATGTGAAGCTAGGAGCTGAGGGAGGGAAGTTCCTGTCACCCTTCTGGGGAACCCCCCCCCACCCCCCGTAAGCACTGCCCTGCATCCCAATCCCCAGCCATGAGCTAAGGAGGTGTGGGGGCCGAGACTACCCCAGAAGCAGCCAGTGTGCGTGGCCCAAGGGTTGCCCGAGCTGCTCAGGTGGCTCCTGGGCCAGCCACACCAGGCTGCTGCAGAAGTCACAGAGGTCACAGAATCCGTGACTTCTGCAACAAACACAGACCTTTACATATTTACCCACTGAAAACTGTACACCACACATGACACAAGTATTCTAACAAATGGAGAGAAAGTGTAGGCATGTTAAGGAACAAGCTTATGTACCAAATTTAAGCATTCAGGGGCAACTTTTCAGCCTAGAAAGCCAAACAATGCAATCCATAATGAGCCTCTAATGCCTGTACATCAGAACTTGTGTTCAGAGTTCAACTGATTCTCTCATTCCAAAAATATCTCCAGATGCTTACAGAATATACAAGTTTGGGGTATGGCGACCCACGGTTGGTGCATACAGCAGAGAATTTTATCTTGAAAATTCTAGTCTGAGCAGTTTTCCTACGAAGACATTCATTGATTTTGGCCAAAATGGCCCTTTAGTAGGTGGAACTTGGCCACCAAAAGCTAAATCACGATTCACAATGAAGGTTATTAAACTCCAGAAGAAATCACCAAGAAAGGTAATCAATTCTCCATCATATATAGTAAATCAACACTAGCTGTCCTTCTAAAAGGATACTCTACAGCTCAACCACAAGTTACTGGGCTCGATGCAGGAATTACTAAGCGAAGTTCTATGGCAGTGGCTCAAACTTTTTTTTACTGGTGACCCCTTTCACATAGCAAGCCTCTGAGTGTGACCCCTCTTATAAATTAAAAGCACTTTTTAATATATTTAACACCATTATAAATGCTGGAGGCAAAGCGGCGTTTGGGGTGGAGGTTGACAGCTTGCGACCCCCCCATGCAATAACCTTGCGACCCCAGTTTGAGAACCCCTGTTCTATGGCCTATATTATAACTATCAGACTAGATAACCATTTAATTTTAAAATTATCTACTTGTGAACTTGAATTTCTAAAATTTAATCCAAAACCATGACTTTCTTTTTAATGTGCCACTAATGTCATGCTATTTTTCTAGTCTAGTACAAGAAAGAAAGCAATCCAAGTATTTATGTTTTCAGACCTATGATTACAACGAAAAGCTACATGACTAAGAAATTGGATCATTTTTATTTGTAACCGGATGGCAATGCTTACCTCTTTACAAAATGTTCTAGGGACCATTATTTTCAGGATTCGACAAATTCTTGCAACGAATACTCTGTCCACAACTGCTCGCTCTTTCTTTCCTTCTTTCTGCATAGGCATGGATAACATGACAAGAAAATTTTGTATTAAGTTAAATTGTTAAAAGCAGCAGATATGACCTTTTCCCCATCCAAATTATGAACAAGTTGCCTTGTGCAGTATCTTGACATTTCTCTGTAATTAAGGTATGTTATAACATACCTTAATTACATGCCAGGATTATAAAATTGTAGTTCAATACCTATTTACGTTAAGAGTAATAAAAAACTAAACTAAACTAGATAGATACAAGCAATGCAGACCATAAGCCATAACAATAACTGGTTATGGTATCTATGAATGCTATTGCTATATTAATAAAGGTAGCTCCGTCGGATAATATAGACCTTAAATTTGTCATCTCAAAATTGCTAGACTCAGACATTACCCTTTTGATCATGCAGTATTTTTTTTTAAATATATTCCCTCTCGTCAAGGAGTTAGAGGAAAAACAATAGTTCATGTTAATACTAATCCTTCACACTGGGCTCCGTTAGCGTCAGAACAGCTTACCTATATATGTTTAAAAAAACATGAGGAGTCCTTGTGGCACTTCAGAGACTAACAAATTTATTTGGGCACAAGCTTTCGTGGGCTAGAGCCCACTTCATCAGATGCATGGAGTGGAAAATACAGTAGCAGGTAAACCCTGCAACAAACCCCGGTGCCAATTCTGTCCACATATCTATTCCAGGGACACCTTCATAGGACCTAACCACATCAGCCACACCATCAGGGGCTCGTTCACCTGCACATCTACCAATATGATATATACCATCATGTGCCAGCAATGCCCCTCTGCCATGTACATTGGCCAAACCGGACTGTCTCTATGCAAAAGAATAAATGGACACAAATCTGACATCAGGAATTATAACATTCAAAAACCAGTAGGAGAACACTTCAGTCTCCCTGGTCACTCAATAACAGACCTAAAAGTGGCAATTCTTCAACAACAACAAAAAACAGACTCCAAATGTGAAACTGCAGAACTGGAATTAATTTGCAAACTGAATACCATCAAATTAGGCCTGAATAAAAACTGGGAATGGTTGGGTCATTACAAAACCTAAGACTAATTTCCCCCATACTAATTTCCCCCTACTGTTACTCACACCTTCTTGTCAACTGTTTGAAATGGGCCACTCTCATTACCATTACAAAAGTGATTTTTCCTCCCTTGGTATCCTGCTGTTAATTGAATTGTCCCGTTAGACTGACCTCCCACTTGGTAAGGCAACTCCCATCCTTTCATGTGCTGTGTATTTATACCTGCTACTATATTTTCCACTCCATACATCTGATGAAGGGGTTCTAGCCCATGAAAGCTTATGCCCAAATAAATTTGTTAGTGTCTAAGGTGCCACAAGGTCTCCTCGTTGTTTTTGCTAACACAGACTAACATGGCTACCACTCTGAACCCTATTATTTTAAGTTACCTTAAGACAGATGATATAGAACAAAGATACTGATGAAAGGCTCATTTTAAGACTCATCAGAACTGAGTAAAAAGTAGGTTTGTCAAATGTAGAACAACAGCCATTTGGAAAATAAACAATTTTCAACCTTTAAGAGGGTATGACAGAAAACTGCAATTAAATTTTAAGTCTATATATAAAAAAACCTCACCCAGGCTTATTTAAATCACGAAGAAAAAATATTATAAGGATGGGATCAATTTTAGTCATGGTAATAAAATATTTTCATCTAAATTAACAACAAATCTAAAAGACAAGCAAATATAGCACAGTAACTCTTCACTTAACTTCCTCTCGCTTAATGTTGTTTCAAAGTTACATAGCTGCTCAATTAGGGAACATGCTCGTTTAAAGTTGTGCAATGCTCCCTTATAACATTGTTTGGCTGCCTGCTCTTTCCACTGCTTGTCAGATTCTGTGGAAGAGCAGTGACTTTACAAGGGAGCATTGCACAAGTTCTCTTCTCCACCTCATCCCCCTTCCTCCCAGCACTTTCCCCACCGCCAAAAGCTGTTTGGCGGCGCTTAAGACTTTCTTGGAGGGCGGGGGAGGAGCAGGGAAATGCTGCACCTCCGCTCCTCTCCCTCTAAGCGTTGCCAAACAGCTGTTTGGTGGCAGAGAAGTGCTGGGAGGGAGGGGGATGAGCGGGAAAGTGCCACATCTCTGCTCCTCCCTCTCCCTTCCAGAAAGTCCTAAGCGCCTCCAAACAGCCGTCTGGTGGCACTTAGGACTTTCGGGGGGGGGGGGGAGGAGAGGGGATGCAGTGTGCTCCGGAGAGGAGGTGGAGTGGGGGTGGGAAGAGTTGGGCCTGGAGTGTAGCGAGGTCAGGAAGAGGCAGGCCTGGAGCATCCCCGGCAAAGTCAGCGCCTGTTCTTCTCCAGAGAAGCTGCTGCTGCGAAAGTGCTTCCTAGCGTCCTTGCCTGCAGAGGGCTAGGGCTGTGCCTGTGTGGGGTAAGCTAGGGGCACTTCCCAACCACAGTACAGTACTATACACTATATAATGCCTTTTGTCTGCCCCCCCCCCAAATTCCTTGGCACCTAACCCCCAGCATTTACATTAAATCTTATGGGAAAACTGGATCTAACATCGTTTCAATTAAAGTTGCATTTTTCAGGAACATAACTATGACCTTAAGTGAGGAGTTACTGTAACAGTAAGGCCCCGATTCTGCACACTCTTATATGCAAGATACCCCATTGAAGTCAATGGGGGTACTGCGGTGCATGAATTTGAACATGCACACAAATGTTTGCAGGATCATGGCTTACAAATGCAGTGAACAGACAACAGATAAGGCAACAAGAAATTCTAGCAATGAACATTTATCTTGGACCACTGGCTTGACCAAACTCTCAGGCATTCTCTACTCTCTAGAATTCAACAGTTTGTAACTGAACTGATGGCATCACATACAAACAGTTCATTGTGCCCATACTAGCCATGCTCTTTTGCATCACATCCACATTAGCACTGATCTAAACTGTGCCACTTGCAACCTGCTCTGGATACCCATCCCACAGTTCCCAACACAGTTTCCAGGAACAAGACATTCTGGAGACTTCAAAAAGATAGCGGTGCACTAAAGCATTAAGAGGGTTACTTGAACTTCAGGTAGCCTGTATCCATACCATCACTTACAATAGTTCACGCATTGTATTCAGCCCTGCTGTAAACAAGTACAGTCCAAATGGTATTTAGCACATTTATTCAACTGTTTGAGAGAATTTACATGTGGATGCAGAACATGTTACAAACATGCCACAGCAAACATACACTTTTTAGCATGATAAATTTCTCTACTGTACACAGGCCTACGACTATGTTGCAGAAATTATACGTGAAAATTGCTTTGTGCAAAGCTGCTTAATTGTTCTGGAAACTATTACAACCTACGTTTCTGTAAACTGCACCAGCCTATTTAGCGCCATGCAGGCACTCAGGGAACCCGCCTGGGGACCGGCTGGGGGAGGGGCACCCTACCCCCTTCCTTGACCCTCCCCTGCTGCCTATCCTGCAGCCCCAGCGCTGCTGCAACAGAGAGAGGTGCCACTCCCCGGCCCTCCCGACCCAGGTGCTGCTGCTGCAGGGAGAGAGAGCTGGGAGGAGTCCTCTCTCCCTGCTGTAGCCCTCCCGGAGCACCCTCCTGCACCCCATCCCAGGCCCCACCCCAGAGCCTGCACCCTCAGCTGGAGCCCTCACACCCCTGCACCCAATCCTCTGCCTCAGCCCTGAGCCCCCCCATCATTCCACACCTCTCAGCCTCCCCTCCACCACATGAATTTTGTTATGTGCACCAATATGAAGGAGATGTGTGACACATCTCCATATTGGTGCACATAACAAAATTCATTCTGCACAAGGGTGGGAAAAATTAGAGGGAACACTGATTACAACACATTACAAAAAATTAAAGGTGACCTGCAAAGAATTTCTTTTAAAATTAGGCTTGTGCTCTTTTTTGCTTCGTTATAATGTAGGAAAGGGACACCAACGTTGTTTTTTATTTTGTTTTGTTTATTTTGTGTGTTCACTTTTCAGTTTAGAACTATCAGAAATGTCAAGCCCCGTCTCCTCTGGTTCTGGTGGTGGATGTGCTAGATCATGTTTATCATGAGCTCTCACTACTAATTGAAGGGGTGGAATAAAATCTTGGACATACATTCTCACTAAGGTGTTAGTAACTGAAATTAAATACATTGTTAATAAAAAAGCCAATCAAACAGTGACTAAAATATCACTTCCCTGCCCTAACTTTCACTTGCTTTGTTCATAAAATGTCAGTTTCACTAGGTCTCCAGTCACAGAGTGTCTTTCCAAACTAGAAAGGACATGAATTTCTAATATTAAAAACAAGCAGAAAAAAATTTCAGGCCTTTTTTATGAATCATAAAGCAGCCTACTTCTGACATTTACTCAGTAAGCCTAACGCTACTTTTAGCAACTTTTGAAAACTCATTTTATATTGTACTTTAAGATCAAATGCAAACAAATTTTGGCTTTAAAAAGGTACATTTTTTTTAAAAGAAACCCGAAAAAGTTGAACTTTTCAAAAGCTTTTGTTTTTAAAAAAAGGATTATAATTATGTCAGATTTGACACTAATTTCCACACTGAAAATTGAAAAAAAAAATAGTGATGATCACTTTAAACATCAAATGAACTATTCCAATCAACTAATGCCAGTATACGAAGTTTATAGGCAGTGATTGTTACAAGAAATGTGGCCAAACTTGTAACACTGGTTAACTTAATGTCTGTAAAATGTCATGATTTTACAATCTGCTTCTAGCCCACAAAATGGTCCTGATTCTTCTCTTGGTTACTGTGATATGATATTGCAGTAACTTCATCAAAGCCAATGGCATTACACTAGATTTACACTAATGTAAACAAGACTAAGATCTGTCCGTAGCTATCAAGAGCAAAGGCATTTTCTCACATCATAAGATTTATTCACAGGAACAAAGAGGCTGGACCCTGCTCCCATTGTAGTTAGTTCAGCAGGACTGGGCCCTGAATCTTTCTAGCCATTCCTTTGCTATAGCTAAATTATCTGTTACACAATGAAAAAATACTGAAATAGAAAAGTTTAAAAAATTATCTTGTTTTAGGGTACAGGATGATCTTGGAACTAAACAATGCATGTCTCTCAGCCTCTACAGATAAAGGTCCCAAATATACAGACCTTATATTTGTTAAAGACTATCTAAAATGTCCTTTGGGGAATGGGGGGTGGGGGCTATGGCTCCTGCTGCTGAATACTGCATTAACAGCCTGAAGAGGGTCGTCCTCCATCCCCCATCCCCCCCCCCGTCGCCACCCTTAAAAACACCTTTTTAAAAAAATAAAAAATAAAAAAATCAAGAATGCCAAATCTGGTATTCCACAGTTTTACTTGTGTACTTTCTTTACATATCAGGGCTGATCTACATTTGAAAAAGTTGTAAAAATACAATTAAACTGATCTAGCAACTTAAGATAAATTTATTTAAACAGAATTTAAAACACTATGTGCTTTTACATTCAGGGCTTGGCTACACTGGAGAGTTGCAGCGCTGGTGGTGGGTTTACAGCGCTGCAACTTACACACCGTCCACACTTGCAAGGCACATCTCCCTGGCTGCAGCGCTGGTTGTACTCCTGCTCTGCCTCGGGTATAACTATTGCAGCGCTGGTGATGCAGTGCTGCTCCGCCAGTGTGGCCACCAAAAGCGCTGTTATTGGCCTCCAAAGGTATTTGGAGGTATCCAGGAATGCCTGTTCAGCCACGCTGCTCATCAGTTCGAACTCTACTGCCCTGGCCTCAGGTGACCCGCCCTTTAAATGCCCCGGGAATTTTAAAAATCCCCTTTCTGTTTGCTCAGCCAGGTGTGGAGTGCAATCAGTGAATCTTTCCAGGTGACCATGCCTCCACGTGCCAAACGAGCCCCAGCATGGAGCAATGGCGAGTTGCTGGATCTCATCAGTGTTTGGGGGGAGGAAACTGTGCAGTCCCAGCTGCGCTCCAGCCGTAGGAATTACGATACCTTTGGCCAGGTATCAAAGGCCATGCTGGAAAGGGGCCATGACTGGGATGTGGTGCAGTGCAGGGTTAAAGTGAAGGAGCTGCAGAGTGCCTATTGCAAAGCCCGCGAGGGAAACCGCCGCTGCCCCCACAACCTGCCGTTTTTACAAGGAGCTGTACGCGATACTTGGGGGTGACCCCACTGCCAATCCGACGACCACGATGGACACTTCAGAGCAGGGGGAGGAAGAGGAGGAGGGGGCGGGGGGGGAGGAAACCGAGAGTGAGGGTACTGCTGTGGGGGAAGACACCCTAGAGTCCCAGGAGGCATGCAACCAGGAGCTCTTCTCAAGCCAGGAGGAAGGTAGCCAGTTGCAGCAGCCGGTACTTGGTGAAGGAGAAGCAGAGGAGCGGGTTACCGGTAAGCGGCTTTTATTTTCAGGATGGAAATGTTTCGGGAGGGGGGGGGGGGGTTAGGGCTGCATGCATGCCTAGATGTGGAATAGCCCATTGATGTGGTCTATCATGTCGCGGTAATTGGCCTCAATAATCTCTTCAAAAGTTTCAGCCAGAGCATGGGCAATGTGCTTGCACAAGTTTATAGGGAGAGCCACTGTGGTCCTTGTCCCAGTCAGGCTAACGCGTCCGCGCCACTGTGCCGCGAGGGGTGGGGGGACCATTGCTGCACACAGGCAAGCTGCATAGGGGCCAGGGCGGAATCCGCATTGCTGTAGAAGAGCCTCCCGCTCTTCCCAGGTGACCCGCAGCAGCAAGATATCTTCCAGGATTAACTCCTGTGGAAAATGTTGGGAGGGTGTTCAGTGCAGATGCCCCCTGTAGCTGTTTGCTGTCCCCAACGCACAGAAACCCCTGCACAGCCCTGAAGCAATCAGTCCCCCTTACTCACCATTTCGTGGCCCCTGTTGGGTTATGTGTGCTCTGTTTGGTATGGGAAAAGTATGCTAAAGTGAAGACTGTAAACTCCTTCAGTGTGTGGGAATAACTGTCTGGATGAGATTATAAACTATGCTGCCTCTGTTAACTGTTGCCATTTTTGCCTTTTGAAAAGTGTCCTTGACTACTGGATGGCCCGTATCATCGACTGCTCAGAGGCTACAAAACCTCAGGAAGAAGCCGCGAAAAAGCAAAGAAGACACGCTGAAAGCAGTTATGGATCAGTCTGCCAGAGAGAGTAAGAAACTGCAGGACTGGAGGGAAAGGGAAAGCAAAAGCAGGATCTGCCAGAGAAACGCAGCGGCTAAGAAGAAAAGCACAAAGCAGCTGATAAGCATCCTGGCACGCCAAGCGGACTCTATCCAGTCACTCGTAGCCATGCAGGCAGAGCACTACCGTGCCGGCCTCCCCCCCCGTCCCAAAGCTCTTTCCCTTGTGCCCCAATGTCAGCTCCAAACCCCCTTCCCCAGCATCCAGGTTCTTACCACCCCCAGCTGCCCCCAACACCTGTACGTTCACCAACCAGCCCTGAGAACTACGACCCTTACCCTCTGCACTCAACCCCCATCACCAAGCAGTATTTTCATCCTGAAGTGCAGCACTCATTGCACAGCACTCCAGACAGGACATATTCAAACCTGTGATTGTACAGTCCACCACCCCACCCCCCTGCCCTTTTAGGTTCCCAAAATGTTGTGTGTCTGCCAATAAAGTTATTTTCTTTTCAATAAATGAATTCTTGGCTTTGAAAAGTCTTTATTATTGCAGAAATTGAAAGATACCGTAGCCCAGGAAAGAAACAGGCACTGCAAATCATTTTAGGAAAAACAGATTCCTACTAACATTGTAACCACTGCACTTCACTCCCGTGCAAGGCAGCAAACATTACTGTTGGCTTTCAGCCTCAAATTCCTCCCTCAAGGCATCCCTAATCCTTGTAGCCCTGTGCTGGGCCTCTCTAGTAGCCCTGCTCTCTGGCTGTGCAAATTCAGCCTCCAGGCATTGAACCTCGGCGGTCCATGCCTGACAATGTTTCACCCTTCCCTTCACAAATATTATGGAGGGTACAGCACGCGGATATAACCGCAGGGACGCTGCTTTCCCCCAAGTCTAGCTTCCCATACAGAGATCGCCAGTGCCCTTTTAAACGGCCAAAAGCACACTCCACAGTCATTCGGTACCGGCTCAGCCTGTAGTTGAACCGGTCCTTGCTCCTGTCAAGCTTCCCTGTATACGGTTTCATGAGCCAAGGCATTAAATGGGTAAGTGGGGTCTCCAAGGATCACAATGGGCATTTCGATGTCCCCTACTGTGATCTTCCGGTCTGGGGAAAAAGTCCTGGCCTGCATCTTCCTGAACAGGCCACTGTTCTGAAAGATGCATCCATCATGCACCTTTCCAGGCCAGCCTGTGTAAATGTCAATGAAATGCCCACAGTGATCCACAAGCGCCTGGAGAACCATAGAGAAATACCCCTCCCGATTAACGTCCTCGGATGCTAGGTGGGGTGGTGCCACAATAGGAATATGCGTCCCATCTATCGCCCCTCCACAGTTAGGGAAACCCATTTGTGCAAAGCCATCCACAACGTCCTGCACGTTCCCCACAGTCATGGTTCTTCTTAGCAGGATGCGATTAATGGCCCTGCAAACTTGCATCAACACGATTCCAACGGTCTACTTTCCCACACCAAACTGGTTCCCGACCGATTGGTAGCTGGCAGGGCAGTTCTCAATCTCGTGTCCTTGCGCCGCAGGGTGGGGGCGAGCTCAGCACAAAGTCCCATGAAAGTGGCTTTTCTCATCCGAAAGTTCTGCAGCCACTGCTCGTCATCCCAGACTTCCATGACGATGTGATCCCACCACTCAGTGCTTGTTTCCCGAGCCCAAAAGCGGCGTTCCACGGTGCTGAGCATTTCCGTTACCGCCACAAGCAATTTAGTGTCATACGTGTCAGGCGACTTGATGCCATCATCGTCGGACTCCTCACTGTCACTTTGGAGCTGAAGGAATAGCTCAACTGCCAAACGTGATGTGCTGGCGAGACTCATCAGCATATTCCTCAGCAGCTCGGGTTCCACTTCCCACAGAAATCGTGCTGCACAGAAACCGTTGGGAGAGTCACAATGACGCCAAATGTGGACGGAAAAACAGTGACTGCTGGGATGTGAAGCGATTCATCACGGGGCGTTGGGACAGGAAGTGGAATGACCCGCACCCTTCCGTCCCCTTCCCACAGTGCCAAAATGGGATGAGGTGCTCTGTGGGATAGCTGCCCATAATGCACCACTCCCAACAGCGCTGCAAATGCTGCAAATGTGGCCACACTGCAGCACTGGTAGCTGTCAGTGTGGCCACACTCCAGCGCTTTCCCTACACAGCTGTACGAAGACAGCTGTAACTCCCAGCGCTGCACATCTGCAAGTGTAGCCAAGCCCTCAGGCTTTGCACTGCTGTAGGTTGATTGATTTAAAATTCATTAAGTTATTCCATGCAACATCTCTAGTCTAGGCCAGAATTCAGAGCACTTTGCCAAAACTGTCACTTATTAGACTCTCTTTCCCATATTTCTAGAACAGACTACCTTGGCATATTATTAAGGGGTAGGCATGCTGAATCTGTAAGATGTCCTTCCTCCAAATGTTAACAAAGCACAAAAATTTAACAGACATTAAAATTCTAGAGTGGCTAAAAATCTCCTTCCTCTCTCAGTTTTCCTTGTATTATGATAATTTCTTCAGTGATCATGGAGTATTCCCAGGCACACAAGACCTGAACATCTAAAGAAAGACCACAGACAAATAAACAAACAAAAACAAACCAACCCACTCTTTCAGGCCTTGATTATATACCTTGACAAAAGCAAAAAGGCACAAGGCTATTTTTTTTTCCTTTGGAAAGTAACCTTTAAAGAATTTGAAGACATTGAAGCCTGGCACTTTCAAAATGTACCCACTTTATTTATTGCATTTATAAAATGCTTTGTGTTTTTCCCTTAAAAGGAAGCTTCCGTACTTTTTTTTTTTTTTAAATAAAGAAACATCACAATCCAGTACTCAAAATCTAGAAACCAACCACCGCAAACCTATGCATCCTTCTTAGCTGCATTAGTTCTACAACCACTATAGTTCAGATTTGAAAAAAAAAAAGAATACAAGAAACTCAATTTTGGGAAGAAGAGGATTCATTAAATCTAAACCACATTTTATTGGAATTATTTAAAATAAAATAAAAAGACAAGAAATAATTACCTCATTATTCTGCAATGTTGGTTTTTCATTTTTCTTACTGTGGAGGAAAAAAGGATTTTACTTAGCTTTTGTCTAACATTTTTTGGTACTTAATTTTGCAATATCTTGGCCTCTTTAGAAAGTTCTAACAGAGCAAAGGGATTCTCAGGAAAGACATTGCATCTATATGGTACAGTACATACACTGTACAGTAAAACATCTTATGAAATCTGAGAATTGTAAGTACAGTTCAGGCACCTGTACCAAATCTAATTCAGAATTTCTGGTCATTTTGTTTATATTTAGGCATATAGTAGAACTAAACAATCAGTGAGAATTCTCACCTGATACTATAATCTTTAAAAAGATTAAGAGGATTATGTTTTTGCCTATGTTACACAAGCCTGATTAATCACTTCAAAGAACACTAGACCGTAATCCTTTAATTTCTTGTATATAATTACCAAAAACCATGGACTGATTTGCGGACTCTATTAGTCCAGATTTCAAAGATTCTAAGCATGTTTCCATTAGTTTTCCATATTCATACCAAAGTATTTACCAACTGTATTATTGGAGAACATTGATCTAGGCATTTACCTGGGCCTCCCATCACTATTGTATTTGAGTACCCTACATACATAAATGGATGTCATGTTATGAATACTCTTAAGGGATGGGAAGCATTATCATCCCCCATTTTATAGAGAGGGAATTGAGGCACAGAAAGCTTAAGTGGTTTACACACAGGAAGTCTCTGACAGAGCTGGGAACTGAACTCCTATTTTCTTAGTTCTAAACCACTGCCTTAGCCACAAGACCACTCTTCTTCTCAAAACTATGTATTTAACAGAAACATTACAACTTTTTTCAGTCTAGGTGACAGTAAGACACTTAATCCCGAGACTTTATGCTATATGTCGTTTTCTATACCAGGGGTCGGCAACCTTTCAGAAGTGCTGTGCCGAGTCTTCATTTATTCACTCTAATTTAAGGTTTTCCGTGCCAGTAATACATTTTCACATTTTTAGAAGGTCTCTCTCTGTAAGTCTATAAACTATTGTTGTATGTAAAGTAAACAAGTTTTTAAAAATGTTTAAGAAGCTTCATTTAAAATTAAATTAAAATGCAGATCTTATCAGTTTAGTGCAGTGGTTCTTAACCTGGGGTGCACGCACCCCCTGGGGCATGCACCCGCTGGGGCAGGGCACCGGTGCAAGGATATTTTGCGCCCTAGGCGAAACTTCCACCTTGTGCCCCCCACACACACACATTAGTTCATTGAGGGGCAAATCGCAACAACTTTTTATAGACCCCAGGGGCCAGCTGTGCCCAGGGGCTGCTCCCCAGACCAGGTTCCCCCCCTCCCTGAACTCCCCTGGAGGGTGCATAGCCCCCCCGCGAGCCCTCCCTACCCCACCCCAGTGGCCCCCGCCCCAAGTCCACTCACTGGTTTTGCCAGGCTTGGGCTGCTGCAGCAGCTCGGCAGGGAGGAGCTGCCTTCCGGAGGCACCAGAGAGCCAGAGCGTCCCGCTTGCGGCAGCAGCGAGCCCCAGCCATGAAAGAGCTGGTGCGGTGCAGGGGGGGCAGCAGCCCTGCAAAGGCAGCAGTTCCGCTAGCAGGGAGCAGCCGTGACACCCCCCCTGCCCCTCCTGCCCAGGCTGCATCCCAGTGCCCCCGAGGGGGCTCCTGCAGGCTGCAGTGGATGTATGCGGGCGCCAGCCCACATGAGCTCCCCAGCTCCCCCCTCACCTAGGGTTACCATATTTCAACAATCAAAAAGGGGAAGAGCCCTGTCCTAGCCCCGCCCCCATCCACACCCTCCCACTTCCCACCCCAACTGCCCCCGTCAGAACTCCCAACCCCCCCTGCTCCTTGTCCCCTGACTGCCCCCTCCTGGGACCCCCACCTTAACTGTCCCCCAGGATCCTATCCCCTACCTGTCCCCTGACTGCCCCAACCCTTATCCACACCCCTGCCCCCAGACAGACCCCCAGGACTCCCATGCCCCATTCAAGCATTCCCCACCCCCTGACAGGACCCCCCAGAACTCCCGACCCATCCAATCCTCCCCCTGCTCCCTGAATGCCCCCCAGGACTCCCCTTACAATGCCCATGCCGGTCAGATACTGGCTCCACGTGCAGGCAAAACTCCCTGTGGAGTGCTGAGGCAGCGGGAGGGGGAGAGCCACAGGAGGGGCAGTGGCGGCAGTGGCTCACACTTCTGGGAGCCGCAGAACCCGAGTGCGGTGAGGGGGGAGCTGGGGAGTGCACCTGCCTGGGCTGCGGCCCTGTGTCCCCCCCGGGGGGGGGGGGCTCCTGCAGTAGATGCATGTGTGCAGTGGTCCTTGTGCGCCCCTCGGCTCCCCCCTCGCTGCGCTCGGGCTCTGCAGCTCCTGGGAGTGTGAGTCGCTGCAGCCGCCCCTCCGATAGCAGGCTCACACTCCTAGGAGCCGCAGAACCCAAGCATGGTGAGGGGAGAGCCAGGGAACGTGCCTGCTGCTGGTCCGGGGTCCTGGCCACCAGCCCGGGGTCCCGCCCACCAGCCCCGCTCAGCCTCCTGCTGGCTGAACGGAACGCCAGGCTGTCAGGACACTGAGCGGGGCCGGCAGCCGGGACCCCGGCCAGCAGCTACATGCCAGGCAAAATCAGCTCACGTTCCACCTTTGGCACACATGCCGTAGGTTGCCGACCCCTGTTCTTTACTATACAGTGCTGGGATTTTCATCTAACAAATGAAGACTCTCCAAGCATATCTGCAGTTGCTCCACTGACTAAGACTGAGAGATCTATGCCCAGGTACAAGTTAAAAAAATAAGTCATTTTAGCTTTGCTGTTTCAACCCATATACAGAAGCTGAACTATTATGTTTTGTATGGCATTTGACATGAAACTGCAAATAATTGTATTATAATAGAGATTTTAGATAAACTTTTTACAGAAGAAATTAGACTTCTTGAAACCAGATTTCGGAGAGAACTTTTTTCCCTCCTGTATTTCTCAAAATAGTTAAAGAAAAACTTGTTTACTAACAACTGCCATTAATTAGGAGTTCTAAGCCACTCCCTCTCCCATATTTCTAGAACAGACTACTTTTGCATATGAGAACACAATCACTGGAAAGGAAGAAAAATGGTAAGCATTCAGAAAGCACGCAGAATAAATGGAACATTTAAACATGCAAAAGTTTAGAGCATACCCACATTAAGTTCTCTCAACAAATGTATTAGTTCCAAAATACGTTTTTATCAGAAGCCCTGAGGCTGTAACAGCATGCAGTTGCAGATGGCACCTCAGGAACCCAAGATGGGGTATCAGAAGTAGCAGGCAAAAAGAGGAAGGCAGGCACAAGCAGGAGCACCAATGTCTGTGCTGGATGGCTACTAAAGTGCCTATAATATGTCCAACCATCCTGCCACGGCAACAGCATCCTCCTCCAACACTTGCACCTGAAAGCTCTGTTCTGACAGCACTGAAAAAGGGCCCAGAACGAAGTGTAAGTTGTAACAAATCCCTACTGGAAGGATCCATGTGTGTCATGGCCCAATCAGAAGAAAGAAGAGACTGAACTACAAAAAAGCGGAGGAGGTAGGAGGAAAGGGAGGAAAAGGGAAAGAAAGAACAAAGGTGATGGAAGAGGAGACCTGCAAAGTGGAGCAGGGAGAGCGAGGAGAGGTCTACACTTGGAAGGCTTTGCTGGTATAACTATACCAGTACACCGGTCCAGTGACACAGTCGCACAATTAGGACAGATGAAGCAATGGTAATTTAAGGTTCAGTGTTTCACAAGTCATGCATGCCATGAACATTACAGCAATGATGAGGAAATGCTTGTTTTATAATCAACCTCTACAAGGAAAAAACCCAGAGAAATGTAAATTTCATTACACAACAAAGAAACTAATGACTGTCAGAAACTAACAAGTGAATCCATTGTCATTTTATCTAGTAAAAATTGTATGTCTTAGCTATAAGGGCATTCTGTTGATGATAAAAAGCTGTGTCACAGAATGGTTGTTACAAACTTACTTCTAAAGGCTGATTGCTACAGGGTTTGCTTCGTTTCTTTGTTTTCCCCACCTTAGGAGTCTCATTTCTTCAGCTTGGTACACACTGACGCTAATCCAGATTCTATTATCCTATTGTAAAGCTTTCTGTGGAAACTGAATCCACTGAACATGTAACCACAAAGACCAAAGAACACCCTCAAAATCAGTTAGCAAGACTGGTGGCTGTGAGCAATACTGTATTATATTGTAACCAAGTATATTTGGGTTTAGAAAAAGATTCAGTTCTCCACTATTCCAGGCCTCTCTCTTCCATACAAAGAGGGTCACACACTTAGATGCTCACGTAAACCAGTGTTATCCAGTGTAAGTGAAAATGACGGTTCAGGTGTAAGGGCCATCTAAGGGGTACCCAGAGAGCAGATTATTAGTTCAGCTGCCCGCAGCACTGAGGCTGGAAGCATCCTAACAGTGAAATCGGGCAGGGAGCAGAAAATTCCCAAAAGATTTGGATGGGAGTAAAATCGTGATGGTGATGTAAAAAGTGTCCTGATAGAAGAACATGAACTTGTTGTAGCTTCTGTAGGCCAAGCGAATGGCACATCAGTGGCTTCTTGCATTCCTCCATTCCCTACCACAAGTTCCCCAGGTGCCACCCTCCCATCCACTTTTATTTCATGGATGCACTCTGATCCACTCCTACCCCCTCCATGCCAAGTGCTCTGTGTGCCCCTTCTCATCTCTCCCCTCCCACATGCCAAGGGCTTTGTGTACCTCCACATTCTCCACTCATGCCAGAGCTCTGTCTCTCACCTGCACCATTATCAGCCATTTCCCACCTATGCCAGGGGCTCTGCATGCTTCCCTGCTCCCCCTCTTCCCCAACCACAGGTTCTGTGTCCCCCGCATTTCCCCCTTTCCTCCCACCATTTTCATTTCTTTCTGTATGGGAGACAAGTCTTTTGGGGTGTCAACATTTAAAACTGTAATAGGAGGCTGTGCAGAGCTTCCATGGGGGGAGGGGGAGGTATTTTTATGCTGGAATGTGTTAATGGCTGTCATCAACATGTTCTTTGCTCTATAGCAGGGGTTCCCAAACTTGGTTCGCGGCTTATTCAGGGTAAGCCCCAGCGGGCCACGAGACGCTTTGTTTACCTGAGCATCCGCAGGTACAGCCACTCGCAGCTCCCAGTGGCCTCAGTTAGCCGTTTAGGAACCCCTGCTCTAGAGACAATTACAGAGGTGCCTGAAGATGCTGGTGCTGCCAACCAGATGCAAGGGGCTCTATGTGTCCCCCATTTCCCCTTTTCAGTTTCTCTAGTTTTCACTAAAATCAACAGGGTTCTGGCCATTGATTTCTGGAATTCCATGAAATTTTGGAACCACAGAACCATAGGGATAAAAGGGACTGTAAGGGTCATCTAGGCAGGTCTTCACTACAGGGCTAAGTCAACCTAGGTTACGCAACTCCAGCTATGTGAATAAGCTATGTCAACTCTTGCTACCTTAGCTCAACTTATTGCAACGTCTACACTATGCTAGGTTGACGAGAGAAACTCTCCCATCAACTTATCTTATGCTTTTCGTTCTGGTGGAGTACCAGAGTCGATGGGAGAGCCATCGGCAGTCGATTTAGCGGGTCTTTCCCCCGGTGAATCGATCACCGAGCATTGATCCACGGTAAGTGGAGACAAGCCCCTAGTCTAACCCTCTGGAAAGATGCAGGATTTGTTGTGTTTAATTCCAAGGTACAGCTGCTCAGAGGCAGCATTCAAAAGTTAATACATTACAAACAGAAAGACAAGTGCCATCACATTGAATTTAGGACCTTGCTTTGCTCAGCCAAAGAGTTATACTGAAAGAATGTGAAGATTGCAAGTACAAGAAAAAAAAAAAAACAACTATGTGAACATGCAAATGAAGATTGTACCATAAGGCATATATGCCAGGAGACTCAATTGTGGCCTCTCCTAACTTTTACAATAACGTGATCCGCCTGTACCTGGAACAGCAGGCACAGTTTTAAGAAACGACTGCACAACAATTTTTAATGCTTGACTTTGCAATCCTAATGCTCGCTTACTTTAGTATTTTTTTATGAAAATTTCTTAGTTTTTTTTTTTTTACTGAACTCTAATGACTCAGAACAGTTGCAGAGATAACCTTGAAAAGGTGACCTGATTGTAAATTTTTATAGTGACATCTGCCTCAGAGCCAGTCTACACAGAAAAATTAAGTCAACCCAGCTGAGTTGCTCAGGGGTGTGAAAAATCCACACCCTAGCAATATAGTTAAGACAACCTAACTCCACCATGTAGACAGCACTAGGTCAATAGAAGAATTCTTCCATTGACCCAGTAACAGGCTCTCGGAAAGGTAGATTAACTGCAGTGATAGGAGTACGCTTCCTATTGCTGTAGTGAGTGTCTACACAGAAGCGCTGCTGCTGTGCTGTTGTAGCGTTTAAGTGTAGACACAGACCATGTCTACACTAGCACGTAGGTCTGCAAAACTTTTGTCACTCAGGGATGTTTTTTCATACCCATGAGCGACAAAAGTTTTGCTGACATAAGTGCTCATGTGCATAGTGCTATGTTTCATTATGTCGATGGAAGACCTCTCTCCTGTCAACATAACACAGTTACACAAGCGCTCTTAAGGTAGCATAGCTATATCAGTACAACTATGCCGCTATAAGCTAGTAAGTGTAGATATGGCCATAATGTCATTCTACACAGAAACTCATGTAGCTCTGAAAAGTGTGAAATGCCCCATTCATCTCAGTCAGGCCCTATGGACACTGTCTGGAATTTGGTATTTTCCAAGATGCCACAGAATTCAATATTTTTGTAGTATTTGACATTTTGCTATAGCCAAGGAAACAAATAGTTGGTTGCCATCTACTTGCAGCTGCTTCTTGTCCTGCACTTTTCCCCACGGGAGGGTGCTATTACAGGGCATGCTCCCTGCACAGTTCAATTGAGCCAACCAGGTAGCAGTATGTCAGGGAGCCAAAGATTGAATTCAATTTGCAGCCAGGAAGTAGCAGAAGAGTAGGATGTCCAGGTGGGCTGCCTGAATACCAATACAGCAGCCAAAGCAGGCAGGGAGATGAAGCCTACTACAAACTTCCCCACTTCCCAGGGAGAGGATGGAAGAAAAGGAGGTTTGAGCAGGGTTACACTGACAACACTGACAGCGAAGGCCAACTGACACGAGCCATCTGAAGAACATAATGAAAAAAGTCCACTATTGAAAATCATTGACTAATTTTTCAATCAATGAGTATTTTCAACTGTGAGCAATAATTGTGAATTTTTTGTAAGGGAGGGAATAAAGCATATTCTGTGGAGATAGAATTCTGAAGAACCACAGCAATATTATTCATTCTTTCTACAGAATTTGGTTTCATCATGTCATCGTGTACATGGGACACTATTCAGAGAGAAGTGTTAGGTTTATCACTATGCACTTTACGTGTCAGCAACAAGTACTACCCTACAGTTCAAGTCCCTGCCAGTCAGCTTCCGATGCTAGTTTAAGGGTATGTCTACACTACGAAATTAGGTCAAATTTATAGAAGTCGTTTTTTTAGAAATCCTTTCATAGTCAATTGTGTGTGTCCCCACACAAACTGCTCTAAGTGCATTAAGTCAGCAGACTGCGTCCACAGCACCGAGGCTAGCATCGACTTCCGGAATGTTCACTGTGGGTAGCTATCCCACAGTTCCTGCAGTCTCCGCCTGATGGGGCAAAACTAGTGTCACAGGTGGTTCTAGATATATGTCGTCAGGCCCCCCTCTCCCTCCCTCCCTCTGTGAAAGCGATAGTAGGAAAAAAGGCGCGAGACAATTGTCTGGGTTACCAAAGCAGATGCCATACCATGGCAAGCATGGAGCCTGCTCAGCTCACCGTACGTCTCTTGGGTGCTGGCAGACATGGGACTGCATTGCTTCACAGCAGCAGCTCATTGCCTTTTGGCAGCAGACGGTGCGTTACGACTGGTAGCCATCGTCGTTGTATTCCTGGGTGCTCTTTTAGCTGACCTTGGTGAGGTTGGTCGGGGTGCCTGGGCAGACATGGGAGTGACTCAGCCAGATCATTCCCATCTTCTGCCGAGCACCCAGGAGACGACGACGGTTAGCAGTCGTACTGCACCGTCTGCTGCCTGCCTAAGATGTAAAAGATAGACGGAGTGGATCAAAACAAGAAATTGACCCAATTTTTTTGTGAAATCAACAGCCTGCTAAACCCAGGGTTTTGAGTTCAATCCTTGAGGAGGCCATTCTGTGTGACAATTGTTCGTGATTTTCCTTGATGCAAAGCCACCCCTTTTGTTGATTTTAATTCCCTGGAAGCCATGTCATCAGTTGCCCCTCCCTCCATCAGAGCAATGGCAGACAATTGTTTCGCGCAAAACCAGGCGAGGAGGCGATGGCAATGCGGTGACGAGAGTGATGAGGACAAAGATATGGTCTTAGACTTTTCACAAAGTACAGGCAATGTGCCCCAGAAATGTGCACATCATGCTGGTAAGCTCTGCATGGTCACCTGTGCTGATCAGCTTGCAACGCTGGCCAAACAGGAAATGAAATTCAAAAGTTCACGGGCCTTTTCCTATCTACTTGGCCAGTGTATCTGAGTTGAGAGTGCTATCCAGAGCGGTCACAATGGAGCACTCTGGGATAGCTCCCAGAGGCCAATACCGTCAAATTGCGTCCACACTATCCCAAATTCGACCCAGCAAGGCCGATTTCAGCGTTAATCCCCTCGTCGGAGGTGGAGTAAAGAAATCGATTTAAAGCACCCTTTAAGTCGAAAAAAGGACTTCGTTGTGTGGACAGGTCCAGGGCTAAATCGAGGTAACGCTGCTAAAGTCATAGTGTAGACCAGGCCTAAGACATTGATCTTAATTTTCAAAATAATAAGTGGATCAAGCCCCAGCTACATCAAAGAATTAATTTTGATCTAAGAACCACATTAATACCTACACTCCTCTGGGACAATGTAGATCAAAAAGCCCAGGATGAAGCACAAATGCTAGGACAGAGCATTCTTGATGGAGGGGACCCAATTACTGAACAAGTTTCTACAGGAGATCATACAAAACTGACAGTCTTTAGGAAATCCTACAAAACTGACAGTCTTTGAAAAATTTTTCCACCAAAAGAGCCACCTGGATATTTATAACTTCCAATTAATAGCAACACTTTGCCCAAAACCAATCCTGTCCCATTGACTTTAACATCAATGGGATTTGGATATTGGCAATGGCATGTTGCTTAACAACATTTTTTGGAACAAACACCTCACCTGCAGGCAGGTTTGCAAGGCTCCAGCCAGAGAAGGAAGCACTGGGATGTGCCAAGCATGCAGGTTTGCGGGGCTGCAGCCTGGGAATGAAGTGTTGGAATGCACCTTCCCTGGCCATCACCCTGCAAACTTGCCTGTGGCCAGTGCTCAACCCATTCCAGCACTTCCTTCTGGGGCTGCAGCATTGGAAATCAGCCTGCACACACAGGGACTGCATGGGAGCTAAGTAGCTGCAGCCCAGAAGCTGGAGCTATGGGGCACCTCTCTCTGCACAGCCTGGGCTGCATCTCACTGGAGGACTGTACCTAGAGAAGGAATCGCTGGGAATGCTGAGTCCCAATTCCTGGAGAGTGCAGAGGAAGTATGGTGCAGTCCTCTCAAATGTCCCATACTTCCACTCCTGTAGAAAGCCTCTACATCAATCGTCAGCAACCTTTCAGAAGTGGTGTGCTGAGTCTTAATTTATTCACTCTAATTTAAGGTTTTGCATGCCAGTAATACATTTTAATGTTTTTAGAAGGTCTCTTTCTATAAGTCTATAATATATAACTAAACTATTGTTATATGTAAAGTAAATAAGGTTTTTAAAATGTTTAAGAAGCTTCATTTAAAATTAAATTAAAATGCAGAGTCCCCCGGACCGGTGGCCAGGACCCGGGCAGTGTGAGTGCCAGTGAAAATCAGCTCGTGTGCCGCCTTTGGCACGCGTGCCATAGGTTGCCTACCCCTGCTCTACATCCAGGCTGCAGCCCCACTCCCTGCTGCTGCCCTGCCACAAGCAAGAATGCTGGACTGCAGCCAAGGAAGGCACATCGCAGCGCTTCCTTCCCTACCTGGTGCCTTGCAAACTGGCCTTCCATTTATTAGCATCTGCTGGATAATAGCAACTTTTTGCTGGCAACAGAGGAGTTGCTAATAAGCGGAATTTACAGTATGTCTTGT
The DNA here is from genome assembly GCF_016161935.1 of Mauremys reevesii. Classification (NCBI taxonomy): domain Eukaryota; kingdom Metazoa; phylum Chordata; order Testudines; family Geoemydidae; genus Mauremys; species Mauremys reevesii. Next base: position 74,861,708 of record NC_052630.1, read on the forward strand.
GGCAGTGGTAGAGAGAAGGGTATTCTCAATGAAGAGTCTATAATTATGGAACAAACTTGCACGCAAGTCAAGCCACAATCTCACCATTTGCAAAGCAAGGTACAAAATACACATATAAACAAAAAGACTTCCCTCAACAATTATGCAGTAGTTATACCTACACAGAAGGAATTCACCTTCACTCTACTCTATAGAGAAATGTCAAATGGATAAGGAAGAAGAGATCTATCTTCTTGACATAATTTGGATGTAAACAATTATTGTGAGTTGTTGAGGTACTTTTGTGATGAGTGCCACAGAAATGTCTATAATTAAATGTTGGTAACAGACAAAAGCATCAAACAAAGTCATTAAGTACTGTACAGTTACAGTTGCTTAGGGCAAACAACAAAACCATAAAAATCAGGAAGTATGGAATAAAGCCATACTCAACTACTCAAATCACCTTCCCAAATGGACACACCCAGACAGTCTTTACCATAAAAAAAGTCAACAATTATTGCAATACTGGGTGTTGCAGCCATCTAGACAACTTTAACTCTGCCCTCTGTAGGATGATGCTGTATTTCCTAGTTTATGTGGTTTGATTTGGGTGATGTTTATTCTTTAAAACTTTAACCATTTAAGGACTGCTTGACATATTGGATTTGTGCACTACTATAATATGTTGCTATTAATCAGAAGTGTTCACAGGAAGAGGTACAGTGCATGGTGTGTAGAGTAATTGTTATTGATTGTGGGCCAAGGAAGAGGGATACAGTATTATGGCAGGAGTCACCAGATGGTGCTACTAGTCCTACAAGTTCTTTTTCTTAGATGCGAACAGTGCACACACTGGGGGGGGGGGGGGGGGAGCGGGGAGAGAATGTATTGTTGCTAATTTTGTGGTGCACGTTATTTTGGAGGACTGTTGCAAACAGTGAGAGTGTTTGCTCTATTCTCAATATTTCAGTTGCTTCCTGCAAACTAGGCATCAGTTTTTGGATTGAGATTTCTGAAAGGGGATTGCCTTCACACTGTTTGTGACAACTCTGTTTAAGAGCTGGTGTATACAGCATAAATAAATAAGTTACATTTAGAAAGTAACCTGACTCCATGAAATTGATTTCCTTTTCAATGAGAAACCAACTCGCAAAACTCTGAAAATGAGTGCTGAAAGGTTTCCAATGTCCCTGAAAAACCATATTCACTTCCAAACCCGCCCCCAGAGCCCAAGGATCCAGAGGGAGAAACAATCTGATGCTGGGTCCTGGGCTTGCACAGAGTTTCTTGCGCAGTGCCACCTCCTTCCTTTAGCATGTGCCGGGAACTGCAGCTGCTAGGAACACTCCAGTTCCCTCCTCCACCCCGTCCTTATCTTCTATTTGTGAGCTGTGCTCGGCCAGGTCAAGCAGACCCTAGCCGCAGCCAATGTCTCTGCATCCCATTTCAGGGTGGGGGGGGGGGGGGGAGGGGGATTTTGTACTCACAAAGTTCATTTCTGCATTGCACAGTGGCACAAAATTCCCCCAGCAGTAATTTTTTGTGTGTACTACACATGCTAAAACGCTTATCAGAGGTCACTTCAACTCCAACCTAGGGCTCTGGTAGGTTTTTAGTCCTTCAAAACCCACAAGTGAGGTTTCCCTGTGGCTACAAGTTCATCTCTCTTAGATCCAGAACTAGGATCCAGGCTGGGCAGATTGCCATTTCTTTATATAGCTTGGGCCTTTGACTTTGGCCTTCTGTAACAGGTAACCAGCAGACAATCACCCTCTTCTCGGGGCACATGTTCAAAAGACTAGGTTTCTGCATAACCAGAACTGGGTAATTTGCATTAACCTCTGCCTAGAGATTTCCCAGGAAATCCTCTTAACACCTATCGTCCCAAAAGTCTTTACTTGTCTGGCACATTTTCAATATAGTATTTTGAACTCCTGGGTCTTACATCTATCACATCTCCCTTCTAAAGAGGTTACGTACAATCCTAGCGCACAATAATACATAAACTTAACACAATATGGTCTTTCAAGCTTATCACAGGAAATTGCTCTGTTGCACCATGCACTGCAGATTCTTTGTGAATTAATTTCTGACAGTTTTTATTAAACAATTTATTATACATAAATCAAAAATAAACCTGATTAGAACAACAAAAAAACATCTTAAAGTTAAACAGAGTAGTGGATGGTGGGGGGCGGGGAGAGGAGTGCCTCCATTTCATAGGCAACTACACTTCTTGCCTCTGCCTCTTCTCATTCTTCTCCTTTCTGGTGTTACTATTAGCCAGGTGGGCAGGGATGGTGTTTAGCCTTTGTTTGCCAGAAGCTGTGAATGGGCGACAGCGGATGGATCATCTGATCACTGTTCTGTTCATTCCCTCTGAGGCACTTGACACTGGCCATTGTTGGAAGACAGGATACTGGGCTAGATGGCCCTTTGGAATGGGTTACCATGGGAGGTGGCGGTATCTCCATCCTTAGAGGTTTTTAAGGCCCGGCTTGACAAAGCCTTGGCTGGGATGATTTAGCTGGTGCTGGTCCTGCTGTGAGCAGGGGATTGGACTAGATAACTTCCTGAGGTCTCTTCCAACCCTAATATTCTATGTTTCTATAACCCAGTATGACTCTTCTTACGTTGAGTGTTGGGGCCCAAAGTTACCAGGGATGTTTGATGATTCAATGAGCTGGGCTCCCACATGCAATTGACTTTGCTGCCCTGAGCTGGGACCAGGAAAAGAAAGGGAGCATGGCTGTAGGGGTACAGTGGGAAACATCTGTTGTGCAGAATATATCTGGGTCCTGAGGGCACTAGATTGACAGTGGGCCAACAGACAGTATGCACTCCAGCAGAGCATTCAGCTTCCGTACTGTCTCCAGGAGTTGCCTCTGCTTGTCCCTCTTTAATTAGTGTCTTTGGCCACTGCAATGCTGTCTCTGGCCACTACAACTCTCACTGGATAGTTGCTTTTCTTTTTCCCCTCTCTGACCTCAAAAATAATCCCCAGCTCTCCGTTGCTTTCATTTGGGGAAATGAGGGGAAGGAAGCAAGCCTGCAATGAGATCTCCAAACACGTCATCCTGCATTCTCTGTTTCTTCCCCTTCGGGTTAGGCAGCTGCTCAGCCACTGATAAAAGCCCTGTCCAGAGGTCTAGCCATTGCAGATGCCATGGCAGGGGAAATATAGAAAACAAACAAGTGGTTACTGTTTCCCAGAGAGGCAATAATACATTTTTAACATGCATTTCTGATTTCCCTCCCTGAGATAGATAAATGGGTACCGTATTTTCCGGCGTATAAGACGACTTTCTATACTAAAAAACAACCCCCAAAAATCAGGGGTCGTCTTATGCGCCGGGTATAAACAGCGGGCGGCTGGGATTTAAAAGGCTCTGTGCTCCCCGCCGCAGCGGGCGGCCCAGAGCCCTCTGATTCCCGGCCGCGGCTGGGATTTAAAAGGCTCTGGGCTCCCCCCCTCGGAAGGGGGGGTCGTCTTATACGGCGAGTATAGGCCAAAACCTATGTTTTAACTGTAAAATTAGGGGGTCGTCTTATACGCCCCGTCGCCTTATACGCCGGAAAATACGGTATGTGCTCTTCATGACATGGGCTTGTAGGCAGTTGATGGTCATGGCTAAGGCTGCATGTTTGTCATGGCAGGAAAAAAGTCAGAGTGATTTACCGGGTTGTCTGTGTCTTTTTTTGTGTCTGTGACTGACCCTGCACCAGCTCACATGCCACTCAAGTTAGACCCACCTGACCCTCCATCATAACAAGGGGAAGAGGGGCAAACATGACCAGTGTTACAACCCCGCATGCCAGGTCTCAATACCTGGAGCCATTGTTGCAGGGTAAGTGCAGGGCAGCAGGCCTAGCCTGTGGGACACAGGAACCACTGCTATGGGGCGAGTGCAAACCAGGCTTGCTCTCCAGCCCCCTGCCCCCTCTGCTCTGCACAGGGCAAGGATAAGGGCTGCAGTGCCAGAAGAGGAGGGTACTGCTGCGGGAGATCAATGCCTTTAGATAGTGCAACGAGGAGGACAGCATTTTAAAATAAAAAATCAGGGAGCAGTCACAGGAAATGTAATAATCAGGGGGAGGGGAGGGAGAGAGAAGAGGAGGGCAGAGTCCACAACCTCCTTGGGTTCAGTAGTGGTCTAACTATATAAAATCCTGTCCACCTCCTCAAAAAAATGGACAGGTAATATATCCACGGCCCAACAGTTTCCTACCATCCCTGGTTTTAATATAAGTTCTCATGAGCTGTTTGCTCTTTATCTGGCACTGGAAGGCATCCTGGTTGTGACTCTTCTTGAACAGCTGATTAGCAATGTCCACGAACCCATCTTTATTCTGATGGCTGGGCTCAAGAGCTTCCTGCACCGTTGCTTCTCCCCAGATGGCGATTAAATCTAGGGTCTCAGAGCAGCTCTAATCAACTGCTCAAGGCATGTTGTAAAGGGTGCTAGAGGAATATTGAGCAAATAAACCAATTCTGGGACTGAGCCTGCTTTTAAACAGGGGAGGGGCCATCTGGACAGCTTGGCCCCGGAGCAGTGGAGGGCACAGCTAAACACACAGCTCAGTCATTGATATTCTCAAAGAAGTGTAGATAGCTGCTGGAGGACTATCAAAGTAGCGTGCGGCAACAATACGTGCACATGAACAGATTAGGTAATAATTGGAGATATACCAATCTCCTAGAGCTGGAAGGGACCTCGAAAGGTCATCAAGTCCAGCCCCCTGCCTTCACTAGCTCAATTTGCATTAGTACTCCGAAGTTCACAGTAAATGCAGTTACAACACTCTAAGAAGTTGGGTTATGTTTACGCAGATGTTTCCAGACCAGACCAACTCAAGTTAGTGTTGACTAAACCAATCAACTATCAGCACTCAATAAGTAAAATATATTTATTTTGCTGTATTTTTACTCAATCAAGTTTTACTAAACATGTACACATACACACAAAAAGAGGAACAATTCTCATTACCTGAAACATTAGCGTATCAAGTTTCTTTAAGAGATTTTATTTGTAGAGTAGACAAGCTCAGAACATTTTTTTTGCTTTTCCAGGCTTCTTTTTCTATGTGGTATGCTGACCACATGGTAATCAGAGAGCATAAGTAGTGTAATCAGATAATACATTACCTTTCAACTAAGAGGACCCGGCTCCAAGTGTGTTTTAGGTCAACAGTAGAGTATATATTGCTTTTCACCTGAACCACAGCAGGTGTTTGTTCATATTACAAACAGATCATACGATTACTTTCAAAGGTCTCTTCACAGGGAAAGGGTGGGTTAGTGGTGTTCCAGCAGCAGTGTTTCAATCCATATTGATTTGTAAGGAAGCTTCTACAGTGATGTAAGAGCACTGGGATCTAAAGAGGGAGACCAATCTATTTATTTTTATTGTATAGCACTGGGAAATGCTAGGCAGTTCTCAGAAGCTACATAGCTGCTCTGCTGAGTTTACAATTTAATTAGTTTCCAAGCACTATATTTCTTAAAGAACTTTAGAAACAATCAAATTCATAGCTATTACATTTTAAAAAACGTTAAAAGAAAGTTAAAGTTGCAAAGTCAAACACTCAAAAAGGAAATGATTGAACTAACTTTGCCTGTACAATCTTAATTTGGTCTCCTGGTCTATTATGCATTAGGATATATATTACACGATCCCATACTGCTGTATAGGCAACCTTAATTTTGGTATTTCTTAACTTCTGAGTGATTCACTTTTCAACCATAACATTTTCTTAATGTCATTTTTTGGATTTGAATTTCCTAAACCTTTACGAAAGCAAACGGAAAAAAACAAATACCAGCCTGGAACCATACTTATTCCCTACCTTATGCATTATCAGCAGGGTCAGGACCTTCAGGTCTACAGAACAAACCTTTATCACTTGAGCTAAAAAACCTATAGGACTAGTAAATTGTTATCCTCTAGATCATGGGTGACCAACCTGAGCCTGAGAAGGAGCCAGAATTTACCAAACATATGTACATTGCCAAAAAGCCACAGTAATACATCAGCAGCCCCTCAAAAGCTTCCCCTCGCAGCCCGTGCCTCCCACCCACCGGCAGCCCTGCCAATCAGCACCTCTCCCCGCACCTCCTGATCAGTTGTTTTGTGGCATGCAGGAGGCTGGGGGCGGGGGAATGGAGTGGGGGCAGGGCCTATGGTAGAGCAGTGAAGTGGCACCCCAGCACATTGGAAAATTGGCACCTGTAGCTCCAGGCCTGGAGTCGGTGCCTATACAAGGAGCCGCATATTAACTTCTGAAGAGACGCCTGTGGCTCCTGAGCCACAGGTTGGCCACCCCTGCTCTAGATGGCCCAACCACTACAAGGAGAAGTCAAGTTTTGCCAGTAAATTTCATAGCTATTTGCTAGAGATGATAAAAGAATGTTAGGCTCAGGAATCCTGGGTCAATTCCAGGTTCTGGAAGGGAGTATGCTCAATGGTTATAGAATGTTCTGCCCCCATGCTCTAGCAGCCTATCCCTATTCCACCCCTCTGTTCCTATCCTATCCCTTTCCAAGCTCCAGACCATGTTCCCTTCTGTTCATATTGCTCCCAGACAGCTTCTGTCCCTCCTCACTTTGCATTCCATGTAGGCACCTTTCTCCTTCTCCACACTGCCTGAGCACCAGTATGGAGCAGTGAGCGCACAGGAGAGTCTCCTTGATTTCAGTTCTCATTCCTGGTGCTACAGTGCCATTGAACACCCAGGAGGCGCAAATGCAGAAGTCCTGCTTGGCTCTTCTAATCCTGGGATGAAGTATGCTTAGTCCTGGTGGCATGTAGGAGCTGCGTGGAGATGGAGTATGGTCAGTACAGAAGGAATCTTTGGAAAATTTAACTGCTGGCCTCCAAAACTCTAACACTGAAAATTGCGATTTGCATAAAGAGTTGCAAAGCGGCCAAATTTGGCCATATTTCGTGGGAATAGTGAAAAAAAACTGAGCTATACCTATCTCATAGAGCTGGAAGGGACCTTGAAAGGTCATCAAGTCCAGCCCCCTGCCTTCACTAGCAGGATCAAGTACTGATTTTGCCTCAGATCCCTAAGTGGCCCCTCAAGGATTGAACTTCACAACCCTGGGTTTAGCAGGCCAATGCTCAAACCACTGAGCTATCCGTCCCTTCCAGAACCTGGAATTGACCCAGGATTCCTGAGCATAGCATTCTTTTATCATCTCTACCAAATAGCTGTGAAATTGACTGGCAAAGGGTATATCCCTAACAATAGGGCATCAAATTTTATGTTCCTCCTACAAAACATGAAGGCACTAGAGTGTCTCAATAACTGTAGACATTTTAAACATTGTTTTCCCTATGTATTTTCCCCAACCTCATTCCCAGAACTGGTTGAACCACTTTAGCTGAAACTTTCCACAAAAATTCATTCTGAAGCAGACACCAAACTTGAAAAATGTCGGTCCAATTTAAATTTTACAAAGATATAAGCAACTCAAAACAGTCTTATAATGGAAAATGTTAGGCAACCTTAACTAGAGTGTCACTAACAGTTCTACCCTTAGATGTGACTGACTTAAAAGGAGGGTGACACCAGTGCATCCAAAAATAGCATTTAGCCCAGTGTTCTTAATCTCAAAAAGTAAAATATTCAGAGATGAATTGCTTCTTTTATGGCAAATTCTTTAAGGATACAATAATTATATTACATTGGAATTCACAGGTCTTTAAACACCAAAGAATTCTACTCTTCCAGTACCACTTTGAATTAATTTGAATATGTCTAGAAAGCCAATTAAAATTTAACAGCTACCCATTAGAATGTTTTGACCAGGGACCACCTACTACCAAACCAAAGATATTTTTTGTTATATTACAAATCACATGATCTTTGGGCCCATTAACGACTTCTAATCACAAGAATAAAGTGAAACCACAAGAAAGTTGCTTATGACCAACTTACTTATTTCCTGTCTCTGCATGAAGGTTGTTGGTCACTCTGTCAATGGCATATTTTTCCCACTGATGGTAATTCACATAAAGAGCTCTTAGATCTTGCAAAATATTATCCCTCCATCTTCTTTTTGGTTGGACACATCCCAAGAGATGTGGTATAACAAAATATATGCAGAAACTTCCTGCCCTATTGAAGTCAATGTACGTTTTTCCATTGACATCCAAGGGGCCAGAATTTCACCCAGGATGCAATCAGATATTATGATTATACCATACCAAAACAGATCTCTGCCTAGAGACAATAAAGTTAGAATGTACTAAGCAAACCAGTAGGTGTATAGATTGAGAGTTATCTCCACTGGTTATGCATATATCTATATTTTCATGTACTTTATGGTTCACACAATAGTTTTTTCAGTATCAGTTATTTACTTGATTACACTAACAGCCATTCCAAAAATCAGACTTCTTTATGACAAAGTACTAAAGATTAAACTTGCTTATTGATCTCTGGTGATATGGTGCAAGAACTGGGGCAGGTTTTCATTCTTGGTTGTCCAAACTTTCTTTTTAATTTATTTCAATGGCTGCCACTGTAGAATAGAACACCTTGCTTTTAAAAGCTAAAACACAGATTTTAAGAGTCAGTCCCTTTAACAGAAGCAACAATTTTCAGCTGTCAGGCACTGACCATCACTATTGGAATAATTTTTGTTCACAGCAACAAATCTTAATTGATGTACAAGGGGGAAAAAAACACATTTCAGCATGATGTAATCTCTCAAATAGGACTAGTTTCCTATGTATCACAGGTGTCTACATTTAAAATTCTAACAAAAGCCACAACTTCACTTATATTTTTATGCAATAGCCTCAGCTCTGGAAGTAAACTAAGCAAGTCTAGTCCACTCCGGAAAAACAAAAAATAATGTCTGAGAGGATAATACTGATTGAAAATCAGGGAAATTTATTGTGAAACATTCCACTATATGGATATTTCAGTCAGAGGTATTAATATAGAATACTAAAAGTAGTTCCAGTAAAAAACTGTTTTGTACCACTTCTTTTTAATAACTTCTGCATGGTTTGGTTAGGAGAATGCATCACAATGCAAAAGAACATATGTTCCTAAATGATACTACACTTGTAAGTTTTATAACATCATTTATTAGTTTTGTGGATCTTCTAAACAAAAGGTTGAGACTCATTCAACTGGAAGGTAGTAATTTACCTTTCCCCTACTAAGAATGTAATATATGATTATTACACCACTTAAGGAACTTGTATGTTACTACATGACTTGAGTCATACTTTACCCATGCCCTTAATCCCAAAGGCATCAGAAAAGCAGGTGAAAGTTGACAGAGAAGAAACATTTTTCTAACTGCCTTGCATAAAGCAAAACTAGGATAGGTACCATGATACTTTATACAAGATACATGCATTCTGGCTCGCCAAACAAGCACCTCCTTGATTTACTTAAGAAAATGGTTTTCTAACCTTTATTTTATATGATTTTATTCCTATATTAGGGCTTACAATACCTACGCCATCCTTCATGATACTCCTCAAACAGGATTTCAAAACCCAGAAATTTTTAAAGGTGAAATTCATCTTTCCCTGCACTCAGGCAATGTTATTAAGCACTGGCAGAGACTCTACATAGAGGAAAGAATTCCACCCACAAAAAAGACAAATGTATAGGCTGGAATAGAGGCCACAACTCCTCCACACCCCATCCTCAGTCACAAGAACCATAGTTCCAGCCCACTGCCCCTTCTAGAGAGACCTGGTTCAGGACCAGCAAGAAGCTCCCAGCACATCCACTCTGCCTGCCCAAACACACATATACCCAGCATAATAGCCCCACAGGATTTAAATGGTGCAACACACTTTGAAATTGTTTTTTCCAGTATTGCACAAGAGCTTACTGTTGATTGTTATTTATAGTTTAAAAACCTCAGAGGCCCTATTAACAAAATCTGGTAAAATGATCCCTGCCCCAAGTAATTTACAATCTAAATTAATGACAAGATGCAATAGGTAAATGAAACTGACAGACTACAACAGGGCAAGGCAACAGTAATAAGAGTGTGCTTTCATGTAGCCTAATGGTACACACAGTGTAACTCATCATTTGCCTAGCTTTTGACTGGTAACATTCTGTAAGCTACATGGCTGAAATAAGTCTTACGGAAAAGTCTGTAGGATAGGTAGTGGAAGACTGGATTTTTGATGGAAGATTGTATCAGGTAAAAGGGACATCATGGAAAAAAAGCATAAATACTTGTGAGATAATTGGCTGTATATGTGATAAAGACTGGAGATGATGGCACAATAAAATACTAGAACTACTAGATAGGGTCTAACTAAGTTGTAGGGGGCATTAAAAGTACAGACAGGAGACATATATATTGGATGCTCTGGAGAAGAGGAAGCCAGTGGAGGAATACTGAGGAGAAGGTAACATGACCACAGTGACAAGCAATGAAAATTATTTTAGCAGAAGCATTTGGATTAGATTTGAGGAAGGCAAGGCTGCATCAGTCAATGGTGTGGAGAATGAGATCATAGCAATCAAGATACATTTTTAAGGGCCTGGAAGATCTTTGGCAGTGTGGAGAGAGAAAGAGGGCCAAATTAGGTCAGACAGTTTTAACCAAAACCACCTGTTTAATTAGTTGGAAGTTCTCTACTCTCCACACCATTCTAATTCATCTTGTAATAACAGCATTTGGGCTCCTCTCTATAGTATATAACTGATCATTAGGAACAGTATTTTTAGGGTTACACCTGGCAAAACCCAATGCATCACACACAATGACACACTCCAAATGCAAGTCTCTTAAATTAAGGTTAAACCCCCTTCTGCATGTTCACTGACACCCATGAAAATAAATCTATTTGACACTGAGTTTCTTCTTACCACGTTCAGAAGTATAATATATTTAGATATGTACAGTAATGAAAACTTAGGACTACAGTACCTGACTACCTCTTCAATCTCACCACTTCCAGCTCCTCAAACAAAATCAGCATAGCAATATTATGCCTAACAACTTGTCCAAGTAAAAGTAATAACTACAAAAATCCTATAAGACCCCAAACCCTTTAATTTTGAAACACAGGTTTGGCTCATCACCTCAAATGGCTTTGGCATATTTTGCTGAATTAAAAAAATAGCCTGAGATTACCTGTCATTCTGATAAACTGATCATTTCCTACAATACCTGTCATTACCTGTCATTCTGATAAACTGATCATTTCCTACAATAGCTGGAGCCCTTTCTTACTGTTTCTGTCATTGTGCAGCACATCATCATGAAGCACTTTTCAGAACCTGCCCTATTAGTAGCTCTTCATGTATACTGTATCAATTATTTTTTTAATATTGTGAAGCTTTTATGATAGTTTGTATGAAAAACACTTATCAAAATAAAATGCAGTTATTGTTCAATCATTGCTAAATTCTTACTTAAATCTGCTATTTACACCTACTACAGTATATCTTGCTACAAACCATTTCATCTTCTAGATCCACCATCCTCATTTGTTTATGTTGTACAACACTTTGAAGTTAAGTGCTGTATAGGTGGCTAAGCATGCCATATGCCTGTAATTCATGTTTAAGTACTTAGTCCAGCAAGAGTAACAACAAAGGACAGGTTGAATGTAGTATGCATTCCTAGCATATCACACACCTTCCTCTACATTTCCCCAACAAGAAAAACTTCACAACACAACTCACTCTTCAAGTACACAGATTAGCTAACACAATGACACATAAAAACAAATATACCAAAATTTCAACTTCATATGCTACATAACTACGGTTGCCAACCCTCCAGGATTGTCCTGGAGTCTACAGAAATTAAAGATTAATCTTTAATTAAAAAATAAAGTCATGTGATGAAACCTCCAGAAATTCATCCAACCAAAGTTGGTAACCCAACCTGATACAGAACCTGATCTCCCTCTCCCTGAATTTCTTATTGATGGAACATACTTCACTATTATAACATACAGCATAGAACAGAGCTACATTATTCACAGTCCAATCTCCGTTCTGTGCAACAGGGCCCATTATTTGTTAAGGATGAATATAATTTACCTTAACTCTTAAAGTTGTATGTGAACAATTCTCTCTCCAGCAGCACGTAGCGGACTGAGGGAGAGTGAATGGTGAGGGAGAAAGCCAGCTTTGTCTGCCGAACAGAAAGGGTTTTCTTGGCAGAACATGGCATGCACAGGGGGGAGGAGATCACCCTCTGGCATTAAAGGCAAATAAACCGCAGCATTCGCCTGGCCTGGCCTGGCCTAGGGGTGGCGGGAGACTAGCAGGGCTCTTCACACCATACTTCTGCCCTTCTCCTCTCTCCTACCCCAAACTCCACTTCTCAGTCCCTCAATCACCCCACCTACACCTCCTGCACCCCCTCCTCTTCCCCATAAAAGCCACAACTACCCCTCCCCCACTTATCCATCCTTTTCACCCCCTCTGATCACCCCCTTCCCCGCAACCCCTCTATCCCCTCCTCCCCCCGCCTGCCCCCAACCCCCTGCAACACCCCGCCCCCATTCCCGTCCTGCCTCCTCCCCCCCGCCCCCCGGGAACCGGCGCTGCCACCCTGGGCCGCCCCTCACCCGTGCTTGGCAGCCGCTCTCCGGCGCTTCCTGAGCAGGCAGAGCAGGGCGCAGGCGGCCGCGCCGGCCACCACGGAATGGCGCGCGGTCAGGTACTTGCTATAGGCGGCCATGGAGCGAGCGACCGAGCGCGGCGGCCGGAGGACTGAGCCGAGCCGAACCGAACCGAGCCCGGGGGGGGGAGGCTGACGCAGGGAATGCCGGGAGCGGACGGGGGGCGGGGCAGAACGCCCCGCCCCGCCCCTCAGGCCGGCTCCGCTACGGCGGCCCCGGCTCCTCCTATCACTCCGGCCGGCTCCGGGGCAAAGGCGGTGTGGGCGGGCCCAGGCCGTCAGACTCGGCTGCTGCCGGTATGGGGGCGGCCTGGCGCCGGGGCCCTTGTGCCCTAGGCTGAGTGCCCTGCGGCTCCCCTGTAACGCAGAGAGACGTGTCCCCTGTGGCGGGCGGGCGGCTGTTTGCGGGAGGTTCGGGGGAAGGCGGAGTGTGAGTGAGGGGGTTCCAGTGCCCTCTTGCTGGGCGAGTCCCTTCACCGCCCCGAGGCTCCGCTTCTGCACCTCCGCGAATCCCGTAATTTCCCCCAAGCCTCTGCTCCTTCACCTCCCGAGTCCCTGCACCTCACCCAATCCGTGCACCTCCCTGAGCCGCTGCTTCTGCACCTTATCTCTGAGAAACTGAGGTTTGTCTACACTGCGACGTTGTCGACAAAACTTTTGTCTTTCGTGGGTACTTTGTCCTGCCGACAAAGCTTATGCCGCTCATGGGGCTGGAAGTATTTTGTCGGAAAAAGTGTCGACATAGCCTCAATGCTAAAAGGTGCGCAGTGTAGGCAAGCCCCTTCATTCATAAAGACACAGTGAGAGCCTGGAACAGCACAGCTGGGCCAGTTTTTCACCCCTGCATTCATACCCCGCACACTATTGTAATAATCTTTGTACAAACTATACCTTGTGAGGTATCATTTGAAAATTAATAGCTTGCTGGTCAATATTATCATGGTGACATATGTGCAGCTACATTATATGAACATAAACTGAAATTATGACTGATGTGTTTCCCAGACAAGTCAAAGACAAAGGACAAGCTAAGGCCTCTAGCCAGGTATCATCAAAGTTGATTGACAATCACCTGTCAAGTGGCCATTCTTTGGCAAGGAAGGAGGGCAGGAATAGATGGATCTGCATTTTAGCAAGCAACAGCATGGAACCTCTTTCACCATGAGACTGTGGGATGGAACTTTATCTTGGGGAAACCCTCAGGAAAACAGGGCTTTGAAGCTGTGCTCCGGCTCTGCTCCAGCTCCAGGCAAAAATCTGCAGCTTCACTGCTCTGCACTCCAGCTCCGGGCTCTGCTCCAAAGCCTTGCAGGAAAATGCTTTTCAAAGGGTGACTTGACTACAAAACGGAGGGGCATCTCTTTCTCTTTCTCTTGCGCCCTTTCACCTAAGAAGACAAAGGAACCAGCCTAGCCGTTTGACTTTGGGGGAGTTCCTGATCTGAGAATTTGGTTAGCAATGTTGCTGGGAACCTGTAATAAGGATTTTACCTTGAACCAAGTCTAATTTGGTAAGTTTTAGCTAATATAAAGTGTTTTAATTTTATTTCTCTTGTAACCATTTATGATTTTAATACTTTATTCTTGTACTCACTGAAAAATCTTTTTGTAGTTAAACAAACTTGTTTTATTTTTTAATCAAAACGAATCCAGTGTTGTGTTTTATATTGACCCTTTATGGAGCAACAGACTTCTAATATCTGAACAGTCTAGGAGAGGGCTGGACAGTGCAGAGCACATGCTTTTGGGGAAAATTCAGTGCTGGGTATGTGTGGAGGTCATCCTACAGGTAGTAACTCAGGCTGCTGGAAGCCAGAATGTGGTTGGTATGTTGCTGACACTGGAGTCCGCATTGCTGGACCAGGGCTGTAGCTATACCCCGATACTCAGGGTGTGACCTGCATGCTGTTTATGAGTAACCCACTTTGGGTGCCACAACAGCAAAGCACTGTGAGGCACCCAACATTGCAGGGAAGGTGCTGATCCAACCCCTCACTGGTCTAGATTGCACCCCAGCATGTTACAGGCCAACTCCTGTTTAGACACCTAAATAACTGCTGAAAAATTGGCACCTATCTGGGAACTGTACTCTTCGATACACGCCTCTATTTTCAGACAGCAGGGAGGGACTGTGGTGCCTTAGGTACGCAAACAAGTGTGTGTAATCTGAGACAATATCTGCTTGTGTAGCTTCCAGATTGCTTGTATATCTTCTTTCTCTTTTTGCCCTTAGAACTTGTGGTATTTAAACTGCATTCACCACTGTGATGTTTGACCACCTTATTTTAAAAGATTTTTTCAGGGCTTTGGAGCAACATTTCTTGGGTGGTGACTCTACGCTCCACTCTACGCTCTACGCTCCAGCTCTGGGCTCCACTCCAAAGCCCTGGATTTTTTCTTCCTTTTTTCTCTCTATCTACTGATTGTGGGGAATTTTTTTTAAGCAGTGGAAAAGTTAGCTCAGAGAAATAGGTTTTCCATTTTGTTCTGAAATGTATTTTCTAGTTCTCACTCCAGTTCCTATTTTAATCTTCCAATGTCAACCTCTCTTTGGCCTTATTTGCATGTAAAGAGCTTGTCTACATGCAGAGTTGCACAAGTTTAAAAGCCGAGTTACATACAGCCTTGCCGTGGAATAACAAAATATGTGAATTAAAAATATTTTAGTTATTTTGGTGCAAGTTAGTTTGTGTGATACTTTTATTGGGCGGGGGCTGCTAAAGGGGATTTTGCCAAAGTTAGCTTTAGTTAGTTGAAGGGATAGGTTAAAAACCCCTGTAGTATGGGCACAACTATATCAGTAGAAAAGTGCATTATACTACTATAATTATTCCTGTACAGGAAATGGGAATAACTATACGAGTAAAAAGCTATGTCTACACTAGAAAGGGTTTGCCAGTGTAGCTATACCGGCAAACCCTCCTGGTGTAGGCCTAGTTTGCCAGCAAAAATTGCTTTTGCTAGTATAGCTAGTACTGTTTTGGCAAGCAAAATAAACTGTATTGTCCAAACCACTTTCATGCTGATATAATTGCATCTACACTAGTGTTTCTGCTGGTATAGAAATATTGGATGAAGGGAAAGGAAATAATCACACCAATGCCAGATCTGCATTACAGAGCCTTAGCCAGTATAGCTATGCTGACAAAGCTGGTTAGTGTTGATTTAGCATAAACTGGCAGAAGATGATCTGCTGGCATAGCTACACCGCCTTCCCAAATGACATTCTGTTGGCATACCTGTGTCTGTAGCATGGCTGGGGGTTCCTAGCATAGCCATGTTGGCTGGAGGTTTATAAAAAAACAAACAAACAAAAAACACATTCCTGGATGAGATAGCAATGCTAGCAAAACTGCAGCGTAGACCAAGCCTTACGTCAGAAGAGCAGCCCCCTACTGTGGACGCTTGTATCCTGATAAAAAGGTGATCAGCAACTATTTCTAAACTAATATAGTTAAATTGATACAAAAACTGTGTAGACCAGCCCTTGATTATCAGACTCTCTCCTCATAAAAGTTTCTGTTTTTTTCTCTCTTTACCAGCAGCCCCTTTCTTCTCTCTTCCTGCTCAAGCCCAGGGCCAGCCCACAACATCTTGGCACCTGAGGCGGGGAGCTCAAATGACGCCCCCAAAACTTGGGCCAAAACTTTGAAAGGTCTCAATTCTGCCTTCTTCCTGTTCTACTGCTCTCATGGTACTGCTCTGCTACCTACCCCAATAAAGGAGAACTAACAACTTAAAATGCCTTGTTCAAAAATTTTAAGTAACACTTAACTTTCAAATTCCTGAACAGCAAATGTAACTTTTCTTGTCTGAATAGCAAACACTGGCATTTTAATCTGTTTGAATAATCAAAGTGGTGCTTTCCGTGCCTTCTCGGTTGCAATGATTTGAACTGCATCCTGAAGGTCCACAGTCTGGGCCAGCTCATCCTCTATTGAGATGGTTGCAAAGCCGACCAGCCTCGCCCGGGTCATTGTGGAGTGTAGATGTGTTTTTATTAACTTCAGCTTGGAGAAGCTCCGTTCTCCACTGGCAACTGTTACAGGAAGTGTTAGAAGTATGCGCACAGCAACAAAAGCATTTGGAAAGAGGGTAATCATCTTATTTGTGCACATATATTCCAGAACAGCCTTTGGAGTTCATCCTGCTGAAATGTATCTTGAAAGGGCTTTCAGTTCATCACCTAAATCACTTGACCAATATCGCGCATGTCATCATGTGTCAACACTGTCTCTAGTGCCCTGCATTGCTGGTGTAGGTCTTCTTCAGGTATAGTGAGGAGTTTTGGAATATCGTACAACATCTCAAATATACTGCTGTGTTCCTTGAGCTGCATGAAACTTTCTTCAACTGACTGCATTGCACAATCTAGCACCTGGTTAAAGAATTCAACTTTGAATTGTTGTTTGGGGTCTCTTATGGGATTATCCCGTGCCTCGTAATCAAAATGTCGTCGTCTTTGGTGACTCTTGTGTTCTTGAATGGGTGGGAAAATAGCTTCAGTGTGAAGATCCTCTACCAGCTTCTGTGCACTCTTCAGAACATTTTGAAATCCCTCATCTGACAGGTAAGACTGTAGGTAGGACTTTGCTTTGTCCAGTTGTTCCATTGCTCCAGATATATCAAGGTTAACAGCTTGGAGTCTCTTGCTTACAACATTTATTTCAAACAGTATGTCATGCCATAACACTAAGCCACACAGAAATTTGAAGTTATGTATGTTTCTTGTGATTCCATTTCCCTCTGCCACTGTTCTCCCACGAACAGTTCCTGTCATAGCATTATCCTCCATAATGACAACTATGGCATCTTCTATCTTCCCAATTTGGTGTTTGATAGGCTTTATCACCTCCACTCGACTTTCCCATCGTGTGGCACTCAGTGGTTTCAGTGTCAGAGATGATGTTCCCAGATGTTGCTTCAAAATTTGCCATCGATGAGTTGATGCAGAGAAAAATACATAGATGCTTTGAATTACATTAAAAAATTCAGCAGCCTCACTAGAAGCTGATGCTGCATCACTGACCACCAAGTTCAATGAATGAGAACTGCATGGGACAAAAAAAGCTCAAGGGTTTAACTCTCGGATCCGTGTCTGCACTCCTCTGTTCTTTCCTCTCATGTTAGCACCATTATCGTAGCCCTGACCTCTCATGTCAGCTATCGCAATTCCCGTATCTTCCAGCTTTTTACGAAGCACATTTGTCATACCAGCTCCTGTAGTATCATCAATGTCAATAAATTCTAGAAAATGCTCTGTGACAGTCACCATTGCAGGGACATTTTCACTAGGTTCTGTTGTTGTTACAAAATGCACCATTAAAGTAATTTGTTCCGTATGGCTGATGTCAGGTGTGCAGTCCAGAATAACAGAGTAATATCTTGCTGACTTCAGATCTGCCACAATCTTACTTTTGTTGCCAGTAACAGTATGATCTCATTTTGAATTGTTTTTCCAAGGTAGTGGTTTGTGTACATTTCTTGGGTGGTGACTCTTCTTAGATGCTGCTGGAGTACAGCATCTAACTCAGCCATCAGCTCTACAATTTTAAGAAAGTTTCCATTGTTTGGCACATACAGCTGATCTGAAGTGCCATACAGTGCTAGGTTTTGGGTATTCTCACAATGGCAATGAGCCTTTTCAGAAAATTTTGCCAGTAAAGAGACTCTGATGCAATCTTCTCTTGATGCTGATCATCTATGGTGGCCTTTAACCTTAGTCTCATCTCAAGCTCTTTCCACCTATGGAATGCTCTCTGGTGACTTGCTGCTTTCTCCTGGCATGCCAGATTTTTCTAGTCCTTTGTTCCTGTAGAACCCAATGTGGCTGGAACGTTAGACTGGAAGAGTTTGCAACAAAAATAGTATGCAGCATTCTGGGTTTTTGAGTACATAAGCCATGGCCTCTCCACTTTGTCACCATTGGGAATTTCATGCCAGTAATGTGTTGGATAGAAACTTCTATTTTTCTTGTCTTTGGGGAACATGAAGTTTTTCACTTGCTGTGGCCCATGCAGTACAAGGAAGTCCCTCAGGCTACTGCTCAAGTGGGTCCACAGTCCTGGATCATCTAGACTTAAGGAACTAAACTCAGCAGCAGCTGTTTCTTGCGCCTCCACCACGCTTTTCTCTGATCTACACTTTTCTTCATGAATGTGCATGGTTACATCCATTTGAGATGGAGATATGGATGCTGCAGTAGCTGCCAGGTCACCTGCACTCTGACTAACTGGAAAATCAGGCACCTCCTCACCACACACATCCTCACTGGGGCCAGAAGGCTCACCGTGAACATTTGTGTCTATGTATCTCAGGAGAGCTCCTTCCTGCTTAAATAGAAAAGCTTCCTTTGCTTGCTTTCTTTTTCTGAATACTGCCCCGGACGGGTGTTTTCTTCTTTCACTCATGACTGCTGTTCTGTGCCAGCTATAGTGGCTCTCAAAACTCAATTGAAGGGGACAAATAAATAGGTTGGTAGCAGGGCCTGAGTGAGGGAAGATAGCGTCTTAAGGGCCTAACTGTCTCCTACTACTTCAGTTGACTGCCTGTTCTCCTCAAGTGGGTTCAGGGAAGCAGCAGGAAACAAGAAGCTGGTGTTAATCAGTCCAGGCTCCTGGGGGTGCTAGAGACGTACATAAGAGGCTTCTCCTCTTCTCTCTCTCTCTGCAGTTCCTGCTGCTTTCTGTTATTCCCTCTCATCTTTTCTCCTGCCTGCCTGTTATGTCTCTCGTGCCCTCCTTCCTCCAGCACAGCACTCCACCATCTCTGTGATCTAGAGCAGAGAGAATACATATGTACCAGCAGCAGACACAATTTTCTACACTCTGGGTCCTAGTGGCACCGCCCCACAGTCTGACACCAGAGGCAGCTGCCTCAGTTCGCCTCATGGTAAGGCCAGCCCTGCTCAAGCACTTGGCCCAGGGGAGGGCAAACTACAGCCTGCAGGCCGGATCCGGTCCACCAGCCATTTTAATCCAGCCCTGAGGTCCTGCTGAGGAATGGGGTCTGGGACTTGCCCCACTCTGGCGCTCCAGCTGGGGAGCAGGGTCAGGGTGCCATTCTGCGTGACTCCCAGAAGCAGCAGCATGTCCATCCTCTGGCACCTACGTGTAGGGGCAGCTGGGGGCTCTGCTCCGCACGCCACCCCCGCCCCAAGCACCTCTCCTGCAGCTTCCATTGGCCAGGAACTGCAGCCAATGGGAGCTGCAGGGGCGGCGCCTGCGGATAGGGCAGCGTGCAGCAGAGCCACCTGGCCATGCCTCTGAGTAGGACCGGAGGGGGGATATGCCACTGCTTCTGGGAGCCACTTGAGACAAACACTGCCCAGAGCCTTCACCCCTGAGCCACCCTCCCATGCCCCAACCCCCTGCCCCAGCCCTGATCCCCCTCCTGCCCTCCAAACCCCTCGGTTCCAGCCCGGAGCACCCTCCTACACCCCAAATTCCTTATCCCCAGCCCCATGACAGAGCCCGCAAACTCAGCTGGAGCCCTCACCGCCCCACCGCACTCCTCCTGTCCCAGCCCAGAGCCCCCTCCCTCACTCTGAACTCCTCATTTCTGGCCCCATCCCGGAGCCCACACCCCCAGCCAGAGCCTTCACCCGCTCCTGCACTCCAACCCCAATTTCTTGAGCATTTATGGCCCGCCATACAATTTCTATATCCAGATGTGGCCCTCGGGCCAAAAAGTTTGCCCACCCCTGCCTTAGCCTCTGGCTAGTCCCCACTCTATGTTCATATTCACTATTTTGCCTTCAGGGTGGTGTTTTGCATACCTGTTGTCAGTTTTCTCCTGTTCCTGCCTCTTGGCTGGCCTCCTACATCTGACTTGCTATGACCGGGAAGGTAGAGAGTGCCAGATTGTCATTCCTATTCCCTATAACCACTCTTAACTGACATACAAACAACAAAAAGGTTCCTCTTTAAGGACATTTCAAACCCATAGTGGCTAGGAGTTTTCTAAACTTCCAGTAAATTAGCTGAACTTTTTTCTAGTCTGATTCCTTTCTCAGTAATTACAATAGTAACTGGTCATACGGGTAACCCTGCTTCCTTGAAATCCTCAGCCCAGAACCCATCCTGAATAGCTGGGCTGAGCACTCTGTTCCACCTGTTTAACAGGAAAACCTCTGTCCATCTTGTCTCTCTCACCCCCCACCCCCAACCCTGAGTTCTGGACATGTTATCGTTTTCATCCGCCACCGGCACAGTATAGGCATTTTTGGAGTGAGGTGCAAGAGAAAGTAGTAGGAAGAGGTATAGGCAATCACATAGCTTCATGGTGGCCCCAAATTTTATTCAGTTGGCCCTGCCTTGTGCACTTTTCGCTTCTTCAGTGTGTCTGCATATGCCTTTTTCTGCATTGTCAGGCACTGCACATATTTTGGTACATTTGTGATGATCTAGTCCCTGGAATCTCATGTCCTTGTATAAAAGTAGAGTCAGCATACAGAAAGACAGAGCATGCATCTTCTGGAGTCAGGATTACTGAATCTACTTTTTTTTTCTGCCACTGCCTCACTATATACTTTGGACAAGTTGGTAATTTCTCTGTGCTTCATTTTCCCCATATGTTAAGTGAAACCTCACAACAATGTTTTGAGGAATAACGCATTAATATTTTAAGGGCATGAGACAAGTCCAACAGCAACCATTTGACATGTTGAAACCAATGATAATGCATGCCCCTATCCTGAAGTACTGCCAGCCAGGAGAGCCACTGACACTCCAGCATGACACATTAGAGAATGGATTGGGTGTAGCTCCTTTGCAGGAGCAAAGAATCCCTTAGACCAGCAGAGACTGAACAGGGGTATACACAAATAGAAAAAGAGCTTCTGGCGGTGATATCTGGAATGGAATGATTCCAGCAGTATACCTGTGGCTACCCACGAATAGTGCAATCATATTACAGATCCCTAGGCCTAGAGGAGATCACGGCAAAGCTCCTTCCTGGTCTACACTATGATTTTAGGTCAAATTTAGCAGCGTTACCTCAATTTAACCCTGCACCCGTCTACACAATGAAGCCCTTTTTTTCGACTTAAAGGGCTCTTTAAATCGATTTTTTTACTCCACCTCTGACGAGGGGATTAGTGCTGAAATTGGCCTTGCCGGGTCGAATTTGGGGTAGTGTGGATGCAATTTGATGATGATGGCCTCCGGGAGCTATCCCAGAGTGCTCCATTGTGACCACTCTGGACAGCACTCTCCACTCAGATGTACTGGCCAGGTAGACAGAAAAAGTCCCATGAACTTTTGAATTTCATTTCCTGTTTGGCTAGCGTTGTAAGCTGATCAGCACAGGTGACCATGCAGAGCTCATCAGCAGAGGTGATCATGGAGTCCCTGAATCGCAAAAGAGCTCCAGCATAGACCGAACGGGAGGTACGGGATCCGATCGCTGTATGGGGAGACAAATCCGTGCTAGCTGAACTCCGTTCCAGTAAATGAAATGCCAAAACATTTGAAAAAAT
Source organism: Mauremys reevesii (assembly GCF_016161935.1). Taxonomy (NCBI): domain Eukaryota; kingdom Metazoa; phylum Chordata; order Testudines; family Geoemydidae; genus Mauremys; species Mauremys reevesii. Next base: position 74,883,801 of record NC_052630.1, read on the forward strand.
CTCCAAGGCATGAAGGACAGAGGCTATAACAGGGACTCACAGCAGTGCCGCGTGAAAATTAAGGAGCTCAGGCAAGCCTACCAAAAAAACAGAGAGGCAAACGGCCGCTCCAGGTCACAGCCCCAAACATGCCGCTTCTATGATGAGCTGCATGCCATTCTAGGGGGTGCAGCAACCAGTACCCCAACGCTGTTCTTTGATTCTGTTAATGGAGTACAACACAACATGGAAGTGGGTTTGGGGGACGAGGAAGATAGCTCACAGCAAGGAAGCAGAGAAACCGTTTTCCCCAACAACCAGGATCTGTTCCTCACCCTGGACCTGGAGCCAGTAACCCCTGAACCCACCCAAGGCGGGCTCCCGGACTCTGAAAGCAGAGGAGGGACCTCTGGTGAGTGTACCTTTGTAAATATTAGACATGGTTTAAAAGCAAGCGTGTTTAATGATTAATTTGCCCTGGCATTCGCGGCCAGTACAGCTACTGGAAAAGTCTGTGAACGTGTTTGGGGATGGAGCGGAAATCCTCCAGGGACATCTCCATAAAGCTCTCCTGGATGTACTCCCAAAGCCTTTGCAAAAGGTTTCTGGGGAGAGCAGCCTTATTCCATCCTCCACGGTAGGACACTTTACCACACCAGGTCAGTAGCACGTAGTCGGGAATCACTGCAGAACAAAGCATTGCAGCGGTCCCGGTGTTTGCTGACATTCAAACAACATCCATTCTTTATCTCTCTGTGTTATCCTCAGGAGCGTGATATCATTCATGGTCACCTGGTTGAAACAGGGTGGTTTTATTAAGCGGACATTCGGAGGTGCCCGTTCTTGCTGGGCTGTTTGCCTGTGGCTGAACAGAAATGTTCCCTGCTGTTAGCCATGCGGTGCGGGGAGGGTGAAGCCATCAAAATGCGACCTTGTAATGAAAGTACATGTGCTATGTAATGTTAAAAGCAAGGTTTACCGTGAAAGAGCATACACATTGTTCTATAAAATGTGTCTTTTTAACTACCACTCTCCCTTTTTTTTTCCTCCACCAGCTGCAAATGTTTCAACGGCCACACTATCATCTCCTTCCCAGAGGCTAGCAAAGATTAGAAGGTGAAAAAAATGCACTCGGGATGAAATGTTCTCTGAGCTCATGCTGTCCTCCCACACTGACAGAGAACAGCAGAATGCATGGAGGCAGACAATGTCAGTGTGCAGGAAAGCACAATCTGAACGTGAGGAGAGGTGGCGGGATGAAGATGATAGGTGGTGTCAGCTTGCTGACAGAAGGCAGGAGTCAATGCTCAGGCTGCTGGGGCATCAAACTCATATGCTCCAGCATATGGTTGAGCTGCAGGAAAGGCAGCAGGAGCACAGACCACTGCTGCAGCCCCTGTGTAACCAACCGTCCTCCTCCCCAAGTTCCATAGCCTCCTCACCCAGATGCCCAACAACGCGGTGGGGGGCCTCTGGCCACCCAGCCACTCCACCCCAGAGGACTGCCCAAGCAACAGAAGGCTGGCCTTCAATAAGTTTTAAAGTTTTTACGCTTTAAAGTGCAGCCTTGTCCTTCCCTCCTCCCCCACCCCTCCCAGGCTACCTTGGCAGTTATCCCCCTATTTGTGTGGTGAATTAATAAAGAATGCATGAATGTGAAGCAACAATGACTTTATTGCCTCTGCAAGTGGTGATCAAAAGGGGGAGGGAGGGTGGTTAGCTTACAGGGAAGTAGAGTGAACCAAGCGGGTGGGGGTTTCATCAAGGAGAAACAAACAGAACTTTCACACCGTAGCCTGGCCAGTCATGAAACTGGTTTTCAAAACTTCTTTGATGCGCACCGCGCCCTCCTGTATTCTGCTAACTGCCCTGGTGTCTGGCAGCACATAATCAGCGGCCAGGCGATTTGCCTCAACCTTCCACCCCGTCATAAACGTCTCCCCCTTACTCTCACGGATGTTGTGGAGCGCACAGCAAGCATTAATAACAATGGGAATATTCGCTGAGATCTATCCGAGTCAGTAAACTGCACCAGCGTGCTTTTAAATGTCCAAATGCACATTCTACCACCATTCTGCACTTGCTCACCCTATAGCTGAACAGCTCCTGACTACTGTCCGGGCTGCCTTTGTATGGCTTCATGAGCCATGGCATTAAGGGGTAGGCTGGGTCCCCAAGAATAACTATAGGCATTTCAACATCCCCAATGGTTATTTTCTGGTCTGGGAAGAAAGTCCCTTCCTGCAGCTTTTGAAACAGACCAGAGTTCCTGAAGATGCGAGCGTCATGTACCTTTCCTGGCCATCCCATGTTGATGTTGGTACAACGTCCCTTGTGATCCACCAGTGCTTGCAGCACCACTGAAAAGTACCCCTTTCGGTTTATGTACTCGCTGGCTTGGTGCTCTGGTGCCAAGATAGGGATATGGGTTCCTTCTATCGCCCCACCACAGTTAGGGAATCCCATTGCAGCAAAGCCATCCACTATGGCCTGCGCATTTCCCAGAGTCACTACCCTTGATATCAGCAGCTCTTTGTTTGCCTTGGCTACTTGGATCACAGCAGCCCCTACAGTAGATTTGCCCACTCCAAATTGATGCCCAACTGACCGGTAGCTGTCTGGCATTGCAAGCTTCCACAGGGATATCGCCACTCGCTTCTCAACTGTGAGGGCTGCTCTCATCTTGGTATTCTGGCGCTTCAGGGCAGGGGAAAGCAAGTCACAAAGTTCCATGAAAGTGCCCTTACACATGTGAAAGTTTCGCAGCCACTGGGAATCGTCCCAGATCTGCAACATTATGTGATCCCACCAGTCTGTGCTTGTTTCCTGGGCCCAGAACCGGCGTTCCATGGCATGAACCTGCCCAATTAACACCATGATGTGCACATTGCTGGGGCCCATACTTTGTGATAAGTCTATGTCCATGTCCTCATCACTCTCGTCACTGTGCTGCCATCACCTCCTTTCCTGGTTTTGCTTTTACAGGTTCTGGTTCTGCATAGACTGCAGGATAATGCGCGTGGTGTTTTCAGTGCTCATAATTGCCACGGTGATCTGAGCGGGCTCTATGTTCCCAGTGCTACGGCATCTGCGCTGAAAAAAGGCGCGAGATGATTGTCTGCCGTTGCTCTGACGGAGGAAGGGGTGACTGACGACATGGCTTACAGGGAATTCAAATCAACAAAGGGGGTGGCTTTGCATCAAGAAGAAACACAAACAACTGTCACACAGAATGGCCCCCTCAAGGATTGAACTCAAATGGGTTTAGCAGGCCATTGATTTCATAGAGGGAGGGACGAAGGGAGCAGGGAGCAAATGAATATGAAACAAATCTGGTCTATTTCTTGTTTTGATCCACTCCATCTATCTTATACATCTTAGGCTGCCAGCAGATGGTGCAGTACGACTGCTAGCCATTGTCATCTCCTGGCTGCTCACAGAAGATGGTGCAGTACGATTGCCATCAGGACTGAGTCTCCAGGAGACTAAACTTAAAAAGGGAATGACCTGGCTGAGTTACTCCCACTTCTGCCCAGGCACCCGTGACCGACCTCACCAAGGTTGGCTAAAAGAGCACCCAGGAGTATGACAATGATGGCTACCAATCGTAATGCACCGTCTGCTGCCAAAAGGCAATGAGCTGCTGCTGTGTAGCAATGCAGTCCCACGTCTGCCAGCACCCAGGAGATGTACGGTGACGGTGAGCTGAGCGGGCTCCATGCCTGCCATGGTATGGTGTCTACACAGGTAACGCAGGAAAAAAGGCGCAAAACAATTGTCACAGGGGGAGGGAGGGATGGAGGGAGAGAGAGGGGGGCTTGATGACATGCACCCAGAACCACTCGTGACACTGTTTTTGCTCCATCAGGCATTGGGATCTCAATCCAGAATTCCAATGGGCAGCGGAGACTGCAGGAACTGTGGGATAGCTACCCACAGTGCAACGCTCCAGAAGTTGACGCTAACCTTGGTACTGTGGATGCAGTCCACCGACTTAATGCACTTAGAGCATTGTGTGTGGGGGGACTTACAATCGACTGTATAAAAACAATTTCTAAAAACCTGACTTCTATAAATGTGACCTAATTTCGTAGTGTAGATGTACCCTTTTTTAGTGTTCCAAAGAGACTACAGCATATGTTGATGCGTCTCTGGTCCTACCATAGACATATTGTCCAGGACAATTACTTATGTTAGTTGATAACCAGAGCAGAGCATATGTACCCACCACAGCAAGTCTGTGGAAGAGAATCAGGACATTGAATCCATTAACATGCTGTATTATCTCCCAGCTTCAGTAGCAAAGCTTATGGAAATCAAAAAGGCTATGGAAAAGGACATCAACTATAGGCAGTCATGAAAGCAATAAAGCAGGGCAGCCAGAAGAGAGAAGCCAAGTACCAATAAGAGAAAAAACACATTTTCAAATTTAAAATGAGCTGTATGTGCATGATGGAATCATTTTGGAGACTGAGAGCTGATGTCCCCACCTTATTATGTAAGGTTGTCATAGAAAAGCAAAAAAAAAAAAAAAGCATGCCTGACACCTGTGCATTGACAGCTGTATTAGACAGGCTCTAGGGTATGTCAACTTGCCAGGAATGAACACACAACTACATGCCTTGATAAAAAGCTCTGACCCCTGTTGGTCATGTGATAACCACAGCAGAAAGACTGTTAACACATGAGCTATTGACCCAACCATAAAAAAGGGTCAGTGTGAACTTATTTACTTTCAAGGAAAAGCAATACTTGATTATAGTGGATTAGCATTAAAATTTTTGACAGGTCAGTGCCCTGCCTGATACAAGCAGCAAGTCAGTGATTGGCAAACTGAATGCCTACTTTGCGAAACATGGCATTTCAGACTCTGTATTCACTGAAAAAGGACGAATTAAAGCAATTTCCACACCTCCTCATCAGTTTACACACAGAATAATGGTATGGTGGAATCAGCTGTGAAAACAGCTAAGAGACTTACACATGGTTGTTTTTTCAGATGCATTTTTGACACATAGGAATACCCTTCACAAGGGTGCCAAAACAGTCCAGTGTAGGAACTGATGGGATGAAGGACCAAACCCCTTCTATCAACAAAGGGAGACCTATTGCAACCAGAAGGATGGGGACAACATCAAGAGGAGGCAGCCAACAACCAAAGCAAGCAAGCATCAGAGTATGACTGGACTCCGGCCCTAAAAACAGGCATTCCTATGAGTATCCAGCCATTAGAGAGAGACCAGAGGAGTGGACTAAAGGAGTCAGGAGGGGTGCAGTGCTACTAGGTCATACGCAGTGACTACACAAAAGGGACAAGTGATCCAAGGAGAAGGAAGCCCTTATGAACCAACAGACACAACACTCAGAAAGAGCCTACAGAGATCATCACAAAACAGAAAGATAACCTACAGGAAAGGAGGAGACTCCATGGAGAGGTGGTTTGCTAGACTCGGAGACAGGGAGACAGAGATCAGCAACCACAGCAGGAGTGACCTGTTTGAAAGGCCAAATTGTCTCGAAAACTACATAACAAGCTGACTTTGTGGTAAAGACAAGACTCCAGCTTGGCTATGTGTTAGCAGCTTCTGGCTGAAAGGGGAAGGGTCTGGGAACCAATTATTTGTTTATCATGTTTATATTCAAATGTTTGTAAAATAGGGAAGAGGTATCATGATAAGTGGAACTGGAGTTAGAGGACCCGTGGTTCCTGGAAGGACTATTATTTAGGGGATGCTAGCGGACAGGGAACAAGAGGATTTAGGCTGGGAACAACTGAGCCACATGGACAGAGCCATCCACAAGGTTTAACAAAGTTCTACTTGTTAAGCTTAACCTGCATTCAGTTTCACCCTTTGCTAATGAAACACTAGTGAGTGCCCTTTCCTGGCCACCCACTACTATTGTGAAGAGAATCCAAGTCTCTGTGCTCTGGATTCCTTGGGGCATAGGCACTGATTCCGTGGGTGCTCCAGGGCTCGCATATAGTGCAGTAACCTCGGGACTCCGGCAGCGGGGCTCGGGCAGTGCTTTAAAGGGCCCAGCTGCTGTGGGGAGCCCCGGGCCCTTTAAATCACCGCTGGAGCCTTGCCGCTGCTACCCCCAGGGCTGCGGCAGTGGGGCTCAGGTGGTGATTTAAAGGGCCCAGGGCTCTGGCTCTGCGGTGAGCCCCGGGCCCTATAAATCACTGCTGGAGCCCTGCCGCCGCTACCCCGGAGCTGTGGCAGCGAGGCTTGGCTGGCAATTTAAAGGGCCCAGGCTCCCCACAGCGGCTGGAGCCTGGAGCTCTTTAAATCACTGTTGGAGCCCTGCCGCTGCTATCCTGGGGCTCCAGCGGTGATTTAAAGGGCCCAGGGCACCCCACGGCAGCCGGAGCCCCAAGCCCTTTAAAGCACTGCCCGAGCCTTGCTGCCGGAGTCCCAGGGTTACTACGCTATATGCGAACCCGTGTTATATCGGGTCACGTTATATCGGGGTACAGGTGTATGTCTCCTTTCTAAGGTAAACAATCCCAGTTTTTTCAGTCTCTCTTCATATAGGAGTTATTCCATGCCTGCAATAGTTATTTCTTTTCTCTAACCCCCTTTAAATTCTGCAATATCCTTTTTGAGATGGGGCAATAAGTACTGTACCCAGTATTCCAGCTAAGGACTATCCATTGATTTATATACAAATATTGTAATACTTTCTCTTATTATGCTCAATCCCATTCCTTATGGAATTTAACATCTTATTCGCTTTTTTGATGGCAGCTGCACATTGAGCAGAGGTCTTCATTGAACTGTCCACAATGATGCCAGGTCCCTTTCCTGAGTTAATACAGTTAATTTAGAATCTTATGTGGTATGTAAGAGAACTTTACATTTTCCCCCTTCAAAATGCATTACTATGTATTTATCAACATTTAACTTCATTTGCCATTGTGTTACCCAGTCATCTAGCTTGGTTAGATCTCTGAACTGCCTCACAGCCCTCTCTGGTCTTGACTAAACTAAATAATTCACTACCTCACTATCACCTCCATTTCCAGATCATTACATATATTTTCATTAAATATATAAATAGGGCTTCTGTTTTTCAGGGTTTATTAATTTCGTTTTTCTGGGTTTATTTTCTGCAGTTTTTGAGTTCTACGTAGATGCCAAAAAACCAGGGGACTTGGGGTTGCTCTTTGTATGTATACATAGCACTTTTTCAAACAGAGCTACGTTAAAAAACACTAGGGGTTCTTTAGTGCTCAGCAGCAGGGTCTACACCAGAGGTGGGCAAACTACGGCCCAAGAGCCACATCTGGCCTGTGGGACCCTCCTGCCCAGCCCCTGAGCTCCTGCCCTGGGAGGCTTGCCTCCGGCCCCTCCCCTGCTGTTCCCCTTCCCCTGCAGCCTCAGCTCGCTCCTCCGCCGGCACAGTGCTCTGGGCAGCAGGGGCTGCAAGCTCCTGGTGCAGCACAGCTGCAGAGCTGGGGCCTGACAGTGCTCTGTGCTGCACGGTGGCATGGATGGCTCCAGCCAGGTGGCGTGGCTGCCTGTCCTGGTGCTCTGGGCGGTGCGGCTGTAGTGCCACCAGTGCCACCGATGCTCCAGGCAGCACGGTAAGAGGGTAGGGAGCGGAGGAGTTGGATAGAGGGCAGGTGAGTTCAGGGTGGTGGTCAGGGGGTGGGGGTGTGGATAGGGGTCAGGGCAGTCAGAGGGCAGAGAACAGGGGGGTTGAATGGGGATAGGGGTCCCCAGAAACAGTCAGGAAGGGGGGGGGGTTGGATGGGGTGGCAGGAGGCAGTCAGGGGCAGGAGTTCCAGGGGCAGTCAGAGGACAGGGAGAAGGGGTGGTTGGATGGGGCAGGGGTCCCGGGGGGCTGTCAGGAATGAGAGGAGGTGTTGGATGGGATGGCGGGGGGCAGTCGGGGGTGGGGGTGATACCAGACACCTCTGTGTTCTTGGGGAACTAGGTTGCAGTATCCCGCCTGACTTATGAAAGACACCCCGCCCCCCAGCCTCTGCTTAAACCAAAACCCATCAGAGGAAAAAAACTTACAGAGAGCAGTGAAGGGTGTTGGGTGACACACCTAGACCTCTCCTGACAAGGGTGACAAGATTAAGACATCTCCATTACCATACAGAATGGAGAGCAGAAACGACTCTCCTAGCCTCATCTGCATGAAAGATGAGACAGAAAGACATCTCAATTTACATACAGAATGAAGAACAGAGAACCACACTGAATTCTGGGACCAGAAAAAGCAGGGAAGCACTGCATCATGGGAATCTCTGCTCCAGATGCTAATGAACCTATGTCTGCACACACCCAACTCAGCAATTATCAGACCAATTCTAGTAATGAATCCTTAATTGGTTGCTTAGTTACATTGTGAGCTCCCTGGAAGAAAACACCACCCATAGCCAAGAGTGATCAGCTCCTTTTGTCTAGTCTAAAGAAAACCCTTGAGTTATCAGCCTTACCTATAAACAAATCTATTGTTCTCCCTTGAACAATTGTATTTTCTCTACAAAAATCCCTATTCACCCTCCAGTCAGTGTTCTGATGCTTAGGCTATGGCTACACTTGCAAAGCGCCGGCGCTGGGAGAGAGCTCTCCCAGCGCTGTCCGTACTCCACCTCCCTGTGGGAAATAACGTACAGCGCTGGGAGGGCTTTGACCACACTGTCGCTTTGCAGCGCCGCAATTTGCAGCGCTGGAGAGGGTGTGTTTTCACACCCTGCTGCAGCGCTGCAAATTTGCAAGTGTAGCCAAGGCCTTAGATCCAAACTAGGCATCAGTTCCACTGGAACTCCATCTTCTCCTGGCTGATCGTGCTGGGGACTCTGCCTGTCTCCAGCCCTCAGGACCCTGAGCTACCAGCATCACCTGGGAACCCCAACAAGTTCAAGCCTCATGGAGTGGGTGAGATCCCCCTCTTTTTCTCTCTCTCTCTCTCTCTCTCTCTGTTTTCCTTTCTACCTTAGGTATTAACCTTTAATAATGTATGTTATGTTGGTTTAGCCCTCCTTGTGTAGTTATCACTGTTATTCAATAAATAACTGTTATGGTTAAGCTGGTTGCTTCTCTCTCTCTTGCTGAACCTTACTCTTTTGTGTTTTTAGCTTCCCCCATTTACTCTGCAGCAACGCTTCTTTTACCTAAGCTAAAGATCCCTGCAGCGCCCAGAATACTGTGGGGTTTGCTCATCAAGTAGGTTACTGCCAGTACAATTGTGTTGTGAAGGTGGGGATAGGGACGTGCTGAATCTGGGACACATAAGGGTAACAGCTTGAAAGTGCTGCTTGACCCAGTCCATGGAGCCCAGGGGCATATAAGGAGAGTCAGCTTGAAAGTGCTGCTTCATCCAGCCCAGTGAGTCCAGGGACATATAAGGGGTCAGCTTGACAGTGCTGATTGACCCGGTCCACTCAGACTTGCTCTATTAATATATGTGTGGGTGGGTGTGCTCATCCGGTTTTGGAGCTGGAGAAACCCAGCCCTAGGGAACCTAGGTCCTGCAAGATAGCTCCATTGGGAAGGGACTTGCAGAAGGGAGAAGTAGAGCTCCATATGAAAACACAAGTGACACAAGCAGTACATTGATAGAATTACAGAATCCCCTTCCCCAGAAAAGTAACCCGAATAAATGAGCATTCCCTAAAGTAATGGACAACTCTGGTAACAGGGGTTCCAGGGGCTGTCAGGGGACAGGGAACAGGGTGTGTGTGGATGGGGCAGGAGTCCCAGGGGGGCCATCAGGGGGCGAGAAACAGGAGGGGTCGGTTAGGGGGCAGGGTCAAGCCACGCGTGGCTGTTTGGGGAGGCACAGCCTCCGCTAACTGGCCCTCCATACAATTTTGGAAACCTGATGTGGCCCTCAGGCCAAAAAGTTTTCCCACCCCTGGTCTATGTAGACTAATTAATGCACAACACATTAGTATGCTTTAGAAATCACACCCCCATGGTCCACATTATTGCTCTAGGGGTGGGCAAACTTTTTAGCCCGAGGGTCACATCTGAGTATAGAAATTGTATGGTGGGCTATGAATGCTCACAAAATTTGGGGTTGGGGTGCAGGAGGGGGTGAGGGCTCTGGCTAGAGGTGTGGGCTCTGGGGTGGGACCAGAAATGCGGAGTTCAGGATGCGGGAGGGGGCCCCGGGCTGAGGGGTGTGTGTGTGTGTGCAGGCTCAGGGCAGGGCTTATCTCAAGCGGCTCCTGGAAACAGCAGCATGCCCCCCTCCGGTAGCACAGCCAGTCAGCTCTGCTGCATGCTGCCCCATCTGCAGGTGCCACCCTGAAGCTCCCATTGGCCACAGTTCCCAGCCAATGGGAGGTGCGAGGGCAGCGTGCAAAGCGGAGTCCCCTGGCTGCCCCCACACGTAGGAGCTGGAAGGGGCCAATGCTGCTGCTTCTGGGAGCTGTGCAGAGTGGCCCTGACCCTGCTCCCCAGCTGGAGCGCCGGAGTAGGGCAAGCCCCAGACCTCGCTCCCCAGCAGGAGCTCAAGGGCCGGATTAAAATGGCTGGCGGGCCCCTGCTCTATGTAAACAAGCCTTCAGATAAAAGTCAGGGAGCAGAGATACTGACTACATAAATAAATAGCTCTAGAAGAGGGGAACACTGATTTTAAATTTTTTTCATGTATTCATTTATTTATTTTGTATTGGGGTGTTTTATGGGTGTTTATCCGTTGAGAAGCCCTATATATAAAACAATGTTAGACTCTGTATGAACCTCTGAGGTAGCCCACTGTTATTTTTACCACAAAGAAAAATGTTGCTTAGTTAGAGAACTCAGAAAAAGGGGTGGGGGAATTTTAAGGGGTATTTAAATGTTTCTATCACTGAAGTAAGATATTTTACTGAAAAAAATAATAGAAATTCACTTGTCCTTTGAAGAGTTAATGTTCCATATTTAGAGACTAGATTTAATAATTAAAATATAAAACAGAAATTGAAATGAAATTTACAAGAGAACCTTAACTACAGTGAACCCAAACGGGAAGATTAGGACTGGCTGGACAAAGGCAGTGGGACTGGAAAGAGAAGCCTAAGGAGTTGAGATTGGGTAGGAAAGGAGAATGTGAAACGAACAAGGAGCCAGAGATAGGAAAAAAAGGACTGGGACAGGTTGGAGGAGATGGGACAGAAGGAGTCATGTTTGGGGGCAATAAACAGAAGAGTCTGTGCCCACTAGAATACACTTTCCTTCAGAGCTTGGAATGGAACCCAACATTTCTGAGTCTCACCATTCGTCTGCTGTAAGCAAATATCTGTGAAACCTACAGCAAAGTGTATGTCTTATCTCCCTCTACTGGTCCACATACAGGTAGACAACCTATAACTGCCATCAGTTACTCCATTAACTCAAGTGGCAGAAGTCTGTGTGATGGATCTAAATGTTCCAATCCTAATGATGAACTATGTGACTGTCAATATGATACCACATGATGGAATTTCTATTTTTAAATTTGTTTTTTTTTTAAATGTAGGAAATTACAAAAAAAAAGTTAAAAGACTATTAAGGCTGAAAAATAAAACACTCAAAAGTTAGGAAATGCCAGAATAAAGGTTTGCTGTGCAACCTTAATTTGGTCCCTTTATGTATATGCATTATGATAATGATTAATTATACAATCACGTACTAATTTTTCCACAAGAGTCCTGCCTCATTTAGTGCTCTGCGAACAAATCAGGGTTGTGTAGTGAATGAGGCTGGTGCTTGTAGGACTCCTGCAGACAGGGGTGGCTCTAGGCATTTTGCCACCCCAAGCATGGCAGGCAGGCTACCTTCGGCGTCTTGCCTGCGGAGAGTCCGCTGGTCCCGCGGCTTTGGCGGACTTCCCACAGGCACGCCTGCAGGAGGTCCGCCGAAGCTGCGGGACCAGCGGACCCTCCGCAGGCAAGCCGCCGAAGGTAACCTGCCTGCCGCCCTCGCAGCGACCGGCAGAGTGCCCCCAGTAGCTTGCCGCCCCAAGCACGCACTTGGCGTGCTGGTGCCTGGAGCTGCCCCTGCCTGCAGAGGTGCCATTTCAGATTTTACTGGGAGGGGGAACAACTTTAACAGTTATTCCAAGGGCTACTTAGGCACCTGAAAACTCTAGTTTTTTTTTTTTTCCAGATAATAATTTTGATTAGATTACAGGAGCACTTGAAAGAATTTTGGATTCAGGGCCTAAGGTCCCATCTCAGACAAGCCGAGCAAAGACTGTGGAGGTTGCAGAGTGGAAGCACTTGGTGCACAGAGATTTCTTACGCTGATGTCCGAAGTAAGATCTGAACAGCTGGTCCTGAGGGCAAGCTTTGTCTGTCTAGGCAAGCGTGTAATGAACAGCTGGTTTGTATGTGAACCTCTCGTGGTTCCCATAGCTGTCATGGGCCCTACATTACTAACAGATAGCTGAGATTCTCCATTAGCTCAGGCATCAGGGCCCTGGTGCTTTGGTGCAAGTGACAGGAGTTCTGCCCCAGCTGCAGGTGTGAAGCTCTCCAAGGCTGTTGTGTGCAGCACAGTGGCATGTGGCAGTTCCAAATGGCTATGGAACTGTCACAACAGAGCAGTACCTCCCTGAGTTACTCCTTCACCATCCTAGTGCCTGGTGAGCTGCTCAGTGCCTTGAAAAGTTGTTACAAACAGAACAAAGGGTCAAATAAAAGCTGGCCACTGTCATTTGAAATCCACGTGTGAGTGACATGGACCATCATTTCATCAGCAGCTGTGAAAAACTGGAGTCTCCAGACCCCCTCAGCTGGAATTCCAGCCTGGGGCTCCCCAGTTCCATGGAGCTGAATGCCAGGGGGCACTTGCTGCCATGTGGGGCTCTAGGAGGCCTTTCCTCCTTGCCACCACCAGGGAGTTGTGTCAGGGTCAAAGGTTTGTCAGCAGCTGAGGGACAGAGGTCAGTCCCGTGTGCAGCAAAGGCCCCAGGACGACACTGACTCTGTGAGTGGCCTGAGCAGTTCCCCGTGGGTGTGTGTCAGTGAGATGTTTAGCCAGGCCTCCCAGGCCACAGCTGCATAGCTCAGCACCCTGGTTTTGTCAACAGAGAAACCCTGGCCAGGGATGAATCTGTTTAAACACCTGCTAGTCAGGTACAACTGGTGATTAGCAACTTTAATGAGAGCCTTCACCTCATGTGCCCTCTCTCCCCCAGCGCTGGGAAGGGCCAGGCCCCAGGCTGGCAACATGGCTCTGCCAGGGCTCAGCCCTGCACACAGGTTAGGGAGCATGAGCAGAGCCAGTGGAGCATGGCCAGACAGTGGGTCTGGAGAAGGCAATAGCTCCATCCTCAGCTAATTGACCACACAGTCCCTTATGACAGATCCATACAGCACCTAGCACATTTCATGTATGCTCCATCACATAACCCCACTTGCAAACCCCTTACCCTCCTAGCACCTATGCTGATGCTCATGTATCCCCTTCTCCCCTAGCCCCTCCTGCACCCCTTCTCCCCAACCTCCTCCTACACCCCTTCTCCTCTAACCTCTCCTGCATCCCTTCTCCCCTAACCCCTGCACTCCCCTCCTGCGCCCCTTCTCCCCAACCCCTTCCTATGCCCCTTTTCCTCTAACCTCTCCTGCACCCCTTCTTCCCTAACCCCAGCACTCCCCTCCTGTGCCCCTTCTCCGCTAACCCCTGCATTCCCCTCCTGCACCCCTTTTCCCCTAGCCCCTGACCTCCCCTCCTGCACCCCTTCTCCTCTAACCTCTCCTGCACCCCTTCTTCCCTAACCCCGGCACTCCCCTCCTGTGCCCCTTCTCCGCTAACCCCTGCATTCCCCTCCTGCACCCCTTTTCCCCTAGCCCTTGACATCCCCTCCTGCACCCCTTCTCCCCTAACCCCGGCACTCCCCTCTTGTGCCCCTTCTCTCCTAACCCCTGCACTCCCCTCCTGCGCCCCTTCACCCCTAATCATGTAGCTTGCCAGGTATCACCCGTGCAGCCCATTCTCCTTCTGGCCTACCCACCAGACACTGTCTGACATCTACAGCATTGTGATCAGCTCCCGCACCGCAAAACGCAGCCCTTGCTGGTGCCACTCCCCAGAGAAGGGGCACAGGGTCTGGCAGCGTGAGCCCGACATGTTGTGCCACAGAGCTGGCCCTCTGGGGAGCCATTTAGGGGGCGGTACCCCTACCAAACTCCCCTGTTCCGTTGTGGTACAAAACCTGAGGGGGGGAGCAGGTGCTTCCCCCCTGCTCCCTAAATAGCATCCCTGCCACTTTCATAGAAGCTGAAAGGTGTGTGGTGAATGAGGCAGGGAACTGCAGGGAGAGAAAGGAAGGTCTCGTGTTTAAGGAAGCTGAATGCCATCCTGGAGATTTGGATTCTATCCCTGCCTCTGCCACATAGGATGCTGCCACTTAAGGTGAGTCAATTAAACTAAAATATTCACAGTTGGCTCATAATTGCATATTCCTCATTTTCCTCACAAGATGCATATGGTCCGATTTACAGAAGTGTTTAGAGCTCTTCCAACTTCAACTGAAGTTGACTGAAGCTTTGTTTTGAACATATGAAGTGCTATAAAAATGCTAAGAACTTTAAAAAATCAGGCTGTAGGAGTCTCAATTTGGACACCCAAAATCTGTGGACACTTTAGACAATTTTGGCCTTAATCTCTCTGTCTCAGTTCCCCAGCTGTAAAACAAAGACAATAATACCATTGAATCTGAAAGGGGTAGTGTGAAGATAAATTCTTTAATATGAATGCTTCATAAACATTATGATGTGTGCACCACAGAAATACCCAGAAGAAAAATTAATACGTTTTTATTCTGTACAGAGTTTTAAGGCCTGGAGCCACACACTGAATGTGGAGGATAAAAATAAATATTAATGTCTACCCATTCACGGAATGAGACAGGAGTCCTTTGGTTAAAAAAAGGTATGTGATCATGTCATCATAATGCATACACATAAGAAAACCAAATTAAGATTCTACAGGCAATGTCATAGAAAGAGGAAAAACAGCAAGATTTGGTGACATGTGACACTGGAAGGGCACACCTAGATTTATGTAACAAGGATAGAGACTTCAGTATCATGCAAAAAAAAAAAAAAAACAGGAGTACTTGTGGCACCTTAAAGACTAACAAATTTATTTAAGCATGAGCTTTCGTGAGCTACAGCTCACTTCTTCGGATGCATAGAATGGAACACACAGACAGGAGATATTTATACATACAGAGAACATGAAAAGGTGTCTGTGTGTTCCATTCTATGCATCCGAAGAAGTGAGCTGTAGCTCACGAAAGCTCATGCTTAAATAAATTTGTTAGTCTTTAAGGTGCCACAAGTACTCCTGGTTTTTTTTTGTTTTTTTTTTTTTGCGGATACAGACTAACACGGCTGCTACTCTGAAACCTTTCAGTATCATGCACATGGATGGAGGAGATCCCCAGGAATATGACATAGAACAAGAAAAGAAGGGGACAAAGGAATCAATCCTAAGGGATACTGCTAGAGAGCAGTAATTGCGAGGGAGATGCTGAAGGAGTGGTCAGAGAAACATGAAAGAACAAGACCACAGAAGCCAAAAGAGAAAGGTATGATTAACAATACGAAAGGCAGCCAAACAATTAAGGCAGTTGAGGTGAGTAGTTGGCCAGGAAGAGGTTGTTGGAGATAGTGGAAAGAGATTTCATTATGTGAAAGAGTGAACAGAACATAAGCAAAACTGAAGGTGATCCAGGAAAAAGGCAGAGCAAAAGAGGTCAAAGTTACGGAAATAGGCTACCAGAGTTTTGAATGGGTCCCTATTTTATATGTTCTTAGTTTTTTTTAATTTATAACAAATAATATTTGTTAGAAATTCAAAGAGGAAATGAAAAGAGAAGCAGTAATATTTCAAGAAATAGAATTCTACAGTTCCTCTGAGCTATACTGTTAAGAGCCCAAATATACAGGGAAGTGGTAGTTCTCCCTTGTAAAGAGTTTATTACTAGTTGCTATAAATAACAACCCTACTTAGTGATTCTGATTTTATTCTAGATGGGCCAGGAAAAAAGGAAAAAAGAGTTTCCATGCTCAGGATGTCAAAGCAGACAGATTTACTTCTCAGTGTCAAACAACTTTTCCTTTCCTTCTTGGCAGGGTCTCTCTCTCACACACACACACACACACACACACACACACACACACATACCCACCCACCTCCACCCCTCTTGTCTCTCTCATACAGGAAAAAATAAATACATCAATCTTTCTTTCACTAGAGGAAAATAACTGCTCAGCATACTCCTTTCTAGCAGGAAAAAATACTAGATTTCAGCTTCATAGCTTATGGTGATGTGTCTTCTGTAATCTGTGTGAAAAGACATTCAGTTCCTTCCCACAAACACCCTCAAAGCCCCACCCTTCTTACTGCTATCCCTTGAAGACTCATTTCTTCATGCCCAACAGCTAAATCACAATTTATAGCATAGGGAAGAATTTCCTCCTTCACCCAGTGAGTTTAACCCAGGGATGGGCAGATCCGGCCTGCCAGACGTTTTAATTGGCCCTCAAGCTGCTGCTGGGGAGCAGAGTCTGGGGCTCATCCCACTCCGGTGCTCCAGCCGGGGAGCAGGGTCGGGGGCTGCTCCACCCAGCTCCCGAAAGCAGCGGCATGTGCCCTCTCCGGCTCCTACATGTAGGGGCAGCCAGGGGGCTCCACACACCACCCCAAGTGCTGTCCTTGCAGCTCCCATTGGCTGGAAACCGTGGCCAATGGGAGCTGCAGGGGCGGCGCCTGCGGATGGGGCAGCACGCAGCAAAGCCTCCAGGGGGGAGACATGCTGCTGCTTCCAGGAACCGCTTGAGGTAAGTGCCACCCAAAACCTGCACCCTGAGCTCCCCCCCCCGCACCCCAATCCCCTGCCCCAGCTCTGATCCCCATCTGAACCCCTCAGTCCTAGCCCAGAGTACCCTCCTGCACTCCAAACCCCTCAACCCCAGCCCCACTCCAGAGCCCGCACCCCCAGATGGAGCCCTCACCCCTCACACACACACACACCTCACCCCAGCCTGGAGCCCTCTCCGGCACCCTGAACTCCTCATTTCTGGCCCCACCTCAGAGCCTGCACCCCCAGCCAGAGTCCTCACCCCAATCCCAATTTCATGAGCATTCATAGACCGCCATACAATTTCTATACCCAGATGTGGCCCTTGGGCCAAAAAGTTTGCCCACTCCTGGTTTAACCTCTTCACTGTTCAGCTGAGTGCAGAGCACATAAAATAAATAATATAATAAGCAGGTAGTATTCCCACCCTGTTCCTACTACAATAATCACACAATTGCTATAGGTCAAGCCTTCCTGAAGTTTGCCTTTGTCGTTAAACAAGAAACATAAAACTCATCCTAAACTTTTTCCTGAGCTTGGTTATATTTCCCTCTGCAAGAACTCTCTGGTCCCAACCCTAGTTCATAGAAATTATGAATCCTTTTATAATCCTGGGTTGGAAATAAGAGGACTTTTCTGGTGTGGCTTCCAGGGTGAGTTAGCAGAAAGACTCTAAATGTATCCCATTAAAAGTACCTTTCAACCTAAAGGGTCCTACAGTGCCTTGCAGTCTGCACAGCAATTACTTCACCCACCACTGAAATCACATGACCTCCAGGCTGGAAGCTCAGCAGATGCACCTGTCCTGCTGTTCCATCCTAGCAGCTTGATGCAGCTGTTCTGATTACTGAGGAGTCTTCTCTCCCCCAGTTACAATCTGTCCGGCTTTCTTCAATTCTCCATGTTCTGACTTCACAGAGGAAGCAGCAAAGGTGGAGAGAAACCTGAACCACAGCTGGCCAAGGAGAGGATGATTGTCAGACAGTCTAGCAGTAGAAACCAAAACAATGACCCCAGCTGCCCAATTGTTGGGGAGCCAAAACCTGGGAGAGGAGAAGGATTCCAGACCTTTGGGTGAAGTGGGATCTGGGAGTGGAGAAGTGAGGAAGGGAAAGAAAGAAGTAATTAAGATCTCAGAGGGAGAGAATTAAAAAAAAAATAGGAAGAGGGGAGGCTGGAGAGAGAAAGAAAAGGTGCCACAAAGACAGTGAAGCAGAGAGGTAAGCGTTCTGCTCTTGCTGAAGCTACCAAAGATAGGTAGCAGCCCAGTGCTCAGCCTTGCAATGCCTAAGTCCTCTTTATGAATTTAGCTAATTAACTCTGTTTGACAGATGGGGAAACTGAGACTCAAATAATTACAGTATTATAATCAGCTGGGGCTGTGAAACACACCAAGTAAGTATGCATAACATATCTGCTGCAACATCATACAATATGTGCATCTCATATGAAAAGATTCTATAGCAAAGCACTGTCATATTGTAAATTATTGTACTATTAACATGGAAAGTGGCAGGTATATCACTTTACAATCAAGTTAAATATGTTTAAGATGGAGGTCTATAAATGTTAAAGTAACTGCATAAATTACTTTAGAAAAACACTTCAATTAAATTTTGTAACCTCTTACTATCATATTATGTTCTTTCCATAATATGAAAATAAATATCATTTTGAAAAGAAACCTAGGGTTGATATGTAAAGTAGAGAAAATAACAATTTGATCGTGCAGCCAAAGAAGTCAAAGACAGAATTTCAGTTGATTACTATGGTTGTATGATCAGGACCTAACAAGTCACCTCATATCATAAGCCTTTAATGTGGCTTATTTAGAACCTGTCTAGACAAAAAAATAAGCAATTTGTTTTGCACCTGGAAAACCATAATCATGGGTTCTTTTGTTTTTGAGAAGATCCCCAGGTCAAGTTTAACACTAACGGGGGAAGAGGGTTACAGGCTACCACTTATGGCACTAGAACAAGCTTCCTCCCAGGCAGCAGCCAGTAAATGAGCTTCCTCTTCTGATGAGTAGTTGGTGTGACCTGTGGCCACAAGGAAGGGCAGCGAGGCTGAATGCAAGACACTAATCCCATAGCTAAGGGATTCTAGACATTCATTGGGGAAAGGCCACAGTCAGTTACAGCAGCTGAAGGATTGTTTCCAAAATTAATGTAATTCCTGAGTGTGCCACAGGATGGTGCCAGCAATTTAGTTTTGTAAACTCCTTTCAGAGGGAATCTGAGAATAGTTATTTGAAAAAGCTAATGGTAAAGGAAGTGATCAATACCAGTATTAAACCCATTAGTTGAGGGCATGCTCTTATAGGCTTCCCAGTTGCTGAGCTCCTGACATTGTGAAGATCTGTCACTACCATGCACCTTTTAATTTGCTTTCCTGACTTTAAAAAATATTAAAATTTTATTTTCCAAAACATACATAAAAATATAACATTATAAACAAAAACATAAAACATGTTAATTGCATAAACTAAGATTTTTTCTAAAAGATTTATCTACTCTGTTTATAGTTGCAGGAAGTGAAAAGAAAACAGTATATTCAAACTTATAAACAGTGACAAGTACATTAATCATTTATGCAGCCCTCAGAAATTGGACCACATCTAATTAAATAGGTCAGATAGTTTAGATAGAAAATTTAGATATTGTGGGGTTTTTTTAAAAAAAAGCTTTACAAACCCTATGGTACTGTTACTAAGTAAAACAAATGGAACTGGTATTTTGTTTGATTTTTAAACTCTTTTGAAGCTGACTAGAACTAAAAAGAAATGTACTAATCTATTTTCACTACAAGAGGTCCAAAATGTAAGCCCAGCAATAACCAGTAACAACTAAACCCAGCCCCAACCCACAAACCCAGCCTCAAGCATGTAATCCTTATGAATTACATGCTTGAGTTAAGATTTGTGTACCAAATCTTACATTTCTAAAGTTCTTCTCATTATAATAAAGTATTATAATACAGGTAAAGAATAAAAAAAACTATATTAATTTTATCCTTTCAATGTCTCTTTAAACTTCTGCATACTATACACAAATACTTTTCATTTTTGTAACAGAGCAATTAGCTAGCTTTAAAGTGTATTAAAAACTGATTTCTTTAAAACCATGTTGAATGTATTTATGTGCAGAAAAAGCAAAGCTAATAATAACTTTTCTTTCAAATTAAACTCCTCCATGCAGTGGAAACTTGGCGAACAAAATGGGTACCAGCCAAAACATGATTCTTTTTTTACTTTAATCTGGTACAGTGCTGCTCTTCAGCAATGTCATGCTGAGAGAGAGAGATGAGGGGTGCATATAGTATATAAAATAATTGACCAAAATTGCAACCATTCTTGAGGTGTGCACTGCTTCCTTTCCAAAATGTCAGAATGCATACAAAAAATTAGCCATTGGGTGAAAAGTAGCTGGCTGAAGCAAAACCCAGGCAAGACCAAAATGAAGCAGGGTGGAAGGGAAAATGCTTCCAAGAAATGTCCAAGATGTTGTCTCCACATTCTACTGAAGCATAAAGTCCTAATTTGTCAAAGTGGTGCCAAGCCTTGGGATCTTGTTTGATTCCTCAGTAAGCTTGGATGATCAGGTACCATCATTTTCCAAAAATGTTTTATTTCACTCCAGCTTGCTAAGAAACTTCATACTTTCCTTATAGAAGAGGACCTAGTCACAGCAATCCATGCATTTGTTACCTCCTTGCTAGATTACTGTAACTAATATTGAAAACTGAATGTGAAGATGATGCACAGATTCCAGCTAATATAAAATGCAGCCGCGCACCTTCTCCATGGTGCAGGCCACCTTAAGTACATCAGGTGTGAGTTCAAGTCCCCCCACTGGCACCCAGTCAGCTTCCAATGGCAGTTTTAGGCTTTAGTGCAAATTTTCAAAGCACAAAAATGGATCAAGTGCCAGCTACAGTGAAGATCAAATTTTGATCTGTGAACTGCTGTGACAATTGCACTCCTCTGAGACAATGCAGAGATCACTAAACTCAGGATGAAGCTGGTGAGAGCTAAGGACAGAGAATTCTCAGTCAAGGGCATCCAGCTATGGAACAGTCTTTAAAAGATTAGGTGATCCACAGTTTGACCAACTTTAGGAAATGTTGCTTTTTCACCATGAGTGATGTTCACTATTTGACTACTCCTTTTATTCCTAAACCCCTCAACTGCCACCTCCTAAAAAAACAAACAAACAAAGAAACCTATCCCAAGCAGTGTTTTGACTCTGAAAAGGGAGAAGTGCAAAAGATTCCATGAAATTCACTAGGGATTTCACTAGTACAATGGATTTTACATGGATGGAGCTCAGATGCTATGGTGAGAGGCAGCAATACAAAAATTAAAAATAAATAGATACTGAACAGTACATCTTTTTTAAATTCAAGTAGATTATTCAATCTTATCTAAGCCACATTATCTATTTGAAAAAAATTATCACCAAGTCAGATCATATTTACCTATTATGAATCAAAGTTAGAAAATTTATTCAGTTCATACTGCTCCAAATCTTATCTGATTTTATCCTTTACTAATGCTCCTAGAATCTTATGTCCCACCAAGGCCAGTTTTACTAGTCTTTAATTTCCTGGTTCTCCCTACTGTAATTCCTTTCTGATTGAATAGTACATGTACTTTGTCTTGCTCAGAGTTCCTCCCTTCTCTCCAAGGAGCCATCAGAAGTATTCATTATGCATCAGTAATCTGCTCAGCCATCTCTTTCAGGATTATAGGGTGTAACCCATTCCATTCACAGTTTGATCTGTCTTTGGAAAGACTATCAAGATTTGCTCAGGTGGAATTGCTAATGTCCTTAATTTCTCACTGTCATTCCCCCCCACCCATCAAATTTAATTCCATTAAATTCCATCTTGTTTCTTATGAGCATTAGCAAAATAAACTTGTTTTTGCTGCTCCTTAGTTGTCAGCAGCTTCCCTGGTCATTCAGTTCCATTTTATGCATTTAAAGTGTTACTGTTTTAATTCCCCCCTTCTGCCACTCACTAAGTTAAAGATGACCAGGGCCAGCTCCAGGCACCAGCGCAGCAAGCAGGTGCTTGGGGCGGCCAACGGAAAGGGGCAACACATCTTCAGCAGCAATTTGGCGACGAGTGCCTCAGTCCCTCTCGATCGCAGCTTCTTTTTTTTTTCCGCCGCTTGGGGCGGCAAAAACGCTGGAGCTAACCCTGAAGATGACAATCAGTTTTGACTCTCTTTCATCTTCAAAATGGGTCTGAGTGGTGAGGTTCAGAACTAGCTTGAGACCCAAAGGCTACATTTCCCAAGAGAGCAGGAGTATTTTGAGTCAATGTTTTAATTTTCTCGACTGTTCTGAGTGCATTGTTTTGCTGCTTTTAAAAGAACCTGCATTGTTTT
The DNA here is from genome assembly GCF_016161935.1 of Mauremys reevesii. Classification (NCBI taxonomy): domain Eukaryota; kingdom Metazoa; phylum Chordata; order Testudines; family Geoemydidae; genus Mauremys; species Mauremys reevesii. The sequence goes on from NC_052630.1 coordinate 74,905,972, forward strand.
GCTGATGTCATAATCCCATGGTGTTTTCAGTCATCTGTGATCTCCCAGGAAACTCAGGGTGAATAACACCTGAGTTTCTAGTGTAAAAAACAAATAGAAAAAACACCTCTAATATCCATCAGAAAGAAGAAAAAACTGGCTCAAGGCCATGCCTTCCATTAACTCTAATAGGCATTGAATCAAGTTCTATCAACTGGTAGAAACAAACTTTGACCCATAGATTGCTTAGGGAAAGGACACAGTACACTAGATGACCCTAATACAGAACATTCACTGGAAACCAGGAGGCATTGCATTGTGGAATAGAGTTACTGCAATCAATTGAGCCGGGCTAGCTGCATTGCTGTCAGCTATCTGCACTTTGGAGAAATCACTGCAGACTGTAAAAACAAGGAGGAGTCCTTGTGGCACCTTAGAGACTAACAAATTTATTTGGGCATCAGCTTTTGTGGGCTAAAACCCACTTCATCAGATGCATGGAATGGAAAATACAGTAGGCAGATATAAATACATGGCACATGAAAAGATGGGAGTTGCCTTACCAACTGGGGGGTCAGTGCTAACTGTAGAGTGTACTGTTTCAGTCAAACTCAAGATAAAGAACTCATTCCAGATGTCCTAACCAGGCAGGGAACTTGAGGATGAATGTTGATGCTGATGTTATATTTGTGTTCATATTGCTGCTGCTTTTACTGTTAGTATCCATCCTTGCTCAAAGTAATACCAGTATGTGTATACTGTAAATAAAAATAGACTAGGAAAGAATATTTTTCCCAACAAGTAAATAACTTTTTCCTGTATTCCAAGTTCTTCTTGACTGCTGAAAACCATAAAAATGTATAATCAAGAATACCAGTGATCCCTTACTGCACTGCTTAATTTGTTGCTCTCAACTACTGTTATTGATGCTGGATTGCAGGAAATATTTCCCACCCTTCTCTGCTCCTGTTCAAGTGACAAAGTGCAGGCAGGTAGCATACCTTTTGCTTCTCTTCATGGCACTTGCAGCAGTGGTGAACTCTGGTGTGCTAGGGGTTTTCAGTTGGTAATATGCAGTAGTGCTTTTTGCTTCCTCAATTTGATTTCACAAAATTTGTGCAAAACATAACATTTTGAAATAATATCAGGGATGTAACTAGTGGACTTATTATTGTGCTATAGAAGACATCTTCTCTTTGCTTTTAACCTTTCCAAGGCTTATTTAAGCAGCATACAAGTCTTGCTGCTGCAGTAGTTGAACTAATACAGATCTCTCTGTTATAATCTAGGTACAGTTTCACTAGCAAAGGACAGGCAGAATTACTGAAAAACACCTGTCACGGAGTCCCCAGGCGATGCTCTGGAACTGCTCCCCACAAAGCCAGTCAGGACTTTGGGGAGCCGCCTCCTCTCCCTTGGAGCAGACTTTTTCAGGGCAAGAAGCTCACACGTCTTCACCTCCTGGGTCTCTCCTTGGAGCATTCAGCATCCTCTGCCTCTCTGTGCGCTTCCCACAGCGAGTCCGCCCCAGCGGGGTCCTGGGGAAGCCACAGGGTCCTGCACCCCCACTTCGCAGTCAGACGTGACTCTCAGCCAGCCAGTAAAACAGAGGTTTATTCGATGACAGGAACATGGTCTAAAACAGAGCTTGTAGGTACCGCGAACTGGACCCCTCGGCCAGGTCCATTCTGGGGGGCAGTGAACCAGACCCCCACGTCTGCACTTCACTCCTCGCCCCCAGCCAGCTCCAGCCTGAAAACCCCCTCCAGCCCCTCCCTTCTCTGCTCAGTTCCTTTCCTGGGCCAGGAGGTCACCTGATCTCTTTGTCTCCAACACCTTCAGTTGGCACCTTTGCATGGGAGGGGCCCAGGCCATCAGTTGCTAGGAGACAGAATGCCAGGCATTTAGGTGCACTGGCCCCTTGCTCTGCAGCAATCACACACCCTTATTCCACCACCTAGATACTTAAGAACTGCATAGGGAACACTGACCCCCCCACACCCCCCGCCCCACAGTATTCAGAGAAAACATTAAGAACATTCCCAGTTCGTCACACCACCTAGGAGCAAATTCTATTCCATTTCTGTGGGGTGCAGTGGGAAGAGTTACTGGGAACACAGAGTTACTGGGAAGAGTTTCACATAGAAGGAAGAGTTATTGGGAACACATACTTAACCAAGTTAGATCATGTAAATAATCAGAGAATGATTTTTAAGATCTACCTCTATGTGTAGAAGAGTTTCTGACTAGTATATTCTGATATTTTCTATGCTGGGCAGAGAATGGGAAGAGATTTCCATCACTGGCTCCACCACTGTTATGGAAGCCCTAATCATACTCAAACCCTTCTATTAGCCATGTTTATTTTCATTGCAGTCACATGACTCTGCAAGACTTTATTTATTGCAAAACACACTTCTAGCTTACTGGACATGACCATCAGTTTGCCCACACCAAGCATACACCACTGAGAAGTACTTGGCACTTGTAGCCAACCTCCACAATATATAGGAGGAATTCCCATATGAATTAAAGCTCTTATTTGGGTAAGCACTCACTCAAATGTAGGCTGTATAGAGTTAGTGAAAAGATGCCAGTGGCGCTGGAAGGGGGGGGGGCATGGCCTTCCCACTTTTCCTGGGGCAGACCATGCCCTCTTCCTCTTCTCTTCCCCCTCAAAGCCTAAACCCCTGGCCAGGCCAGCATGGAGCCTGCCCAGGGAGTCGCGCAGACCTTCCACCTGCCCACGATCACTAGGGTTGCCAACCCTCCAGGACTGGCTTGGACAAAGTTTCCAGGAATTAAAGACTAATCTTTAATTAAAGATTATGTCATATAATGAAATCTCTAGGAATACATCCAACCAAAATTGGCAACCCTGCATGGGGGGCTGCTCTCAGCCCCTGGCCTATGTCCCTGCTCCCCAGGCTCCCTGCCAGGCCCGGTGGAGGGTCCACAACTCCGCACCAGCTCCCCATGTGATTCTCCCCTAACTGGCTCTGGCTGGGGGGGAGGGGGCCTCAAAGCTACAGCCCAGCCATGGTAAGAGCTGTGCGGGCAGGGGATCTGTGGACCCTCCACCTGCCCTGGGCAGGGGGATCCAGGGGATGGGAACATGTGTCAGGAGCTGCTTGAGCCCCCTGCACTGTGGGCAGGTGGAGGGTCTGCATCGATTTCCCCATAGCTACCCACACGGCTCTTATCATGGGTTGCAGCCCGGCCAGAGCCATGTGGGCAGCTGTGGGGAGCCTGGTTCCTCCACCTACCCTGGGCGGTGGGTACAGGGGGCAGGTACAGAGGCAAGGGGCTGCTTTTGGCCCACCCCCACCCAGGTGGGGTGGCCCCCTCACTCCAGCTTGTGGCTTGGGCAAGGATGGGGCCCCCTGAAACCCCCCCCCACTTTTGGGAAGGCTCCGGCACCCTTGAAAGATGCCTTTCCTCATTCAGAAGTATTTTATCCACTTATTATCACATAATGCTCCTAGCAGTACAATTTCGCCCCAATTTGTTGATTGAGGCTCTGAACCAAAATCAGACTTCAAGTCAGCAAGAAAAAGTGGATACATTAATATTATCAGTTCCCTCCATCCACTGCTAATCTGCATGGTTGCAGTCTTGCAAACTCTAATACATCAGTCCACAGTAATACACAAAACATTCATAAAATTAATATACATGGTCCCCAAAGATATTGCAGTTGCAATATCTGTCACAAGCTTTGTCAACATCTACTCTCTTATGCAAATGGATGTCTGAATAAAGAGCTGACACTGTTATTCATTAGTACGGTCTATGCTGACGCTTATGCTGGCAACAGGTGTGATACTGATTTGTCCTGGAGAACTTCTAAGTACCTACACAAAACTGCCAGAAAGCTTTTCTAGGTGGAGGCAGTTGTTTTCAAAGCTATTCCAAAGTCTTTATTCCTAATAACAATGTTTCCTAAATCTGATCTGTGCAGAGTTAGATTATATAATACTTAAAACGCTAATGGTGGAGCTGCACTGGTATAGTAATGCTAGGGTTTTTTTCCTGAAAATTTCCCATCTGTACTTCCTGCAATTGTGCACTAGGACCTTAATCCTACCTGTTTATGTGGTTAATTCTATCATAAATCATGACTACTGGATGATCCCCTTCCATTGCTTACAATTTGTCTCCCCATTCTGATCATCCAAGAAGTAAAATGGAGAGTAACATACCATTCCAGACGGTGGAATGCAACGGCCACCTTCTTATTTTTAATCCTATTTCCTGTTGATTGTCCTGCACGGGGTAGAACTCGAAGCTCAGTCACAGAGTTCCAACTCCTGCATCTTTCATAACATGCCTGTCCTAGTAAAGGTCAGATAGTGCTGCAGACCTGCGGGCACCTGTATGCCATTCTGCCAGAGTACCCATGTCATGCCCTTGCAAAATTCTACTTGCATGGGGTGAATAACTTTGGATGGTTCATCATCATTGTAAGAGTGAGTAGATTTTGTGCCTGGACTGGTTCATTCTCATGACAGTTTTACAAGACTGTCTGTGCATCTGTCTTGGGCTCTGCTCATCTTCACATGACTGCCAGTGCATCTGTCTTGGGCTCTGCTCATCTATCTGTGGCATGTTCTTATTGCTGATCTCAATGAACCTCTCATTTTTCCTCAGGTAATGGTCAGTTATGTTAGTGTGCAAAAGAGATTTTTTTTTACCCTATTGTCTAGCTGTGCATTTAACTGGCATTTCAGGCACACATCTGGTCTCTGAAAGTTGTGCTCCATGAAGCAATATATTAAGACCATGCTATATGCTCAATACAACTGCTCATTCAAATAATTAATGCCACTTTGATGCCATCACAAACAGTGATATAACTAAATCTGGAAAGGAAAAACAGACAAGAGCATCTAAAAATGCACTAGTCCCAAATTTAGAGAATCTCAAATAAAAATAGTGAGCCTACTTCTGATGTGACTTACAATGGTGTAAATCAGGAGTAACATCATATATGGTGTAAAACCAGCATGAGATCAGATCATCCCCAGAGGTTTCTTCCTTGTCCTTGGCAGGCTTTGAGTTCTTGAAGCCAGGATGTTTCAAGTCTCATCATGGACTACTACCTGATGTAGAATTGTAAGAGCAGGAATATTACAAGTGCTGCTACTTTGATTAGGTTTGTATACTGTTGTCTGCTAGTTATCCCCTTTTTCTAGTTTTGTTTGAAAATAAGTATAAACTTTATTGTACATTATTGATTCCAGAGTTATTTACAGTCCACTGTGATTTAGGTCTCATGACTCCCCCGAATTATTCTGTGTGATTTTTTTGTCATTAAGACAACTCACACCTTTAGAGAACTGAATTTGGTCTTTTATTGATCCATCCTGTGAGAAGGATTAACTGGTGTCTGGATTGTGGAGATGGCTTTGAGATATTTGGGTTACCCTCTGCAATAATAGTGTGCACCAAATAGTGCATTGTCACGCTTTACTGTTTTTCTGCAAAACCACAAGCAAAAATAGCCTTTAGTTTGTTTTGCCCTCAGACAACTCTGTATGGAATAATTATGATTAATTATAAAATTAACAACTAATTAACCTCACCCATCACCTCGCTCCATTATGGTACAAAATTCCCTTATTTTCCTTTATCTTTTATCAGTTCTAAATCTATGATGATAAACTGCACTCAAAATATTTACCACACCTATAAACATGTACTTCTAGAGAGCCATTTGCACCTACATAGCTCACACATATTTACATAAGTGAAACTATGGAATTACATATGACTGTGGGACAGGGTGTATAATCCGATTCAGGACTTGGCTTTGAGGGGTTGGGGGAAGAGAAGAATTTTCCGTTCCATAAGGTTGCAGTAGTGGACAGGAATTCAGGTAAGAGCCTCCAGGTGAAGACAATTAAGGTTTCCTAGCAGATCTGGAATGTGCTGGGAGCAATCAAATTACTGCTTATAAAGAAAGGAAGGAATGTGTCCTGATTTTACTTGTTGGGACTTGCTATCAGAGTGAGGACAAGGGAAATATTTATTTTCCACCCCAGGAGAAAAGGTGTTCCACCTTGGAGAAGGATAATCTGAACAATTTAACCCTTTTCTAGTGTATCTGACAATAGACCATAAAATTCCCTTTAAACCTTAAACTGACTGATGTTGTATTGTTTTGTGTGGCTGTGAAGCAGGACACTTATTTGATGCAGCACAACCACCTGCCCCCAAACTCTTTAAATGCTTTACTTTGCTAACCTGTCAGAGATCCTCAGAAATCATTTTTTTCCACCCAGTGGCAAATAAGTGAAGTCTTACCTCCCAGCCACTGCAAGTTTTAAACTCTATTAAGGGAATTATATTTTTAATGATTTGATTTTACTATAACTTTTAAATTCCAAATGAAATTAAACCAAAACATTTGTTAAGATTGTAAATGGAGCCATGTCTACCTTGCACAAAGCTACGTTAATTTTGAACACGCTATAGTGTGCCACATGGAAGTTTTTAAAACTGTTCTGGAAAGCACTTTACTACTCCATAAACAAGGTCATAACACTGTTACTCAGCCTCCCTGATTGATTGTTGCATCCAATTGTTGCACCTTCTCATTAACTAAAGCCTGAACCCTGACACCTGCTCAGAAAAGTACAGGGATCTATCCAAGGACCATCTTGCAGGACAAGGACCTAACATTGTAAGCTAGGGCAAGGACATGTCTAACTAAATGTTTATATGGCATTTAGCACAATCGGGTCCCCATGGCTCTCAGTTCTCTCATTCTGAAGCATGTCACTAATTTCAGTCCCTTCTACATAAAGTATGTCCTCACTTTAATTTTTTGAACTTACATAAAAAATAAAGAATGATAAAGGTTGAGGTAAGAAAATAGTTCATTATACTACAGGAATTAATTCACAGGATTTTAAGTTTCCTGCATAAATATACTTTTGTGCCCCTCACTTTGGGTCTTCATCACATTGCATCCCACATTGGGGCTCTGGCAAGTTGAGTGGCATGTAGGGCTCTGACCCTTTACTGTGGCCTCTAACTACTATTATATTACTACTACTGTGTTTAAACAACACCACCACCCTAACATGAGTTTAAAAGATGGGAGGTGTAGGCACAAACTATTCTTTTCACTTTAAAACTGCACTGTTTACTGTGATGCTAGTGCACAAGTAATGTTAACACTATTTAGCAGTCAGGTTTTTGTTTGTGTGGTTTTTTTTTTATTGAATACAACTATTTTTTTGCTATTTTAAGAATGCTGTAGAACTATCTCATTCCTATCAATTTATACCAATCAAGAACTGAGGGGAGTTAATTTTCAACAAATATTAACACTTTACTAGTAAGTGAGAGCCATACAAATGTAATTTTTGTCCATTTAAGCATAAAATTCATTCAAAAATCCATTTTAATTACTTCACTATTAAAAAAGAGTAGATTCATACTCAGTATATTATTATGCCATGTACATTTCATGAAAATATATCAAGAGTTTTCTTATTCACTTCAATTGACTTTGGATCAGGCCCATTGGAATCAAATTGGATTTATTAACTAAAGCAAACTAACCAAAAATGGATTAGTTCCACTATCTTGTTATCCTCTCTTATTCTCCTGACTCCTTCTTACACTCCCAGTCATGTTCTCAAGTATGAATTTTATTTACTCACTCCTGCTCTATTAAATAAAGTAATCTTTGATTTCCTTACATTATTTAATAATAATGGTCCAGATCTTGTACTTGTTCAGGCAGAAATCCATCTAAAATCTATGACAGTTTTACTTAAATAAGGTATGAAGGAGCTGGCTCAAGTTGTATAACAAAATATTAAATAATAGTATTAAGCAACAAAGATCTCATTTAAAATGGATCTTTTTTTTTTGCACTGCTTGCATCCGAAGAAGTGGGTATTCACCCATGAAAGCTCATGCTGCAAAACATCTGTTAGTCTATAAGGTGCCACTGGATTCTTTGCTGCTTCTACAGAACCAGACTAACACGGCTACCCCTCTGATATTTAAAATGGAGACCACCAGATTCTATTCCCAAATTATTCTAATCTGACATCAGCATTGCCTCTACTGTCCTCAAACTAGTCAAATTCATCATCACTATTCAAACTAGCAGAAACAAAACAAGAGAGAGCCAAGCCAGCATTGCTTTTGGAGTAGCAACTTTGTGATTTTTTCCGAGGTGCTGTTTTTATCATTTAAAATTCTTCTAAGGAGCAATCCCACAATGAATACTCTCTAAAAATAGTAATACCCACTATCTGTTTAATCTGACTCAACAGTAGCCACAAGATGACATGGATGATGCTGTTACAATCGTGACCAAACAGCTGAAAATACAATTCTACTTCCTTGGTGAAACACCAGCTGTCTTCTATAGAGCTACCAATAAAATATTTTCTTGGCAGGGATTTCAGCATCCCACTCTTACATATAATAACATTTGATTATATTCTTCTCCCCAACACTTCACATCTTGCTTGTCTTTATCATGCAAAGAATTACACCCATGCTTAACTTTCTGCACAGTGAATAATCCAACTGAGGTCTGGAACTACTTTCAGCATGTGGTTAGGCCTCTATAATGTCTTTGCAGGATCAAGGCCTTAACCTGCAAGCTTTTTGTGTATGTCGTCACTACTGAGTTATCCCAGATGATTAGCACCTGAGTCTGAGCATAAAAGTTAATTTAGCCTGTTGTGAGCTATCGCACTACACAGTCATACCTGAGTTAGCACACCGGTGAGGATGCAGTATCTTGTGTGTGTACCTAGGACTTCTTGGGGCACGTCCCATGGTTTCCTGTATGCTTTTTTCCCAGTGAATTGTGGAAGAACTTATTTATTTATTATTTGGTGTATGCAATCTGGTCAAGCCAAGCCATAGCATTTGTATGAATTATGTTCAAGGCATGACGATCTCCAGGAAGTTGAGTTATTTTGTAGTCCTCAACAGTGTGTCTCATGGCTTGTGGCTGTCCCACATTGGCATAGAGAGGATGTCTCTAAGACTTATCTGTCCTTCTGGATGCACAGACAGAATTGTGGGAAGGCACTGGAGGTCCATCAGCACTCAAGTGATTTAGCCTGCATCCTCACTGCACAGTAGATGGGTTACCAGCCTGATTGAAAATGAATCACTGCTGTAATTCATACCCCCAGCTAGTCCAGGTTGAAAGCCAGTGCCAGGTTTACAATGGCGCCAGGGAGCCGGGCCCATGCTCAGAAGGGATCTCAGCCTGCTCTGCTTGCACTGCACCCTGAGATAGGGTGAAAAAGCAGGGCAGAGGGTGGGGGGTAATAGGCGCCTATATAAGAAAAAGTCCCCAAAAATGGGACTGTCCCTTTAAAAATTGGACCTCTGGTCACCCTAGTCCTGAGACCCCACCCTGCCCACCACTTGCTCCTCTTGGCCTGCCCACCGAGGGCTCCTCTTCAGACCCCTGGCCCCACCCACTGGCTTCTCTCTGGCCCCTGGCCAGACCCCAGTGCATCTCCGGCTCCAGGCAGTCTCTGCTTTCATCACCTGTGGGGTCCCACCTGTCTCCCTGGAACTGAGCCGCTAGGAAGTGGTGCAGAAGCCTGGCCAGTCTCAGCCAGTTGGGGGGGGGGGGACAGTGTGGGGGGCTTGGCTGGGCCCCTCCAGGCAAGTGGGTCCTGAGGGAGGCTGGCTGGGGCAGGTCCTGGCCTGGCTGATCGCACCACTCCTGGGGCCAGAGCGATTCCCTGCCCCGGGAACTGCACTGGCAGTTCAGCCTGGCAGACAGTCGCCTTCCACCAGGGTTGGTGAATGCGGCCGGGAGGCAGGGCATAGGGGAGAGGGTATCTGGAGGGTGGGTGGGGGTGCTGTGCTGTGAGGGGGTGGGGAAAATCTGTGTGCTGGGGCACTAGGGAGTGGCGGTTCTGTGTGGGGTGCTGGGCAGTCGTGGTGGGGTTGTGGGCAGGGTGTGCTGGGCAGGGATGGTGTTGTGCAGGGCACTATGCATTTGTAGCAGGGTCTGGGGGGGGCACTGGGCATAGTGGGTCCAGGGGGCTTTGGCCATAGGGAATCGGAAGGCTGTTCCAGTGTTGGATGGCATGGGCCCACCCCCGAGGGGAAGGGGCATGCTGGCAGCACAGGACTGGGCGGGCCACTGTGCGTCTGGCACCTGCTGGTTTGTAAATAGTGCCCTTGCACTGGGCTGGGCAGAGCAGGGCTGCCCATGCCAGGCCCCTGGCCGGCCCCTCACCCTGGGGACCGACACCCCCCACACCATGCTCCACTGTCCCCATGGGGGCCCACAAATATGTTTGGTGACGGGTCCACAAAAGGTTAATCCAGCCCCGTTGAAAGCACTCCTGAGTAAGAGCCCGAGTTAACTTTTCATTGAAGACAAACCCTTTATGGGAGAATGCTTACCTTCCTATGTTTTGTATAGGACCTTCTACAATAAGATCTAGATCCTTACTGGGGTCCCTAGCTGCTATTGCACTAGAAATAATGGACATTATAATCCTGATTCTGCAGCTGCTAAAATATGAAACATTTGGCTTGGGATAGAACACACATCTTTCCTGCATGCTAATATGCTGATGTATTTCTCTGCAATTCAGAAGAACTGCTCTTCCTAAAATCCTAGTCAAACCTCATTAAACAGCTACCAACAAAAAAGGATGATTAGCTGTTAGAAGTAAGAAGTAGTACAGGGGTTAAGGGAGGATTTGCCTTTTCCCACAACATACATCCTTGCACAACTGCTGAGGTGAGCTACCTGTTCACTCCCCCACCCCCAACTTTCTCTGGAGTGTCACATGTTGGCCACTACCTCTTGAATAATGAAGGACATCACAGATACCTGGTTTGAGCTGGTATTGAAAGTCTTATGAGTCTGATCTTGCATCCTGACAATGCAATTACTTCTGTGAGATAAAGTCATTGGGCAACCGCAACTGGAGCACCTTCTATCAGCAGGCCACAGTATGACAGGCACATCTAGCACAGGGTCCCTCCTCCAAAGTCCCAAAAAATAGTCCACAGTGTCTAAGGGTAGCCCTTGTGGGATTCATTTATTAAGAGTTCCATGCATGTATAAATCATAACAGAAGTTCTACTACCATAGTGTAAACACTACATGCAACATTTATCTCTGGCATCTCTCACCATATCCTGATTTTGCACTACAGCTCCCAAATCTCTCATCATGTCTTAGCTCTCCAATGCAATCCCCTCCAGTCTTTATACTAGGACAGCACCCACACACCCTCCAACTGGTTTGAAATCTTACTCTTCCCAGCAGGAAGCCCCATAGTCTGTCTGCTGAGAGATCATCTTTACCAGGGCAATATCCTTCATTCCCCTTGGAGTCACAGTTCCTTTAGGCTCAGCTCTCCAGCCCAGGATATGTTAGTACGTAAACTCCGCCACAACTCTCTTGCATTCAGCCCTCATCCCCAACTCTCTTGCTTAGAGCCAAGAACTCCATCTGCTGGTCACTGGCTTTCAGTCCTCCAACACTGCTTTTCTGGTTTGGAGACATCAGCCAGCAAGCCCATCTTACTATTTTCTTCCTGCCTTCTCCTAGGAACTGCATAATTTCCAGGCACTAGCCACTCTAATCCTCCCCTGACTAACTCAATCTTCTCTAACCCTGTGCATCACTTCCTGAACTTTTATAGCCTCCGGGTCCTTCCCCACCTTCCCAATTGACCAAACTGGGAGCATCTGTTCTGGCACAGGGGTGCTGGACTACTTCATTTACAGAGGTCAGCCACCCTCTGACAAAGGCTATTTGAGTGAGTAAGGGATGGTAGGGTTGAGCTGTATGTGAGTGGCATTACATAATGCTATCTGTAGTATGGCTCTATTACAGTGGTACCCCTGAGTGTACGCAGAGGTCTTCCAGAGGGTATGTCAACTTAAATCAGGGGCCAAATTTAAATTACAGTTTTTCAGTGGCAACAGAGTCGAAATTAAGGCCTTATCTAAACACAGAAATTGTACTGTTTTAACTATACTGGTACAGTTAAAACACTACAAACCTCCTAGTAAGGATGCAGTTATATCAACAGTTTATTCCCACGCTAGCGGGAAATAATAAAGAACCTTTACAGGGAAGTAATTGCATTCAGGTGTTGTACTAGTATACTGTAATTATTTTGGTAAAAATATCATACCCCTAACCAAAATAGTTACACTGCTCAAAATCTGTGTATACACTAGGCCTTTCCTGGCATCCAAAAGCAGTTGTTACTGATATAGTAGTGCAGTCCCCAGCATAATTGGGAGCTCTGGCAATAAAACTGCTTTTGGATGCCAAACATTTTTGAGATTGGCACAAAAACTAAGCGTCCTTCTTTACCACCTGATCTCCCCTGACACTAAAAGCACCATATTTTCTTTCTTCAATTTATTAATTTTTGTAACCTTTTCCACAAGCCATCTCTCTCTAGAGACCCCTTTTCAATTATTGTAAAAAGATATAATGGATCCTTTTTCACACTTAAAAAGGCATATTTTGTAGCTGTGACCAAATCCATGTTCATCATTGTTGTGAAATATCAGTTTCTTTGCTAACCTAGAGTGGAATTTTTGCTTCATAACTGTTTTATCTGACATCAGGGTAACAAAAGCTGATCAGCACAGTGTCCAAATGGCACTTTGTTTTAATGCTGAGGGCAATCAAAGCAGGGAATAGTACTTCTAGAAGGATTCTGAAGGGCTCTGGAATTAAGTGAGATATACTAGTCAGTAGAGCATCTGGCAACTGAAGGAGGTTCTGGGATTTGCTACTTTACACAATCTTTCCTCCTATTCCTGACTATTCACTGGCTTTGCAGTTGATCACCAACTGAAGGGTAATATTTTTGAGAAATGACTTGTTAAAATTTTGGAAACACAGCACTGGTCACGTACACTGCAATCCTTTTATCTGAGGTTGATTGAAGACTGGGTCATTCTACGTCCAGTTGCATTTCTCACAAAATACCTCTAGCCTTGCATCATCTTCAAGAGACAGTTTATGATTTTCAGGGCCACTAAGTCTGTGCAGCCTATCATGGCTAAATATGATAATAAGTATATATATTTGCCCTTCACTGTGGCATTTCCCCCACAACCTTCCAAAGACATAGCCTTAGAGAGTAACAGTCTCAACTTTTTTGGGTCCTATCTGTTGGTGAATAAAGGTGGAATTTCTTGTTTCCCTTTTTTACTACTGCTGTGCACTAAGCTGATGATTTCAATGACTTACTCATAATTCCTCAAGTCCTTTTCCTTATTTTATGATGGATCATTGTAGCATTTAGAACATATTCCCTAACTTGGTTTCTTGCTCTTCCACTAAATTACTTTACGGTTATTTACCCTTCTGTGATTTTGGCATCTGCTGGATCAATCCCCTGATTTATCCAAATCCTTTTGAACCTCATTGCATTGTTCTTCTTTGCTTTTTCTCCAAATTTAGTATCAGCAGAGTGATTGCATTGCTTGTAACCATTTAATAGATTTATAAATTTATCTTAACATTTATTTAGGCTAATAGTTACAGGAAAGGAAAGAAACAAAATGTTGATTAAAAGTGCCAAAATTTAATCCAGTAAAACTACTGTTACCAAGGGATTTCAAAGACTTTGTTATTTGTCGTATGCTGATGGACTGCTAATTAGAGAGATAAGTAATGTCATAATTTGGTTTGTTGCTCCAGGAGTGGACCACAGCCCACAGAGTTCAACAGTGTGCTCTGCAGCCACAGGATCATCATATTTGGTGTGGGTTTTTTTCTAACCAAAACAATTTGATACTGCACAAATCCATGAATGTCACTCTTCTAATTTTTCTAGGTGCCATTATTACTGCAGGAGCTGGTAATGCCTCCTATAGTTAAGTTTGCCCAACACTTCCCATTACAAGACCCTTTTTTTTCCTCCAGTTGCTTATAACTTTGCCAACTCCTGTGGTTTGGGCTGCAATTTTCCATGCAGGGTGTCTGCATCAAGCTGTTTTTTTATTTTTGTTTTATTTCAGTTAAAATAGTTCAACCATTTCTGAGAATAAGATTAGGGTAAAATATATTGTTTTGCCCAAGTTAAACAAAATTCTTACAACAATTTTGTTGAGCTCTAGCACCCCCATGCTTTGGAACAGGGACTTGAAATTTGGCAGGGGTGCAGGGCTGGCTTTGTTATCATCTCCATGACAATTTGCCTAAATTTGGCTTAGTTATAAGGTTCTGAAAAAAAAATCATTTTGCACATGCTCAGTAGAGACTTGTTAAAGTCTGGCAGCTTAATCTCTCTGAAGATTCCACCTATATTGAACATGCTCCAGCCTACGACTGCAGTGGTGGAGCAGGACTTTCCCTTCAATTGCTCCTCTCAGGAGCCAGGGGCCACTGTGGTACTGGGCACAGGAACTGAGAGGAGGAAGACTCTCTCTCCTGTGCTCCCAGTGCTCCCCCAGCTGGTGCCCTGGCAGCATGGAGGAGTCGGAAGCAAGCTGACTGAAGTACAGAAGGATGCGGTGCTGGGACTTGAGGGAGGATGTGGGTAGGATGCATGGAGTAGATTGGGTCCAGTAGCCTGGGGGAAGACTGGTTCTTGGAGCTGGGAAGAGATATTGGGACTGCTGGACAAGGAGACTTGGATCAGGAGCCAGGGGAGGAAACTGAGACCAGGGTTCAGGTGAGGTGAGAGACTGGGAGCTTGTCTGTGGGAATGGAAGTAAAGACAGATTGGATGAAGAGCTGGCGAGGGAAAGATAGAGACTGGCTGGGCAAGGAGACTTTCCCAAGGGGGAAAGACAGGAATGAGGAGCACAGGGAGGGAGACTGGGACCGGGCACCAGGGTGTGAGGCAGGAGTAATCCATAGGCAGACCGCAGGCCAAATCCAGAGTGCCAGATGCTTTTGGAAGGACCCCAAAATCTTTTTATTTACTTATTATCATTATTGTTGGAGGGTTTTTTATATATATATTTTTCTCTCTCTGGAGTCTGGACCTTGACTATAACTTAACCAAGAAATTTGGACCTTGGCAAAATAATTGACTACCCCTGGTGGGCGGAATGTTGGCCCTTGGACTCAGAGCCTGGAAAGAGAGACTGGAACTGGGATGGGGACCTTTGGGAGGTGGAGACTTGGGGTACATCTACACTACCCACCAATCCCCGATCGCTCTGCTGTCGACTCCGGAACTCCACTGCAGCGAGAGGCAGAAGCGGAGTCGACGGGGGAGCGGCAGCAGTCGACTTGCCGGCGTCCTCACGGCCAGGTAAATCGACCTAAGATATTCTGACTTCAACTACGCTATTCATGTAGTTGAAGTTGCGTATCTTAGGTCGACACCCCCGCCCCCAGTGTAGACCTAGCCTTGGACTAGGTAGGCCAGTACTGGAAGAAAAAGTTTGTGTGGGGGTAAAATGGAGAGTGATCCTCTCCAGACCCTGGAATTTAACCCAAAATTCCTAAATCCAAACATTCCTCTGTTGTCAGCAAATAGCTGTCACTACTAGCAAAATGTGTGTCTTTCCCCTCTAATCACAGGACCAGATAGAGGATGACAATTTATTCTGCTATCAATTATTCCTTTAGCTCCAGTGATAGAGATCTGTGCAGTTTATCTAAAGGTTACAACCTTGCCGATGAACCATATGGGTTTCAATATTATGCCACATGAGAAAACATTAAAAGAAAATTAAGATTGCAAAATCAAGTACTCAGGAATTAGGGAATGCTGGAGTTAAAGTTGTCCCTGCAATATTAATTTGCTCTCTTTTGCATATGCATTATGATAGTCTTTAACTCCACAATCACATAATATTTTTCCAAAATGCCCCTGCCTCATTCAGAGCACAGGAAAGACTATACTCTGGGGATGAATCAGGGTTATGTAGTCAAGGAAGTTGTTGTTTTTAGGACCCTTAAATAATATACTGCAGATGTTGAAAGGTGTGTAATGAATGAGATAGGGAATTACAAGAACAAAAGGGATGTTCTTGTGGTTTAGGAAGTTGAATATTGCCCTGGAAGTAGGGTGACCAGATGTCCCAATTTTATAGGGACAGTCCCGGTTTTGGGGTCTTTTTCTTATATAGGCTCCTATTACCCCTCACCCACTGTCCCAATTTTTCACACTTACTGTCTGGTCATCCTACCTAGAAGATTGGATTCTATCCTTGCCTCCGCCACAGAATTCCCTGGTGATGCTGGGCAAATCACTTAAACTCTTCACAGGTAAACCTGGCACAGACAGCTTTAATTCTCACATTTCCTAACTTCTGAGTGCTTGACTTTGCAACATAAATGTTTATTTAACTTATTTTTGTATTCAATAGTATGCTACATTAAAATAAGTCCTTGTCTTAGGCCTTGTATACACTAGAGAAATTTGGTACGTTAACCACTATTGGGGCTTCCTAAGATGAGTATAATATACCATGTATTCATGATTCCAACAATGTCTAGGCACTCACACCAATATTTTGAGTAGACTTGCTTCAAGTAAGGCTAACCACCTTGTAGTCCTCCTCCATCCCAATATACACTAATGCAGAACCAGCATAAACAACAAATGCTTAGTGCCCTGCATAGTACTAATACTCCTCCCATTGTTATCCAACAGTGCACCAATTAATGCTTAGGAGGTCTGTCTGGCCTAGTTTCTGAAATGTATAGGCCTAGGGTAAAGGTTTGTGGAAGCCCCTTTTCCAAACAAATAGTGTTATACACACCATAGCATTGACTTCTCCATGGATGTAGCAAGATAATTTTTTATCGGTGTCTCAGAAGACATCTTCTTACAATCACGTGGTGCAGCTTTTTTTTTTTCCCTCCTGGTATGTTGATAGTGAAGTTTGCCAATTATGCTTGGTGGTATAAAGCAGACATTTTGGCAGTGATGACCAACAGGGGCAACAAGAAGATCCAGTTGCAGCTGAAGTGCTTGTGGGCCTATGACCACACATCCAAGTGGATGCTGAATACAGCATAATCTGGTCCATTAATCAGTACCGGGGGCAAAAATTAAAAGGGCTGGAGGCCAGAGCAAGGCCCAAGGCAGTGAGGAAAATTTGATTATTTTATGAAGAACTAAAGCATACTCTTGGGATTTACCCATCAATCCCACCTGAAATACTGAGGACAGCACCAAGGCATCATGTACAGTGATGGTGAGGGGGGTCAGAGCGAGAGAAGGAAGAAGAAAACAATGTCTCCATTGCCCCAGTAGAGATCAGGAATGAGTAGGAGGATTGGGAGATCGCTGAAACAACACCAGCATCCTCTCTTTGGAGAAATCAGGATTAAGAGGTGACAGCAGAGATAACGGTGATGCTGCCTTGGGAATGGAGAAGCCTGATGAGGGGCTTGCTGTACAACGCAGGCTTTCCCAGGAAGTATTATTGGGGCTGGGTTTGCAAAGTTGTGGCTGGAAAGAGGCCACCAGATTCTTTCCACCGTCTAGTATTGCTGCGAGCTGGGTGGGGGCAACCTCACCTGGGGATGAAGGCGCCCCTCAGTTCTGACACTACAGCGCAAGTAGCAGCGGCCCTATTCCCACACCCGAGCTTTTCGCCGCCGCATTCCAGAGTTTGCCGCCACGTTGGGCCGCATGGGCCAGTCTTTGCAACACGAGCGGGAACCCCAGCACGCCCGCCGCTGTCCGGCCCCTTGCAGGGTGCTACGGGCTAAACGCTGCGTAGCGGTGCCGCCTGAGGCACACGCCGCGCTGCCCGCGGCGTGCTCCCCTCTCAGCGGTGCTCTCGGCAGGCGGGCGGGGCGCGTCCAGCACAGGCTGCGCACAGTCTGGTGCTCCCGCCACCTCAGCGCCGAGCCCTCACTCCCACTCCCGTTCCCAAACTGTTGCGCTATTAGCATAGCCCCGCCTCTGGTGCGGAGCTGCCCAATGGGAGGAGGCGGGCGCGAGGGGGCGGGGCTGGGAGCGGGCGCGGGCCGGGCGGCTGCGGCACTGGCCGCAGGGTGTGAGTTCAATGGGCAGCGCGGAGGGATGCGCAGGGGCCCGTCGCGGCCCGGCTGCTGCCTGCGCTCGGGGACTCGCTTCTGCTGCCATCTCACGGCGCCCCCCGCCGCCGCCCTCAGCCCGGTAAGGACCCCGCCCGGGGCGCGTCCTGTCCCCGGTGTCCGGCCCGGGCAGCTGCTGTCGGCCGGAGCGTTGGGCGCCCACTTGGGGTTGCAGGGGCCGTGCCAGGCGCCGCGAGGGGCGGGTGCGGGGGAGCCGAGGGCGCGGCCTGGGGGGGAGCAGGGTCCGGCCGGGGGGTCTGAGGGGCTTCGGGACTCGCCTGTCGCCGCGGGAGTGGGGGCTCCCCGCGATCCGCTCCCCTCCGTCCTCTCCAGGCAAAGTGCGCCCTCGGCGGGGCCGGTCCGTCTGCCCCCTGCGTCCCCATCCGCTCCGGGCTCCACGCCCGGGGGCCCCTCTGTTCGGGGCATCCTCCCTGCCTGCGGCCAGCGAAGGGGACCGAGGGGCGGCTAGGAGCGTCCCCTAAATCTCCTGCCCCATGAAGTGCCCCGTTCCCCTCGGCTTGGCCCTCGGGGACCCTCCTCCCTGGCCGGGCTGCTACCTGCGCCCATTGCGCTCAGCCTCCCCCTTCCCCTGCGGTGTGTTTGCGAGCGGCTCCTCTCCATTGTATGTAAATCCTGGGCAGGAGGGCGAGGACGTGCGAGTTGGCAGCTGGCTGCAGCGGCTGGGCGAGGGGCCCCTGCCTGCCGTACAGAGTCCTGCTAGGAATGCGAGACATTCCGTGTGGGAGGCAAAGCCTCGCTGTACTCGGGCCCAGTTGGAGCTACACGGCAGCACTGCTGTGTGCTCCGGCTGCATTTTATAAACAACCCGGGTTGAGAGCTTTTTACTGTTCCTTTAAAAAACAGATTTGTAGATTTTCGCTCTAAAGGAACTCTTCAAAATGTGGCCCTGGTAGGGAATGTTATCGTCTGCGAGAGAAAATTGTGCTGAGAGTGCAGATTTCTGAAATAGTTGGTCTGGGGTGTGTGTGTGTGTGTTGGTTTATTGAGGGGGAGTGGGGAGAGGATGGTTTGTGATGGGAACTACTTGTTCTTAACCGAAGTCTGGAGATATTTATAAGAGTTGGTTTGGACTTTCTTCAAGAGATTCTAGCCTAAAAACAAGTGTCTAAAATTGAACATGAAACTTTTTTTCCTAGTAATTAAATACGTGTGTTCTGGGGGGAAAACTTTTTTTTTCCTCCTACCTCTGTCTTGTGACAAGTACAAGTGAGGAAAAAATAGAAGAGGTATCTACAGCAAAAATTTGACTAAAGGAGATAATTATTATGTAATTCCTAATATTACAACTGAAAGAGTATAGGAAAATATCTTTAAATTTTTGTGTTAAGTGTTTATACATGTCTTACTGTGTCTCCTGAATAGTCATTGCTGTCTTCCCCTTTTGTGTGAGTTAGTCACACAGTAGTAGATGAGAGAAAAACATTTTCAGAAGAGGGAAATCTAAAAGCATAGTCATATCAAGGGGGACTGGTCAAGTACCCAAAACTATGTTAAATTCATTATTGAAACTGTCTGTCTTTAAACTTTGACCCTGTGTCCTTTTTAAATACTGTGGAAAATTCTGCTTATGTCTCAGTAGTAGAAGATGTTACACTTGTTGAAGGAAGGAAGAGGTTATGTGAAAGACAAGATTGCAAAGTAGCTTTCTGGCTTGGAGACTAACACATGGGAACTGAGGAAGGTTGCACAAATGTTTTGCTCAACAGTGTGTTTAATGTAAACTTCACCTGTAATCACCTCCTCCACACGCTTTAGCAGGTTTCTATTAATGTAGTTGTTATGTTGGAATTACTAATTTCATTTTCAGCATTGTTTATATATTTTCTTATAGTGTTATATATTGTTTTGAAGTAGTATGTATATTACATGTCAGTTAAACTGGGTTAGCTAAACTCTAAATTTTCTTTCTTTTTAAGCATCTGACAAACCAGTAATGCTGTAGTATAAATTTTTTTGACCTAATTTTCTCCTTTTTATTATTCCTGGTAGTTTTAAAACAAAAGGAGAAAAGTAATGGAAATGCATGAGAATACTACCTGTCAGAACATATAGTAGGAGTATTCAAAACAGAGGAGTTACTGGCTTCTTTAAATTGTCTAAACAGATTTAAAAAAATGTATACAATACCCTTTTCAACCTGCAGTGAATACCTACAATTGTATTATAATAAATTCTTGCTTTCTCGTGTTTATAATAAAAATAGTTAAACTAGCAACTTCACTGAGGTGCAAACAAATGTAATCTCTGCAATTCAGAGTCTTAAACATTTGGCCTTTATAATGTTTGCAATTGTGTTTCCTCTATGAGCTAGACATACAATGTAAACATAAATTCTCTCCTCTTAGTGTTTAGAGGATAAATGTAGTCATTTATCAAAATGGAACCATACCTGACTTTGCTTCCTGGAGCTTTATGCTTTGAAGTGAATTACTTCACTTGGCACAATGAAGTAGGAATGACGCTGGTTTTCTTAAATTAAATGAATACAGATGGCTGCTTAGTTATATCAATTTATTCATTCCAAAGTACAAACTTTCTTTGGGAGTGAACTTCCTAAAAGTGCTGTACTAAAATAAAATAGAACCCCCTGAAATTAACTCCTGTAGGTTTTACAGATTGAATCTCAATATCTGACACACTAAAGAAGTTACATTTTTGGAATCTCAGTAGCTTCTTTGCCTTCCTTTATGTTTTTAGTGTGAGTTACTGTTATTAAAAACAAAAAAATGGCAGTTGGCTTAAAATCCCATGTTGCAATTAAACTTTAGCCTTTTTCAGACTATTTTCCTTTTTCTATCCAACTGTGGTAGGCCAGTAAGATCCCTATGAAATTTTACCATGTTTAAACATGGTAACCAACAATCTTATTAACTGAAATGGTGTTGAAAGTGGCGGGGCTGTCCAGAGGATTCAGGGGGTTTGGGGCAAAGCAATTTCGGGGGCCCCTTCCATTAAAAAAAAGTTGCAATACTATAGAATACTATATTGTGGGGGCCCTGGGCCTGGGGAAAATTGCTCCCCCCCCCCCGCCCGGGCAGCCTTGGAACATGGCCTAGTTGTCGATGTGTTTTTTGTTCAGCATTATGTCAATTTTTCATGGTTGTTGGCAACTGTACAGCCATGGTAAAATTTTATAGTGTAGACCCGGCCTCAGGTGTATGCATTATAGAGTTTATTACAATTAGGGATTCATGAACACATGTTCAGGAAAGAGAACAGTTCTTTGGAGTAAATTTAGAGATTAGTTTGTGTAGCTCCAGGACAAAGCTTATAGACTACCTTCATGCACCACCTCCACCTGGTCTTCAGGTAATGCTAGCATTAATTAATTATTTGCTTTATAATTTCAGATAATCAAAGGATTTTAAAACAATTTGATTAAATGTTTCAATATTGAAAATATTTCCAGGCATTGTCAGTATGAAAATTTTACCTTTCAAATGTTGTTCTCTTCCATTAAATATCACCCTCTTTTCTCTCTCCCCCCCCTTGTTAATTTAAGGGCTTCGTCTTTGGCCTTTCAAATGGACATTAAGTGACACTGAATGTTAGCTGCAAGAATTTTATAAGTACTGCATCAGCTGGGATGTTGCGACAGAACGGTGGAAGTAACAAGCGTGGTTTGGGATTAGCCCGACTGTCTACATCCAATTTCTTCACCATCTCCAATTCAGGAAACTGGGGAATGGGGCGCAGCGGCAAGAGCAACTCTCTGAGCAGTATTAGCTCCAACTCTGATTGCTATGACAGTCCTGTTGTGGATCCAGAATACATCATGCAGTTGGTGAATGATGTCAGAAAATTTGCAGATGTGCTACTCTATTTGAAAGAAGCCATTCTTTCAGAAGGTATGTCAGCTACTTTATCCTATTTCTTAGCTGGTTTGAAATTCACACCCCCACAGCTGTACCCAATAGGAACAGTAGCAAACATTACTGTGGTTTTTACTTGTTTTTTCTTTCTGCCAAATACTTGCATGATTACAGGAAGTGGTGAATGTTACTTTAGGTGCTACGTTTCCTCATCAGACACAGTGCATTCTGTTTCCTAATGAGACATAACATATAAAGCTGATACAGTTGGTAAGACTTGAGTAAAAAGAAGGAGGGGAAAGTCTGGTTCCCATCAGACTGGCTGAACTGACACTGGAAAATAGTGAAACTTTAAATCAGTCCTTTAAACAACTGACTGTTTTTGTAATTACAAAGTATAGTGTTGATATTTTG
Organism: Mauremys reevesii; assembly: GCF_016161935.1. Taxonomy (NCBI): domain Eukaryota; kingdom Metazoa; phylum Chordata; order Testudines; family Geoemydidae; genus Mauremys; species Mauremys reevesii. The sequence goes on from NC_052630.1 coordinate 74,928,205, forward strand.
GCTAAGATCCAGTTTTCCATGCTATTACAACTGTTACCAGTCTAATTTTAATGGAATTTAACTTTTCTGTAACGCTCGCTATTTCCAGGCCAAGGTATTTGTTTACCATCTTCTGATAGCACGTGGAAACTACAAATTTGTTTTCTTAGCCCATCCTCCTGGAACACGTCACTTTTTTTTTTTTTCCTCTTCCTAGGGTGACCAGATATCCCAATTTTGTAGGGACAGTCCTGATATTTAAGGCTTTGTCTAATACAGGCGCCTATTACCCCCCACCACCTGTCCCGATTTTTCACGCTTGCTGTCTGGTCACCCTATCTTTTCCTGAAAGGGAAATGCTATCAATTTTTCTTGGTCAACAGCCAGAAAGCTTTTCTGAAGAGGTGTTCTCTTGTTAAAACTCTGAGCTATGTCCAAACTAGTCTGGTATGGGATCCATTGACTGCTATTAGCAGTTTCTCTTACCCGTTTTTACCTGTAGATAGTTGCACCTCCTTTTCCTCCTTCCACCACTACCATCTAATTGTCCCTTTTCTCTTAGTTGCAATTCTAGAGTTGTAATGAGCAAGTTGACTTAATTATCTACTTTTAGGAAAGGAAAAATCCATTGAAGTTCTAATTTTCATGAAGTGTGTGGCACATTAAACGTTTTTAGTAGACGCAGTAGTCTGTATAATAGCTAGAGCTAGTTTGTGGATATGGTCTAATACTTACAGCTTCAAGTGGTTTCTCACTGAGAAAAACATTATTATTGCTGTTACTAATGTGGCTTCAGATTTCTTACAAACATAACCAAAGATCAGATTTATCTGTGGTGTGGGGCGTCCTCTACCTTTCTGTTTAGATTTTGGGTCAGTGTAACAATTCTCACATAAATATTCTGAGGATTTCTGACTTAGCATCACCCCAATAACTGCCTTTGGTTACAAACAAGGATAATAAACGTTAGCTGGAATGGAAAATGCTACTTTCCTGTCATTTGAGGTATTCCCACTTATGTCGAGGTGGCCTCCAGAATCTAAGTTTTATTTAGACATGGAAAAAAGAGAGATTCAGGGTGTGAATGTAGCTACTGTGTTGTAAACAATATACTGTTTTGAGTCTGCAGTTACAGTGAAAGAGTTGCACCAGAAAACTGGTGAATAAGTCTTAAACGTACAGGTAACTTTAAAGCCTAATATTGACTTAAGTGTCACTATTGTTCGCCACAGCTTGACACATGGGTAGATGTGGTCATTTGATGTGGTCAAACGTCTGTCTGGCACCTCTTAACATCTGAATGGACAGTCCACAGGAAACAACTGCCAGAATACAAGTGTATTCTAGCAGCCATAGAGGCAGCTTTAATAAATAAACTCAAAGGCCCCAAAATATAGTGTGGAAGGTAGGTTATGCAATCTCCTTTTAGTCTAGATCACACAATAACTTTAATAAACTGTTTTCACTTTTGTCAGCTTATGAAATTAATCTTTAAAAAGGATGGATCTTTAAAAATTTTCTGCATCTACGGGGGGAGGGATAGCTCAGTGGTTTGAGCATTGGCCTGCTAAACCCAGGGTTGTGAGTTCAATCCTTGAGGGGGCCACTTAGAGATCTGGGGCAAAAATTGGTCCTGCTAGTGAAGGCAGGGGGCTGGACTCGATGACCTTTCAAGGTTCCTTCCAGTTCTAGGAGATTGGTATATCTCCAATGATTACCTTTTATTACCTTTATTGGGTGCTGTTACTTGACACTTTGTCCAAAATACATCTACACAGACTAAGAATGTGTGTAACAGTAACTATAAAAAATCTCACATATTGAATAATACAAAGGTAAACTTTCTTTCAAACTTGAGGTGCTCTTCTTTGTACTGCTGACCAATAAATTGGCCCAGCATTTAGGCTGAAGTTAGCAGCTGGCAAATTTCAGAGTAAACAGGGAAAAGCCACTTCACGCAACATGTAACTTACGTGTAGAAATCTCTGACACAGGCGGTCACTGAGACAACACACTGTTTACATATAAAAGGATGGATAACTTTGGTCATTAATAGTATTTATGATTTACCACCTTCTGAAAGTATCCAACTAATTTCAAGTTTCAGAGTGTAAAATAATCAACTGTAGGGACCAGGAAGGAATTTCTCCTGACTTCTTTGGATATCATTACTTCAGGACTTGGTGCATTTTTTATATATATATAAATTTGAAACTTTCCTTTGCATTATCTGGTATTAGTACTGCCAGAGTCAGGATACTGGACTTCGTGATTAGTATGTCAAATCATATCTTTACAACTAGCAGTGAAGCTGTAATTAATTTATAATTTTCCAATTGTGTGCACCTTCAAACAGCTGTAAAGCAACCTGTTGGAGGTGTTGGTGTAACTTTCTTCAAAATTATGCTGTCTTCAGAGATTAATTAAGATCACTGGACCAGACTTTTGAAAGGTATATAGGTGCCTGGTGGGATTTTCAAAAGCACCTAAGGTCCCTAAACACCTTTTAAAAATGTGGCCTATTGTGCCTAGAGTCACTAAAACATTGTTCCCTTGGGGACAGGCAGTTGCATTTATAGCACATAACACAGTTGGAGATGCAGCTCTCAACTGCTGCTTTTTCTATTCCTTCAGGTGACCTCATGATGTGACTTAAAAGCAGGCAACCAAAGTCCATGTCTCTCCTCCTGCTTGGGTTAAGTTCCAGCAGACAGTTGCAAACCTTGGTCACTGTGTACCATCCTAAATGCTCTTCTTTGCTGTGTCTAGGCTTTCTGAAGCCATCTATCTAGATTTATCTACTGCACTCAACCATTATATAGTTCCTAAGGCGCTTCCTCCAGTTCTCCACCAGTCTTCCTGGAGAGGATAAGAAGAGCTGCTTTATTTTAGCAGACTTTTATCCTTGGAAAACTTCAGTCTTTCAGAGAACCCAAAGTCTACTTGCTGAAGTTTTCTGTGCTACCGTCAACTATTTCTCTGTCATATAGTGTGCTGTAGCAATGCATCATCGATCAATAGAACAACCTCATGTTGTCCATGCAAAGGCTGATCTCATACTGGAAGTCAAAAGACACTGGATGTAGGTACTTTATGCTGTTTCACCTGTTGCTGCCAATGGATCTCTCAGTTTTGAATTGAAAAGGTAAAATAAGTTCTAGGTTAAATAGTACCAGAATTCTCTTGGAAGGGCAGGCCTGGGCAAAGTGTTTATTTTGCCAAACAAAAATTTGTGTTCAGTAGCATACGTAGGTATGTTAACTTCATAACAGGCAACCATTTATTGGCCTCTGCGACTTCAACATTGCTGTGTTTTACCTACTAGTCTTCCATTTATCTGACAAACATTACCTGATTCTATTAAGTGTGATGTCTTGACTCCATAAATATTTTTCCTTTTCAGTGCAGATTGCAACTTCTTTTGCAACTATTATTGTTAGTGCTAATATTGCGGGCTTTGACCTGAGGAGGAAGGTTATATAATGCAGAGGCTCACTTACCCAGCACCCTGACCTGCCACAGATTGCTTCAGCTAATTTTCAGGGGCTGACTCTTCTTGCATTGGAGTCAATATCAGAAGTCCCATTGATTTCAATAGGCTTAGGTGCTAAATTTCCAACTGGATTAGCATTTATTTTCCCTGTTGGAAGGGTTTGGCAATTTTTTCCATAGTTCAGTTTTATCATTTTTCTGGTTCTTCTGAGGTAGTGGTGTACTCCTGGGTAAACTATTCAGGTAAGTTACCTTGTATTGATGAATGTATTTGTGTCTGAACTAGATCATAAACTCCTTTTGAATGTGGACTTTATCTAATGCTTTGTAAAGCAGCAAACATTGCATTACATGAATACTGAACAGCAGAGATTTCCAGAGAGGAGAATGCTACATGTTTGTCTTCTCACTTATGTCCACTGCAGTAGCATTTCCATTTGCACTATTTAAATGAACCTTGATACAGACTTTAAAAAAAAATAAATTTTTTTTTGCTGCTTGGACTTCAGGGAGAGTGCTGCTTTTAACCTAAGGTAAAGTAATTGGCAAATCACTGCAGTACTGTTCTTCATGGTTTCTAATAAGCTTTAATCAGAACTTTGTCCTATCTAGCAATTGTTGATGTTGTTAGATAAAGTGAGACTTAAACAGAGTTTGCGAAATCCACTCCGCTGGTAGGAGTGGGAAGTTTTATCTCTTGCAAAATTGTTTCTAGTGCTTATGGATAGTGCTTGGTAGGTTCTCTCATGAACAGTGTGCAAACTATCCAGTGCCATTTTCCTGAGCATGCAGACAGCTTTTGTACTTTTGCTCTGGTTCATAGCTGTATCAGGTATGATACACCAAGGCAATATTAATCAGACTTGGATCACTGCATGGCTGTTCAGAATCATTTGGGAGGCTTCAAAACTTTTGAATCGTCAGTTTCATGTTGCTTTGTGAGCAGCAGCACTGTTAGCCTCTGAAGTTATTCACAGAATATGAAGAATGGTAGTTGGGGGAAAGAGTAGAGTAACTTTGGTCTTCTTTTCTACCCTTCACAGCAGCAGCAGCCTGGTAGCTGTAGAGTAGGGGATATCTGTCAAGGAAAATTACAACAGCCAGGAGGCTCCAGGTTGGGGAAGTAAGCCAAAGCCTTTTTCCTTTTCAAAAACTTTGGTTATAGGGGGCTGAGATGCTCACCAGCATGATGCCCAGGGACCTCACTGGTGGGACCACTCCCACTCTTGTTTCTGTGTCTGCCTCTATTTAGTAGGTTTAGTCTTCCAGTTAGCAGATACCTGATCCATTTTTTAAGCCCCAGGCTTAAGGCACCAAGCTATTGAAATAGTTTACTTATATGGAGAAACTGAAATGGCAGCTTGTTTGAGTAGATCAAAAATGGAGCCTTCGCTCTAAATTAATCAGAAGAGGCTTTTGAATAGCTCTTATGGCGCATAATTGTCAAACTTTATAAGGCAGTGTACAGACTAAAACCTGGATTCTATCCCTCTCTCTGAATACCCCTTCCTTTTGAGTCCAGGCATTAAGTTCAAAGTGAGTGTGCTTGTGAGATGTGAGGATCAGCTGAAGCAGGTCCTCCCTGAGAGGGACTTTACCCAACTCCCAGATCTATCATTGTCCATATGTTGTTAAAAGATCATTCTTCTCTGTTTCTCTAGCCAGATAATAAATCAGTGTGGCTAAAGGGGAAAGTCTTGGTCTAAGATCTGCACTTGAGTAAGAATTTCAAGACTGGATCTATTTTGGCTAAATTACATAAATCAAAATTAGTAGATCGCTTGATGAAAACAGCTATTTCCCACCTATCTCAAAATTAGGGTTAGGCATCCTTATTCTTGTTGGGTAGTGTCAGAAACAGCTGACTCTCCAGATTTGACCTACATTTCCCTGGTGTCTTGAAGTAATAGATTCCGTTGTCCCTCCGGGTCACTGTCAGTTGCGTTAGGGTCTTATGAGATTAAAGGTACTTCTCCGGCATTGAGGGAATCAAAATAATGGGCCAACCCAGTATAAATACATCAACACTCTTCTAACACAATGGAATGAAAATGGACACACAAGCTATTTGCATGAAACTAGATTTTGAATTCCTGGGACGCTCTCTACAGTCTGTTAATGACCTAGAGGAATCCCTTTCCCCTAGTGATTAAAAAAATATAAGTAACCCTTTTCTTCGCATCTTTTCTGGGGCCTGATCTGGTCACTTAGAGTTGCATCAAGCAGTGGAGATGCTATATTCTTAGTTGAGTGGTGCCTCGGATTTCAGGTTTCTTTATGTACATTTAAAACATACCAAAACAGGTGCCAATCCTAAACTCCAGACAGCCTTAATAAGAGTTTAAAAACACAGCAAAACACTTTTTTAAAAATCCCAAAAATAACTCAGGCCATTTAGCAAATAGAAAAATGACCCACATTTAAGTCGCATCCTTCTCTCAAAAGCACCTGTATGGTGGTCAGCCCTGAAGTGTGTCCTAAAGCTGCCTCCTCGGACTGTAACTTGCAGCAGTAATGCCGGGAGAGGGTGGCAATCTCTTCAGTAGGAGGCTTCCAGGACACCTAAAGGGAGACTTTCAAAGGCATAGGGCAGTCAGGTACCTGTTAAAAATCAATGAGAATTGGATGCCTGATTGTCCTTTGACTTTGAAAATCTCCCCATTGTGCTTTCTGTATAGTGTGGGGATGAAGGTACCCCAGTGCATTGAACTACACCTAGTAACTTGCAGATGACCAGTTCACATAGCACAAGTGTTGTAGGTGCACAAGTGAGAGAGGCCTTTTAACAATTATGCTGCTGCGCTCTGTACCAGATTCAGTATGTGTTTAATTTGTAGCCACAAGCAGAGCACATTGCTGTAATCTGATCTTGGCTTGACAATGTTATGAGTAGGCTTGGCAGGATTTGATTAAAGTTGAAGTTCAGTGTCTTTCAACTGAGACACTGAAATTGATGAAAAAATCCATGGATAGCAGTCCTGCACAAGTGCAGCCTTCCCCCTGCAACTTGTGCCTGCAGGGATCAGGTGTCCTCAGCACTGCAGCAGCACAGGGAGCCCTCTGCAGCCCTGTGTGTTCTCTTTCACCCTCTCACCATCTGGGAGTCCAGGCGCTGTTCCTGGGCAGGAGTCATTCAGCAGCAGGTGGCCTCCCTTGTATCTGGGGAGCTCATCCTCCCTGGACTCCTGATTGGGAGTCTCTGCTCCACCAGGCCAGGACCGCAGTCTCCCCTGCTCCTTGTGGCTGGGTGTTTTGGGCCCTTCAACCATAAAGGGAGCCCCCTGTAGCCCTTGCTGTCAGCGCTGTCCAAACCCCCCTTTAATTTCATGCAACTGTAAAAGTTAGTGGTTAAAAATAGAATAAATTTCTTAAAAATAAAAGTTAATTGTCAATTCTGTCTAGTTATGAGTCATCTGGGAGAGAAGGCTACAATCTCCTAATCAATGAGTTTAAATCAGCAGAGACTATTCTGGCTACTCGTAAAAGCAGGTGTCAGGGGATCTAACCAAACACCTAAATTGAAGACACACCCCTTTGGTCCAGAGGAACAAGTATAATCTTTACCATACGATCCAGTTGCTTTTCTCAGCCCACCAACATCACCTCTTATCTGGACTAAGTTTCAGCCAGTTTGCTCTCATCCATGCCTCAGTCTCAAATAGACTCTGAGAAAGGTGATGAGCTGTACTGTTGGGAACCAAATTTGGTGGTGTCTTCATATGGAAGGTGTCTCATGTAACCCGTGCAACTAGCCCATTTGCTTCTCACATGTTGAACAAGAGGGAGGACAGGATAGGATTCTTCAGAGCCACAGGATTGCTCTTGAAAAAGAAGTGATTGCCCTACATTATCCAATTTCTCCAAGAGATAAGAAAAAAGCCACCTTGTTCATTTTGTAAAGGAAAAATGTATAGCCACTGAGTGGACATTCTCACCCATTCGAACTAAAAGCATGGGACAGAGCTTGCAAAGTTTAATATTGACCCCCCAAAAAATCCAAAATATTCAACTTTGCAAATTCGTGCAGTATGCCAGTTTTTGAAATAAAAAAAAAACTTATGTAGATTGGTGCCACTACCATTTCGTTTTGTTGTGATGTCACCAACATAGTGCATGGTGGAGCATCATTCTGAATGATCTCATTGATATTGATCCCCATCAGTTTGACTTAAGGGGACCAGGTGGGAGTGCTTATAGAAGCATAGTTTCTGTTCCTAGTGCGAGTCCAGTTCCATTAACTCAGCTTATATAGGATGTTCAGGAAACTCTACTAAAACCATATTTCACTTTGTTACAATAGTGATCCTTAATTGTATCAAATTAGAGAAGGAAGAAGGACTTCTTTTGCTCTTTGTCTTTGATGTAGTAAATGACAGGGATTTATATTTCTGCCGTTTCCACTGCTTAGAAATGTGTAGTGTACACATGACTATACCTGCTGAAATTTACTGTTTTGCATCTTTAGTCAGTATCACGATGGTACATTGAGTAATTAGAAGCGTAAAATTCACATCTGGATATTAAAATGCTAAATTAGCTATACTATGTGCTTAGATTTTAATTTTAGTATATCTGAATGTACTTTTGAGTGTAGAATAACCACTTGTTACTCTTTGAGGTAAGAGTTACCTTGAAAGTATAGTTTTATATGCGCTATGCGTGGTTCTGAGTTCTTTTAATGAACAATGGCTTCTTTCTTTCTGGATTCATACTAGCTTCTTCCTGTCTCCAATCACTGTAAGTAATATTTGTAGTTCTGCTCTAAAATGGTAATCTAGTATCTTGGAATTCTGCTTTCTTGTATAACTACAAAATAGAATTATCACCCTTAAATATCAAATGTCTCTAAAGATCAAATTCTGCAATATGGCTTCTAGGAGTCTGATAACGCCCTGGTCTCAGATACTAGCTACCACTGAAGTAGATACTAGAATACTTGAGTCCATGGGGCTGGGAAGAAGTGTGTTACATTTAGTATCAGAATGAGTAGCAGGCTTTCCTCTTTTATATGTAACAAAATAAATACTTTCTATTTGTTAGAAAAAGTATGGTACTGCATAGAGGCTATTTTCCTCTCAGTACAGGGGAGATATAGGTGGGCACCTCTTCTGCTCATGTATTTTATGTCCTGGTAAAAAGTGAGGGTGTTAAAAGTGCGGAGTTGCCTTGGTCAAGGCTGGCATGTTTTATGATTTATGTAAAACCAAGTGTCTTACACATGTGCAGATCAAAACTCTTGTGCACTCTATAAGATGTCTTTGCCTTGCTGTCATACAGCCAGCCAAGGGCAGAGCAGAGAAAGCAGCCTTGCCAGAGAGATTAAAGCACCAATTATGGCTCTTTCCCGTTCAGTAAGGCAGAGCAGAATAGATGCCACGTTATGGGAATTGCTGGATCAGCCATGAGGGAACGATGCCTGTGGATGGGTCCTCTGCCCCCAAAGAAGTGGAAGACAAGGAGGGTTTTGCAGGACAGGAAGGGAAATAGTATAGGAAGGAGAGCACCTACTCTCCTGTTTGTGTTTGGGAGCTGGGAGGATGACTTCCATGAAAGAGCATCTGCATTAGGACTTTCCATTGATCCAGCGTTTGTGCAGCTGGATGACACTAGTTAGAAATGCCTGCACCCTAGTTACACTGGGACCAGGATTTTTAAAATTACTAGTGATTGAGTGCCTCGTTTTTTGAGAGCTGCCTAATTTCAGACATCTGAGTCCTGATTTTCAGAGTGAGGATGTCCAGCTCTTTTGAAAAATTGGGCCCCTTTAAGGTCTTGTCTGAAAATCTTGTATTAGTGCTACCAGCTCTTAATCTAGTGTAGTTGGTGAAGCCTCAGAGTCAAAGATGAAAGATCCCCTGCTTCCTGCATCCCTTTTAGTTCTTGGTCTTGATGGTCCTGTCGTGGTCAATGTCTTAATCAAATTAAAAATATCGTAGTATCATTGTTGCGTTCAACTTTGTTTCTTTACGGACCTTTTTTCTTAGACCAAAACATAAACTTCCACATTTGCTTCCTAGAGCCTGGCTGACTGGAAAGCCTGCCTATCTTGAATCAATGCAGAAATCTGACAGCAACCATTGGCTGTAGCATGCATGGGTTAATTAAGGAGAAAATACAATGTTCACTTGTTATAATACCAAGAATAGTTTGTATTCCTTTAGTAAACATCTTCAAATCTGTTATTCTCATCAGTGCCTTTCTAGTTGAATAGTTCTGGCATGTCAATGAAAGCTACTGCTTTCCCAATAGGAGGATTGGGCTGATGACATCTGAGAGTCCCTTGAATTGCAACTGAGGATCTGAATGCATGAGAATGGCAGGTAACTTAGCTGCTCTGAGCCAAGCTCTTGGTGGTTGTTTTGTTTTTTTCTTTTCCAAGTGTTGAGTGTGCCCAGCACCAATTATGGAGGCAGCATATGAATTCGCGAGAGGCAAGATAAGCTGTTTCTTGCCTCTCAAACGGTTTTCAGACTGCCATTGTTGACTTCCTCTTTGATCATGTCTTAGTTTCTTTATGAATTTAATTTTATGGAAGTACAGAAAGCAAATCATTACTTTATTACAGAGCATCTATCTTTAACAATGGCCACAGGAGCATAAAATAATGTCATATACCTAAACAGTTAATTTGCTCACTAAGTAACCTTCATGTATCTTGGAGAAAGGTCAAAACAATTCAGGTAAAGAATGGCAAATTGATTCTGCCGTGACAGATAGCACTGAACAAAGGGGAAAAATAAACAAACATCTACCATTAAATGGTTGAATCCTCTTACAACAACTGCAGAATTTCAGGACGTTGGCAACTTGGGGTATGTCTACTTTGCAACAAAAACCCCACAGCACTGAGTCTCAGAGCCCAAGTCAGCTGGCTCGTGCTTATGGTGCTTGGGTTGTGGGACTAAAAATAGCAGTGTAGGCAGTCGGGCTCAGCTGGAGCCTGGCTCTGAGGCCCTACCTCTTCGCTGGGACTCAGAACCCAGTCTCCAGCCCAAGCCTAAATTTCTACACTGCAATTCTATAGCCCCACAGCCCAAGCCCCAAGATAGCTGACTTGTGCCAGCCACAGCCATGTCATGTGTCTTTGACTGCAGTGTAGACAAACTGAACTACAGCAGTATTTAGTAGTGTTATCACTTCTAGGATAATTAGTTTGTCTCATTTCTCTGATGGTTTTATAGCTATACCAAAAACTAATTTGAGGTTGAAACATGGTGCTTCAGATGCCTTTTATATTCCATAGCTGCTGCCCAAACCTAATCCATAATGGACTAACTGTAGATTTAAATGCATCTGACTGCATTTGTGTACGAGTAAAGCTCCATGTTTGTCACAGAAGTCACAGATTCCGTGATATCTGCAGCAGCCCCATGCAGCTGGCCCAGGAGCCACCTGAGCAGCTCGGACAATCCCAAGGTCAGTCACACTGGCTGCTGCTGGGGCAGTCTCATGCCTCCTCCCCCTCCCCCCCCCCCACACTTCCCTGCAGCAGGAGTTTGGGTATGGGAAGGCTGGGGGTTGGGGTCGCTGCTTAACTTGGGGGGGGAGGGGCTCCTCTCCCTCAGGTCCCCTAGCTCCACATGCTGTGTCCACCTGCAGCCAAGCACTGCCCTTGCAGCTCCCATTGGCCATGGTTTCCAGCCAACATGAACTGCAGAACCAGGGCCGGGGCGGAGCAGAGGCAGCATGTGGAGCTCTAGGGAGCTGGGGCTGCTGCTTCCCAGAAGCTGGGTAAGGAGCCTGACCCAGTCCCACCAATCCCTTTCCTCAGCACCCGCGCTGCTTCACTGGGCTGCTCCTCCCCTCCCAGCACCTGTGGCACCCACCCCACCCCAGTTTTAGTCAGGAGTATTTTTAGTAAAAGTCATGGACAAGTCATGGGCTGTGAATTTTTGTTTACTGTCCATGACTTTTACTAAAAATACCCATGACTAAAACAGCCTTATGTATGAGTGACCATCTGGCCTGCAGTGATTCTGGGGTCTGCAGTACCAGTACTGTACCTAATAGTTGAGCTCATGTTAGCTTAAAACTGGGGTGGTGAATGTGAGGTAAGACTTTAATATCCCTCTTGGTGCTCTGCCACCCCTTCCCTGCAAAGTACCCGTAGTTCTGACTCCCAAGCATCCTGCTTGCCATTTCTTGCAGACTCTTGGGTAATCAGACATTAGAACCTTATAGAGATTCATGAGAGTAAGGCTCTTTCTGCAGATTTCGGATCTGCACCATCAGAACTCTCCTTTACAAGGTGGTTAATAGGAGTCTTTGTAGCCATCAGACCAAATAGATACCCTGCGCTCACCAGGCTCCTAAGATCTGCTGGAGAGAAGCAGAGTTCCTTGTTCCTCTGTTGGGTAGCAGACCTTAAGACCACTTAAACATACACAGGCATAGAACTTGCTAACTTTACATTTTCTGGATTTTTAACTTTTGGATTTTTATTAACAATAAAGTTCTTGAAAGGTAATATACCGTCAAACCACTGATGTGCCTGCAATTTTAACTTCACCTTATGGTATGTTGTGTTCCATATGTATAGATTTCTAAATGGCTGCCAAAGAGAGAATGGTATGGGACTGTCAAAAATAGGTGAAGATGGGGATGGGTTTCAAGAATAAGTGTATTTAAAAAAATAATAATCTTGCAACCAAGACTTTAACTAGGCAGGAAATAATTGCCATATTAATGTTGCTAGCTCATTGCAGAACTCTTTATCTTAACTATAAAATATCACATGCATGGAAAAATTATACTGCTGTATCTTACTCAGTAAACAAAAGAAATTGTGAAGTTCACTTCTAGCAAAGTTGTTTTCTGGGTCTTTACAGTTGGTGCAGAGTATCTAATGCATATTGTTAATGATGGATATTAAATACTACTCTTTCAATTAGCTTGTTGTTAGTTTTAAAGTTAAATAACAACCAAATGGACCCTTTGGTTAGCAAACTGGGTTGTGGTTGATAATACTTCCCCTCCCCCAGCCACATAGTCTGCATTCCTTCAGAACAAATATTCACTTGTTGCTATAGTCTAAGATCAGCAGTCAGTAGGGGTGTGTATTTTGAGCACATGTGGATGTTCAAAGTGTAAAATAAACATTTATAGGAAACTTCAGTTTTGTTGACTTAAAATAATTTACATATCCACCTTTAAGAACAACTTAAAACTAGGGCTGTCAAGCGAGTAAAAAAAATTAATCGTGCAATTAATCACACTGTTAAACAATAATAGAACACCATTTATTTAAATATTTTTGGATGTTTTCGACATTTTCAAATATATTTATTTCAATTAGAACACAAAATACAAAGTGTACAGTGCTCATTTTATATTTTTGATTACAAGTATTTGCACTGTAAAAAAAAAAAACAGTATTTTTCAATTCACCAAATACAAGTACTGTAATGCAATCTCTTTATCATGAAAGTTGAACTTACAAATGTAAAATTATGTACAGAAAATAAATACATTCAAAAACAAAACAATGTAAAACTTTAGAGTCTGCAAGTTCACTCAGTCTTACTTCTTGTTCAGCCAATCACTCAGGCAAACAAGTTTGTTTATGTTTGCAGGAGATAATGCTGCCCACTTCTTGTTTACAGTGTCACCTGAAAATGAAAACAGGCCTTCTCATGTAGCTAGTGTCACAAGATATTTACGTGCCAGATACACTAAAGATTCATATGTCCCTTCATACTTCAAACACCATTCCAGCAGACATACGTCCATGCTGATGACGGGTTCTGATCAATAACAATTCAAAGCAATGTGGACCGATGCATGTTCATTTTCGATATCTGAGTCAGATGCCACCAGCAGAAGGTTGATTTTCTTTTTTGGTTGTTCAGGTTTGGTAGTTCCCCATTGGAGTGTTGCTCTTTTAAGACTTTTGAAAGCATGCTCTGCACCTCGTCCCTTTCAGATGTTGGAAGACACTTCAGATTCTTAAACCTTGGGTTGAGTGCTTAAGCTATCTTTCGAATTCTCACATTGCTACCATCTTTGCGTTTTGTCAAATCTGCAGTGAATGTGTTCTTAAAATGAACATGTGCTGGGTCATCATCCGAGACTGCTATAACATTAAATATATGGCAGAATGTGGGTAAAACAGAGCAGGGGACATAAAATTCTCCCCCAAGAGTTCAGTCACAAATTTAATTAACACATTATTATTTTAATGAGCGTCATAAGCATGTCATCTGGAATGGTGGCCAAAGCATGAAAGGGCATACTTTGAATGTTTAGCATATCTGGCATGTAAATACCTTGCAATGCCAGCTAAAAAAGTGCCATGCAAATGCCTGTTCTCACTTTCTGTTGATGTAAATAAGAAGAGGGCAGCATTATCTCTTGTAAATGTAAACAAACTTATTTGTCTTAGCGATTGACTGAACAAGAAGTAGGACTGAGAGGATCTGTAGGCTCTGAGGTTTTACATTTTGTGTTTGAGTGCAGTTATGTAACCAAAAAAAATCTAAATTTGTAAGTTGCACTTTCGCTACACAGAGATTGCACTACAGTACTTGTATGAGGTGAATTGAAAAATAGTATTTCTTCAGTTTATCTTTCACAGTGCAAATATTTGTAATCAAGAATAATATACACTTTGGTTTCAATTATAACACAGAATACATTATATATAAAAATGTAGGAAAACATCCAAAATATTTAATAAATTTCAGCTGGTAGTCTATTGTTTAACAGTGCGATTAATCACAATTAATTTTTTGTTAATTGTGTGAGTTAACGGCGATTAATCGACAGCCCTACTTAAAATATTTTAATTAAGAAAATACCAGTATGCACTTTTAGAGAAGTTACATTACACTTGCTGCACTTAAAGATGACTTGCAAAAAGGGGGAAATTGATGGCTAGATAATTTTATTTATATATACTTCATGATGTACAGAGAAGACTTTAAATATTACTTATTAAAATTCCTCTCTATTCTGTTAAAAATAGTAGTTCTTTACTTTCCTGTAGTTGCTAGAGGAATGAACAGCTAGTGGGACCAACATCAAAAGAGGTTAAACAATTGAAACCTGATCAGCTGAGTGGGCAAGGATTTTTAGTCAAATTGTTTTTTGCATTGTTTTTTTTTTAACTGAAAAACGCTGACAAACAGTTGGGGGAAGCGATTTGTTAAATATTCAAGCATCCCCACCTCATGAGTTGAGGCTTGAGAACTCCCTTTCCAGCTCTTGGATCCTTCTAAGAATCCTCCAGTAAAAGTTAAGAATGCTAGATTTGATAATTATGATATTTATAAAATAAAAAGGAGCAGAAGGAAATTTGTGGGCGGAAGCAAATTGTTCAGGCCTTGTCAGATCAGTGGTCCCCCAACCTTTTTTGTCTGGTGGGCGCCAGATGACGAGCCACGGAGGACCATGGCGGCGGACAAGCATCCGCCGAAATTCTGCCGACAAGTGGCAACATCAATAGGTGTCGCCGCCGAAACGCCACCAACAAGTAGCGTCATCCAGAGGTGTCACCACCGAAATACCGCCAAAAATCGGCAGCATTTCGGTGGCGATGCCTCTGGATGACGCAGCTTCTCGGCATCATTTCCGCGGATGCTCGTCCGCCAACCAGTGTGCGGGTGCACTTAGATGCCCTGGCAGACGCATGGCACCCACAGGCACCGCGTTGGGGACCCCTGTCATAGATCATTCAGAAGTGCAGAAGAATGCAATCCTTTGTCTTTGCATATCACCTAAATTTCAATAGCCTTGTCTTAAGAAAATTATTTAAAAATCTTAAATGACACACTTCAACATATTAAATTTTATAGCGAAAACAAGGGTCAAATTTTCAAGTACACACACTTCTGTGTGATCCTAGCTTTGGATATATATGCATATACCTGTGCAAATTTCACAAGCATGATATTGAAGCATTCATTACGTGCCCAAGATGACCATGGTTTTGAAAACTTGTCCATGAATTATTTTAGTGTTGTTTTGATCTCAGCACAAAACACTGTAATGAGTCCTCTGGAATCTTTTTATACATAGTTTTTATTACATTTTGATAGCTTGTTCTTAAAGGCACTTAAATTAGCAGGAGTCAGGTTGATGCACAACTAGTCTGTAAGCTGCCTTGCATCAACCTAACCATGTAGTGTAGACTAAGACCTACAGTTAATCCAGTCCTGGATGTTGATGTGTGTAATACAGTGTGGTTTAGTAAAAGCCTTAAGACTGGGGGTTCAAAAACACTCGCCATTGCTCAACTCTCTACCCAGTGAAGTCAATGATAAAACTCCCACTAACTTCAGTGGGAGCAGTTAGGCCAACGCGAAGTACTTTTGAAGTTCCCACCTTTGTTGTCAGAATTTGTTTGTGTTCAGAAGTGGAAAAGGTCTCCATGTTTCCTAGTTTTAGAAATGTGGCTCTTCTGCCTTTATATTAACAATAGTTCATCTATAGCAAATGAATGCTGTTAATCTCTCTATATAATAATTTAATTAGAATGAATGTACTCTTGCATTTTATAGCAGCATTTCTAAAAGTGATGTCAGAAACTGAAATAAATATCAGAGGGGTAGCCGTGTTAGTCTGGATCTGTAAAAGCAACAAAGAATCCTGTGGCACCTTATAGACTAACAGACTAACGTCTGTTAGTCTATAAGGTGCCACAGGATTCTTTGTTGCTGAAATAAATATCAGTGTTGTGCATGTGATCCTGGAAACAATAAAAAGCTTGATTGTCTTCCTGCCAAGCCCCTCTCCCCCACAATAAAGTAACTTGATCATGACTCAGTTGACTCTTAGGACCAGATACATTGAGTTAGAAGGTTCCTTGTTCACATAAGCATTTTGATTATAAGCATACTTTAAAATGACACAACTTCTATGGCATCAAATGAACAGATAAAACGCACACTCAAACTTCATTGTCTAACTGTTCCTCTTGTATCACTTAGCATTAATGTTCTAAATGGGAATTGGGGTTTGGGGAATGTACAAGGAGCAAAGGAATTGCTTCAGATTTTCAACTACTTCTGCACCTCTTCTAAAGAATGGACGCATTAATTTACTATATATTTTCCTGATTCAGGAACTTCAAATCAAAGAGTAAAGAGAAGTTCTGCTTCCCACATTTGAAGAAATATGAGCACATGATTTCTTTTGCAATTAGTTTGCTTCCCATAAATGCTTATTATGCGTGCCTTTTATCTCTTAGAAATGAAGTTGAAAAGGATTCTTAACTTGATATTTAGTAATTCTGATCAAACTAGACAAATAAAGGAACCTAACACTGTTCCAGCTATTAAAGCAGACACTGGACTCAGACATAGTAGGACTACTTTAGATAAGTTGTGTGTAGTCATTGTTCAAAATCTGAATCTAAGGTGTTGAAGTTGCTATCATATTTAAGGCAATGCAGAGATTGTGCTAAGCTCTTTTTGCCTCAGTGCACATGGCAATTAATCATTTTAATTCTGCCTTATTTGTATCTGAAAGGTATGATTTTAGGACAGACATTTGAATTCAGTATTTTGTTTACTAAAGTAACTGATAATGCCTTTAGAAGGTTTTTTCCTTCATCTGTTTTGTTAAAACTGTGCAAGGGTTACATGGATGCAGTTCTCTAAACTGAGATTACTTTTGCATTAAAAATAAAACGCATGAAAAAATGGGGAAGTATCACATGACTACTTTCAGAAGGTGGCTGACTGAAAAATACTGAAACCTGTGTTTGTGAAGTTCAGTGCTGTGGGATTCCCTTGGAGACTTCTCTTCACTCGGCTTCTCAAGAACTTTCGACTCCAGCCTTTGTCACTCAGGTATCTATCTGGCATACAGCAGTTCTAGGCTGAGTTGATTAGCATACATCTCAGCTGTTTAGGATCTGCAGAACATTGGAGAGAACCTGAAGGGATGTCCCTCTACCTCACAGGCAGCTGTTTTCCCTTTTGTCCTCCTTTGTCCTTCCATGGAGTTGCCAGATGGCCAGGCAAAGGTTCTGAGGCCATTTACACAGTGCTTCCTATCTAGCAATTGTTGGATCTAAGGCTCCAATTTGGAGGAGCCATTGGTGGTTACCACAGATAGGACAAGTCAATGTTATGACCAGAATCTGAAGGCAGACTCCTAGGAAGGGGAAACTTTGTTTAAGCTACTAAAAAGACTCTGGGCAAGTAACAGTGTTATTATGTAGCTCAAGTTGCAAATAGATTATTTTAAGTTCAATATATATTATTTTAGTCATCTTGTTTGCATGCCCTGGCTTTTAAGTAGTATTCTACCAGACTGAATTGGGAGTCGTACACAGTTAAGTCAAATTGAGCTCACTATATAGTAAGAGTTACATGCAGTTAGTTTAAAGAATATATAGCCAGATAACTTGCATTCCAGGATAGTTTGGTATTAATCTCTCCCAACCTCTATTTTATCTGTATTTCTAGGGAGATACAGTATTCTTCTTGGTTTTTTGTTTTTGTTTTTTACAGCCAAGTAGTATTATCTGTAGGCTCAAAAGCCATGCTTAAACTGATTCCTCCCCAGTGACTAAAATCAGTAAACCAAATAATCTAAGTAATAAATTGCTGCAAAAAGCCTGGAAAATGTATTCTTATTTTAAGGATTCTAGTCTATTTTTAAGAGCCTGGAGACAATTTTTAACTATGCAGATAACTATGCACAGTGTGTAAACATTGAGAAACAGTTTTAAAGTAGTTTAAGTAGGCTTCAGTGTGTTAGGGTTGTAGTTACAGTTCTGATGGAAGTGTTGAGGTACTCCTACTCTATGAAATTGTTCTTTTGATAATGAATCCTTCCAGCTATGTGTGTGTGTGCCACCACCTCTCCTGGATGTGACAAAAGTTTGACTTCTAGTGCACAGAGGGATGAATTATTTGTAACACCTGTTACACACACACACTCTGTTCTAGGCATCTTGTTCCACTTGTTTGGGATTACTGTAATGTGTGCAAATGGTTTGCCCGTTTTTTCTTCCACTAGTGAGGGCCGGTAGGGGGATCCTCTACTTCCATTGCTGATGCCAATTAACAACAGAGGGTCCATTTCTTAGTGCGGAGTAGGTATTGATGTTTCTTGAATCAGTCAGTTAGTAGCTTTGGAAGGATTGACTGAAATGAAGTTGCCGACAGAGTTCAGAATAGAGAGTGATGCTAAATTATTCTGATTGGCTTTCTCTGCCAGTTAGAAAATGAATTTCTGCATTGCGGATGGCCACCTAACAGGAATTATGCTTTCTGGGAGGTAAGGGTCTAAATACAGGTGTCAGTTATTCATCTCTTTTTTTTGTTTTAAGTCCTGCATTCTGTAATACACTCTCTTAGCCATGATTCTTGAGTGTTAAAGTATGTGATCTCCAAAAGGTGTACCTTAAAAGGCAGTTATGGCAAGGGTTCTCAACTTGGATGCTTGATTGGTCTGGAGTTTCTCTATCGTGGTGGTGGTGTTAGTTGGTATACAGTCCAAATTTTCCTTTTCTTTATATTTCAATCTCCCTGTGTTCTCAGCTGAATTCATAAGCCTATGGTTTTATGAAAAGCTATTTCTAATTTTGTTTGCTGAAGTAGCTACAGATAAAGGGCACTTTTGAAGGGGTAGTTTACAGGGAGTGCTAAACGTTCACACAAATCCTTTCTTTACATTGGAGATAGTGATATGAACCGAGCATTGTAGTGAAGCAATTTCTTGCATTCCTGGACAGTTGTTTAATAATGTCAAATCATTATTAGTAATAGCAATTTGTTACTGTAGTGCTTAGGATCTCTAGTCATGGACCAGGACTCCATTGTACTAGGTACTGCACAAACACCATGCAAAAAGACATTCCTTGCTCCAAAGAGCTTACAATCTATTATAACTGGATATGATTTTTGTCAAGGTAAAATTATGCAAAATTCACAGAGCAGTCATGGTAAAAACGTACAGAATCAGAGTATGGTCACGGGGGCTGGAGACAAAGTCCGAGCCCCTCCACGGGGGGCTGAAGCCGAAGAAGTCTCAGAGATCTGATAGTCAGGAAATCCGTGCCCAAATCTTATCATTAATTATAAGACAGGAGACAACAGATGGCTACAGACAAAGATGCGGGTGAGTACAAGGAAGCAATGAGACAATATTGGTTACATGATAGGCAGAGGTCTCAGCACATCTGTGGTCTGACTGTTGTCAGTGTTTTGTCAGCATCATGCAAAAGAGAGTTTTAAGGTTGAGTCTGAAGGGGGATAGTTACAGGGAACTTCTCTCAAGTGTGAGAATCAGAATTAAAAGGAGGGTAATATAATTAATGCTAATCAACATGGGTAAATGGTAAATAGATCTTGTCAAACTATCATGATATATATATTTTTTTATGAGATTACAAGTTTGGTTGATAAAGGTAATAGTGTTGCTGTAATATATTTAAACTTCTGTAAGAAATGTTACGTATTGCACAACACTTTGATTAAAAAAACTAGAACAATATAAAATTAACATGGCAGACCGTAAATTGATTAAAAGTTGTTTAGCTGATAAATCTCAAAATGTAATTATAAATGGGGAATGATTATGGAGCAGTTGTGTTTATAGTGGGGTCCTGCAGGGTTCTTGGCCCTACACTATTTAACATTTTTATTGATGACCCGGAAGAAAACAAAATAATCACTGATCAAGTTTGCAGATGACATAAAAATTGGAGGAGTGATAAATAATGAAGAGGACAGCTCAGTGATATAGTGTGATCAGGATCGCTTGGTAAGCTGGGCACAAGCATACAATATAATGTGAATGTATGTATCTAGGAACAAAAGAATGTAGGCCATACTTGCAGGATGGTGGACTCTAGCCTGAGAAGTAAGGACTCTACAAAAGATTTGGGGGTTCATGGTGGATAATCAGCTGAACATGAGCTTCCAGTGTGACACTGTGGCCAGGGCTACCATAGTCTTTGGATGGATAAACAGGAATCTCGACTAGGGGAGTAGAGAGGTTATTTACCTCTGTATTTGGTATTGGTCAGATCACTGCTGGAGTCATGTGTCCAGTTGTGTCCAGTTCAAGGAGATGGCTGATGAATTGGAGAGGGTTCCGAGAAGAACCGCAAGAATGATTAAAGGATTAGAAAACTGCCTTATAGTGATAGATTCAAGGTACTCAGTCTATTTAGCTTAACAAAGAGAAGGTTAAGGAATGACTTGATTACAGTCTAAATACCTACACAGGGAACAAATATTTGATAATGGGCTTTTCAAATTAGCAGACAAAGGCACAACAAGATCCAACAGCTGAAAGTTGAAGCTAGACAAATTCAGGCTGGAAGTAAGGCATACATTTTTAACAGTGAGGATTATTACAGTTTACTAAGGGTCATGGTGGATTCTCTGTCCCTGGCAATTTTTAAATCAAGATTGTAAATTTTCCTGAAAGATATGCTCTAAGAATCATTTTGGGGCAGTTGTCTGGCCTGTGTTATACAGGAAGTCAGACTAGATCAGGGGTCCCCAACGCGGTGCCCACGGGCGTCATGGCATCTGAGTACTGGCCAGCGGACAAGCATCCGCCGAAATGCTGCCGACAAGCTGCGTCATCCAGAGACATCGCCACCGAAATGCCGCTGATTTTCGGTGGTATTTCAGCGGCGACACCTCTGAATGATGCTACTTGTCGGCAGAATTTCGGTGGATGCTCGTCCGCTGCCACGGTCCTCTGTGGCTCGTCGTCTGGCGCCCGCCAGACAAAAAAGGTTGGGGACCACTGGACTAGATGATCACAGTAGTTCCTTCTGGCCTTTGAAGCTTTGGGAAAAAGTAGAAAGGTGCATGCTCAGAAATTAACAAGTAGGCTGTGGAGGCTGACATCGTTGGTCGATGGGAGGCATGAATCGACATGTCAGTAGTGAATGCAAGGTGAAGGGCCTTGTAAGTGGAGACAAGTAGCTTAAGTTTGAATCTCTCCACTGGCTCCCACTTCTCTATTGTATTAAAGAAAGGGGTGACATGGTCAAACCAATAGGCTAGGACAGGGTTCTCAAACTTCATTGCACCGTGATCCCTTTCTGACAACGAAAATTACTACACGACCCCAGGAGGGGGGAACCAAAGTCTGAGCTCTGCTGCTCTGGGGAGAGGGTACAAAGCTGACCTCCTAGGTGGGAGGCCTGTAACCTGAGCCTCGCCACCGGGGCTGAAGCCCTTGGGCTTCGGCTTCAGCCCTGGGAAAGGGGCTTGGGCTTTGGCCCCGGGGCCCAACAAGTCTAACGCCAGCCCTGGCGACCCCATTAAAACAGGACTGCGACCCACTTTGAGGTCCTGGCCTACAGTTTGAGAACCGCTGGACTAGGAGAATTATGGTTGCAGCAGCATTCTGAATGGATGTGAGAGGGCAAGACTGCATGTATCAAGGCCAGAGTATTGTAGTGATACTCTAGTAATCGAGATGCAAGACTAGAGCCTGGATGAATTTTTGCTGTGTGGATGGATAGAAAATGATGTATCTTAGATGTTGTACAGAAAGAATCTGCAATGTTTAGATAGATCTCTCTCATTTCTAGACTATAAGTTGAAGATGACTCTCAGGTTGTGGGCCTGAATGACAGACAGGATGGTGCTGTTGTCCAAAATAACTGAAAAGGAGATGGGTTGGAGGAAAGATTAAGAGCTCTGTTTTAGTCATGTTGAGATTGATTTGCTGATTAGATATCCATAGGGAGATGTAATAGAGGCCAACATTTTAATTTGAATTTAAAGACAGGTCTGGAATAAAGTGGTAGATTTTAATAATAAAAAAAAATTGTCGTCAGATGTGGCTAAAGTGCTTAATGACATCAGCCCTGACTGATGATGGAAATGTAACCTCAATTTACATAGGCCTTATGTTGGGAATAGGAGAGAGGTATTAAATATGTAGCTTATTCAAAAATACTTCCCCCAGTGTGGCCATCACCTTTTCCCATTCTGTAGCTTCTGGACAGCCCCACATGTTCTTTGGTATTGGTTAGTGTTTAATAGCTAGGCAAAAGGTTTTGTGACAGTTGGGGACAGTCTTGTACAAATACATAGCCAAAAAGTAAACATATGTACAGATTTGACCTCTTCCTGCCATATATTCTGTGTCATTTTTAATTGTAAGCTGTTCATAGCTGGGATCATGTCTAATTACATATGTTCAGCACCTCCTGCAATTGAGTGCTCTTTGTGCAATAGCCTAAGGACCAGTCTTGAGTGTCTCAGTCCTTCTCTATTTCAAAAGCTACATTGTATGTCTGTTTGTGGTCACATTGCATCACGGCAACTGAACTAGTCACATGCCCAGGTTTTTGTGTCTAATGCTAGTTGGGACATTCTACCCACAGTAAAATTTTCATACACTTCTGTATATTTTAGTACTTTCCTCTATTGCTCCATGAATGAGCTATGTAAAATGAAACTGAGACTTGTCTTGATTTAGCACTTCTTTGTCCAGTTCATACCCCCTGATGGTTACTATATTGATTTGAATCCTACTTAGAGTTCAAGTTTTGCTCAATTTTTTTTATTATCAAAAGAAAAATGAACTTTACCACGCAGTATCTAAAACACTAATAATAAAGTGTAGAAAGTAGCAAGGTTCCTTTTTTATGTTCTTTTGTTATGTGTTTTTTAATGCTCTTTGCTAACATCCTATAATCTCATAATCCTGGTTTTGTGTGGCCTTTGACTAGGTGGGCTGTCAGTAAGTAATAGCTTCTTCATTCAATCAGTTGCTTAGGCCAAAAGAGGAGGGATTGGCTGTGCAGAACAAATAATAGATCAGGATGCTAAAACGTAAAATGAGTGAAAGGTTAAGTGATGTTTGTAATCTCTTGATATGGGTTAGCAAAGGTTAATTTTTAGTCTCCAATTTAAGGTTTTGTTTTGTTTTTTATAATCAAGAATGTTTTTTTTCCTGATCAGGGGATGGTAATATCAACTTTCTGAGGATAGTCTTTCTGAAATGTTTTCCTTCTTGACTTGTTTTACATACTTCTGTACTATAAATGTAACAGTATGACTTTTTTTTTTTTTTAAAAGAACTTGGACCAACATGTGAGGTAGCTATTTACTTACAATAGAATTAGAAAACGCTATGATATTCTGAGAACATGTTTGAACAGTTTACAATCCAACAGGGGACTGTCAACATTTCTGTGAAATCTCATGTGCACCTCATGCACTGAAATAATTACAACATAATGTTCCCAATAATGTATAACTATTTTTAATTAATTTCTGACTTTCCAAAAGGATTATGAGCACTTTGATTTCATTGCTAATATATTTATGAAAAATGTAATCTTAAATACACAAAGCCACTTACAATTTTAACATCAATATCAATACAATCTAAGTGTTTCTGTAATGATTAAAATGTGCCAAAAGTAAAGGCTCCAAAGCAATGCATTCATTTAAGCTTATTCCCTGAAATGTATATTGTCAAACTATTGGAAGACACTAGAAAATTAGCAAGTTATCGGTTAATAGGGCCAAGCATTGTGTTCAGTCTTCCTTGTCAAAAGCAGGTAAACAAGGAGATTCCAATAATTATCTGTACTATATTTACTTCTTTTAAAGATGAAATATAGGCTTTAAATCTGGTTTAAAAAAAATAATATATTCTAAAGATTAAACTGCATGGCTGAACACAACTAGGTTTCTTGAGACTGGAATCTCAAGTCTAATACAATACAAAAGTTGAAGGAATGTGGCATTCGGCATATTGAAATAGAGTGATGAAAAGCTACTTTGTGGTAGGCTTTTTCCAAAGGCTCTTTTCCCCTTGCAAGGAGAGTTAATCTATGAATTTAAATGTAAAATGGATGCAAAGCAACAATTGGCTTGCTGATGTCAGTTGACAAGTCAACTTGCTGAAAATATTTAACTGCTTTAAAGGAATATGAAAATGTAGGATTTTTGACAGTTTCACGTATAAAAGTGTGTGCATTTTTGAAGACATACCTGTCACTGCTTCTTTTAGGACAAAAACTACATTTGGTATGTATTAGTATCTCTTTTGAGAAGTAAATAGTGCAGACATTTTGATTTGACAACTTTGTTTTCCTTTTAAAAATGATAAATCAATTTAGCTTTTAAGTGTCCTAAGCATACAAATGAGAGATTGTCTAGAGTCTTCCTGCAAAGCTGAATGTTCAGAAAGATCAGGCTGTAATCACTCAAGTGGAGATCTGACACTTGGTTGCAAATATTTATTTTCCTAAATTGTGCTTCTAATTCCAGAATGGAAAATGTCTGTTTCATCAGATAAAACATCTGATCATTTTGGGGAAATAAAATATATAATCTCATACTTTTTGTTAATTAAAATCTTATAGCTAGATCTGTAATAGTCTGCTGCTCAAATCTATCAATCTGGATTAATGTTCCTCTTTCACTTTCTTCATCAGATTCTTATTTATGCTTTAAAGTGTAATTATATTAGTACTCTATGGATTCCAGTACATTTTATAAAAACAACAAGGAGTCCGGAGGCACCTTAGAGACTAACAGATTTATTTGGGCATAGACTGAAGAAGTGGTTTTTTTACCCGCGAAAGCTTATGCCCAAATAAATCTGTTAGTCTTTAAGGTGCCACCGGACTCCTCGTTGTTTTTGTGGATACAGACTAACACGGCTACCCCTCTGGTACAATATAAAATGTATCACAGTTGTGAAGGGATAAGGGAAGAGGTGTTCCACATCCGGGCAGCAAATCAGAGTTGGATCCCAATATTCTTTAACTTTTTTTTGCTCCTGCCCCATTGATTGTCCTCTTCCAGTGATCAGGATGAGCAAGTAAGTGTGTGAATTCTCATTCCTCTACAATGGATTAGAAAGATTACCAAGAAACAGATTAGCAGAACTTCCATGTAACTACTGCAACCTGGAAAATCTAGCTCACACAATCTATATGAAAGTCATTCTAGCCAATACCAGTTAGTGAGAGGCAAACATGAAAGGTTTGGGTTGGCTATGCATCCAAAAGTTCAGAGGCTTATCAAAACCTCTGGACTAGAAATTTTATCTGGATCTGTAATGCTTCTGGGCGCAGATTTGAAATGCCTTTTTGGCATAATGATTTGAAGTCTGGGGCTGACAAAGTATTGAAGCAGTTTGCCGCAGAAGTCTTTCTGGGTGACAGCAGAGCGAGGCATCTACCTTCCTAAAAAACTTAGACAAAATCTTAGATACTTTACAACTCAATATTTAATCACTGATTTCCAAAATATGAAACACCACCCTATACCGAAAACCCACCGACCGCTATGCTTACCTTCATGCCTCCAGCTTTCATCCCGGACACACCACACGATCCATCGTCTACAGCCAAGCACTGAGGTACAACCACATTTGCTCCAACCCCTCAGACAGAGACCAACACCTACAAGATCTTCACCAAGCATTCTCAAAACTACAATACCTGCACGAGGAAATAAGGAAACAGATCAACAGGGCCAGACATGTACCCAGAAGCCTCCTGCTGTGAGACAAGCCCTAGAAAGAAACCAACAGAACTCCACTGGCCATCATCTACAGTCCTCAGCTAAAACCTTTCCAAAGCATCATCAGTGATCTACAACCCATCCTGGACAATGATCCCTCGCTTTCACAGGCGTTGGGAGGCAGGCCAGTCCTCCCCCACAGACAACCCACCAACCTTAAGCATATTCTCACCAGCAACCACACACCGCACCATAGTCACTCTAACTCAGGAACTAATCCATGCAACAAACCTCAATGCCAACTCTGCCCACATATCTACACCAGCAACACCATCACAGGACCTAAAAGATCAGCCACAACATCACCAGTTCATTCACCTGCACGTCCACCAATGTAATATATGCCATCATGTGCCAGCAATGCCTCTCTGCTATGTACATTGGCCAAACTGGACAGTCCCTACGTAAAAGGATAAATGGACACAAGTCAGATATTAGGAATGGCAATATACAAAAACCTGTAGGAGAACACTTCAATCTCCCTGGACACACAATAGCAGATTTAAAGGTAGCCATCCTGCAGCAAAAAAACTTCAGGACCAGACTTCAGAGAAATTGCTGAGCTTCAGTTCATTTGCAAATTTGACACCATCAGCTCAGGATTAAACAAAGACTGTGACTGGCTAGCCAACTACAAAAGCAGTTTCTCCTCTCTTGGTGTTCACACCTCAGCTGCTAGAAGAAGGCCTCATCCTTCCTTATTGAACTAACCTCGTTATCTCTAGACTGATTCTTGCCTGCATATTTATACCTGCCTCTGGAAATTTCCACTACATGCATCTGACGAAGTGGGTATTCACCCATGAAAGCTTATGCTCCAATACGTCTTTTAAAGTGCCACAGGACACTCTGTCACTTTTTACAGATCCAGACTAACACAGCTACCCCTCTGATACTTTTTCATGTTAGAAAATGTATTTATGGTACCAAATAGTTGTACCATAACTGTACATAAACATTGGTAGCTTCTGTATATTACCTATCTTAGGAACAAATTTAATTTTTGTCCTTTTTTGGGGGGGGGAGGTGTTGTTTTTAAGAAGAGTAATTTTCAAATGTTTTCCATAGACCCCGCTGAATTAAATCTTTGTTGTCCTTCTCAAGGTAAGTTCCTGAGACTGATGCATCCTGTTGCAAACTGCTTTCAAATCTAAGTTCTGTTCTTGTTTTGATTTCTTCTGGTTTTCCCTCTCCCTACTCATCAGATCTCGTCCTTTCCTTCAAAGAGAATAACGTTTTTGTTTTGGTGTGTTAGATAACAGATCTGTATCATACTTGATTCCCATTTGCTTTCCATATAATGCTTCACTGGCTTGAATTTACTACCTTTGCTACAATGTAGTATACTAGAACTTTGCTATGAATTATGGTGTATACATTATTGAACCAAAAATGTATGAACTTGTTGTGGTGCTTTTTTAAAAATATGATTCCTTGATAACGAGCAGCCTGAATTCATGGTTACCATGATATTAATTAACAAAAAAGAGGCATTAGCCAGCTTACTATTTGTGGCTTTTCTGTACTTGTAGCTTGCAAGCTGAATTAGAGGTCTAAAATCTTTTTAAGGCAATTTATTCTTTCAAATCCATAAAAGCAGACAGCTCAGTATGCTGAAGGTTTTCTGAATACAAAGAGTTGAAAACAAAAAATGGCTGCATGTTGTGTACAAAGATATGGCTTTACAGAGCTGATCAGTGAAAGTGGAAAGGCCATTTGTTAAATCAAAATCGGCATAGATCATCCTTAAAGGAGTCTTACAGTCACTTTTTTATATCTATATCTGTTACAAGCCACTTCAAAGCCATTGATAGTGTATTGATGAATTAAGGCAGCTTGAAAAGTTCATCCCGTTTTGGAACAAAATGTACACAGTATTCTTGGGGTTTTTTCCTTATGAAAATAGGTATGATTCCTTCTTTAGTGTTCATTTTTAATTTAGAAGTAAGCATAAGCCAATAACCAAGAGACCGATCCTTGGAATGTTACACTGTAATAAAAAGCTAAGCTTCTTTTGAATGAACATATTCAAATTTTCAGTAATTACCATACAACGGTAAACATAAGATGATAAAGATGAATATATTATGTTGATATGGAGAATCATAATTTAAAGATGGAAAAAATGTAAATATCAGAGAGAAATGTGTGGACCTAAAGTACCAAAGCATACAGAGTGCAAGAAAATGGCTGAAAATGGTACAAAGGATGCAGTAGAGACTACAGCTAATTTTACTATTCTGTCTCGACATATCCACTTATCTCATCCTGGGCTTGAATTGCAAGTTCTTTGGGCCAGGAACCATCTTTCTGTTGTCTGTTATGACTGCCACAGTGAGGCATCTATCCCTGATTGGGGTGTGTAGGGGCTTCTGCAATGCACAAATCATGGTGTACGGCTTGATTAATGCCAGCTGGCCCATGCGTATTGTATGGTGTTAAAATAATGTCCAATGCTGGATCATAAGAATTTGTAAAACTACAAATAGTACATTTTAAGTTGTAGCAGTGTACTTGTGAAATTACCATTTTAACAAGTAAATACTAGGTAATAGTATATGTGCTCTAGTTACGTTTCCACTACAACTCTAAGGATATGATCCTAACAGGTATCACACAACATTTACTACATTGGGAAAAAAAAAAATCACATGTTGGCAAACAGCAAACCTCATGGTAAAAAGGTTCTAGTCTTCATAGTTGCAGAGAAAAACTTGAAAACGCGCATATGAAAGGCTCAAAAACCAGAAAGCAAATTAAAAACTCAGCACTAATTTGTCAGATCTCATGATTTTTGAACTCTCTGCACCAGCACTGCCCATTGACTTAATATAAATGTGAGTGTACTTGGAACATTTCAGGATCTTGTAGCTCGGTTGCCTTTAAGTGACACTGGGCAGAGTTGTTACAGTGTAAATTCAAAACAAAACCAAAATGCCTTTAATGTTGAAACTACAAAATAGTCTGATTTTCTTTCGTCATAATAGTAGATTCCCGTCTTTGTCCCTAAAAATGTTTACTCTCATACTAGTTGGTTATTACAAGGTATCTAGCATTGTGATCCAAAGGATACTTAAATATTTAAGCTATAAAAAGTAAACATTTTTTTCTTGTTAATTTCTTATATTGTGCTCCTTCAAATCTGCAATCCACTTTAACAGTTAGTCAAAACCCCACGTGCTGAATACAGTAGGTTCCTGCCCTCCTGCAGTGAGAGCCATTTGGGCATGTGGGTGTGAAACAGGAACAAAAATAAGTCAAATGGTAATCCTTATAGTTGGAATAGGAAATATGGGTGATGCTGTAGAGTTGCTACTGGTGGTAATGCTTTGTCAAATTGCACCCACAGTATTTCAGAAAACAACTTTACTCCTTGCTTCTAATGGCACATCACTTCCAGAAACTCTGGATATTCAAATTGTAAACCTTGTTAGTTCCATTGTAGATTGACTAACTAGGTGAGGATGTACCATGGTACTGTAGGAATTCCATTTCTCCAAAGACCTGTTGGTCTCAGAAATGCTAGAATCCCCGTTACTCGATTCCAACAACCTCTTGGTTCCCTAAATTCCTCATGGTACCACGATAATCACCATCTGCATCCTTAACTGCTCTACCTCTATCGAGCAATGAAGAGGAAGACAATGACATATATTGTCTCAGTGGAGAGCTTCCCAGGGCAATGTCAAGGGACTAATCACCTAGAAACAGTCACAGAGACACAGTACTGCCATGAGAGACGAGGCCCACCCTCTTGATGTGGACATCCTTGGGTAACGCCACCTGTGTGCCTTTTGCACCACCCCAGCGACTGTACTGGGACCCATAGGCAACCTACAGACACTAGTTCTCTAGGACCTCAGGTGTCTCTCACTGGGATAGAGGAAGATGATCTCCTTCAGCTTCCCCTTCTAAATCCCCTGATCCTCAAGAGGAGACTTTTGAGGAACAGGAAGCAAGACTGGACTCTAGCAACAAACATCTCTTCATCCTCTCCTGAGTAAGCCATTATGTCTTCTCCATCAACCATGGCAGATGACTTCAAACAATTCCAGGACCTTACTAAGAGAGTAACGGACTCATTTCAGGTCCCCCTGGAAGAAATGAAGGCGTCGCAACACAAGCTGCTTGACATCCTGCATGCATCCTCAGCAGCTCGTATTTCACTCCCTATCAACAAGGCCCTTCCAGACCCAGCAAAAAACATCTGGCAAACACCAGCCACGATACCGCCCACACACACAAGGGCAGATAAAAAATATTATGTCCCCTTTGAGGATGTGGACTTTTTATTTTCCCTTCCATCCCCAAATTTCTTTATTGTAGATTCTGTAAATAAATGGGGCAGGCAGCACAACGCTAAATCAACACTGTACAACAAGGACTGGAAATGGGACTATTTGGCAGGAAATCACACTCATCAGCAACCCTACAATTTAGGATTGCTAATGGTCAAGCCCTTACAGCAAAATATAATCATGTCAATTACTCAAAGCTCAACACCTTTATTGAACATCTCCCAAATGATCAAAGAGAGAAGTACTAAGCCACTATCGCTGAGGGTCAACTTCATGTGAGGACATAGTTGCAGACTTTGTTAGATACTGCTGACACAGCTGCCCATTCCATATCAACAGCAATAGTAATGAGGAGAGCTTCATGTTTCTGGTCTCCCAAAAGAAATCCAAACTACTGTGGAGGACCTTACAGTCGAAGGCTCCAAACTGGTTGTGGAAAAAACAGACAACTCCCTCTATACACTAAAAGACTCAAGCCACGTTGCATTCTCTGGGGATGTATACACTTGCACAGAAAAGGAAATACAGCAAATCTCAGACATCACAAAGATTCTGATCTGCTCAGTTCCCTCCATCCCAGAGACACTATGAACCCCAGTGGAAAAGGCAACGAATATGAAAATGAAGACGGATAGAGTCCCAAACCTCAACTTCACAACCTTCAACACCAAAATGCCAATTTTGATGCATTGGTCAAGACCCTGAGCTAACCACTCCCACTATTGCTTGCTGCAAAACTTGGATCATCTACATCCTTTCGGAAACCACCTTGTTGTGTTTTTGACAAAACTGGAAAACGTATAACAGAAAGTGGGCACTGGAGATCATCTCCAATGGTTATTCAATCCACTTTTTTTTCCTTCCCCATCCCTCTTCTCAGCAACCCTTCTCATGAGCACCTTTTACATCAGGAGATCAAGCATCTCCTAAACCTGGGTGCTATAGAACCAGTTCCCAATCAACACAGAGGGAAGGGTTTCTATTCCAAATACTTTCTGATACTGAAAAAGAACGGTGGATGGAGACCCATTCTGGATCTGAGATTATTCAACAGATATGTAAAGACACAAGGATTCAAGTTGGTTGTTAGCAGCAGTAATTCCGTCGCTGGACCACGAAGGCTTGTTCTCAGCCCTTGACCTACAAAATGCTTATTTTCCTATCATGATCCAACTATTCCACAGGAGTTTTCTAAGAGTCATCATTTTCAATACAATGTACTTCCATTTGGACTATCATCTGCAGCTAGAGTGTTCTTGAAGGTCCTGTTTGTGGTAGCAGCACATCTTTGCAAACTAGGAATTATATTTCCATATCTAGATG
The DNA here is from genome assembly GCF_016161935.1 of Mauremys reevesii. Taxonomy (NCBI): domain Eukaryota; kingdom Metazoa; phylum Chordata; order Testudines; family Geoemydidae; genus Mauremys; species Mauremys reevesii. The sequence continues at coordinate 74,959,772 of NC_052630.1, forward strand.
ACTGTCTACTCAAGGCACTATCCTTTGGTGCCCTGTCAGCCAGGCTAAAAAATATTGATGTATTCATACAGCTGGGACTGAAGCTAAATGTTCAAAAATTGACCGATGCCAGTACATCTAGAATTCATAGGCACCTAGCTAGATGCAATAAAAGTCAGCACCTTTGTAATAAGTCATACAAGACTCAACATGCGTCGCCTTCAAGCATAGCTCAAAACGGTTTACGCACCAAATACGGACAGATTGAGCAAACTGCTGTTGATGTCCTTGACAGTCAAAAATTCTCTTGAATACTGGAAAGATCCGCAGAGTGTCTGTGCAGTGGTTCCCTTCACTCAGCCACTTCCGACTTTCATATTGACAACAGATGCATCTCTGGTGGGCTCGGGAGTTCATCAAGACAACCATATGGTTCAAGGCAAATTGTCCCCCTTCAAATTCCCACTGCATAGCAACCTGCTAGAGCAAGGAATGCCTGTTCATATTTCCTATCACTAAAGGCAAACACAAAGGTTATGATAGACAATATATCATGTATGTTTTACATAAATCTCTAGGAAGAGGAGCAAGATCATCTTCCCTTTGTGCCAAGGCAATGAAACTATGAAATTGGTGTATTCAGCACAGCATCAACGTAGCAGCAGCCTACCTTTCAGGCATACAGAACAGCACAGCAGGAATTTTTCTCAGGGACACAGAATGGGAAGTAGGCCATGCTATTCTCCACAGCATATTTCCCCATTGGGGAGTCCCAGAAATAGACTTCTTTGCAACAGCCAAAAACAGGAAATGCTCCCAGTTCTGCTCCAGAGCCAGATTGGATCACATTCCCTTGGAACCCAGGTCTCCTTTGTGCCTTTCCTTCAATTCCTCTAATATCAAAGGTCATGCTCAAGATAAGAAAAGAGAGAGCAATGGTTATTCTCATAATTCCCGCAGGCCAAGACAAACATAGTTCCCATACTTTACTCTGTTAGCGATTTGCCTGCCAATCACTCTTTAGCCCCTTCCTCATCTCCATTCTCAGGATGCTGGACAGGTCCATCACCCCAACTTGCAGGTTCTTCCACTCAAGGAATGGCTCCTGGATGGTTCGAAAGCATAGAGTGTCTTGTTGAGAGGATGTGAAAGAGGTGCTATTATATAGCAGAAAAATAATGACTTGTCACATGTATATTCAAAAGTGGAAAAGATTCCAATTCTGGTGTTACTCAAAACGTGTTACCTCCACATCCTCTCCCTTCCCACTGGTGCTAGACTACATCCTAGATCTAAAAATATCAGGATGATCTCTAAATTCAGTACCGGTGCTTCTCACAGCCATACCAGCCTTCCATCATAAGAGAGACAGCTACTCCATATTTGCTTTTCCTATTATGAAAAGATTCCTCAAGGGTATGGGTAACCTCTTCCCACAATGGGATCTTAACTTTCTCCTCAAGTGCCTCACAAGGCCTCCTCTTGAACCCATGGCCACATGCTCGCTTACACATCTATCTATGAAAAGGGCATTCTTAGTAGCCATCACTTTGGCTCAAATTATCAGAGAAATAGGGGCTCTAAGAGCACACCCCCATTTACAGTTTTTTATCAGAGATATAGTTACATTGTGACCACACCCCAAATTCCTCCCAAAACTATCTTCCACCTTCACATAAACTAACCTATACACCTCCCAGCCTCCTTCCCCAAGCCACTCTGGGATAAGAGAGAGGCAATATTACACACCCTTGATATCAGGAGAGCGTTGGTGTTCTCTCTGGCTAGTACTAAGCCTTTCAGAAAATCTCCTAGACTATTCCTTTCTATTGCAGAGAGATCTAAAGGATCTTCAGTCGCTAAGCAAAGACTCTCTAAATGGATATCGGACTGCATTACTTGTTATCGTACTCCCAATCTCCAACCGGAGTTCAAATTCATTCCATGAGATGTTTCCACTTCCATAGGTTTCATCAAAAACATTCCCAAACAAAGAAAGATTTATTCACCTTGTGCAGTAACAGTGGTTCTCCAGGATGTGTCCCCCATGGGTGCTCCACTAACCACTCTCCCCTCTACTTCGGCGTTCTTACCAATGAGCTTTGCAGTAGAGAAGGAATTGAGAGCAGTTTGCCCATGCAGCGCTAGATAGCCTCGAGGCAGAGCATGAGACGGAGAGAGTGCATATGAAGTCCAAACAGACACTACCTAAAATCTCTGATCTGAGGTGCAGGGACACGGATACACCTACAGTGGAGCACTGATAGGGGGACACATCTCAAAGAACCACAATTACTGCACAAGATTAGAAACCCTTTCATGCTGCATCTGATCAATTCCAGAATTTCAGGGAGTGCTGTAGGCATCAATGGACAGAACGCTATTGATTTGGAGGGAAATTGGAAAACCGAAAGGGGAAAAATGGGAGACACAGGGAGCCCGGCCATCTGATTAACAGAACCACAACTATTGGTTCTGAAGTTGTTTTGAAGATCAAAGAAGTGGTTGATGGCACCCAATAACGCTTTCCAGCCATAGTTCCTCATATCTTCCCATCCTCCCAGTAGTTTAACATGTTGGCACTCTGAATGACTTATCTCCCAGATAGAAAGAATGGTGGTGATGGGGAGAAGGAGGAAGTGGGGATGTGCACACAGCCCCTCAAATGGGGAGGGAAGGAATATGAGACCCTGGCATCTGAGGAAGGGGGTTCAGAGTCCTTGGCTTGTGGGGAAGAATTGGGGATGGAGTAGGGGAGGTTGCAGGGAGTCCCTGAAATAAAGTGTAATGGGAGATGCATAGGGAACTAGAGAGGAGAAATGCAAGGAGCCCCTGGTGTGTGCAATAAGCTCAGCCTTCACAATCTATAAAAGGCTTCTCTATACAAATACTTAGTTTGCAGCAAGCTGAGGTGTAAGTCTACCCTGTGCTAGTGTGAAGTGCACTAAATGTTGGTGTGGCGCCTACTGCCATGCTAAAAAAATCTGTAGTGCGCTTTGATTTACCCCACTTTGATATGGGAGTAGATTGAATGGCATCACTTAGCGGGCACTTAGTACATGGCAGTCTAGTGTGGGATAGAGTTACACCCTAGCTTGCTGCAAACTATATTCATATAGACAAGCCGAAAGTGTGGGACCTCTTGGTAAGTACTCTGAAATGAGGAAATGCCAAAGATAAGATTAGGTGCATAACTTAAATGCATGCCCTTTTGAATATACAACTATAGTAATCTCTAATTACATAATTGTATTCTGTTTCTCAAATGTAATTAATTACAGTTTCTTTGATCTTAGGGGAAAATTTGCATGTTATGTGATTTTTTGTTTATGACTTGTAACTTGATCAAATCAAAACTTTTGTTTTCTGGAATAAGGTTAGTTTCTGTTCCCAGTAAGGGCTTTTCCGTGCCAGACTTCACCTTTCAACCCCTAGATATTTCAGCTGTTGGGCTGTTCAAAAGTGATTAGAGACTTTTTTATACTAATAGAAAATATATCCCTCTTTACATTTCAACCTCCTTCTGCTCAAAAGCAGTTAATTATTTGCTTCTTTCTCCCCCAAAAAATCACTTTGGGGCAGAGGCAAGAGCCTTAAACCAGAAATAGGATCTTGCCTCCTCGGTCCTTAACTCAGCGTGACTCTGTAGGTATGGTTTGGGTTGCAGAATGGGAAGTTCCTGGGGAAACTGTTGTCTGCAAGACAGACGTAGAAACTTGATTGGCTGAGACCACAAGCTTATAATGGCAACTGTTGTGAAACCTTAACGACAGCAAGCTGTGACCCGTGTGCTAGTATACTGACAGCAGAATAACACCACTTGTGTCAGTCTTTCAGCTGATTGGACTTTTTGTTGGGTAGCAGCAATATTATGTTGGCCTTGGTTGAGGGATATCTTACCCATTCATTCTTATGGTGATAGTAAAGCAATAACTACATTTTTAAAATTGAAAAATAGGCTTGTGTAGGATCAGAAGTTCCAAAATCCTGAAATATCTCGATATTTAATCACCGAGGATCTCCTTTGAAATGCCACACTGACTGTAGACATCACAGATTGCCTTAAACGACAAAATTCAGAGTTAACCTTGTGGCTGCGTTAACATATTTTCTCTATTCTGTTAATTTCCGGTGGCTTCCTCTGTGCATGATTTCTGTTTCCTGTTTAGGGAGCTAAATGCATGTTGTTGATTTGGTTAAGGTTTATCTACACATGGACAGGAATACCTATTGCACTTAAAATTCAGGCCTCACGTTAGTCTGAATTAACTTTCAAGTGTAGATATTCCCTTAGTTGTTGTATGGTGTACAGAAACATACTTGTGCGTTCGGAATCAACACACACTAGTTTACCTTTTATGCATCTATCCATCCAAGCATCTTAAAGTGTCTTCTGATAGTTATTAAACTTTTCAAAACCTCATGATGTCAAATATGACTATCCTTAGACATACCAGTAGGAGTTGCTGTGATTGCTTGTCTGATAAGAATATCTCCTAGGACTCAACTAAAGAGCAATGGTAACTTTTTGTTTTGGCCATATATTATGCTGATCTATAGCAATATTAAAGAACATTAAGAAAAATTTTCAGTGTTTGACTACAACTGATCATGACCTCTGGCAGATTAGACAGTAATGCAATAGAGTCTTGTCAGTCAGTGTGGCTGGTGAGGGGAAAATACAAAAGTGAGGATGGGCTAATCTTGGACATCTTCCAAAACCTGCAGATGCCTGGGTTAGACAGTTTCAGCACAGTTCATTGTTGTACGATCATTTTGCTTAGTCTGCGATGCTCATTGGGGAGTCTCATAGTCTGGATCCAGTGCAGATCAGAATGCTGATTGTTTCCTACTAAACAGTATGGGAGTTGACTGAGTTGGCATGAATGAGACTTCAGAATAAAGTTGTCTTTAAATAGATCTGTTTTGTTTTTATGCTGATTTTCAATCATGTGATCTAGATGGTGTAATTGCAGATAATATATTTTAATCCTTCTGAAGAATTTAATGGAAACAGCATTTACTCAATATTGATGTCTAGGGGGAGCCAGCCTCTACTGTCCATGATTCTGGAATGGAAATTTCTGATAAATTTGATAAATTTCTGTTAAAATCTCACTTCATGAGGGCTAGCATCTAAAAAAAACTATAGTTTGCCCAGATATATTTCCTCTGTTAACATTTGGGGTATACCAGTGAGCAGAGGTAATAGGCCTTGTGGTAACTTTGAGTCTATCATGTACAACTTCATATTAAACTGAAATCTTCATTAAAAGCTTTGGGTCTGAATAGTTTGGAAGTTGCTACCTAGCTTATAATTTAGTGTGTGTTTTCCATAATAGTGCACATGGATGATAGTCCAAAGTGATATTGCTAAAGAGCTCTGCAGAAAATCTATAAACAGAAACTGTTAAATTGATTCTAATATTTGATCTCCTGCATAGATTTAAAGAACAATGTAGGAAATGCGACAGCTAACCATATCTTTTTCTTTGCTTTTAAACAAAGCATAAAGTAATCTTAATTTTAATCTCTGCATTTTACCCCTTGTGTAACCTGTTTTCAAAAACACTTCTTGGAACATACAACTTTTCATAAAACATTTGGGCTTGGTGAAAAGCCACGGGAAACAAAACAGTACTTGACCCCACTGATACCACAGTGCTTTTCCCAACTGTATGTAATGTAATTGAAACTGACTTGGCAGGAAGTTGTGTTGAAGCTGACAAGCTTGATTATAGAACTTTATTTTGTTTTGGATGAGCAGAATCCATAGTTGCAAAGCTGTTATCGCTAGCTAATCTATATTAGACAAAAGCTTGTCTTTGAGAAGTGTGTCCAAAATTTGAAAATAGGGTAACTTTTGTGACATTCTGACACTGATGAAGATGAATGAGTAGCCATAAAGCAATAGGAGACTGGAATTCCTGGTGTCTTTGGAACTGAAGGCTAAACTATGTGCTGACTAAGTTTAGTAGTAATCTTATATGCTTTTCAGCCATTTAGCTTATATTGCTTTCTGAACTAAAGACTTGCTGAAAACTTTGGAGAAAAGACTGGCTGGCAATATTGATCACATTTTAGCCTGATTTGTGATTGATACATTTATTCTGATTCCCCACCCCCATTCCCCTTCTCCATACCTAGTCTGAAAATGACGTTTCTTATGGCTGTATTTTAATTTTAGGATGGTTTTGTTTTCTACTAGAGAAAGGCAGGTGTTGAATTCAAACTAAAGTTTATCTGTCATAAACAAGCTACTGAAATCTTTAATATCTAAAAAAACCACTTTCTTAGCTTTGTGAGAACACCTTTAGACTTTACTTGCAAAAAACAAAAACCCAAAACAAAAGAGAACTGCCACATCTCTGTAGTCGAGTTTGGGGGTTGGATTTCCCCCACACACACACGACTCCCCCCCCAATCCAGGCCTCTTGCATCCTTTGGAAAATGTCTGGTTTTGTGTTGCTGATACAACTTTAAAAAACAAAACTTTCACTATGAGGAGTGATAGTGAAGGAAGCAGAAAGTCCCGGATTCACAGCCATATCTTTTCATTTAGGAGATCAAGAGGGCCAATGGTTGTTGCAGGAGGTCTCCAAGAAAACTCTTTTCTCTTACACAAGCCAGCTTAACCTCTGCAATAGTTCGATAGTTCAGAGTAGTCTATCACAGTCCTCATTCTAGAAACCTAGGTGTTCTTTTAGGTATTGCAGCCCAGAACAATAAGGACGGAGGGCTTGAACTTGATGCAATATTCACTGATGGAAGAAATTCTCATTTGTCTTCCAATACATAAGGTAAATTGGATGGTGGGGGAGAGAAGGAGGAAGGCAAATTGAAAGCAAATATGATCATGTGACTTCTTGAAAGTGGAGTGAGATTGAGTCAGCATAGAAACTTGTTTTACATTGTTCTGGGCATTGTCTTCATTGTAAACTGTATTTTTTCTCATCTAAGGTGATAATTGAACTAGATAGGGCAGCTTGGTAATAGAAATTCTGTTTTTATTAACCTGGCATATTGCACTTTTGTTTCTTTCCCCAGTACTATATATTTTCCCCAGATGGACAATAACACAAGAGACTTCCTGTCCTGGATGAATTAAAATTGCTGACTGCAGTTCACCCATAGTTCATGATGGCATTTTTCTGTCAGCATTACTTTGATCACAGACCTTTTTGTCTTTTCCTGCCACTGGAAACCATAAATGTTTTTCAAATATTTTTGTAAACAAAATAGTGCAGTATCATAATGCAAACAGATGGCAGTTTTAGCCATTGGACAGAGCTTTTTTTTACTATTTTGTTAGATGAGCCTAATTTGGACCTAGCCAAATTTCTCTTTTAGAGAGACTTAAGTAGAAAATGTGTTCATACTCCAATGTATTAAAGTGTAGACTTTAATATGTATTTGAGACTTGAGTTTGGCACCAGTTGTACTTTAACTGTCTGTAATTTTTGGCTTGAGAAATATTCTGTTACTTTTAATGCATAAATGGAATGTGGTTTTATAGACTCTAATTCTTCAGGCTCCAAATTGCTTTAGAATGAGTTGCATATTAATAATGCAGTACTCTTGGGATTGTTTGGATACTGTTGTGATCCAATTTTAGTTTCAGTTTAGGTCAGTATTGCACTGCCATCTATTTTTTTCCAGCTGCTCCTTTTCTATAACTGCTCCCAACCTCAAATAGTAGTTAATAGTCTTGTGAAGACCCACTAAATCGACAGTAGAGCACTCTCCGGTTGACCCCAGTACTCCAACTCTCAGAGAAGAGTAAGGGAGGTCAACTGGAGTGTATCTCCCGTTGACAGAGCGCAGTGAAGACACAGGGGTAAGTCGACCTAAGCTACATTAGTTATGTAGCTGGAGTAGCGTAACTTAGGTCGACTTATCCTGGTAGTGAAGACAAGCCCATAGACTGAGGCCTGAAGGGACTACTGTGATTATCTAGTCTTACCTCCTGTATAACACAGGTCAAAGAATTCCACCAGGCAGTTCTTCACCAGAAGTTATGGGTTTGATTGAAGCTAGAGCATATCTTTATTTTTAGAAAGATGCTCCATTTGCTCCAATGGTTAATTATTAACATTTTTAAAATATTCACCTTATTTCTTGTCTGAATTTGTCTAGCTTCAGCTTCCAGGTATTAGATTTTGGGGGGGGGGTGTCTCTCTCTCTCTCTCTCTCTCTCTCTCTCACTCTCACACCTTTTTTTAATCCTCTATTATTGGAAATCTTCATGTAGATATTTGTAGACTAAGATCAAGCCGACACTTAACCTTCTCTTGGATAAACTAAATAGATTGAGCTTCTTTAGACTCTCACTGTCAGGAAGGTTTTCCAGACCCAGGTAAGTGTGTGAGGTTGCAGATTTTGGGGGTTATTTTTTCTAATACAAAAGGAAGATCTGAAGTTGTGGTGAAGCTATATGTAATTAATTTAACCCGAAACATAAAACATTGAAATTCTTAAAATAGATTCAGAGTATGACCACCACTTGATCAAATGCTATGCAATTTCTCAATCAGAAAGGTCATCTGGTAAACCATCTGTATGGGATTTGCTCAGTTGGGATGTGGAACCCGAAGCACTGAGCTATCTATGTGTTTGAGCTGGAAACCTCTTTATCCTGATGTTGGGACTGAAGACTTACCGTGTCCTTCTCTAAAAGGCTATGATTTCTCCGGTAGCCACTATGTGACAGAAAATCGATCCATCCCAATAGTTACATCACACTGACGCACCAACAACATGTTGGTGTTTTAATCCAGAGCAACCTTTTACAGTGAGTCCAAAACTGTTCAGATGTTCTGAAACTACCATTTAGGGAACCGTGTGTTGATTTCTGTTGCTGTTATCACAAACTTCACAGTAAGTCGTCATCCCTTTTGGCTCTACAGGGAAGTGAATCAGCTAGTATTAGATCCTCTTTTTATAAGCTAGTCTTTCATGAATCTGACAGCTTTTTACCACAGCTTACAAAGCAGCACTCTAGTGCACATGAAACTTAAACTCTGTGCACCAAAGCCATTTCCGTAATGGAACGGAAGAGTCTGTGGTTCAGCCTGTACCATGCATACAAAAATACCTACCAAAAAAACTGCATATCAAGAGATCTGTGCTGTGAAAAAGGCACATATGCCATTTCATAGCCCTGCTTGTTAGTTACTAGTTTTTCTGGACTAAGCACCATAGGTTGCTGAAAACCTTTTGGTTGACCCTTAGGCTAAAAGCTAGCTAATCTTAATGTGCTCTCTTGCACTAAACTTGCTATTATGCTTTTGGTTGATGCCATATTTCAAATATATTTTAAAAAACGAATATTATGTTTCATTAGACATTATTCATACTTTATCCTGAATTCCTTCAAATAGAGGTGGATGAAATCAATTCCCTAATGCTGTGGTAAGGGAACAAGAGGGACATGGTTTAGGCCTGTTTATTTTCTTAAGTATGAGGACCTCAATCATAGCATCCCTAGCCTTCTAGTGATTTGGTTGGAATTCTTTTTGGGAAATTAATTTTTAAATCTTGTAGATAACAATGAAGCAAAAAAACTACTGGCAAATACCAACACACAGAGTAACTTTTGTTAGCTTAGAACTTATTAGTGAAGTTGAACTTTCAGTGCAACCTTAACCATTGCAGGGAACACAACCCAAAAGACTTGAATGTCACTGTGAGTCTGGACTTACAGAAGTCAAGGATAGTTTTCTAATTTCTTTGACCCAATTTTTAAAAATCTCTTTCAGAAAATGAAGGCTGTCTGCATCATGTTGTTCATGAACGTTTAGGGGAGCTGCTGCGTGTCCTAAAGGCAGTGATAAATAAACATCAGACTCTCAATTCAGTTGACATTCTTAGTGCTGCAGGAACAGTCATCGCAAAGGTGAAAGGTAAGGAAATATCACCTCTCAAATTCAGGAAAAATGGGGAACTAGTAATTTATAACACCAGGGTCTGTTATTTCAGTATATTAGCTATGGAACAAATAAAACGTTATGACCTAGATTGCATATATGCAAAAGGAAAATAGCCTTATACAAATTATTTTAAACTTCTGAGTAGTCCAGTACGTTTTATCGTCTCTTCCCCCACCATTCCGCTAAGTCAGGTGTATTATTAAATAAGCTTGCTCTTCCATTTTTAATAAAGGAAAAATTGAATTACAGTACTATAGGAAGCAAACTGTAATAATACCTAGTGCTTTGAAAGCTGTCTCTTTATGTCAATCTTTAACTGTACATGTATGTAATTGAGATTAACACTAATATATTTGTCATCACGTGAGATTTACCTTCCTGAATAGGCTTACTATGATCTTCCAGCAAATGCCTCTTCAATATTATCAGATTTCAGTTGGTTCATAATATAAATGTATAGAGGAGCTATGAGATCATATTCTGATTGAATAAACTTCCAGATCAGTAATACAAATCTGTAATGCTCGCTAGGCCTTGTTTTTGTAGTCCCCAAACTGGAGGATGAAATAAATGTGTAAAGTTGTCCATAAATGACAAATATCAGAGCTGGAGATGTTGGCACATGCTGCTCTGGGCACTTGCTGCTGCCGTTCTCCAGCTGGCTCCAGACCCAGCCAGGAAGAGATATCACTAGGGTGACCTGCATAATCATTCTAGCTCTCGCTGCACTGTCAGTGCTTTCTACTCTTAACCTTTGACAGACCTTCCAGAAGTCCCAGGTTTTATAAGACTGCCCACAAAAGCTCCTGTCCTGTTTGAAGGCCTGGCTGGCCTCAGCTCCCCATTCTGGGCATTGAGACCTGGCCCTGGCAAATGGGTACAGTGACACTCACATTTGGGCTGGCCCCTTGATGGGGGACAGCCAGTCCAAATTTGAGTTAGCAGCACTATGACTCCATGCACCAGGGTCCAGGGACCGATGCCCAGAGTGAGAAGCTGAGCCCAGCCATGCATGAGGGACAGGAGTCACTGCTATGGGTACTAGTGGCTTGCGTCCCTCACAGATGGCTGTGGGCAGGCTTGCTCTGCAACTCTTTCTCTCCCCACCCTCCAGGCTTGCCATCCCCTGGAATTTGGGAGGTATGCTTGGATACAACTTTCTGTCTAGTCCTGGGATCATCCTGTCCCCCCAGGATGCTACTGTAAAGATAGCTAGGGCTGCTGTCACTAGGCCCTGCCTACATGACATGGAGAATGCTCTGAAGTGTAAGTAAAAATCCCACCTGCTTTTCTTCTTGTCAAGAGCCAAGTGGAGGATTCTCTGTGTTCACATCTTGTGTTTCTTTATATAACTTTTTCCTTGCTCTAGGTATTTTCTCTTGTTCTCTACTTATCTTTTGTAATGATGCCCAACATATTATTTCTTCCCCTCCCCTCTGGCATAGATACTTGTTGCTATGTCAGTTAAGAATGCTGTTTGGTTTATCTGTATCATTCTCGTACATGGAGGTAGAGCCTCTTATGGTTATTTTCTTCTTGCCGAGTAGCTCCTCCTGCTTGTGGTTTAGAAGTACTGCAAACACTAGAACCCTAGTCTTCTGTCTCTTCATGGTGCAAGCATGTAGGGCTCTCCCTGAGATGAAGGTTCCTGTGAAGTCATAACTCCACTGGTTCTGTACTTGCTGTCAGCACTGTGGGAGCAAATGACCTGAATTTCTAATATAAAAAACAAGCAGAAGAGTAAGGTTTAAGAACACTGGCTCAAAAATCCTTTTTTTGTTTTTGTTTTTTTGTTGGTAATAATAGCATTGGTACAAACTCCATTTGACTTTCTTTGCAGGTCATCTTTAAAGCCCTGGCTTAGTCCATGTAATTAGTACACACACCAGAAATAGACTTGATAACTAGTGTTCAGTTTAGTGCTAATTAAACAGAACATATGCTGTTAGTTCATTTGGAAACTAAATGGGCAGTTTTTGTCAGCATTTGAGAGTAATAGAGCTAGTACACAGTTTTAGTGAAACACAATTGTATATTGTGTAATAGTAGTGCTGCAGATTTGTCATGCTATTTTTTTAATACAAATAGCAGAGTAGTCATGCTAAACTTAGTAAAGGTCATGTTTTAGGGGGAAATGGTGTGTAAAGTCAGAGTATGAAAACAACTATCCCCCTTTAAATACAATAAATATAAATCTCATTGCCTCCTCACTCCACTGAGGGGGGCACTGACCACCTGCAGCAGCATCCTCCACCCTCGCACCACAACCCTAATCCCAACTTGGTCAAACCGAAGTGTAAGGCCTGGTGTGGGAAGCTTTGTCCAGCCCCCACAGGACAGGAGCCACCTCTGCAAGCTGAGTGCAAGGTTGTTGACTTTCTCTCCATCCCTCACACCCTGGTGGGGCTTCCCCTCCTCACTGGGCTGGTGACCTACCTTGAACCTTCCTGTTTCCCACCATTTGGGAAACTCTGATTTATTAAAACCACAGACAGAAAAGTCGTGGTCAAACAGAAAAATTACAGTATCCATGATGCTTTTACCCCCATGACAAACCAGCACCTTAGTAATGAGTTTATGGAAGTATTACTATCAACATGCTTTAAATAAAACGGGCAGAGTATAACAGTGCAGTCGCATCATCCAGTCTTTTTTCAGCAGGTGAGCCCAGCTAGGTCCAATAGCATGGCTATAGCTTTTTATGTACACATGAAGAATTGGCATGCAGCCGTAGCTCGTTTAGAGAATTTAAGGTCAGGTCTATGCTGTGAATTTATGTCAGTATAACTGTGTCATTCCAGAGTGTGAAAAATCCACACCCTTGAGCGATGTGGTTATACCGACCTAACCACTGTGTAGTTAATGGGAGAGCTGCTCCTGTCAACACAGCTATCACCTCTTGGGGAGGTGGATTAACTATGCTGACAGGAAAAGCTCTCCTATTGGCATTGTAGCATCTTTAGTGAAGTGCCACAGCAGCACAGGTGCACCAGTGTGCTGTATATTAAGACAAGCCCTAGTAGGGACTTGGCTGATGGAATGAGAGACCTTTACACAGGGAAAATGGGTGTGGTGCACAGTGATTTTGCTGTTACAGTATGTAACATTCTTTGCCTTAAGCTGGAAAGGAACCAAAGTTCTAGCATGTTTCTAGTTTGAATGCATCACACTTCTTGAAGAGCTGTTTCAGACGAGATTTAAAAACCCAAGGTTCTGATTATTTTGGGGGATTTAAAATTTAATGGAACTTATTGCACATTTTGGGAGGATCTGCTTTGGTGACCTGATTAAATTCTAACATGTAGCTACTTTCTTCCTAACTAAATTTCCCTCTTCCTTTTAATAAAATACTGTATTTGTCACTTGCTGGCTATCAAAAGGCTTCAGTGAAAAATGTTTTAATGTTGGTCTTAGTCATTCACTGTTCTCCTCATGTGCCTGGGGATTTAAATATGAGTGGTTATGTGAACAGTGCTCTTTCAAATAGTGCCTGCAATTTTATTCTTCCCTGCCCCTCCCCGCCTCCCCCGAAGAATTTGCACTTGTATAAAAATGATCTCACTTTGCCTGAAGTATAATATTTGCTGAATGCAAAGTCCCTTTGTCGTGCTCAGCTCTTTTGAGCCACTTTGCCAGATTGCTGGAGGGCTGAGGGACCTTCTTGAGACTGCCTTTCCCACCAGTGTTCCAGGATCCACTTTCTGCAACTCCATTGTGAAGGGGAAGGAATCTGCCCTGTGGAAAAATTTCCTAGAAGTTAAAAGCATGAAAGTTATAGACTTTTACAGAAAGTACTTTGAACCCATAGGTTATCTCTCTTTATTATTTGCTTTCTGTGGGTTAGGAATCACACTGCAGTACACTCTAGCACAGATATAATTCTCTGTTATGCTCTGTGGAATGGCTCAAAACCACCTGCACCACTTACTGTTAAATTCTGTAGGAGTTTTCCACAAGAGTGGTATTAAGGTGGGTACTTATCCTGGGGCAGCTGGCATATCACTCCTCATGCCCTCCCCAGAGGCCAAGTGCAGAACTACAGTTATCACTGCCTCAGTTTCCCCAATGAGACATGTATGTAGCGAAGTGTGCCCCTTCAGTCTAATATCAGAGGGGTAGCCGTGTTAGTCTGGTTCTGTAGAAGCAGCAAAGAATCCTGTGGCACCTTATAGACTAACAGAAGTTTTGCAGCATGAGCTTTCGTGGGTGAATACCCACTTCTTCGGATGCTTGGAGTGGATCCGAAGAAGTGGGTATTCACCCACGAAAGCTCATGCTGCAAAACTTCTGTTAGTCTATAAGGTGCCACAGGATTCTTTGCTGCTCCTTCAGTCTAATTTATTCATCCAAAGGCCAATCAGACATGCAAGCAAGCCTTCACCCCAGCATCCTTAGTGGGGGGCAGAGTTAATCTTAATCTTAGTCCCATCTAAATCCACTCATCTCCCCCATTTAGGCTCCTTACCATTAAGGTGCTCTCAACCCAGCCCCCCTCCCTCTCTCCCTCCCTAGAGGGACTCTTATGATCACCAGGGGAAAGATTCCTTCTCAGGACTCTCTGAGCTCAAACTGCTGCAGCTGTTCTCCAGAGTGGCATGTAGTTCCTCTGTGACATGGACTACCTGCTGCTGTTTAGTAAAGTCCTTCTCCTTAGGCACGTGGCACTCTTAGTGTGCTCCCCTTTCAGAACCTCTCCGGTTTAGGAGTAGTTACCTAGGTCCCCCTTACTGGTGAGCTCCCTAACTAGCTTCCCTGAGACTTCCTTTTCTGCTGGAGTTTCCTTCCTGTCTTCTGGAACTCTGTCTGAAGCCTCATCATTCTTTATTGGACCTTGTGGGTGTTCCTTAGCTAATTAATTGCTGCCCAGCCAAGTAGGCAATTAACTACTTGCAGGTGGATCTGGGTTGGCTTGCTCTCCTTAGCAGAGCCTATCACAGGTAGACTGGGAGCCTGGCCCCCTCAGGAGCCAGCTATTCTGTGACAGGCATGTCTACAACATGTATGCTTTGTGTGCAGCATGTGCTTTGTGCCAGCTGTTGAAGCAGAAGGTGATTTTAGAGGAAGTAGGCACCTATCTTAATCTGAGCTCTCAACCACAGGAGTCTTTGCACAGCCTGTTCAGTGGTCATGAAGTAGATGGACGCTCCACTCCCACATCCCAACTTCTTAATTCCTTGCTGTGTCTCCCCACCAGTCTCAACTCCATGGTTGCTCTAATCTAAACTAGTTTGGGCAGTTGAGGACGAGAGTTCTAAAACTGCTGGCTCAGACATCCAGCAGGCTGTCCCATGGTCAGAAAAGCAGAGTAGGGCAGGCCAAATGTCTGTATCAGCTTCTCTTGACATTGCAACTGCAGGAGTGGATCCTTTCACTTGTTGGGGGAGGCTGCCTCTTGAGCCACTTTCCCAAACAGACTGCAGAGGACCAGACACCTGAGAAGTGCCTTCAGTGCTGAAGCCCTGAAATTAAGCCTCTGATCAAACAATGCAATGCATAGAACTGTTCAAATATTTCCAATTTGCCCCCCCATTGAGATAAGTGGACAACTTGCAAACATGTCCTCTCTCTCCCCCTAGTTAGTCTGATGCAAACAAGTTATAAATTTGGAGCCAAATTCACTGCACTGACTGCTGTGGAGATGTGCATCCTTATCCACAAGTGAATTTGAACCTTAGTTCTTCATACCAGCTTAAAAAAACAAAACAAAACATCTTATTGCAAAGTTCTGGTGAGAGTTTCATTTGTAGCTGATGTCTAGAAAGGCATGGATTGCAGCTGTTGAACAGCCAATGTATGTTTGCTTATACACATGGCAAAGAGGTACAGTGAATTGTTAAGGACTGGGGGGTTATTGGTAGAATTCGAAAGATAAAGTCAGCCCTAAAATGGTGGTAGAGAACTGTTCACAATTGAATAATTTAAGATTTAATCGCAAAAGAATAAGCTCTAGCAGCAACTTCTGCTCTTTTTAAACAGGACACTTTGTCTCAGTTAAATCATGTTAATAATAGAAATATGTCAGCATCTCAACTAATTAAATATATGAATATGGAAGTTCAGTTTACTTTTAGTTAAGCGTTTTTTCCTATGTCGGTCAATATACCAAGATTAAAAACTGCCACGATTAACTGTGATATAAGATTAGACCTTCCATTAGCTACATTGTGTTTTTGCCCTAAGGACCTCTAGTAAATGATATTGCAACACTGTTCCATACACATTTGTCCTTAAACATTTATGAAAAAATGTATATTTCTCAAATGCATTTAGTTATTCATCTCAAGGCAGATGTACAGCGTGCAGTGAGCATGTGTTGTGTTAAGAAACAAAGTGAAAAGAGCTCAAATAAGCCAGAACTCATGCATCCATCCTAAATCAAAAGCTTAGGAAAAAATTGTTTTCTATCAGCTGCTAAAAGTAACAAACTGGCATGGGAAACAGCTATGTTGTGAAATGCCATCATGATAACATAAGCATGATATATCTCTCTGTAGACATATACTGTTGACAATTGTCAGCTGGTCACAATTAATCCTAGTGTTCCCTAATTAACATGTACTAAGGCAGGTGCAGACAAGTCCTCTTTTAGATCAGCTAGGAAGCAAATTCCCGTGTTGAGAGCACTCTCAGAAAATGCCAAGTCCTAGCGCTGAATCTACAAACTGTTGGCTTGAAAATCTCATACAGTTACCACTCCTGCTCAGAAGTAAATAGGAAGCTGGTGCCAGATGATTAGGTCTAAAAGGCTCCTAATGGCTATTACAGTAACTCCTCACTTAACATTGTAGTTATGTTCCTGAAAAATGTGACTTTAAGCGAAACGATGTTAAGCGAATCCAATTTCTCATAAGAATTAATGTAAATGAGGGGG
The DNA here is from genome assembly GCF_016161935.1 of Mauremys reevesii. Classification (NCBI taxonomy): domain Eukaryota; kingdom Metazoa; phylum Chordata; order Testudines; family Geoemydidae; genus Mauremys; species Mauremys reevesii. Next base: position 74,976,551 of record NC_052630.1, read on the forward strand.
TTAGGTTCCAGGGAAAAAAATTTCACCAGACAAGACTATATTTATATTTATATATATACACACACAGTATAAGTTTTAAACAAACAGTTTAATACTGGTACACAGTGATGATGATTGTGAAGCTTGGCTGAGGTGGAGAAGTCAGAGGGTGGGATATTTCCCTTACTGCTAAATGATGAACTAGCAGTTGGCTGAGCCCTCAAGGGTTAACTCTCTCACTCTACAAGGCAGTGGTAATGGAGGGAAATATGGCATTTCCCGTTTAAGTACACTGCCTTGTTAATTAGATCAGTTTGCTGAGACCGCAGCTGCTGCAAGCTCCCTCTGTCCTGAGCCCTGGTGTGTCCCCCGTGCTCTATGGAAGATGAGGTAAGCAGAGTGCAGGAGCAGGGGGGAGGGGGACACCCTGACATTAGCCCCTCTCTTCCTTCCCTCCTTCCCCCCCACCCCCGCATAGCAAGCAGTAGTCTTGGGGAGCAGCTCCAAGGCAGAGAGCAGGAGCAGCACATGGCAGTGGTGGGAGGGACAGCTGCAATTGCTAGCCTGCTGGGCAGCTGCTGCACAGGGAATGTAGGGGAGCTGGGAGCTGATAGGGGGGCTGCTGGTCCTCCCTGGTTCCAAGCCCCCACCAGCTAGCTGCAACAGGCTGCTTTTCCTGCAAGCAGTAGACAAAGCAGGAGCTGCCAAACGACGTTAGAAGGGAGCATTACACAACTTTAAACGAGCATGTTCCCTAATTGATTAACAACGAAACAACGTTAACCGGGACGACTTTAAGTGAGGAGTTACTGTACTACCAAGCAGACCAACAACCACATTGCACATGCACTATTAGCTATAGCAGGGATGGGCAAACTACGGCTTGGGGGCCACATCCAGCTCTTCAGACTTTTTAATCTGGCCCTCGAGCTCCCGCCAGGGAGCAGGGTTGTGGGCTTGCCCCGCTCCATGTGTGCCGTGGCTCCGGGAAGCAGCAGCATGTCCCACTTCCAGCTCCTATGTGTAGGGGCAGCCAGGGGGCTCTGCATACTGCCAAAGCGCCACCCCCGCCAATGGAGAGCTGCAGGGATGGTGCCTGCAGACAGGGCAGCACGCAGAGACACCTGGCTGTGCCTCCATGTAGGAGCCAGAGGGGAGACATGCCACTGCTTCTGGGAGCTGCTTGAGGTAAGCGCTGCCCAGATCCTGCCCCTGACCCCCTCCTGCGCCCCAACCCCCTGCCCCTGCCCTGATCCCCCTCGGTCCCAGCCCAGAGCACTCTCCTGCACCCCCAACCCTCATCCCCAGAGCCTGCACCCCCAGCCGGAGTCCTCACCCCCTCCTGCACCCCAACCCACAATTTCGTGAGCCTTCATGGCCCACCACAGAATTTCCATACCCAGATGTGGCCCTTCAGCCAAAAAGTTTGCCCACCCCTGAGTTATAGCTTCCGAGTGGTCTTCCAACCCTCCTGAGGTCCCTTTCAACCCTGATATTCTATGATTCAATGATTCAAGGGTAGCCAAAGGTAGAATGCATAGTGTTGTTGCATCTCTTCTGCTTTAATGTATAACTTGATTGCATTTTTTTCACTGACTTCAAGAAAGTATGCTTGCTTAAAACCCTACTCTGCAAATTTATAAATTGTAGCCATTTTACTACCTATGAAAGGAATGGTGACTATAAGCTAGTATTTGGAATTCATGGCGTTTTGATGTTTGTTTTGTCAATAAAGTCCTACATTCGGAGAAGCGATTAAACTGAAAGTTCATTGAACAGAAGAACTACAACTACAAGGCTTCAAGTAATTGGAAAAAAAAATTTTGTTTTAGAAGGCTATTTAAAGACCTTGGAATACAAAAGCCAGTGTGCCCCCCCGAGTCATCCAGTTAAGGAGATAAAACAAAATTGTTTGAACTTGTCGTATAGATAATAAGTAACTGAATCATTTGGCAAGAGAGGGAGGTTAGGACTGTAGACATCTTGTTGAGAAAAAGGAGTAGTGTTAGATCTGTTCAACTGGGTATGGTAGAATTATCCTTTGAAGAGAAGAATATCACACACAAGGTTTGTCAGTCTAGCTATACCAGGAAACCCTCCTAGCATGGACACAGACTGGCAAAAGGACGGTTGCTGGTATAACTGTGTCTGCTTTAAGGGTCTTGCCAGCTGTAGCTGTATCGGCAAAAAATCACAACCTAACTGACATAGCTATACTCGCAAAACTTTTAAGTGGAGACCATAGTTTGACTATCTCCTCATTCAAAAGAGCAGATTCAAAGTCTCTTGGCTATAGAGAAGCATGGGTAACTATCTCCAGGAATATCTCTGGAATTCTTATTTCTAAAAATATTCATAATCATAGTGTTCTAAACAGTCTGTTTTGTGTTAGGCATTTTATTTGGATTAAGCTTCTGGTTTCTTTGACTTTGAAGATACAAACTCTGAAATCTGTTTTACAATGTCCTGATATTGTTAGTCAAGCTGACTGTCAGTACATATCCCTTTTGTTCCTTTAAGAATACAGCTCACCTTTAATATATTACACATATTGCTTTTCAGGCACTAGATGGCAGGTATGTTATCTTTACAGTGTGACTACAAAAAATTAACATTTTCCCTTGCAAATACTATTAAGTTACATGCTCACTTTGAAACTTGCACCACTATAGATAGATGCCATTTCCAGACAGGGAAATATTACTACAGTCCATTGTTGTCAGTAGCTATTGTGTGCAGTCAGGATGTCCTGGGGAAGAGTGTGCATGTTTAAAGTAGATGTTAAGTACATCAGGAATGCACTAGTAAGAGACATGAAGAAAGCTGTCTATATCCAACTTTATTGGTAGGATTTTTTGGGAATCTTATTAGATGAGAGGTGGGAGTACTGAAACTTCTTTTGTCATATACTTTTTGTTACCCTGCTTAATGTGATGGAATCTGAAAGGGAAAGTTTTCTCTATCACTGAAAATGAAGGCCTAACAAGACAAGCATAAGTCTTCCTGGAACAGGAAAGCTGATTCTTAGTGCAGACAGCCTTTCTTTAGTGTGAGGTTGCATGTTAAATGTTTCACTAGTACAGTGAGAGAAGCACTGCTTCTCTGAAGATATTTTGGTTAAGGATTTATTAAATATTTTCATGGTAAGTCCTTTGTATTTGTATTTGTGTTTCAAATAGGCAGGATTTTGTGCTTGCATTTTAATGTTTTTTTCCAATCATGGATGGCTGGTAATTCATAAATCCTTGAGTTAAATGTTGTTGCTTAATGATTAAGTTTGGAAGACTTTATTTATAGACTTCGATTATTTCTGGAAAGTTGAGGGTTTTCAAAACGTTTTCTTCTGTTGATTTTTACAAATCCACTGAAAACTTGTAATCTAACGTTTACTCTGTGGAACTTCATAGCGTGTATTTCTTTTTCTTCAGAAGTACCAGAGGCATTATTTTCATGTTAATCACACAATATAAAATGGGAAGGGAGAGAAAAACCTTGATCTTAACAGGGAATAATGACTGCAGTAGTAACTGCTGATATTTTTGTCATGTGACTACTATTAAACTATTGTTGCCATTTCAGTACAGTATGTTCTTCATATGCCAAAGAATTGTTATACAGCACAGGACTGTTTAATGTCAGGCTAGCATGCTATAAAACCACTTTCAAAAAATATGTTGGCAAATCAGTTGACATGCTGAGTACATGCAAGGAAGGAGGAATGAATTTGTGTTAATTTGCTAGTGAAAACGTTTCCTTTCACAAAGGAAGTCTGAGAATATCTGATTTACTTACTGTATTTTCTTTGTTTTGGTGACCCATTAGGGCTTAAGCATCTGGCAGGAAGCCTTGATATAGTTTAGACTGAAGCCTTAAAAAGCATAAGCTTATTAGGAAAATTCTGTACAATGAATAAACTTTTCACTTAATGTTGGAGTTACTGATTCTAGAAATAGATACAGTGAGTTTATTTCCATATTTCATTTTTTGTATGTTTGAAGCGCTACAAATACAAATAGGTTGAATTATTTGTGTTGGGTTAATATTGTCATGAATGTTGCAAAGTGTGTGTGTGTGTGTGTGTGTAAACTTTATGGCATCTGGGTAAACCAGAATTTCACATTGTCCAACTAAGCTTTCAGGAATAGATATTAATCTAAATTCCATTGGCTCGGGCAAGTCACTGAGATTGTCTACCCGAGGTCCACCTCGGGTTCAGGGCAGAGTATTTTGGAGAGAACCAGAAAGAAAACTACTCTTTGCCTCCTTGCTGAGGGTTTAATTTGGGAGTAGGATAGAAAAATCCTGCTTTTCCCACTCGTGTCTCTGCCACCACTTGCTTTTGATTACGCCTGTTCACTCCTACCCCCGAGGTATTGACACAAGCTACCAAAATAAATAATTTTTCCCTTCTCATTATTGTTTGTATTACAGTAGCACCTTGAGGCTCTAGTCAGGGTCAGTTGCTCTAATACTACAGTGTTAAATACTAAGATAGTGTGAAGAGTGACCTTATCCTTTTCCTATTTTGAAATCACATGTGATGGTGGTAGAGAGATTCTTTCTCTATTCTCCACTGCCCCCAACTTGCACAGTGGAACAGAACAACTGTTACTAAGCTGGGTCTCCAGATTGCAGGACTAATGAAGGTTTCTGCCAAGGAAACAACCTATGGTATTTCCCTGGACATCTCATCTAGATACAGGATTTCTGTTTTCAGATATGAAATAGGAATATATTTGTATGGTTTTGTTTTGGTAAACTGTTTTTGGACTTCCTTGACCAGCCTGGAAGATAGAGCAGCAGTTTCCTATATCAATATTTAAATCATTTATGAGGTGTGTGTTGCCACTGCCTTGTAGGTGACTGAATCACTCCTGTGAGTGGCCATCCTTCCTCCTTTGCTCGACTTCCTCTCTCCTCCCCCTTCCCCAAACAGCTTCCACACAGACTTTAACTGAGAATAGGGAAATGTAGGGAATTGAGTGATGGTAACCTTATTCCCAGTTGGGAAGTTTTCTGGGTTATTGTGCTTATCTGTTTGCCCTGAACCTGAGTTACATTTATTAGTTTGCTCCAAATGTTCTATAAACAATTCTAGAAATATACTTTCATGAAGTTTAGGGTTACCTTTCTCTATAGATGTTTTCCACAAGATTGTTGTGTGAATTTTCCTGTATGATTTGTAAAAATGAACAATTTTTCTTATTTGGATTCTGTTTGTTTCCTAAGCTGTGAACTTCAAAGAAGTGAATGAAGAAAACAAGAGAGAACTCTTCAGTGAAATATTTTCGTCTATTGACACATTGGCATTCACCTTTGGAAACGTGTAAGTGGTCTAGGTTGGAATTTAAAGGGAATAATACTGAACAGAATTAATGTAGACTAATAGTAAATATTCATTTTGTCTTCTAGATAAAGTTTGGTTGAGACATGAACTTAAGTAAACCACACCTTGAGCAGTCTTAGGATTTTGTTGCTCTTGTAGATAGATTGAATATGCTAAAAGAAAATAGATTTTTTTGAACATACTGTTTTGCAGAGCTTTTAAAAAATAGATAGATGGATTCTTTAATATGCACCTAACTTTCTGTTTGGAAGGACTTGTAGAAATTCTGTTCAGAAGTAACAAACAAATGAAACAGTTTTTTTCTGTTTTTGTGGCAGTGTTTCAGACTTCCTTATGGGAGATGTAGACAATGGTTCTTCACTGGGACTTCCTGTATCTCGTAGAAGTCGGGTAGGCTGAACGCATTCGTTTGGGAGTATGAAATCATATTTGTAAAGGAAATTTTCATAGTCTTTTCTCTTATTTTGAATATCCCTGTTTCTGGATGAATTTGTTTATGATTTTCTGAAAGATAAAACCAGTTAAAATGTAAATGCCATTTTATAGTGTCATTAAGTCTTCCCTGTATAAAATATTTTCATGTTTTTAATACCAGTGATGTTTCACTTTTGCCAGTCTTGTTTAGATTTTCATGTTTAAAATAAGTTTATCCAGCAGAGCAATTACATTGCTTGATTCCAGTAAAGTGTTAATTTTTTTTTTAAAGTTTGTTCTGGTTGTTAAAAGTAAGCATTTTGGACCTAGAAACAGAGCCCAAGTTTAATTATCCATGAATAAATATATAAAATATAGTACATTATCAGTGCTGTGCAGGCTGGAAAAAAAACAAACTTGGTAAGCCATGCCCGGTGTATATTGTATGCAAGAAAATGTAGTTAAGAATCAGTGTCTATGATGATCCAGACTGTTAGAGTATCAAGAACGAAAGCTGAAATTCAAGCCCAGATCTTGGAGTGCATGATTTTAAGCGCTGTTTCTGCTACTAGAAAACATCTTTAAGATATAGTTCTGTAGCATTGTTATGGTCAAGTCTTGCTATGTTAAGTTTTCTTGCCTGTACTGTTAAACATTTTTTTTAAACTTTTAGAGATCTATGGTCATAGCAAGGCTAATACACTGTTCTCCATGGCCTTGTCTACACTAGGTTAAGTGGGGTTGGTTGGTTTGTTTAATTTCAGAAGCCCTCATGTGGACAGGCTTCCAGCAACTGGAACAGTTTTCAGCATTATGCAGTTTAGACTTGTTCCTAACAGAGTTAGCTGAGACAGCCAGTGGGCCGTCTACATAAAGGGGCTCCCAAAGTTAACACTTGTTCATCTGCAACAGTGGGGAAAACTTTTCAAAAATGTTGCTAGTGTTTAATCAGGGACTTAGAGAAGTGTGTGTTAATTCTGGGTTCAGAAGTAATTATTACTTATTTTTCTGTCCAAGCAGGCAAGGAAAGTACTTTTATGACATACTTTGGCCTTGGCAGTTTTACACAAATTTGCTTAACCGTGGTTTTTTGGAAGTGCATAGGGCATCCTAAAGAGTAAATCATGAGTGTTATGTAGCTAAATGATTAGAAGAATGAGAAAATATGAAGTTGGGGTGAAAAGACAGTAAAACCAAACAATAATGGAAGTTCAAAGGAACTGATGAAGAAATTCTGAAATAATTTAGAAAGCAGAGCCTTAAAACTAACTGGCAAACAAGCCCCCTTGGAATCTTAGGAAATCCATGAAGAAGTTTCAGTGGTTTCTGCTTGGCAGCTGAATGGACAGTCCGTGGTAGTGTAAGTTAGTGTATTCCTGTCTGCAAAGCTGTTAACGAAACTAGTGCTACCAAAACCTGAACCACGAAGTTACCAAAACAGAAACAGGCTATGATGATAATTTTAATCTCCATTTGAAAAGTTAGAAAAATCAGGAAGAAAAATTGCCTAAACAAGTAAACATATTTGATAGATAAATTGATAGATAAGGCTCACTGAAATCATTTGCTTCGTCAGTGGATCAGATCATAGCAGTAAGGGCGTCTGTAATGAAACTAGTGGATGAAAAATGTGGAAATTACTTGAAAGTTTTTACTAAAGGACTTGTAAGAGAAAAAGGGAGAATGGAATGGAGAAGTTGCAGGATAAGAGTAAATCTGTGGGAAGTTTATATGCTTAGCCTTAATGTACATAATGAATTCTGGTGAGCGGGTGGGGGAAAAGTTTATCGTAGTTCTATCCCTTTCCTGATTCTTGTCCAGAACTCCACTGCTTTGCTGAAAGGTGTGTGTGTGTCTGTGTCTGTGTCTGTGTGGGGGTAGGGTAGGATATGTGGATTCAGTAAATGTCAACTGCTTTGTTAAACAATTAGACTACTGCTCAAAAGTATTTAAAAGACAAGTAAAAATTCCTTGGCATTTAAACTGTCTCAGGAGCTTAGAAGTTCTTAAGCATAAATAGTTAGCAGCCTAGCTCTGTCTCTTGCTATGTCAGTGGTAAATTATGAAAAATTAAAGACAGGTAGCTCCTCTTGTTTTGTTAGTATGCTTTCGGTCCTTGGTTTGACTATTCTGCTCTAACACACTTTATTTTATTACATGCAAGTCTTTTGAAAACCTTTCCGTGGAGTCTGTGGGATCACTACATGAACGGGAAGATGTTCAAGATACAGGTAGATGTTTTTACATTAATGAGCATCTTTCTTTACTTTATTTGTACATTCTGTCTTGCATATGTTCATAACTGTGAAAATATTCTCTAAATAAACTAGATACATCAGGGTTTTTTAAATCAGGCATATTAAGATTAAGACTAAAAATGAATTCAGAAATCTAAATTTTGAGAGAGAATCCATATTTGTGCTTATTAACTTTTTGGAGAAAATAGACTAGCACTGAGCTACATTTACGGTATGTGTAATTGAGACTAGTGTTTTTGGTTATCTTTTTTTTTTTTTTAAAGAAAGTTATCCTGACCATACAACTAGGCAAGATAAAATACCATGACCCTTTAATTTGTTCTAAAACCCCTGTCAGTCCTATTTAGAGTCAACTAGCATTAAAGAACTACTCTAGATCAGAGCTGCTTTAGTGTTCACAGTTGGCTGATACTGGCTTTGCTGTCGGTGTGTGGTCATGTCTAAAATTCACTTCTTTGCATTTGACATTTTATTTTCAGGACATCTTCGGGCTGAAGAGGTCGATAGCATGCTCCTAAGAAATGACAGCGGAATTGAATCAGCTCTGTCTTATGCTAAAGCTTGGTCAAAATATGCCAAGGATGTAGTCATATGGATAGAAAAAAAACTTAGCCTGGGTGAGTGGCTCTTTCTGGCATCTAATCAGCTTTGTCACGGTGGAATTAAATCTGTTGTCAGGCTTGTGCTGCGGACTGTCAATAATCTGATTTCTAAATTAGGAGCTGTTCCACTGAAGTGAATAGGATTGTTACCCATTTCCTGTAATTGAAAGATTGTAACAAAATGAAGATGGTGTGTGTGTCCTTTTTTGTTAAAATAAGAATGCAAACCAAGTTTCATGTTTGATGCAATTGCTGTTACTGTTAACATTTATTGTGTGAAATCCAATTTTTTCCCCCACAGAAGTGGAATGTGCTAAAAACTTAGCAAAAATGGCTGAAACTGCAAAAGCTATTGTTGGACCCCAGGTGAGTGTTCAGTTAATTCTATTTTTTTAAACTTCTCTTATGTTTAAAGAAATAAATAAAAAACAAATGGGATATTTAGGCTGGTATCCAATTTAAAAATTAAAATAACTTCCTTGCTCTCGGAAGTCCCAGTTCTGGGTACTGAATAGTTAATTTTTGTATAAGTGAATACAAAGGAGATTACATGGTAAATTATCAGCTCAACCCTTCTGAATCTCATTTGAATCTGTGTGGAAATTTTGATGACTGAACATATCTATTGGAAGTATAGAGTGGTCTTTATGTAATTAACTTCAGTAAAAGTTCCTTACATTCCTTAAAAAAGCTACCTTGCATCATGCTTCTATTTTGTGTGCTATTTTTCAGTGTGCTTAGTAACCACAAAACTTAGACTTGTAGGAACTTTCTCTTTTTAAGTATTCTCTTAATGGAAGTGAAATTGTTAGAGAAAATTATAACAATAACCTTCACGTTACAGCTTTAATTCTGGGTTTCACACATGCAAAAACCTGAGGATCTAGTTAAATTCTACTAGGATCTGGAATGACTACATCCTCCTCTTCTACCCTGCAATGTTACTAGTTTCTTTTGTGTTTAATCCTAGGATTACATGCCATTCCAATCTATATTCATAAACGCTTTTCAAAATGATATTGAGAACAGTCAGCTTTGGCAAAAAACAGCAGCTGCTCTCCAGACTAACAAATTTGTGCAGGTAAAATTTTATTTCTCACGTAATTGTTACAATGCATAGCAGCATACTTTCTAACAAAACATGACTTTATTATTTAGCTTATAAACTTTTTCTTATCTAGCCTCTTGTAGGAAGAAAAAATGAGTTGGATAAACAAAGGAAAGATATCAAGGAACTTTGGCAGCGAGAACAGAAGAAAATGGTTGGTATTTCTGTGTACTGAACACTGAGTGTCCAATGTTTTCAAAAGTTGCTCAATATGCAGGCCAGAACTTACAAACTTGAGTGCCTAAAGTTAGACATCTAAACCCATATTAAGCCACCTACAGCTTTCGTTGGCTGCAGTTCGTAACCTATTGGGTTATGCTGTAGGGTGCAGGCTCCTCAGATGTTGCTTGTAGTCAGTACTGTAAAATGGAGGCATTTACATAGCAGCCTCTTTTCCAGTAGCATAATTGCATTGTTTGATGCAAAGAGATTCATTCTTTGCTTTTGCACTGTATATTGTATAGCAAGAACTGGAAGCTACTCTAAGAAAAGCAAAGCTACTGTACCTGCAACGTCAAGAGGAGTATGAAAAGGCAAAATCTTCCACCATTCGAGCTGAGGAAGAACATCTGAGCACAAGCAGCAGTCTTGTGAAAGATGTCAGCAAACAGTTGGAGAAAAAGCGAAAGCTAGAAGAGGAGGCTCTTCAGAAAGTAAGAGCTCTATTTGCTTATTCCAAAAGTGTTTTTTTGCAATGACAGTGTTCTCGGGTTTTACTTGTGCTTGGACAATGAGGGGTAAGTAAGCCAACGTTTTGCTTATAATTTACCATAATCCATGCTTTTTTAGATACTGTTGGTGTTTTTTTAATAGGAACCCTCAATTACAAGCTTGCTGATCCATTTTTTTTTCCTTAGCTTATTTCTGGTACCAAATCTCTGTGGTCCATAAGTTACCTCCCCCTCCCCCTCCTTTTATTTATATTTATATTTATATTTATTTATATATATAGATATAAATAAATAAAAATCTTTTTTTTTTTTAGGCTGAAGAGGCCTGTGAACACTACAAGGCCAGCATGGCAGAAGTTGAAGAAAAGCGAAATGATCTGGAAAGCTTCAAGAGTGATACCTTAACACAGCTTCGGGAACTTGTTTTTCAGTGTGATCTTACTCTTAAAGCTGTAAGGAGACCCTTTTAAAAACTATTTCTGAACTCAAAAAGAAAGTCAGACTTCAGAAAATAACGTTTAAACAGCTGTTTATGGGAGTGCGGTGTTGATACATTTACCTAAAGGGGTAACAGAGTAAAAGAAAACCAGCTTATGGTGCTGACTACTTAAAAATAATATCTTTTTCTCATGCTAGTGGCATCCTATTGAAAAGAATAGAAAGGTCCCTTAAGATATTTTCTTCATAAACTGTTGCCTTGCAAGAATTTTGAACGTAGATAGGATTTTTGTAAACGTCTTTATGAACCCCACTGATCATTGCAGAGAGCCTTTGCCCTGTGTTTACTTTGTGCCTGTTGCTCATGAGTACAGCTTTTGTTCAAATTATGTTGGTTTTGTTTGAAGGTTAGAAAAGACATTTCCTTGTGTAAAGTTACTAGCTTTCATTCTGTACTCTTGAACAAGTACAGTTCTGAACCCATTAACATTGATGTGCTTGAAGCTGCCATGAACTCAGTTTTGATTGGCTACAGTATATGAAATTCAATAGGCCTGCATAAGCAAAAAGGTTGTTGTATTTAGAAATGCTGCTTCCATAAGGCTCGAAGCTGTCATGTTAGTATAATCAGTCAGGTATTAGTTTGAGGAAGGATGAAGGAGGGAGAGAAGCTAAGCCCATTGCTTTGTTCTTTTAGATGACTAATCTACTATGCAGACTAACTCACTACTTTTAAACTTTGTTAGAAAAGACCAAATACAGAGGAGGAGGAGATGATATTTCAGTTCACAATGAGGACAACAGCTTTGCTACATAATATTTATATACTTACTCATAGGGCCCATATCTGTTCACATTGTTAAACTCAGCTGTATGGGGTTCCCTCCTTGCTAGTGCAAAGCAGCAATGGTGGTGGAGCATTGAGAAGCCATCTCCTCTGGAGGAGAGTGGAAGTGCAGCAGTGATTACCGAAACCCCGAGGCTGCAGTAGCAGCCATGAGGGGTGGCTCTGCTCCTATTTCCTGGCCTGTGAGGAGAGGATTCCTTCTTTGATCCCTCTGCAGACCTCCTCAGCCAATATCCTTTTAAATTAGTCTGCATCCTGGGGATAAATCTTGTCATCTGTTACCTTAAAATATAGGATATAGGCCAGCCTGGGTTTGGAACTCCAGATCTTTCACCCTGATAGAGGATTTTGTGCTGTTGATGGGAGGAACAGAAATCTCTGCTGGTCACACCAATCCAGATGGAGAGACACTGGTGCTATGTTCACCAGCTGGAGATGGGATAGATGTATGGGGAAAGCAGTTTGTGACATTGAGGATAAAGAGGGTACAACTAGTGCTTGGAAATCTGTGGAACATAAGAATGGCCATACTGGGTCAGAGCAACAGTCTGTCTATCCCAGTACCCTGTCTTTCAACAGTGACCAGTGCCAGATACTTCAGAAGGAATGAACAGAACAGGGCAATTATCAAATGATCCTCACCTGTCGTCCAGTCCCAGCTTCTGGCAGTCTGAGGTTTAGGGACACTCAGAGCACAGGGTTCTCTCTCTGACTAGTCCAGTATTAGAAAATATTTATGATGATAGAGTTGGCTAGCTTGTTTGAGTCCTCAATAAAGTGGGTTAATGAATTTTTTTCCCCAACAAAGGTTAACTTAGGGGTGGATTACGTATAAACTGTCTTGTAAATGTTTTAAAATGCCCCCAACTTCTTTATTTCATAACAGGCAACAGTTAACCTGTTCCAAATGCAGCATGCCCAGGTTGTATCTCTTCCAGTTAACTGTCAGACCCTCTGTGAGAACGCCAAGCTCTATGACCCAGGACAGCAGTATTTGGAGTTTGTGAAAAGTTTGCCAAAAGAAGACATTCCCATTGAATCAGGTTCTTTTGAAATTCAGAGTTCCGAGGTTGATGGGTGAGAGCTAATATTAATGACACTTGTTTACTTGAAATTAAATGTGAGGAAAATGTTTACAGAAGGATGCATCTAGCAGTGAAACAAAATTCATACAGGAGTAAAATAGAACTTGCCATTTTACCATGAGTTGTGACTTATGCCCTTTTGAATTATGCAGTAACCACGTTAAATTAGATATCAAAGCTATAACTAAAATCCCCACCACAGTGTTGTATTTTCCCCTTAATTTATACTAGGGCTAAATAGAACATAGATAAATTGTTTTGATTCAATCACTAGAATCAGTTTGCTAATGTCTAGGTATAGCTATTTGGTAATATGAAAGATCTTGATCTTGAACTGTGTGTGTAGTTTGTAAGACATGCTGTAACAGGAGTGAACGTGAATTTAGTGAAGCAACTTTGGAAGGTGGGAGAGAAGGCATGAGAAATACATGGGTTGTGCAGCTTTTGCTGCCACCACATCCTCATGGTTGTATATTGTCTTAAGTTTTTAAGCGTTTTGTTGCATGGAGTGTTTCAGGTGTACAGTAGATTCTGCTTATTAGCAACCTCTCGGTTCCCAGCAAAAAGTTGCCATTATCTGGAAATAGCTACTAAGCAGAAGGCAGGTTTGCAGGGCTGCAGCCAGGGAAGGAAGCAGTGGGTCGTGCCTTCTATGGCTGCAGTCCTGCAGACCTGCTTGGTATGTCCCAGCACTTCTTTCCACGGCTGCAGCCCTGCAAATCTGCCTGCAGGGTTGCAGCCAAGGAAGTATGGGGATGTGCAGAATCCGGGCCCCCAGGGCAGGACGCAGTTTGGAGAGTGCAGGGAGAGGTAGTGTGCACCTCCGCCGGTTGTGGGGAGGGATAGTTCGGTGGTCTGAGCATTGGCCTGCTAAGCCCAGGGTTGAGAGTTCAGTCCTTGAGGGGGCCATTTAGGGATCTGGGGCAAAAATCTGTCTGGGGATTGGTCCTGCTTTGAGCAGCGGATTGGACTAGACCTCCTGAGGTCCCTTCAATCTGATATTCTATGATTCTATGGCCCTCAGTGCCCTGACATCCAGGCTGCAGTCCCTCTCTCTGTTGCTGCCCTGCCTGCAGTCTCCCATTTGAGCACACAGTGCCAAGACTCTGGCTGGGGTTCCCACATTGGGGAGGGATGCAGGTGCCCCAGTCTATTAGCTCCTGTGTGGCCGATGGGTCCCCAATTGCAGGCAGGTTTGCTGCACCCAGGGGAGAAAGTGCTGGGATGTGCTGGACCAAAGCCACTGGTGCCCAGGGTAGGGCGCAGCCTAGAGAGTGCAAGGGGAGGTTCTATTCAGCCCCAGCACTTCCTTCACTCCCTGCAGCCCCACAAACCTGCCTGTGGCTGTGGCCTTTCTTTTCCTCCCCCCCTTCCAAAAAAAAAAAGTTGTTAGGAAGTGACATGACTGTTGCCAATATCCAAATCCCATTAATAATTAAAGTCAATGAGACGGGATTGGTTCCTGACAAAATGTTGCTATTAAATTAAAGTTGTTAATATCGGCATCACTAATAAATGGAATGTACTGTGGGTTTGTCCAGCCCCTAGCATAGTAGTGTCCTGATCTGGTGAATCCTAGATGTTACTGTAATACAAATTGTTAATAATGACAAGCTTTTATTGGCATGAGTTGCCTTAATCACAACTGTATTAGAACACTTACCCCAAACAAGTACCATTTTCTGGGTACCATGGGAACTTTTACTGTTTCACCTCAAATTCTGGTTATGTATATTGCGATGCTGGAAAGACTGCAAAACAGCATCTCAGCTGAGCACATCAATAGGCTAAATGCCTTTCAGTCTTTTAAACTCAATGTAAAATTGTCATTGTGGCACTTTACAATTTAAGAGCAAAAATAGCCGTTCAGATTTCTGTTTTCACAATTCTACATGAAAGTGTTGTCATTTTGTTTCAAAAGGGAGCTAAATACAGAAAGTTAGTGCTTGAGTCAGACTTGCACCAGCCCAAGCCAGGAAATTCAAAGTTAAGGCTGAGATTCTTAGTACTTGTCGGTAAATGTCTTGCCTTTCATTAATTTAGACCCATACTCCTGAATTTTCAGAGTTAAAGGGCTTTAGCTATGCAACTACCAAAAAATCAGTAGGAATGGCATTCCAAAACCATTGCATATCCCTCAAAATATTTACCTCCTCGAGTTTGTGTGTTTCATAGCTGATTCTTTTTCCGCACCATGCTACTCTTTTTTTCACATGGCATTGTGATTCCCCATGCACTTGAAATGGTCACTTTTAATTATTCTTTAGAATTGTATTTACCTAAGACACTCTGTTGTAACTGCTCTCTTGTAAAGAAGACTTCAAAACAATTCCCTTTTCCTGGGTAGAGGAGAGCTGATTAAGCACAGGCTTTCCTCAGGCTATAGTTGGCCAATAAGCCATTTTGTCCCTAGCATGTTTCAGCATTTTAGACTAATTGGATTGTTAACTGCTTTCCTTCCTTGCATCTTGAGAGCTGACTTACCAGAGACTAAAAGCTTTCTGCAGCACTGTGAAGTCTTTTATGTACGCCTAAAAATATATTAAATAGTGTAACTATTCTGAGCCTTATTAAAGTCTATATGCTATAGATGCATAATCATGTTCAAGCCAATGGCACAAAGATTAAAAATCTTAAATTTAGATTAATTTTAAGTAGCAAATAGCTATGTATTATGGGAGAAATGATATTTAGGCCTTGTCTGCACAGCTTTTAGCGACGTGGCTGTACTGTGCTCCTGCCAACAAAGTGTTGTGCACACCAGCGCTTTTAGAGACAAAGCCTTAGAGGGGAGTACAGGACTGGAAGGCAGGAACTGCTGAGGTTTAATCTGAGATCTACCACTGAATTCCTCTAGTCTTGGACAAGTCTGTTAACTTTTGCTGTAACTTCACAATCTGCAAAATAGGGGTCATAAGCCCCTTATGGAGACATTTCAAAGATTGATTGTATGAGGAGTACTACTGGTACATGAATACCAAGAGCCAAATTCTGCTCTGTTACATAAGTGGGACTCCCCTGATGTAACTGGCAAGCAATATTTGGCCCTAAATATTTGCCATGATACACTCTGAGATTGCCATTGATGTGAACAGTACAAATATTAAGCATTTTAATGCCTTGGGAGCTTTTAATTGCATACTGTATTCAGGCCCCTTTCCAATGAGTGGCTTTTTTCTTCAAAGGGCTTTTAGTAAACAACCAACAAACAGTGCCCATGCATCACATGGAAACTTATCCCAGTGTTCAGGAGACTTTCCCACCCAGTCTTTAGAAGATGGAAGCCCATCTTATCGTCGTTTCCAAAAAATTGGGGAGAAGAGGTCTTCCAGCAGCACAGATATCCAAGGTAGGTTTTTCATATTTCATTATACTTTCATTTCTAAATAGAAAGGTCATCTTAAGCAGGTGTGACTATGATGTGTCCCATTGCCATTAATTGGATGTACCATATGATGGGTAATAGATACCAGCATTTTTTAAGAAGAGCTTTAAGTAGCTTAGGCCCACAAAATAGCATTTGTTTAACAACAACAAAAAAAGCTGTATTTTAAATAAAGCTTTATTTGCATCCTAAACACCGTATGTGTGCTAGTGCATATAAACCAGTTGTAGTACTGACTAGCTGAGCAATCTAGTTTCATTGCCAAAAACAGTGAAATGCAAGTCACAGCAAATCCTCATAATACATTTATGTATTAAAATTTTTGTTTCAATAATAGAGTAAAACAAGCAATTTTAAGATACTTTTTAATCTAACGCTTAAAGAATACCCTTTTGGTTTCAGCTGGTCACTAAAACATGACAAATGTCAAGTTTCTAAAACTGTTTTTTTATACGTACTGTAAAGCTTTTTTCAAGAATACATGCAACAACTTTATTTTCAGTGGAGACTGTTTATATAACTTGGCTTGGTTTAGCTTGCAGTAATATTCCTCTGTTTCTACAACCCTGCTTGAAGATGCCCTCAGTTAAGAAGAGCATTCACAGCCGGCTGTGTTTAAGTCTTAGTGTTTTGGTTTTTAAAGCAGTGCGAGGACCCCCGCCATTCAGATCGTGGTCAGTTGGCAACCAAAGTGGAGGAATGTGCAGTGATTCTGAAAGTGCAGGAGGAAGCAGCGAATCACGATCCATGGACTCTCCATCTGCTAGTCCAGGTACAGCTCATTCCCAGTTACACTTGGATTTGAAATCCTCTCATTGAACCTGACCCAGAGTCTCTTTGAATCTGAATTCTTCCATTGACACTTCAGTGGAAGTTAGATTGAGCCCATATTGAGAATACGCAGTTGGGCAGGTTGTATTTTCAAGAGTCTGAAAATACGTCTTCTCTTCCATAGCGGATTTTAAGAGAAGGCTTCCCCGAACACCATCTACTGGCACTATGTCATCTGCAGATGATCTTGATGAAAGGGAACCACCTTCTCCTTCAGACTGTGGTAAGGTACTATGTTTTTGAGCCCTATATTCCACTAAATTAGTGGAAGGCTTTTGTTGGTCTTGAGTGATTGTGTTTTTAGCTGCTTTGTGTAAAATCACACTGAATCCATCTGAAGTTGACATGCTCACAAAATTGTTTTATACACAGTCAAAAAGGACCACCTCGGTCATCTAGTTACTTTCTATGAAATAGTGTAGTATTGTCCTTCCTATATGTAGATTAATGTACTATCTTCATTTGAACACTTCTAATGATGGTGCTTCATTGATCACCCTTGGCTCATGTTATCTCAGCATCTGATGCCAAGGAGTTTTCAGCATTAGTGCTCTCAGCAAGAGCTACGCTGCTGGATGCCAAGTATTTGGGTCTTCTCTATATTGCCAGGTACAACACCCAGACAAGGAGAGAGAGTTATCTGCAAGATCCAAATGTTTAGGATGTTAACTGAGGTTTTATCCTTTAAGTCCAGTTGGCTTGGCATCATGTTTGATGCCCCCAGCTTAAATGTGAAAAACATACTGTTAGGTTGATGTGGGGAGTTTTTTGACCGTATGACAGCCTTGGAGAAACAAAACCAAATACCATTTGAGCTTCTAGATGGTTTTCTTATATTTCATAAAACCTAACTGAAAGCACAGAATTATGAGTAAGATTTTACGTTTTTGAGGCTTGTCAACATTAATTTGAATAAAAACTTAGAGTTACATTAAATAACAAGTCACAAGAATTACCAGTGATGGCACAAATTTTCTAGAACTCTAAAATACTCTCTCTGGGGTCATAGGAGTGAAATAGAATTATTTAGAGGTTTCTGTGTATTTTGATATTCTCTTTTGTGTCTGTATATATAATTTGAATAGATTTGTGGCAGTGAAGAAGCATTAGTCAACGGATGTCTAGAGTATTTTAACCATTATAGGCCAAATTCTGTAAAGGCAGCTTCCATTTTTGTATGTACAATTATTTGGGCACATATGATGGAACTTGCACAGCTAGCTGACTGAATTATAGGGGGTAATCAGTTAGAAATCTAAATGCCATCATTTTAAACCCATAGTTAATCATGGGCACAAAAGTGGACTCTGAGACCATTTATTAATATGATTGATTAAAGTTTATATTAGGGCTGATTATTCAACTATTAATTTCTATGTATTGTATTATGCAGGTTATATAATATAGTATTGCTTTCACAGGTTTGGTGTCATAGTAATTTCCTGAAAGGTGATTACTGGTTATGGAGTAATGTAACTTAATCTGTATCCTCATAATATATGTTCGACCAGTTATTTTGGAAATTATCATAACAGCAAAATTTTGTTTCAAGGTTTAAATGATTTAACGTCTGAAATTGCCAGTTCACCGGGACCTTTTAGAAACACTCTTCTGTCCAAGGCAGCTCAAACACACAAGCTGCGAAAGTTGAGGGCTCCATCTAAATGCAGAGAATGTGACAGCCTAGTGGTATTCCATGGAGCAGAATGCGAGGAGGTAAGAGGTTGGAAACACTGCGGTATATTGTACAGCTTCTGATTGTTGGCGTTCATGTGAAGATGAATGGGAAGTTTAACACTCGTATTCTGTTGGTAGCAATAATCTACAAATTCTCAGACAACGTTGTGACCTTTTAGCATTAACATGTAGCCAAAGAGCAAGGCACTACAGAACTGTAAATTTGCCCTCTAGACAACATATGGGATAATATAAACAAACAATATGAAACATTAGTGCTGTCCAATTATGTTGAGGTATGTGACGTTATTTTTCTTATGTATCTTATTTCTTTTAGTGCTCACTCACTTGCCACAAGAAATGTTTAGAGACTTTAGCTATTCAGTGTGGGCACAAAAAACTTCATGGAAGACTTCATTTGTTTGGGGTGGAATTTGCTCAAGCTGCTAAAAATGTCCCTGGTGGCATCCCTTTCATCATCAAAAAATGTACCTCTGAAATTGAAAGCAGAGCCCTGAATGTAAAGGTACAGCTTAACTCATCATTATAAAATTTAAATACTAACAATCCAGTCTAAAAATAGTTTAAACTGATAATACTGTATTGTCACATTCAAATCTGTGTTTCACAGTTGCGGTTAGAGCAAAAAACATTTTCTTTGTTTCGTTTTTTGATTGTTTTTTCTCTCCTCCCACCCTTGCCCCCCACCCCACATTTCAGGGTATCTATCGTGTGAATGGAGCCAAATCAAGAGTTGAAAAGCTTTGTCAAGCTTTTGAAAATGGAAAGGACTTGGTGGAACTGTCAGAGCTCTATGCACATGACATCAGTAACGTCCTTAAATTATACCTTCGTCAGGTCTGTACTCTGACCGCTCTAGAGTCCAGATGGCAAAGCAAAGCTATTGTTATAGCAAACCTCTTCTTCCGTGAGAGTGGAGAAAAATACTTTTCAGTAGCCCTGTAATTGTTGAAGAAAATTGTTGAATAGAATATCCTGTATTTTCAGTCTGCAAATTGGATTTCATGGTGCTAGGCAATCGCAATAATGAAACTATCATTAGAATTGATACTATATTGTGCTTTTCCACCCAAGGCAGAATACATAAGTATTGATGCCATTTGCGGAAGTCTTTTTTTTCCCCCCCCCTCCGGTAGCCACTTTCTAGTGAGGTTCAGTTTTAAAATTAATTTGGGGGCATGATGCACCTTTTTGACATTCATGAAAGTTCATGTGAAAGCACAATCCAGCCCTTTAAGTGGTAGCCACATTTATTAAAGGTCTGACCAAAAAATTGGGATTAAACGCCTATAAATGAGTGTCATGTTCCATAAAATGGTCAATACAGCATGATTAGACCATTTTCTTTGGGGAAGAATTCCATCTTAAAGCTTTAAAGGTGACTTGGGAACACAAGTCCCAATGGCTTCCAATGGGATTTGTGCTCATTGAGTTTCTTAGGTGCTTTTGAAAATGCCACTTTAGTCTTTTACTGCTACTTTAACAGATTAGTCAAAATCTCTGTGCATTAAAATTAGGATTTCTTGTGGCACTATAGGAAGACTGAATTTTAATTACAACACTTCAAAAGAAAATCTGAATAAGTAACATGACTACCTGCTGTCTTATTACTTCCCATGTGTCTAATCCTTTCAGTGCAGTTCTAGCTAGGCCTGGCTGTTAAGAATGATTCTTATGTGCTGAAAACACACGCACACAAGTGCTGGAAACCTGTAATTAAGACACTTTCAAGGTCTAGGAAAACATTTTTACCTTGAAGTGCATTCTTTGTGGCGTTAAAGTTAATTTCAGTACAATTAGGCTGTAAAATCTGACTGGCTATGGATTTCTGGGGGATTATTACATGCCTGAGGTGTATTGTGAGGCAGAGTGACGTTAGCCACCCAAGAAGTACAGTAATCCCCCAGAAGTGCTATATTTTGTGAGGCCAGTTGAAATAATGGGTTAATGTTCCAACCTTTCATATCTGGAGACTTTGCTTCAAATCTGTTTGGGGTCACAGGTAAAACTAGTTTGCCTTCTCAGCTTGGTCCTTGGCAAATGGTGTATCCTACCAATGAACCACCTCACAGTTACAGTGTTTATTCAGGAGATGGACGAGGTATCAGTGTTAGTTTTTTAGATGCAGTGATAAAATTGTGAGAGGAAGCCTGTCCAAATTTTAAATGAGGATAGGTGGCAGAAGGAAGAGTAGTACATTCTTAAAGGTACCGATGGTAGTTGAGACTTCCAATACCTCCCATGTTAGTGAGAGTTCAAAGAAAGTGCTATAACATTGTTTAGAGACCCCGAGTTAAATTCTGTTGTTAACACTGCTGGTGATTAAAACTGATTTTTAAAAGATCTGTTCAATTTTGCTATTTTGTGTTATCTGAGTGTGAGCAATGAAAATAGTCCAAGTCACTTAATCTTTTTTATGCTGCTGTCCTTTTGAGACTCTCTTCAGATTCTCATGAACTACTGCAATGCACAGCAAGGGAATATTTAATTGGAGAACATTTTCATTGGAATTTTGAAAAGAACAAAAACAATAGAAATGTTAGAAAGCTATGTTAAAATTGTTTTTGTAACAATTATGGACCAAATTTAGCAGCAATATTTAATATAATATAACACAACATATACTACTTCAGTGCCTTTGATTCTGTCATGCTAATGCTGTGTCTCAGGGTATGTCTTCACTACCCGCCGTATCGGCGGGTAGCAATCGATTTCTCGGGGATCGATATATCGCGTCTCATCTAGACGCGATATATCGATCCCCGAACGCGCTCATGTCGACTCCGTAACTCCACCAACGCGAACGGCGGTAGCGGAGTCGACATGGGGAGCCGCGGACATCGATCCCGCGCCATGAGGATGGTAAGTAATTCGATATAAGATACTTCGACTTCAGCTACGTTATTCATGTAGCTGAAGTTGCGTATCTTATATCAATTTTCCCCCATAGTGTAGACCTGCCCATAGTGTTTATATACACACATTGTGTGTGTGTCTGCACGCATGTGCAATATTACAATAATATGCTACTCCATAACAGTCACCGTTGATGTAATATGTGCCTCTTTACCATGAACATTCATTATTTGAGGCTGTTATTTACTAGCACAATGCCATGGTATTTTGAGAGGAATGTTTGTTTTTTAATCCAGGCCTCTCTTTGCTAAGTTGTGGTGTGAATTTTAAGAGCAATGATTAAAAATCTCTTCCAGGAAAGGAAAGGCTCTAGACTAGACAGCAGTTGGTAGTAGACAGGAAGGAAATAGACGAGGTAAAATGTAGACATGAATATATTTCTAACATATTCTTATTCCCTTAGCTCCCAGAACCTTTGATTTTGTTTCGGCTTTACAACGAATTCATTGGACTTGCGAAAGAGAGTCAGAATGTTAATGAGGAACTGGACATGAAACAGACTAGCCCCAGATCAAAGAAAAGACAGTCAGTTTGTATTGAACTGAACAGAATAATCATCAAAATGAAAGATCTCCTCAAACAGCTGCCTATACCAAACTATAACACTCTTCAATACCTTATAGGACATCTTCATAGGTGAGAGACGGACCTTAAAGGTAACCTGCAAATGTTGTTTTGAAAAATAAGCAGTGTTATATACTGCAGGCTAAGAAAAAAAAATTAAGGTAATGTGTCCACAGTTTTGGATATCTGTCCTGAGTATTGCAGAGTTTCATTTGTAAATGTAGATCCATTCATTTTCAAAATTAGTTTGTGTTCCTTAAGGATAAACCACTGCTCTGACCTGAATCTAGACTTTCGGGATGTATTGCCTGAAAATGAGAACCAGCCTCCTGATTATTTTTTTTCCTCCCAAATAGAAATTGTACCCCATGCTGCACCTCAAACAGAAGGTTTATGTATGTAGCCGTTTGCTGTTGCCAGAGAAGAAATTTTGGCAAAGTGACTGGCAAAAAAGATAGATCTTCCATTTCTTCTGAATTGCTAGTGTTTCTCTGGAAAGAGGCAGGTCTGCATTTGGATGGGCCAGTCAGTCATTACATTCAGGCACTTCAGAGGCAGGTTGGTGTCTTGACCAGCAGGCAAGACATACATTTATATTTTGTTTGAGACCAGCATTTGGTTGTCCCATCCCTGTTGTCAGATGACAATGGGTTTTTTCTTTTCCTAACCTGATATGCTGAAAGCTGCTTCCTTACCAATACTGCTGTTTGGGCATTCAACATATCAGGAACACTAAACCTACGCATCTTCATTTTTTGGTTCCCTGGAGCTATGACCAACCACCTCCTGTTCTGTCATTCTACACGGTTCTGCAAGGTCCTAGCTACCACAGAATCCAGCTAGAGCATGGAGGTGAACTGTGGGGAGCGTGGAGGAGAAGAAAGGAGAGTCAGGTTAACATCAAGTGATGATGCAGAGTTGCAAAATTTATATAATTTTAAACGACTAGGAGCCACTTTGCATCCTGTAAGCCTTAGAGCAGCTGGAGATGGTCAGTGGAGAATTCTCTCTGTGCAGGGAAACACTTTGCCTGTATATAGCAGTTGGAGGTGACTCCATTGTCTCTTCCCACCCCCAGCATATAATGCGTTCTGAGGAGGGGGCATGGTGGAGCAGAGCTCCACTACACCAATTCTCTATGAGCACAGGGGTCAGGTGGCTCTGAATCATGGAGCCACAACTGACTCCCTGAAGCTACCACTTCACTACATGGGAACTTGGACTGGATACAGTGGGTGAATCAGGATCTATTGTTTTTTTTAATGCATATTTTAAAAAAAAAAAAACCCGAACTTTGCAGAACTACCTTGTACATTTTAACAACCATTTTCCAACTTTTGCTTTTCCATCCTCAGCATCAGGTCAAGGCTCCTATGGTACGGCTGATATAAAGTTAGGTTACATGGTAGGGCTGATTGTTAAACTGGTACATGCTGTTAGATGACAGTTGTGCGTAGAGCTCTCTGGCTACAGCTTCATGATAACCAAGGGAAAAGTCTGACTTAGCGACTGATTTATCAGAGCTGCTGAGCACCCACAAATATCACTGAAATAAACAGGAGCCAAGGGTGCTCAGTACCCTTGAGAATCAGGTCAAACTTATAGAGGCACCCACTGCTGAAAAGTTTGGCCTTTGCAAAATTTTTAAGAAGTTACATATACACTTAAGGCCACCGTTAAGTTTAATGTATTTATTCATCAATAGGAGTGTACAGTACTGTGTGACCAGAATGACACTGATTGACATATTAAAGGTGAACTGCAAAGCTAAAACAAAGTATAAAAGTATAATAATGTGTTGGATGTCATCTCCCACATCCTGATTAATGGTATCTGGCACAAGTCACTTCTAATGTACTTTTCCTAAGTTGAATTGGAAATGTGCTTCCATGCTGAATACTGCCTTCCCGGTTGTAGGTAAGAGCTCCCAGCCTATGGGTGGGCTTTGTAGTTCTTTTCAGCATAGTTGTTGAAAAATACAATATCTATAGTATTATTTCCAAAGAAGTAAAAACCCTGTATAACCTGACATATTTTCTTTTATACAGAGTGACTGAACAATCTGATGAAAATAAAATGTCAGCTAGCAATCTTGGCATAATATTTGGCCCAACTCTAATCAGGCCACGACAGACAGATGCCGCAGTTTCACTCTCTTCGCTTGTGGACTATCCATATCAAGCTCGGGTGGTAGAGCTGCTCATAACTTACTATGAAAAGATCTTTGATGTTTTGCTGCAGCCACTCTCAACTGCAATTCAGTCTGAAGAAAATGCTGCTCCATTTAAAACTGCTTCATCAACAGGAGAGAGCGAGCCACAGCAGCAAAGGAAGTCATTTATTGCTGTAAAGGAAGTGAGTAACTGTTGTGAAACTAGAATTGCTATCATGTTGAAGGGGGTGGAATTGAGCTGCACTTTTGAATGTTGCATACATCACGCTGAAATCTCTTAACATTTTAGTCCTGAGATATATATTTTCCTTAAACTTTCATTCACTTCTGATGTGATTTCTATTGACAGGGCATCCTGCTAATTCCAAGTGAGAGTAAAGCTTCAGAAACTGCTTCATCATTTGAGCAACTAGATGACAGCAAGAACACGAGAGAGAGATCAGATGCATCTGTGACTGGTTAGTGGCGCTCTGTGAATCTTGGCAGTATATTCCATGTGAACTAATACCAATCATAAATACATTAGGATGAAATACATCTTTTTACTCTGTGAAGATGAATTAAGTGCAAACAAGGGAAAAGTCTGCTAAACTCCCAAAGCTACTTGGCATTCACTGTTCTGATGTACTCTTCATGTTTGTTAGAGGAAGGAAGGACTAAATGCTTCAGGGGGCCCTGAAGAAGCCTGTATTCATGGAGCCATATACCTGGTGTATGTGTTTTTAAAAAAAAAAAAAAAAAGGCAACAACTCTTTAGTATGTTAGGCTAAATTTGAATAGGCTGTTGCAGTCTTTGGATTGTTGTATTTATATAGGTGATTTCAGCAAAGGGAGTGGGGCCCAGGAGCAAAGATGCGTTTGACAGCTGCTTTTCTGTTCTTCCCTAGAACGTATCTCACTGCCACTCACTGGAACTAAAGAGGAGGACTTTGGCAAGAGGAATTCTCCATCAGAACCCCCAGCTACCAGAGTTCTGGATATTAATATTCTTACTCCAAAAGCGCCAGGTTAGCTGCTTTAATTACATAACCATTTTCCAAAGAACATTTTTGCAGGTCTGTCTTGTGCTAGATAGTTTTTGTGCAAAAAACAATAATACATTTGTACATAGGTATAATAACAACTATTTGCCTACTGCTGGCAACACACAGCTCTTTTTACAGTAGCAAATAACTAAATTAAAATTTGGGAGCAGTGGAGGAGAGGATGGCACTGCAGCAGAAAATATACTTTCAGTTGTTGTCTAGCGAAGTTAAATGTCTCCTTGGGCAATACCTCTTTGAACATCTGCCTAAATCTAGGTTAGGCTGTCTGCAGCCCCACTTCCTGGGAGAAGAGTCAGGCAAAACTAAGTGCCCCACCACAAATTTGGCCAATTAAAGCCCAGGCCTGGAGCACTCCATCACCCCTCTCCAGATTCCATGTGTGTATTATCCAAGCTTGAGTAGAGAAGTGTGGGATGCTCAAAGCTCACTCTTGCCAATACTCTGCAACTCCTTGCTGTGCAATTTTTTTCCCTGCAGCATCCTTTTGTGGCTTACATTATGAAAAAGACACACTTTACCAGGACTGTGTTCATGACTTAGATCAGATGCAGTAGTCCAGTATTTGTTTTATCTGTACTGGATTTGTATTTGGTACCTTCAAAAGAAGTAGGCTTATTAGTTAATAAATAATACAATGAAACAGTGCTCCAGCAGGATTAGTTAGTGTTATCCAGCATGATGAGGCAAAATCCCTTATTCTTCTGAATAAGCCATGAAGTATACATCTAGATTAAAAAGTGTATATTTAGGGTTTGTTGCTTTCAGGGGGGTGGGGGTGGCGCACGTTGGTGAGTACTTGGAACTGCACAACCACTGCAATCTCTTTTTAAAATATGTGTGTAGTTTCCATGGCACTTCATACTTGATTCTATCAAATTCTTGTTCTTTGAGTCCAATAGACTGGAGAAGGGGAAACATACAACTTCTAGGAAATGCTATTTCAACTGTTATTTTGGTGGTGAGGGGCTTGGTAACAATGCGTTGGGATTGGTTTAAAAAACACTTGTGGAATTGCAGTCCAACTCCTTAGAGGCACTAATGGGTTCTACAGTGACGTGTTGGCTCAATTTTGAGGTCACAAAATTCGAAATAAACGTATTTCCTTTTCTTCAGCTATCATATGCAGTTGGGTATATTAATAAGCCCAAATGGTCAAAGTTGCACTGAATCTGTGAAGTATTATCTAGTGAAAATGACAAAGTAAAACTCATTTGTGTTCCCTCTAGGCAATACTCTGACTCCAGTTTCAGACAAAGACAATGAACTCTCTCTTGCTCTAGCTGAAGATGGCTGTAAAGTCAATAATTTGCTACCTATAAAACCTAGTCGCCAAATAACCAAAGTCCAGTTACGATCTCCAAGGACAAAGCCAGTTATTCGTCCTGTGAGTTTACCTGTAGATCGAATGCTTCCTCCATGTGTTTTGAATGAGAGAAACTCAGGAAATGTAGCAGTTTTAAGTCCAGAAAAGCTTGGCAGGAGTCCTACCATTGAAGAGGTTTCAGAGACTAAGGCACTTCCTGCTGTTAATGCCTGTTGCAGACTTTCTTGTTACGACACACAGACTCTGAGGAAAACTTGGGACAAGCAGTATAAACAGTATGATATGACTCCAAGGACAGCAATGATTATGACCAATATACCCCAAGAGAACCGAGCACATGAGAGTGGAAGTGCATCTGCCTTATCTTCATCCTACAGCATTGGTAACAATTCAGTGAATGCCATACTTCCCAATAAGCCATGCACTGTACCTGTCAGATCTGTGAGGATGACAACAGAAGGGAATGGTCCAGATTCTAATCCTCTTGCTGCTTTCAGACCACCAAGAACTTTGCAGCCACCGCCAGGAACTTTTTATAAACCACCTTCTAATAACAAAGCCAAGCAAAATGAGGAGGGTTCTGTTCCTAATGCTTGTGCGGCAGCCAGTGCTAGCTCTGTTCTTGCCCAAGATAACACTGTGAAATTGATAAGGAACTCTGCACTTGTATCAGGTGCTCCTGGACAGCATGCAAATCAACAAAAAATGAGCTCAGAGGACCTTCATCCTGTAGACCTGAAGCCCACCTATAAGAGACTAAGACCAAAACGTATGCAAGAATTAGAACACAGGGAAGCTCATTTTGTATAGGGCAGCAAATACTTCTTGGAATGTTAATACAATTTACTGATCTTGTCAATATAGATTTTTTTTTCCTCCCCCCATTGAGGATCCCACTTTTGTGCCATACTGGAAATATATATATACACATAACAGCATTTTAAAAGTGGGGGAGGAAACTGTGAAGGAAAAATGAAGTTGAATTTTTTTAATTCAGTACATTTTCATAAAGGTCTATTTAATTAAATGCATTCCCAGTGTAGCTAGAGCTGTAGAAGGTGCACTTGGTAAGACACTGAGCTTCAATTCCCTGGGTGAAATGAATTATTTATAGCAAGAAATTATTGCTCTTGTGTGCAGCAATGGAAGGAGCCATTTTTTCAATATAAATTTGTACTAAAGATGGAGAGTTTGATGCTCAACTGTTTAAGCATAAACCAAAGCTTGTGCTTTGCTCTGTAAAGCTTCTGTTCAGTTTTCCAGTCTTTGCAATTAAAGCTTTGCTCCTGAATAGATTACATACTGGCCAACATGGCCTATAATTGTGTATTATATATGTATATTTTATGCCAATATGTTCATCTGTTGCCAGTTTTCAATGTTGTCACTTTAATGTTATTTGTACAGAAAGATGCACTTACTGAGCTGTAGTAGTGAAAACCAGAAATGACTTCATATCCAGTTACAGGTAGTATAACTTAGTGAGTGGATCAAATACACACAGCCTAGCTAGTTCAGATGACCTTCGGGTGAGTACCCCTGGCAGTGGTGCTGTTGTTCCTGGTTACAAAATAGCCAGTGCTTTCCCGTGCTGTAGGTCAGTTTCACTTCTTGCCTAATGTAACTGAAATGAAGAGTATAGTTTTGCCATATGGTGAAATAGGTGAAAATAACAAATATATATATATATATCAGCATTAGTAGGTGCATCTATTGGTTTTTCACTTTGTATTAAATGTTTTATATGTACACTGCTATATTTGCTTAAAAAATATATTAACTTGTTAACATTTTGCTGACTCCATGGTTTCTGTAATATTTTGCTTTCTTCTAAATTATTAAAATACAGACTTGGTCTTTGCTAGGGTTTAGTACTGAAATACTTTCATGTTTCAGTTTGAAAGAGGAGTCATTTTTGTTCCTGCTTTAAGAAACTAAAGGTCTCATCAAACTTCCCTTCCTGAAAACAAAACAAACAAAAACCCTGATGCTGCAGTCAGTGGCTATACCCCGAACTTAGTTTCTGGAACAGAAATGTTTGATTCACAAAGCTGAACTTCCAATTTCCCAGGGAAGCATTTGCAAAACTATGACACCTCTGGGCAGTTCTGAGATGGTCAGAATTATTTCTTTCATTTGAGCACATGGCTTACAGTAGAGCAATTTATATGAGAACCTGGCTAGTAGCAAATTCTGTCTGATTCTGGCAGCAGTAGGCAGGTCAAAAATGACAAGTTAGGAGAGGTTGAAGATTTCTTCTTGAGATGTGAGAACAGGTTCCACTTCAAGAAAGAATAAGCTTGATCTGTGGGCAAAAATAGTAGGTATTCTTGAAAAGACTATGGGCAAAGTGGTGGACATGGCATAGAGCTAGTCAGAGGATGGTTATAATACTACTTGCAAAATCTCCAGTAGACAAAATAGAGTGTTTAAATTTAAATGTAATCATTAAATCTTTCCTCTGCCCCATCTGATTTTTTTTCTTTCGCTTTGGGAATGTTTTACATAGATTAGTAAACTATCTTAATGACTTTTGAAATGCTAATAGAAACTATTTTTCATGAAGTTGTAGTACCAGTTTGGCAACTACAATCCGTGGTCAGTCTCGTCTAATAGACCATCTCTGGTAATGGTCCATACCAGATGCTTCTGAGGTGCAAGATGACCATAATGCACATAACTGTGTAATAGTATACCAGGTGGGTCTCCTAACTCTTCTGCCTTTTTTATTCCCTGAAGCTTGATCTTTAGTATTACTAGTCGATTATATCACACCATTCTTTATACCCCCAATTCCAATGCCATGCTCCCAGCACACACTTCCATTCTTTTTGAACACATGAAATCTGGGCTCTACTACACCCCACCTCAGGAAGGCATAAATGATTATCTCCAAGTCACTTTAGTGTTCACTTATGACCTGTTACTTTGAATCTGGCAGAGTTTTTGCTTTCAAACCCTTTTGCTGATGTAGAGTTGGTCAAAAAATTAAATTATTTTCACTTACAGGAAAAAGAACAATTTGCACTCCGTTTTAAAGGGTTAAATTGGGTCATTTTATAATTTTTTTTAAATGTTACTATTACATCAAACATCAAAAATATCAGTCTTTTGTTCAAAAGCACAACTTGTATGGAGAAACACATTTTGACAACGTCGATAGCTTTCAGGGGGTTTTAAGAAAAGGCCATATTTCAGTGAAAATTTTTTAATTTCTAAATTTCAGCCACATCTAGATATAAATACTTTCCAGACATTGCCACTTATGCAGCCTTAAAATATCCTCAACCAGCTTGGTGGTGTATCTACCATAAAAGAAATGGTCACCGAACCAAAGATATTGTGTTCCTTTTTAGCATTGAGTGAGGTTTTAGACCTTGTGAAAAAGAATCCTTTAAAAACATAGTTGAAGTTTCTAGCACTCCCCAGACAAGAGCTATGGAAATGTAAAACACTGGTCAGGAGAGCTGGAAGAAATACTCAGCTGACATTCATTTCTGCAGCAGGAAGCTTAGTGGGATACTAAATATCCACACCCACATCTCACATAAAATGAGTCATGACATTTGGGCGGGTGTTCCAAAGAATCATCTCTATCCCCAAACCCTCAGGCTAGCTCTATACAGTGGGCTATTAGAATGGTGGTTAGGAGTTTATGTGGGGGGACAGCATGGCTTAAAAAAATTAATGCCTGCTCTCCTTGTCTAAAATAACTTCAGCCCTCTCAGACTAGCCTGGCTGCTGCTCACTCAGGCAGTTACGGTACCATGGGAGAGCACACTATACTGTACAGTGGCTTCTGAGAGAACGCCCCAATCAACCCATTAGGGAATTGATGATTGTGGGGAAACCACCATTTCCACCCTGCTTCCCCCAGCCTCAAAAACCTAAGGAGACCCATTCTCTAACTAATCAACCAGCCCAGCACCAGTGCAAATTCACATTGTCAGCCATGCAAAAGTCAGAGGCCAAAGGTCCCTGTGTTTGCTCGGCCCACTGCTGCTGTTAGGAAAAGTTGACTAATGGGGAAGCAACACAGAGGAACTTCCATGAGGTGTGAAAGGGGGAGTCCTAGAGATGAGAGATTGGAACAGGACCTGGGGACAGATGGATTTGGGGGTAGGGAAGAGTATAGAACTGATGGTGGAGGAAAGAAGTACAATTTCACTGACATGCACAGCGGATAGCTGAAAATGGTGAACCTCTTAGACTTACTGAAAAACTGACTGGGCAAGGCCAGTCTCCTCCTGAAAGAGAGATCCCTTGATCTGTGTTCCACTTACCCTATTGGCCAAAGCTGCTTCAGATGGTGTTTCAAATGGGGAGAAAATTAGGGTCTTTCAGTGTGTGAGAATGTGGCTGACTCTGTGTACAAGAGAATAGATTCATGTAAGTTGTGGGTGCTCACTAATGTACTAAATCCTGAACTGTAACCTTGTCCAGCAATAAGGGAAAGCCATTCCTATTCCCTCCTCTAGTTAACTATCCACAATGCAGGGCTGTCTTGTTTCCAAAAAAGAAGTGCATGGTGTCTATTAAATGTATTGGGCTCCCACAGCATAACTGATGAATGCTAGGTACAGTTTCCACTCCAAGTGCGTTAGTTATATTTCTTCCTGAAAAAATATGGAGAACTATTTCTCTATATTCTCCATATTGCCAGAAAGTGAAGAGTCCACCCAAATTCTGCACTGACTCGTGCTCCTGGTAACCCTGCAACACATCCAGTGGGAGTAAGTTATACATTTTAGAAGCTACTACAACAAAGGTTCAATCACCTGCTAACCCCCATGCAATGGTAAAGCCTCCCAAAAGGAGGCCAATGTCAGAGTCCAGCTAATCAGCAGCTGGAGACTTATGAATATTTGAGAACTCAGGTCCTTTCTTGCCAAGAAATGTTTTTAATGAAATCTGCCGTTTTCTAGGTAGCCAGTGTAAGGAATGCCGGGTAAGTTGGTCGGTGTGGCTGCTCAATCTTGTGGGAAAGATTTTTGTGACCATTTTGCAAGGCTATTCTAGCACAAAGCTGTAATATAAAACTACTTTATTTACAGTTATTGGTGTAAATTCATTGCTTTTTAAAAATAAAATTGTCATTTAAATTTGTTTTTAAAGTTTTTGACTAATTTCTGTTCACATTTCCCTGTATTTATGAAAATACAACAAACTGGTTCACCTTTTTGTTACTTGAAAATCTTTTCCCCCCTTTTGTGTAATTTAGAAAAAATCTTGTATGCTAGGTTTCATCTGGTAAAAAAAAAAAAAATAATAATAATAATTTGCCATTACTAGATCACCTGCTGTTTGTGTAACAGTAGTGTTCAGGAAGCCCAGCTGAGATGGGAGCTCAGTTGTGCTAGAAAGTCCTTGCCATAACGAGCTTATTATCTAAACAGGCAAGACAGAGGGTGGGAGGGGCAATAGATGCACAGAGGTAAAGTGACCTCCCCAAGGTCACGCAGCAAGCTAGTGGCAGAGTCAGAAATAGAGCCCAGTCCTCCTGACTCCCAGTCTCCTAGACCAGCGTTTCTTAAGTGGGTCATGACCCCAAAGGGGGTCACACAAAAAAATTGTGATTGAGGTGCAAACAAATTCTCACTCTGCACACCCTAACCCTTGAAGCTCCAGTATTCTGTCAACGTCTCAAGATACGCACACCCATTAGTTTTATAGGCTGATCATTGTTAGCATCGATACATTTTACTTTTTCTGTAAATATAATGGGGTGGGGGATTGTGACAAATATTGACTTCAGATAAGGGGTCACCACCCTGTATAGATTGAGATGCTGCCCTAGACCACATTACCCCTTACAAACCTTGCAGAGAAGATGTTGGCTTTGTTTTTAACTGGAGATGCTAATTTTATATGTAATTTCTTTAGGTTTTAATGCAAATCTCATAGGGAACTCACATTTAGACAATATTCAGTGCAATTAAGAGCTTATCATAATGACTGAACTGCCTTTACGATATCATAAGCTTGCCAAGTGTGATAGGGCTTGGGGTCAGTCAGTGTTGCTATCCTGTGGGCAAGCCCTTTGGCAAGCTGTTTTCCATGTGCCTGATTTGCATGGTAATTACATTCTCTCTAGTTATATTACACTTATGCAGTCCTGCTGGAGCTTTGGGAGAGTGCTGATTTCCATAACTTCCTGACCTAATTAGTCATGACAACTCTGTTTTGCAGGGGTCCCTAATGCTACTGGAGCTGTAGTCCCTGAAGCCCTTGTTTCAAATGTAGCATTTGTTCAGGTCACAAGACAATTCTCAAGGAAGGATCAATTTTCTGGTGCAGGCTCCGTAGTATGTGCACAGTGTACATCATATGTTTGTTTTTCATGCAGCGGCGCTTACACTCTGACTGAGTTGTTGCACATCAAGCTGGGGATTAAAACAATCTCCTTACAACTGAGCTGTGTTATTTTGCAAGTGCTAACTGCTCCTAAGAGATGCAGTCCTGTCCAGCCATGCTGAACATCCCTTCAGAAACCTTTTAATTTCCTCTAGCAGGGCAATGCTCTCCATGCCTCTTCGCAGGTGAGGTAAGTTGGTGACTTTTCCAGGCTTTTATTGTTACTAGTTAAATCCTTGCTTTTTCTTGCAAATCCATGAATTCTTTAGTTTCTGGACTCTGGCAAGGGCCTAATTGAGTCAATTTGAATGCTTACTTCACATGCTCTGTGAAGCGCTCAGAGTGTGGTAGGGAAACGAGCAAACCAATTCAGGGTTCAATTGCAAAAGCTTTTTGAGTGTTGTCTATTAATGATATGCTGCTACTTATACAAAAATGAAAACAACAAAAGCAAAGTAGGTGGTATAAGTACAACTCCCAGGAGGAGGCTGTAGAGGCCAACTTGTCTGTACAAAAGTTCATTTCTAGGGGGCAAATGTTGCTTTGGGAGTCCATTTCTATGACGGTGATACAAAGGAATCTGGAAAAATCTTAATGTTTGTGACTCTAAAAGAGAGAGGAACAGCCCTCGCCATTCAAAGACATCAAAGGTCAATAGTGTTAAATAGCGTGGGCAAATCCTGCTTGCTTTCCTCACACACAACACAACTGGCCTGAATGGAATCATTCTTGTGTAAAATCAGGCTTTGGCCATAAGCAAAGAACAGATACACTATGTGTGCATCAAGTATGCTTTGGACTTGTTTTACAAGTATGTGCCCCATCCATGTACAGATCTTCTATATTGCCCAACTCTCCAGGTACACGCTGCAGGAGGAATCAGTTTGTGGTGCTAAGTTTGTCCTCGTTGTGACGTGCAGTGGATTCAGTAGTACTCTGATTGCTCTTTGATTCTTAAACTGCTGTCTTTAGAAGGAGGTTTCCTTAGCCCTTTCCTCCTTCTCTTTACTGATTTTGTATCGATGATCTCTTCACATAGTTATATCAGCAACAATATGCACAATATTGGTCCCGTGAGCTTCTCTGCTCCCCCTTCCCCTTCCTTCCACTCCCTTCATTTCCTTCCCTCTCTCATCTCCATGTTTACTTCCACCTGGCTTCATATCCCTGTAATGCCCTCTCTGATCCAGCCCACCACAACTCCATCCCCTCCTTTAAGTCTCTCTTTACGTGCTTCTTCAGGGCCTAAGAAGCACTCCACCCCCCACCGCCACCACCACCCAAGGGAAGTGGTCACAAAATACATAAACCCCTCCAAAACTGAAAAAGATAAAATGAATGATACAATCAAGAAACTTATGAAACCAACAAGATACATCACCACTCCACCACTTGCTTTGTGTTGCATCCCATCCTCCATCTGTATGTTGTCATTTAGATTGTAAGCCCTTTGGGGCAGTGATCTATGATATGTAGACATTTTGATTTTTAAATATTTCTCTATAGTGTTAAGACAGTACCTTACTGACCTGCTGTGACTCCAGGGAGAGGAATGGATTATAATTTGCTCTTTCTGAAAATTGATCAGAACAGATCTGAGTTGAAGCCCATACTCCCTTGATGCCCTTTGTTTTATAGAGATGAACAAATAGTATCTAAAGCCCAGCTCCCCAGGGTTAGACGAGAATACATTCCTAGTATTCAAAGAAATGTTTAAAACTCGAAAGATTTTCTGCTCATACTTGCATGTCTAAAATGAATTGCTTCAGAAGAAGGGAGGTTCCTTTTGGATGATGTAGGGTCATGCTGCACTGAGGCACCTGCCCAGGTACAGACACAGGGAAAATGGCTCCTAGCTAGGCTTATTAAGTTGTTACAGGTCTTTTTTGTGAAAGTGAAAATAGCCTTTGTCTATCAGTTCTCTACCCTTAACCTTCATGTTTCCCATATAATGTTAATATAAGATGTACTTGGTTTGATGTAGGGGCAAAAAAGGACACATTTCTGTGTGCTCATCTCACCTGTGCTGAAAAACCTCCAGGCTGGCTGGGATTCTCAAAGGAATTTAAAAGGAGTTGCTGGGGCACCCAACTCCCTTAAATTCCATTGGAAGCCCTAGCCCCAGTGAGTACGTGTCCATAGGGACTTGGCATGTGTACATACCTTTATATGTAAGCTTAGCTCGGCAAAATGTGCAAGCAGTTATTAAAATGTGGGTCCATATGAGGCTAGGAGGGGGCAGAGGTCCTGACCTCTGTCTGCAAGACAAGACATATAGTAACTAATTGTATGGAAGCTATAAAAAAGTGGCATTGTCTCTGAGACTACAGAACACTGGCAGCCTTTGTTCCACTACCACACAGAGGGGTGTATTAACTACAGTACTAGCATGAGATTGTGCAACACACTTTATTTTTTCTAATTTTTTTCCTGCTTGTGCTTATCTGAAAAACAGCAGGGATGTGAACTCTTGTCTTCCCTAGATTTGTTGGAGGGCTCTCTCCTAAATTGATTGGACTCATGACACTTACGGAAATTTCCTTTTGCAAACTGAAGGAACAAAAGTGTCCCAGTAATACTTTGCCATTTTAAAAATAGCTTCTCTGTTAAAATTGTGGCATGTCTGGAATACATGATGGGGTGGGATGGTTTAAAGGTTTTACTGGGACTCAGGGTGACCAGCATGACTCACTTATGGCTTTGTAATTTATAAGTCATGCGGCCACCCCAAACTCATGCATGTATTGTGTGAACATGTATATACACACAAATCATAGAGAGCTTTACGCAATCCCTGATAAGTATAGCACAAGGGCTATCTTCAAATATGCATTTATGTTATATGCACTTATTATTATAGTCTGATATTTACTTTAAGTGGAATATCTCATTTACTAGCAACCAATAAAGGATGGTTCGGAAATCCTTAATGATAAGATGCTGACTGTAGTGGGGCTAGCTAAGATCCTGTAGGTGCTATCAGTTTGAATTTGCCAATCCCAGTGTGTACTGAAATGCTCCACAAAAACATTTCATGTTTGTTCTCACAAATCCCACCCTTCACACACAGCAGAAGTAGGTCACAGGCACAGCCTAGGCAAGGGAACTGAAAAGCAAATTCACCCCACCTTCCAATGTGATGGTATTATCTAATTAGGGCGATTACAGTTTAATTTAATCCGTTTGTCAGATGCAGCCT
The DNA here is from genome assembly GCF_016161935.1 of Mauremys reevesii. Taxonomy (NCBI): domain Eukaryota; kingdom Metazoa; phylum Chordata; order Testudines; family Geoemydidae; genus Mauremys; species Mauremys reevesii. The sequence goes on from NC_052630.1 coordinate 75,012,790, forward strand.
TCTGTGCAGGCCTGCGGTCAGCAACCGGCGCCTCCTCTCTCAGAACAATTGACTTTTGGTTACAAAGTTTAATGTTCATTTGTTGAATGTGTGAAGTAGTGGATTGTTGACGGCCTTGGAGACTGAGTCATCCATTTATCTGTAGAACAGGTGTAGCACAAGGCAGAAGCCATGCAGGTTCCCCCACTCTGCATTGCCAATGTATCTCACCCTGGCCTGAATGGACCTCTGCCCCAGGCCTCATTCCACCCCTCATCTCTTTGCTGAGTTTACAGCAAGGGGGCCCAGTTGTAATCTGAACATCTGTCCAACCGAAGCTGAACCAGGACCATCAAGCTGATGGTAGAAGTCCCTGAATGCCCTGCATCCACACATTGTTGCAGTTAGACAGTGCCATGGTTCCTGGCAAAACTCCATGATGCAACAGCTTGTGCAAGATTGTGAAAAGCCTTGGGAGCCCAGTAAAAGGCCAGACTCCCCATTTCTAAGTCCTTTTCTCCCTGGATGAGCACTCCTCTCTTGGTCCTTACTCAGTAAGAAATGCTTCACCTGGAGCACAAGGTTGAGGCAGTGGAGTAGGTTGTGGCGGTGCCTGTGGAGAGTGTGACATGAGCAGCTGATGCTGCAATGCTTGTGTGCCCCAACCCGTAGCGATCTGGAGCTATGCAGTGCTTGTTCGTTTTGTGGAGCACTGCTTTTGGCTCTAGACCACTGGGCACGACCGAGTTGTTCTTGAGACTTGGGATGAGCCATCCAGGTCCACTATGTAACTTTTATTTACTAAACTGTAAATAAATAGAGCAGGACACAACTTACCAGTGAGCTTCCTGAATGCACCTCTGTGGAGCTCTGAGTCAGATAATATAGATAATAGTCCGCTTCCTTAGGGCTCTTTTAGCTCGAATGCTTCTCTCTCTCACCCACAGAAGTTGGTCCAATAAAAAATATTACCTCACCCACCCTGTCTCTCTAGTATCCTGGGACCGACGCGGCTGCATCAACACTGCAGTCAGCTTCCTGTCAGCCTGATATACTGTATTCTTCAGTGAGCTTGTCACTGAATTATGGAAGAAACATTGGTAACTTTTTAAAATCTAGAGGGAAGAGTAGGATGGAGAGTGGACTTCATCAGCCTGCAGAGACATTGGCTCTCCAGCCATATTGTGTGGCCTCTACCTTTATTTCTTCCTGTCCCTACCTCTACAGAATGATGATCCGTGAGGAAATTGAAAGGCTGACAGAGAGGACAAACTGACCTTATCTTACAGGTATTTCTGGAAAGCATTGACTGTCAGACCTGAGAAATGCGAGGGCACAACGGAAACAAAACTAAGGTATAAAGTGAACCTGTCTGGAATCCTTAGCAAGGGTAATATGTCAACAGAACTGAGTTTTGAGAGTACACATCCAGCCAATATGTCAATTATATTTAATGCCCTTTAGCGGCAATTGAATCTCCAAGTTACTGGGCCTGAACATCAAGAGGATCTGATTTATCTACAGAGCCTACAAAATTCCCACAAGGCAATTAGGTTGTAGTAGAAAAAGGTGAGACTTACGCCACTTTATCAGACACCTAGAGCTCAGAAAAAGTGGTGAAAGCTGTATGGGTTGATGAGATTTTTATATAAGGGCAAAAGATCCTTTCTTTTCCAGGATCTGTCTCGTCAAACATGCATCTAGAGGAGAATTTCTGGCACTTTAGGCAGTTTGCTGTTTAAGTTCTGAAGGGTGGTGATCATGTACAGGAACAATTTTGGGGGGAACAGGAATTTCTCAGAACTAATGAACAAGTGAACTATTGCTAAGCAAATGGAAGGGAAGAAATCTGCAATGGATATTCTGTTGCTCAAATTCCTAAAGCAGAGTTGAGCATGCTGTAGATATTCTTAAAACTTAGTTGTTTCGATATTGCTTAGAGATACGCTGGTCAGCCTTTGATAATGTGGAGTTATTGATAGTGTAATGTTTTATAAGGGATCCCTATCCTGAAAGAGTGGCTTTACTACCTGGCTCCAGGATGAGATAAGGGAAAGCCATTGCTTACTGCTCAGGAGCCAGCTGAGATGCACTAATTCTTATACACAATATCCTTAACTCTTTTCTAAACCCTAGTACTGCAGATCTCAGATGAAGTACAGTATAGAAATTTCTTGACTTGTCATATGACTGTCTTCAGCCAATAAGGGACAGGGTTTTCTTTCTAGGATATAAAAATAATTCTTCTACTCTAATAGGACAGCAAAGAAAACTAAACAAGAGCTGTTATTTTTTGATTTTCCTATAAGCAGGAACCTTGGAAGAGACTTCCCATGCTTTGCTAATACTCTTGTGATAGAACTATTTTATTTTTCTTGGCCCTTTTGTCAAGACTCCTGGAAGGGAGATCACTTCCTGTAAAAGGAAAATTAACAAAGCACAAATGAACACATGCAATGTATCTAGCTCACATCCTGTGTGTGCGTGAGCATCGGGAGGGAGCTAAGTAGCATTCTAAATAGTAATGGACATTAATTTACACTAGCTTTTTTATTCAAAACTGAATTACCCATTTGTAATTTGTTTCCCCCGTGCCCCCCCCCCAATAAAATAAAATAAACAATTCAAGTTTTAACATGCTGGAGAACTGTATTTCTTCTAGTACCTGCTATTGGAAGCTGACAGTTAAGATGGCTCATTAATACAAGGATTTCAAGTCTACACTGATCTTTCTGGCTGGCATGCTGCCTTTAAAACTGAAGATAGAGCAAAACTAATCTCATTAGAAGTTTGCATACCTCTGAGCCTGATTCCTTTATCCATGATTTTATTATAATATTTTGCTCTATTTGACCTAATGGGGCCTGTATCTGAAAACTTACAATTCTCTTCTTTCTGTAGGTCTTGCCAAACCTCCAGGCAGGAGGAAGGAATACTTAGGGGATACCCTGGGTTATTCTAAACTAAAGTTGTCCTGCTGCAGAATCTGAGATCTGTGTCTCATCTCATTTCTCTGCCTAGTCCTTATATCACTAAGATTTTTTCCTATGCAGGAGTCTTAATCTCAGCCTGTGTAATTATAATACTCTAAAAAGGCTGAGTTCAAGGAAATCTAGCACCCACATCTTTTAAAACTATTCATTTTTTTAAATAGGAGATTGAGGTTCTTTCCTTTTGTAAAGCCTTCACTAATGATGATGCTTTTGGAAGCAAAAATATATTCTCCTTCATCTTCAGAAAAACTGGAGCCATTGTTGAAATGTGACTTAATAGCTGATTGTGATCTTCCCTCTTTTGTTTTCTGTGCCAAAAATACTTCAAGTATTATTGTCATAAAGGGAACTTTAATCGTTTGTTTTAGGCCAAGAGGAAAAGTCCCTTTAAATTCTTCTTTTAATTCTTCAGCATTAGCGGATTCTTGACACTGTCAAATGAACAATTCAGTGGTTTGTTCCTGTCTTAATAAGAGATTCCTTTGGGAATTTCCACATGATCATTAGCTTGTCCCTTGTTAATGAGTCCCTCCCCTGATGAGGAACGCTTGTATTATGACTCTTTCCCTACTACCATCAGCAAATCTAACTAGCCGATTAAATTTCTAAGCAGGGTCTGGATTACCCCATTTACTGTCCCTTCTCTTCCCCAAGATTATTCCTGCTGCTGAAAATCTCAACGAGATTCAGAACACAGTGGCAAAAATACCTAGATCTCCCAGGATGAATGTAATTGTCCCTTGTGGCAGTCCTCACACTGCTTATATTCTTCTTTTACAAGTTTCCTTTGCTGACAATAGTAAAATAGAGTAGAGTGTTCCTTATATAGGACAAGCTTATGACTATCTGTATGATTAAGAGAGTCCTCATTAAGATATGAACAAGCCGATGAATGGCTCAGCTAATGGGGCCAGAAAGAGGAATAGTATGTGTGGGAGACCATAGGTGCCGACTCCATGGAGCACTCCCGGGGAAAAATTGGTGGGTGCTCTGCACCCACCCATCTCCTCTTCCTGCCCCAGCTTGCCTCCACCTCCCCTCCGCCTCTTCCCTGAGTGTGCCGTGTGCCTGCTTCCCCCGCCCCCAGTTCCCAGAGCTTGTGCTGCGAAACAGCTGTTTCACGGCGGCAAGCGCTGGGAGGGAGTGGGGAGGACGGGGAACTCAGTGCGCTCAGGGGAAGAGGTGGATCCAGGGTGGGGATTTGGGGAGCGGTCCAATAGGGGATAGGGAGGGGGTGGGGCGGGGACTTTGGGGAAGGGCTTGAAATGGGGTGGGGTAGGGGTGGAGTCAGGGCAGGAGTGGCACAAGCACCCACCAGCGACGGGAAAAGTTGGTGCCTATGGTAGGGGCCATTGCCAGGCAGTGTGTATAGGCATAAACACAGCCTCGAATTCCTGTCCATAGTTGTTGCAGAAGGCCTGTGGAGCTGGGGGAGCTAGACTAGGCATGCCTAATTCCCACCCTACTGAGCTGCCTCTGCTGGGTGTGGGTGTGACACTGTATGGAATTGAGACACTTTATATCAATACCAATATTGTAAAATTGCAATGACTTTTGCCAGATATGTCATGTAAGGCGTCAGTGAAAATGTTATGATTTGCCAAGTATGATGATCTTGTTTATATGTTTGTATAACCTTTGTACTATAAGTTATAGATATGTATGTTATATCTGCATTTCAAAACTTGTGCTGTGTTTCTGGGTAACACCCCCAGATAGACTGACATCGGCACGGCCTGTTCCTTGGCCCATCAAGGGTCATCAGTTGTACAATGAACCCATTGAAAAAGCCAGGGACTACACCTTATGAGTCAGTAAGGCATGCAGGGGCATGCCTATGGACAGAACCTATGGTTGCCAGGTGTCCGGTTTTCAACTGGAACGCCCAGCTGAAAAGAGACCCTAGCAGCTCTGGTCAGCACTGCTGACTGGGCTTTTAAAAGTCCAGTTGGTGCGGGGCTGACAGGCTCCCTACCTGGCTCCATGCGGTTCCCTGGAAGTGGCAACATGTCCCTTGGGTCCTAGGCAGAGAGATGGCCACGGGCGCTCCATGCTCTGCCACTACCCCACCCCAAGCGCCGGCTCCCAGCTCCCATTGGCTGAGAACTGCAGATAGTGGGAGCTGGGGAGGGGGGGCAGCATCTGCAGGGGGAAGCAGTGCACAGAGCTGCCTGTCTGTGCCTCCGCCTAGGAGCCGAGGGACATGTTGCAGCTCGTGGGGAGCCCCCCCGCGGTAAGCACCACCCAGAGCCTGCACCCCAAAATTCCTCCCACACCCCAGACTGGAACCCCCTTCCGCACCCAAACTCCCTCCCAGAGCCTGCACCCCCTCCCACACCCAAACTCCCATCCCCCAACCCCCATCCCTAAGCCCACACCCAAACTCCCTCCATCCCTGGCTCAACCCCAGATTCCACACCCCCAACCACAGCCCTCACCCTACCCCAGCCAGGATCCCCTCCCACACCCTGAACCCCTCATTTCTGGCTGTATCCCAGAGCCCATACGCCCAGCCCGGAGCCCGTACCGTCTCCTACACCACAACCCCCTGCCTCAGCCTGGAACCCCCGTCCACACTCTGGACCCCTCGGCCCCAGCCCAAAACCCACATCCCCAGCCCAGTGTCTGTACCACCTCCCACACCCTAACCCCCTGCCTCAGCCTGGAGCCTCCCCCACACTCCAAACCCCTCATTCCCCACCCAGGCCCAGAGTCCGTACCACCTCCCATACCCCAACTCCCTGCCTCATCCTGGAGCCCCCTTCTGGATCCCAAACCCCTCATCCCCAGCCCCACCCCCGAGCCTGCATCCCCACCTGACGGGCTCACCACCTCCTGCACCCCAACCCCAGTGAAAATGAGCAAGTGAGGGTGGGAGAGAGCAAGCAACGGGGGGCGGGGATGGAGTGAGCAGGGGCGGAGCCTCATACGGGGTGGGCGGGGCCTCAGGAAGGAGCGGGGAAAGGGATGGGACAAGGGTGTTTTGTGCAATTAGAAATTTGTCAACCCTAATAGAACCCTAAGGCTTTTCCATGCCGGGTGCTGTGAAGCTTTGGTTTGGGGCACAGGAAGTACAACAAGCCACATGGCAAAAGGAATATAAAGGGCAGCTGCATCATCTCCAATTTGTCTTCATTCTTGCTTCTTACCTCTGGAGTAACTTTTCTGCAAACTGATGCTCTGAACAAAGGACTGAACGACCCATCCAAGCTGTGGATGTGTTCCTGGACTTTCAAGCCACCAAATTCACCGATATTGCTAAGAACCTGATACATGGACTTTGAGTCTCTGTATGTATCTGAGTGCTTTATCATTTAGCTCTCCAGAACTGAATATCTGTGTCTCCACACTCTCTTGTCTGTAAAATTCTGCTTAACTGGTGGGTAGCTGGCTGCTTTTCACCTGAACATGGGTGAACAAGATTTAAGCATCTTTATGAAGAAGTTTTCTTGTTCCCTTGCATTCAATATTTTGTTCTTCTGTAACTCTGTCAGGTCGTCTTCCTTTTCCAGAGTCCCAATTAATGTTCCTTCCCAGCACAAGTAGTGCGTTAGGATTGGCCTCAAACTCCACCAGCAATATGAAAGGAAACACACACACCCTCCAAATACTGGACCTCCCTCTCAGAGTGTGATCCCTGTTTTAGGTCTTCAGTCTGCTAACACCCATTAGGAAGCTTTATTTCTTCAGTTGCAGCATTATTATAGCATTCAACAACTGTTTGTGTGAATAATTGATTTTTTTTGTTTGTTTGTTTTGGTTAGGTGGCTAAACTGAAAAAAATCCAATACTTATTTTGGGCCAAACTAAATATTTCATTCAACGCAAAACTAAACTTTTTGTTTTGTTTTAAAGTGTTTTGATCCCGTTTTGTTTTTTAAATATAGCTACATTTTGAAACACAAAGTTTTGAATTGGGGAGGGGGGGGCATTTTTTTGGATGAAACTACTTGACCCAAATTTCACAGATAGTTTTGGTCAACCCAAAACTTCATTTTTTGGTGAAAAACCTGTGTGTCAGAAATTTTTTCCCCAGCTCTGTTAGACAAGGCAACTACACACTGTGTTCGGTTGGTTCCCTGGTGCCTCCACCCAAGGATAACACAGATGCAGAGGTGCATCCTTTCAAAACATCAGACATAATCCATTTGCTTTCTTGTGTCACAATAGCTTTTTATAGCCAATCTGACTTCCTTTTCTGCTGTGTTTGTAATAGGAGCAATTAGAGCTGATGGGATGATGTTGAAGAGTGTATGGGACTGTTGCCCTACAAAGAATGAGAACCCTCCAGGCGTTAGTGCTGATAATTTTGCATGAAAAGTCCTGCTGTGGAGTTTTTCTCTTTTTGTCTGACAGATAAGCAGCACAGTCAGTGTGAGCTAAATTTGGTCTTAAATTTCCTGCCCCAAACTCTTCCATGCTCAAAATGAAAAGAAAGAGGTAATTTCTACCAGGTTTTGTCATGATGAGTGCCACGTCTTCTGTCCAAGGCTGGCCTTTTTTTATCTTTGGTTGAGGTTTAAGTACTTTCTCAGGTGATGAAAAACTCACCTTAAATGTTTTCCTTGAAGTGTCAAGTAACTAATACTGATTTTATTCTAACACTTCTGAAAATCCAGGTATCAGAGATATTAGATTAACCAAACATACTGACTCATTGTCATCTTTGATTCTACCCCCAAAAAAAAGGAAGTAGTTACAGGTAGAAAATCCAAATGTTTCCTTCCATGCCAGGGTAATAGTTGAAATGAGTAAAAAGAGGTCCATTATTTTAATTTGAAAACTATGTCCTCTCGTTTATTGACCCAGAAAAATGAGTCACGAGAACCACTCTCCCAACAAGGGGAAAACACCATATCCCTTAGATCAACATTTGTCTAGAACAAGATATATAAGGCATGATTGAAAAGCCCTGGCCAGGAAAGGGAAAGAGAGATGTAAAAAGAACAGAAGCTAAAGGCGGTTATTCTGCTGAGAATTTTGTTTCAGGTATTATCTGAGCCCAGGTGTGAGAGATAAAGATGGATGCATTTTATACTACAGGTTTGTGGCGCTGTTGATGCAGAAGAGCAATGAGCTTCCTTAGACAGGTCAGACTTCTGCTGTGGAAGAACTGGACACTCAGGAAAAGGCAAAAGGTAAAAGATAAAACCTTAGTCTTCAGGTTTCTGCTTTAGAACATGCTGAGAATAATACAGTGCAGATAGTCAAATGACTGGTGCATTTATCAACCTGCTAAACACGTGCAAACCAGAGAGTGAAATCGTCTGTGCTGTGTCTGTAGGCCTGCCCTCAGAGGCTTAGTCCATTTGTTTGCAAGATGCACTTTACAGAGTAAATTTAGAACAGAGGTCATCGTACTGAGTATCTGACAAACAGCATGGCATTCAGTGAAGATAGTTCTGGGTACTGAGGTTTTGGTGCTTGGCTGTAAAGATAGGCACCAACAAAAATGACTTGTGCACCCCACAACTTAGAGCAAGTCTGACTCCAAATCTTAGTGTTGCCACTCGTGCACTTATATTTAGATGTGAATCCAACTGCACAAAGTGAAGCTCAATTTTTTTTATTACGTGGTTGAATGACAACAGTAACAGGGTAAGCAGGAATTGGAGAAACATAAGAACGGCCCTACTGGGTCAGACCAAAGGTCCATCTAGCCCAGTATCTGTCTACCGACAGTGGCCAATGCCAGGTGCCCCAGAGGGAGTGAACCTAACAGGCAATGATCAAGTGATCTCTCTCCTGCCATCCATCTCCATCCTCTGACGAACAGGGGCTAGGGACATCATTCTTTTTAAATCCTTTCCCATAATACTTTCTCTAGGACAGAGCAACTAATACATATTACGTAAATACCTTATTTACCTTTGTTCATTTTTTATTTCTTTAAACCAAATTATCTTAGGACTAATCTACACTGGCACCGCTAAAACACTGCCGTGGCAGCGCTTTAACGTGGCTTGTGTGGTCACGGCGCAGTGCTGGGAGAGAACCACCTCCATGAGAGGCGTAGCTACCAGCACCGGGAGCACGGCTTTATAGCGCTGAAACTTGCTGCACTCAGGGGGGTGTTTTTTCACACCCCGAGTGAGATAGTTGCAACTCTGTAAATTGCCAGTGTAGACAAGCCCTTACAGCCTGGTTCTCTGAGGTGCTGGAAGCTCTCCGTTTCCACTGGCTTCAAGTCAAAGGAAGCTGAGGGAGTTCAGCAGTTCACAGGATCAGGCCCTATATTTCTAACTCAAGATAGGTTACCATATATTGCCCAAATAGAGGACACTACCAGGTGGAGGGAGAGGGGAAAGTGGAGCTGGAGGTAGGGTGCTGGAGGGAATATTTGGGGGATGCTGGTGGGTTTTGTGTCCTAGGAGGAGGTATTTGGAGGGTGCTGTAGGAAGTACCTGATGGATGCTGGAGGGGGTACCTGTGGCCTCACACTCAAGGTGGGTGGTGTCGTGCTCCCTGTCATCGTAGCTGGGTGGCTGGCACAGGCCCAGGATGCAGTGCCAGCCCATCAGTCAGAGTTTCCCTGCAGGCCTCTCCCCCTCCTTAGGGCAGGGAGCCAGGGCAGGCCCTGTGACCCTTCCTCGCTGGGTTCTGAGGCCCTGCAACAGGGCAGACGGTCCAGCATAGAGGCACTTGGTGGCTCTGCTTACCTGGCAGGCTGGCTGGGGCCAGGGCAAGCAGAATGCAGGGGAGGGACCAATCAGGGCATGGAGACTGCTCCTTCTGAGCTGCAATGTTGGGAGCAGAAAAAATCCCAGATATTTCCTCTTATTTCAAAAATCTGCCCAGAGGATGGGAAAAAGGGGTCATGTCCAGGAAAACTTGGATGTATGGTAACCCTAACTAAAGACAATATTGCTTAAACAAGAGACATGAACTATGGTAAGTGAGACATTCCTGTGGCTATCCCAGAATCATGGGATGGGTTGAAATGGGTCCCTGTGTGTACCTTTGTCTTTGAGCCCTATAATAAAAATAGACAGTCATCTGCCACCGGATCTTAGTTGAAACTGCTTTAGGCCACCCCTAATGTTGTGTGCAATTTTGCAAACTCAGCTGAGACTTACTCATATGAAATCAGGTTTCACAGAGCATCTTTTACATTCATGCTAACACCAAATATTTTGTGGTTTAAAAAAATTAATAAAAAAGGCGGCACTGGAAATAGCAGCACCTGCAGGAAATACAGCAGCCATTGTGCCCTCTACAATAGCTCCTTCAAACCTTGAAGTCAATGGAGACTAGACTACCTGTGTGCTTAAGGACTGCAGGATCCAATCCATCAATCTGCTTGTCCCCTCTCCCATTGCTGCTGTCATGGAGTGTGGGGGAGTCAGGGCCCTGCACCCCCCCCCCCACTTCCTGCGATTCACTGTGACTCTCAGCCAGCCAGTAAAACAGAAGGTTTATTAGAGGACAGGAACACAGTCCAAATCAAAGCTCATAGGTACAGACAACAGGACCCCCCTCAGTCAGGTCCATCTGGAGGGCAGGGAGCTTACACCCAAGCCCGGGGGCTCCCTCAGTTTTCTCAGTCACCTCCCAACTGAAACCCCCTCCAGCAGTCTCACCCACCCTCTGCATGGCTCCTCCTCCAGCCTTTGTCCAGTTTCCCGGGCAAAGGTGTCACTTGGCCCCAACCCGCCTCCTGGGCTCAGGTTACATGCTCAGGTATCTTCTCTCAAGTGAAGTCACACCCTGATATCCCCATCACCAATGCAGACAGTCCCAGTAAAACTCCCACACAACATTCCCAGGTCAATCCGCCCCACTCCCTACTCAGTCACATCTCTCCCCCCTTTGAGACTGAACTGAGTGGGGTCACTCTAACCACTGACATGGGGAAGTTCAGGCCCCCTTGCTCAAGTATACGAGGGGGTGTCTCTCCCCCTTTTCATCATCCTGCATTAACACCACACCCAGCCCCATGTCTGAGGCAGCGGTGAACACCATAAAGGGCTTGTAAAAGTCTGGGTTCACCAGAACTAGGCCGCTGACCAGAGCATCCTTCAGCACACAGAGAGCCCTCTGACACTGCTCGGTCCAGACCACCTTGTCTGGCTGCCCCTTCTTGCATAGTTCCGTGATGGGGGCGGCTATGGAGCTAAAGTGGGGTACAAATCTTCGATAGTACCCCGCCATCCCAATAAAGGCTTGGATCTGCTTTTTGGTTTGGGGAGCAGGCCAGTCTTTGATCACTTCCATCTTGGCTGGTTCTGGCTTTAGGTAGCCGCTCCCTACCCAGTGGCCCAGGCAGTGGTAAGCTGGAGCTGGTTCACACCGGTTCACAAGAACCTATTGTTAAATTTAGAAGCCAGTGTAGAACCAGTTATTAAAGGGGCCAGTGGGTGGGCAAACTCCAGCCCACAGGACCGTCCTGTCCGGCTCACCCGAGCTCCAAGCTGGGGAGGCTCCCCCGGCCCCTCCCCTGCTTCCCCGCCCTCGCAGAGCCCCAGCGTGGCGCCAGCGCTCTGGGCAGCTCTGCAGCTCCTGCCGCTTTGAGCAGCATGGTAAGGGGGCCGGGCTGGGGCTGGGAGGAGGGGTTGGATGAGGGGCAGGGAGCGGTTGGAGGGGACGGAGGTTCTGGGGTGGGGGCGGTCAGGGGATGGGGAAGGGGGGGGTTGGGTAAGCGTGGGAGTTCTGGGAGTCTTTTGGGGTGGTGGTGGATGGGGTCAGGGCAGTCAAGGGACAGGGAGCGGGGCGAGTTGGGTAGGAGCTGGGATCCTGGGGGACAGTTAGGGTGGGGGGGGTCTCAGGAGGGGGTGGTCAGGGAGCAAGGAGCGGGGGGGTTGATGGGTTGTGGGTTCTGAGGGGGGCAGTCGGGGGCAGGACGTGGGTTGGGGTCAGATGGTGGAGGAGACAGGCATGTGGGCCATGTACTCACTGCGCGGTTCCCTATCGGGTCTTCGGCGGTGTGTGTGGGGGTCTTCACTCACTCCAAGTGAAGGACCTGGCTCCTAAATGCCGCCGAAAATCCGGAGCGAGTGAAGACCCCCCCTTGCCATCGAAGTCCCGCCGAGGACCCAGTAGGGAACCGGTTATTAGGATTTTGGGAGCTCATCACTGGGCCCAGGTAAAATACTTCAGCCATCCCCACCTTGCACTTCTCAGCTTTTATGGTCAGCCCAGCCTCCTGGAGTTGTTCCAGCACCTGTTTAACCTGGGACACATGATCCTCCCAGGTCTGGCTAAAGATACAGATGTCATCAATATACGCCACAGCAAAACTCTCCATCTATAGCTGATCCAGCAGGCGCTGGAAGGTGGCCAGAGCCCCTTGTGGCCGAAAGGCAGGTTTAGGAACTTATAGAGTCTCCGAGGGGTGATAAAGGCCAATTTCAGCCTGGTACCTGCATCCAGTGGCATTTGCCAATAGCCCTTTGTAAGATCCATAGTGGTAAGGTAATGAGCTCCTCCCAATTTGTCTAGGAGTTTGTCAGGTCAGGGCATGGGGTAGGCATCAGATACAGTGATGGCATTGAGCTTCTGACAGTCCATACAGAACCGGATCGACCCGTCCTTTTTGGGGACCAGCACCACAGGCGAGGCCCAGGGGCTGGAAGATGGCTGGATCACCCTCAAAGCCAACATATCACTGACCTCTCTTTCCAGATCCTGAGTAGTTTTCCCTGTGACTCGAAAGGGGGAGCATCTTCTAGGAGGATGTGATCCTGTCTCCACCCAGTGGACAGTCAGATTAGTGAGTCCAGGCTGGTTAGAAAACAGCTGTCGGTACAGATGCAACACCTCTCTGATCTCCGCTTGTTGGGCCAGGGTTAACTGATCAGAGAAGGGAATTGTTTCTGGAGGGAGCCAGCTCCTGCCTCAGGGAATAGATCTACTAAAGGGTCATCTCCCTGCTCCTCCCACTGTCCACACACGGCCAACACCACATTCCCCCTGTCATAATATGGCTTCATCATATTCACATGGTACACTTGGTGGTGGTGTGCCCGGTTAGGCAGCTCCACCACATAGTTTACCTCATTTAGTTGCTTGACAACTTGAAAGGGCCTTGCCAGGTGGCCTGTAGTTTGTTTTTTCTCACGGGGATTAGCACCATCACCTGGTCTCTGGTGGAGTAGGTGCGGGCCTGCGCCATGCAGTCATACCAGACCTCTGCTTCCTCTGGGCTCTGGCCAGATTCTCCTTGGCCAGGCCCATGAGCTCCGCATATCTTTCTCGGAAGGTCAAGACATACTCCACCACCGACTCTCCATCGGGAGTGGCCTTCCCCTCCCATTCATCTCTCATCAGGTCCAGGGGCCCCCTTACCCTCCTTCCGTATAACAGTTTGAAAGGCAAAAACCCAGTAGACTCCTGGGGCACTTCCCTGTATGCAAACATCAGGTGAGGTAAGTACTTGTCCCAATCATGTGGGTGCTGGTTCATAAAGGTTTTCAGCATCAGTTTTAGTGTTCCATTGAACCTCTCCACCACCCCATTGGACTGGGGGGTGATATGCTGAGGCCCAGCTGTGCCGGACCCCACATTTCTCCCACAGGCACTGGAGCAGGGCTGACATGAAATTGGATCCTTGGTCTGTCAAGACTTCCTTGGGGAACCCCACTCTGCTGAAAATGGTCAGCAGTGCATCTGCTACAGTGTCTGTTTCCATGGAAGATAAGGGCATTGCCTTGGGGTAGCAGGTAGCGAAATCTATCACCACCAGAATGTATTTCTTTCCTGACTGCATCGTCTTTCTGAGAGGCCCCACTATGTCCATAGCCACCTTCTAGAAAGGATCCTCTATGATGGGCAAAGGTCTCAAAGCCACTTTCCCCTTGTCTTGGGCCTTCCCCACACTTTGACAGGGGTCACAGGATCGGCAATACTGTTGGACAGTAGTAAAGACTCCAGGCCAGTAAAAGTTCTGTAGCAGCCTCTGCCTGATGTACCGGATTCCCTGGTGCCCTGAGAGTGGGATGTCATGGGCCAGGTACAGTAGCTTTCAGCAATACTTCTGAGGGACCACAGCTGCCTGTGGATTCCCCCATGAATCCACTTCCCCTGGGGGAGCCCATTCTCAGTACAGGAATCCCTTCTCCCACAGGAACCTCTCCTGGCAGCCTCTCCCCATGGTCTGTGCTGCACTGAGGTCGGCCAGGTCCCTTAGTTTCCACAAGGAGGGATCTTTCTGCAACTCAGCCTGGAACTTGGCGGCTGGGGAGGGGATGGGGACCTGCTCCTTCTCAATGGCTGGGTCTGAAGCCGCCGCCCCCCTGAGCTTTGTCCCTGGGCACTTCTCCCTCACCAGGATAGGGTCCTGCGCTTCCAGTGAGGTACCCTCCCCGAGGTCAGGCATAGTGCCCCTCACTGGCTCTGGCTATGGGTCATGACCTGGGCATTCTGGGGGTTGCTTGGCCAATCCTCTAGGTCCCCCCCACCAACACCTCAGTGGTGCACCCCCCACATCCTTGGGGCCCTCCTTGGACCCCTATTTCAGATATACCCTTGCCACGTGCACCTTGAATGGGGTCCCACCCACCCCTGTCAGGGTCAGATAGGTGTTGGGCACCACCCGATCTGGGGCCACCACCTTGGGCCGGGCCAGCGTCACCTCAGCACCCGTGTCCCATTACCCATTGACCTTTCTCCCATCCACCTCCAGGGGAACAAGGCACTCGCTCCGCAGGGACAGCCCTGTGCCCACCCTGTAAACTGAGAATCTTGAGTCCAAAGCATCCAGCCCCCCAGAGGAGCTGGTCTGGGAAACTTCTCCCTCCTGAGCAGTTGGTAAATTGCCAGCCCCCCTTGCCTGGGAAGCCTGCCCCTCCTCCGGCTGTGTCTCTACCTAGTTAACCCGGTGTGGGTTCGGTCTGCTCAGTCTGTCCTTGAGCCTGGGGCACTGGGTCTGTATGTGGCCTCTCTGGCCACAGTAATAGCAGATCATGTCACATTGGTCCCCTTGAGACAGTCGGTTGGTCCTGAGGCTGAATATTTCCCTTGGGGGCGGTTCTCTATAATTCCCCTTTGGGAGGTTCCAGGGTGACTTTCTCTCTGCATCATGGCGGGCCTGTTCCTTTGGGACTCCTCCCTGCCACCCCCTGACTGGCTGTTCACAAACTCGTCAGCCAGCTGCCCTGTGCATCGTGGGTCCTCTGGCTTTTTGTCCACCAACCATAGCCTCAGGTCAGATGGGCAATGTTCATATAGTTGCTCCAGTACAATCAGGTTAAGCACATCCTCCTTAGTGTGGGCCCCACCTGCCCACTTGTGGGCATATCCTTGCATTCAGAGGGCCAATTCTAGATATGTGACCTCAGGGGTTTTATGCTGGCTCTGGAATCTTTTCTGGTATGGCTCGGGAGTCGACCCATACTAGTGTAGCAGGGCCTTTTTTGAACAGTTCATAGTCCCCTGCATCCACCCCCTTCCATTCTGCTGTACATAGCCGAAGGCAGCCTGCCTGCCACCCTCGCGGTAACCGGCAGAGCGCCCCCTGCGGCTTGCTGCCCCAAGCACACGCTTGGCGTGCTGGGGCCTAGAGCCGCCCCTGAGCCTAGGATAAACTTAATTAAAGCTAATAGACAAAGTTACAGTGGAAAAGACAGGGCAACTCCAAACTACTTCAAAACTCCAAAAACTCTGTTTTTAATTATACTGTGGAATTTCTTTCTGCTAGATCCCCTGTCACCGTTTAGCCTGACAGGCACGTGTTGCATTCTGCAGATTGCTGTACATATCTGGGGAGAATTTCCTATGTGCAAACTAACTACTCGGGATTTGGGGAGAGTCTGTTGTAGCTGTTACAGAAAATGTAAGGCAAGGTGGATAGGCACAGAATAACACAGCAAGCCCTCCCAGCCCAAATACAGCACAGACAACAATAACAACAAAGGGCCAGAGAAGCGGGTAATGTGTGGTAGTTGCTATATGCTATAGCTATCACAGAAAGATATCAAAAGGAAAAAAATTAATAGTTTTAACTAGTCAGACAAGCATCTGAAGGGAAAATATATTTTGTGGGGGTACAACTGCTAGCTCAACAGAAGGAGTTGGTTGCAGGTGTGCTCCATGAACCTTGTCCTTTTTCATCCCTATAATTTCCTGTGGGCCACAGAAGCTGTTAATCCCATTTCACAAGAAGCTCAGGGACGGTTGTTATTCTTTCTCTTCTCCAACCTCCCCCACCCAGCCCAGCAGTCCTGCGTCACTGTCTGACTAGCTGCTCTTCTCAATAACTGTCTAGAATTATTATGTTTTGCTGTTAGTTTAGTCATCTATTCTTAGCTGTTTAGCACCTGCTGCCTCCTCTTTTTTTTCCACCTTAGCTCTTTAATCAGCCTTGGTTTTTAAACATTCTTCCAGTGGAGGGAGAGGAGCACTGAGTTCATGGTAATGTTCAGTAGGGCTCTGTTTCTTTGGTAAATTGCTGGATTAATGATGTTTCATTTCTTTTGTATACACCTTTTTTTCCCTCCAGCTTCGTTTTCTGGTGGAGCTTGCATGGCCTTTGTCTTTATTTCTTGTCCTTGTCTGGCTGAGGAAGGCTAACCCAGTCTATTGCCAACATGAATGTAAGAATATATATTATAAAATTAAAACATAATAATAATTAATAACTTGTATTGCAATAATGTCTAGAGGCCCCAATCAGGACTCAAGGCCCAGTTGTGCTAAGTGTTGTACACATAAAAAGATGGCCCTACCCTAAGTAGTTTATAGTTTTAGTAATTTTTAGGCATATAATGTCCCTGAATTAAAGTAACAAAACAAAAAATCCTATGTTAACAATTTATGGGCCATTTCCCTGCTTATAAAGGCAGCAGTCATACCAATATTATCCTAATAGTAGATACTAGGGGTTGTCTAATCTGACGGTTCTGAATGCTGTTCATTTCTTTGCCATTGATGGCACCCTGCTCTGCCAATAACCCCTCCTCTCATTTCCAAATGTAATTGCTTGGCTCTATGCACATATTGATCTAAACACTGGTCTAACTTACCCTCTGGGATATCGGTAGGGTTGCAAGGTTATAGATCTAGCCAGAATTAGGCCTGTTGGAAATCTTTCCAAGAAATTTTCCAGAAGTTTCCAGATCACAGGTCCTGGTTCTCATGGGGGACAACAATCACCCTGACATCTGCTGGGAGGGGAGAGAAATACAGCAGTGCACAGACAATCCAGGAAGTTTTTGCAGAGTGTTGGGGACAACTTCCTGGTGAAAGTGCTGAAGGAACCAACTAGGGGCCATGCTCCTCTTGACCTGCTGCTCACAAACAGGGAAGAATTGGTAGGAGAAGTAGAAGTGGGTGGCAGCCTGGGCAGCAGTGACAATGGGATGGTCAAGTTCAGGATCCTGACAAAAGGAAGAAAGGAGAGCAGCAGAATACAGACCCTGGGCTTCAGAAAAGCAGACTTTGACTCCTTCAGGGAACTGATGGGCAGGATCCCCTGGGAGGATAATATGAGGGGGAAAGGAGTCCAGGATTGCTGGCTGTATTTTAAAGAAGCCTTATTGAGGGTGCAGGAACAAACTATCCCGATGTGCAGAAAGAATAGCAAATATGGCAAGCAACCAGCTTGGCTTAACAGAGAAATCTTTGGTAAGCTTAAACACAAAAAAGAAGCTTACAAGAAATGGAAACTTGGACAGATGACTAGGGAGGAGTTTAAAAATATTGCTCTAGTATTCAGGGGTGTAATCAGGAAGGCCAAAGCACAATTCGAGTTGCAGCTAGCAAGGGATGTGAAGGGTAACAAGAAGGGTTTCTACAGGTATGTTAGCAACAAGAAGGTGGTCAGGGAGAGTGTGGGACCCTTACTGAATGGGGGAGGCAACCTAGTGACAGATGATGTGGAAAAAGCTGAATGCTTTTTTTGTCTTGGTCTTCACAGACAAAGTCAGCTCCCAGACTGCTGCACTGGGCAGCACAGTACGGGGAAGAGGTGAGCAGCCCTCTGTGGTGAAGGAGCAGGTTAAGAACTATTTAGAAAAGCTAGACATGCACACAAGTCCATGGGGCTGGATATAATGCATCCAAGGGTGCTGAGGGAGTTGGCTGATGTGATTGCTGAGCCATTGGTCATTATCTTTGAAAACTCATGGCGCTCAGGGGAGGTCCTGGACAATTGGAAAAAGGCAAATATAGTGCCCATCTCTTAAAAAAGGGAAGGAGGCGAATCCGGGGAACTACAGACTGGTCAGCCTCACCTCAGTTCCTGGAAAAATCCTGCAGCAGGTCCTCAAGGAATCCATTTTGAAGAACTTGAAGGAGCGGAAGGTGATCAGGAACAATCAACATGGATTCACCAAGGGCAAGTCATGCCTGACCAACCTGATTGCCTTCTATGATGAGATAACTGGCTCTGTGGATATGGGGAAAACGGTGGATGTGTTATATCTTGACTTTAGCAAAGGTTTTGATACGGTCTCCCACAGTATTCTTGCCAGCAAGTTAAAAAAGCATGGATTGGATGAATGGACTATAAGGTGGATAGAAAGCTGGCTAGATCATTGGGCTCAACGGGTAGTAAGCAATGGCTTGATGTCTAGTTGGCAGCTGGTCCTGGGGCCAGTTTTGTTCAACATCTTCATTCATGATCTGGATGATGGGATAGATTGCACCCTCTGCAAGTTCGCAGATGACACTAAGCTGGGGAGAGAGGTAGATATGCTGCAGGGTAGGGATAGGATCAAGAGTGACCTAGACAAATTGGAGGCTTGAGCTAAAAGAAATCTGATGAGGTTCTATAAGGACACGTGCAGAGTCCTGCGCTTAGGATGGAAGAATCTCATGCACTGCTACAGGCTGGGGACTGACTGACTTAAGTGGCAGTTCTGCAGAAAAGGACCTGGGGATTACAGTGGATGAGAACTGGCTATGAGTCAACAGTGTGCCCTTGTTGCCAAGAAGGCTAATGGCATATTGGGCTGCATTAGTAGGAGCATTGCCAGAAGTTCGAGGGAAGTGATTATTCCCCTCTAGTGGCACTGGTGAGGCCACATCTATAGTATTGCGTCCAGCTTTGGCCCCCGCTTCCCCCCTGAAAGGATGTTTTGAATAAATTGTAGTGAGTCCAGCGTCAGGCAATGAAAATGATTAGGAGGCTGGGGGAACTGGGCTGCAGAACAGAAGAATGAGGAGGGGGATTTGATAGCAGCCTTCCACTACCTGAAGGGGGGTTCCAAAGAGGATGGAGCTAGTCTGTTCTCAGTGGTGGCAGATGACAGAACAAGAAGCAATGTCTCAAGTTGCAGTGGGGGAGGTCTAGGTTGGATATTAGGAAAAACTATTTCACTAGGAGGGTGGTGAAGCACTGGAATAGGTTACCTAGGGAGGTGGTGGAATCTTCATCTGTAGAGGTTTTTAAGG
Organism: Mauremys reevesii; assembly: GCF_016161935.1. Lineage (NCBI taxonomy): Eukaryota > Metazoa > Chordata > Testudines > Geoemydidae > Mauremys > Mauremys reevesii. The sequence goes on from NC_052630.1 coordinate 75,032,091, forward strand.
CCCAGCTTGACAAAGCCCTGGCTGAGATGATTTAGTTGTGGTTGGTCCAGCTTTGAGCAGTGGGTTAGACTAGATGACCACCTGAGGTCTCTTCCAACCCTAATTTTCTATGATTCAATTAAATTAATTAGTTGATTTGGAAGTCCTGGGATTACTCCCCACTTACTCTCACATTTACGAATATTAATATGACATGGTCCTTAACATATTCATTTTAGTAAACATGGAGGGTGGGATTTTCAAAATGCTCATCATCGACCTAACTCTGCTTCCTTTGAAATAAATGGGAGTTCTACTACTGACTTCAGTGGGAGCAGACTTAGACCAATTCTGAGTGGTTTTGAAAATAATACACAGAACATATGTCTTTTTATTTGACAAAGACAAAAACCTGAACATTTTTTCCTGGCTAACAAAGTAACCATAACATTCCTCTTGCAAAAAGAAAACCTGTGAAGCTCCTAATGTTCATTCAAGCTGCCTTAGGAATGAAACCCAACAATTAATATTTTGTCTTCTCTTCTCTGTTTCATATACACAGGCCATTTTCCAAATAAGGCTATGCCCTCTGCAGGAACGCTGCCATGGTTACAGGGCATCTTCTGTAACATGAACAATCCTTGTTTCCGAAGCCCCACCCGTGGAGAATCTCCCGGAGTTGTGTCTAACTACAACAATTCCATGTAAGCAAAGAGGAACCTCCTGCATTCAGGGAAAAGAGATGTGTGTGCTAGGTTGGGGCTGCATTAATATACTGAGGTCCTGGAGAAATGCATAGCAGCCTGTCTCTAATGCATATCACACATGTGACAGATCTTGGTGAGCAGTCATGGAATAATGTCAGCCACAAAGTCCACCCTCAAATTGGCTGTAATCCCCATCCCCTATCAATGGGGTGGGTAAATGATAAAGGATATTTTATAGAATTATTCTGCAGTGTGAATTCAAATCCAACCCTTGGCAGAAAGTTGAGCGTCCAGGAAGACTGGATTGTTCAGGATAGAGATAATGGAATATAGAGCTTTTCAACTGTAGCATGTAGATTTAGACCTAGCCGTGGTCAATAAAAAAACAAAAGGTTGCATCTGATGGCTGTTCTATGGCCTGTGTGAAATGAGTTTGGTGGTGTCCCTCCAATTGCCAGTGAACAGGTGTCCACATCACAGAAACCATCTCTTCAGTTGCCTATTTTAGTAGAAGTCTAAGAACAAAGGCCCAGGATTTAAGAGTATAGAACCTGAATTGTCTTTTTCCACCATTTGAGATACTTCCTCTAAATCAGGGCTGGGGCAAACTGGCAATGTGGGAAAGCTTGCATTGACTCCGCCCATGCTGTACCTGTCTTGGGAACATATAAAAAACTTCCCTCAGTCTGGCAACTCTCAAACACTAAATTCACTAATGGGGAGATGGGCAAAATTCTGATCTTTTGGTCAGAATAATCTTTGCCAGTGCTTCAGTGTATTGTGTATTATAGCTGACTCATGCAAGTCATGGAGTTTAGCAGGGCAAGGACCTCTAGAGTAAAATGAGGACAATTGCAAAATCTGTTAAAACACGCAGAAAATAATGGCCACATGCCCACTTGTTGGGGGCGGTTTTATCTTTTGAGCAGTGATACTCAGACTTCCAAAGTTCAAGAGCCTAATTAGCAATCCACATTGCCTAAAAGAGCCACATTAGTGTGAATTCATTGTTTCATTTACTATAGTACTATATATTCATATTTAAACAGTATGATGGGGAAATATTTAGTTTAGTTTATTCTCACAGCAAAATGACTGACCAAGTATTATTATTTTATCAACTACAGTTGGTTAATAATATAGTAAAAGCATCCTGGTTGCTTAATAACTTAGATTGGCTAATAATTAAATCAGTGTTTTAATATCATGTGCTGCAAAGAGCCACAGAAAGACACATTAAACAGCCATTTGCGGTTCATGAGCCTCAATCTGAGTATCATTGCTTTAGAGACTCCAAAGCAGAAACATTCATGAGCTAACAACATCAAGGCCATCAAAGGTGCAGCCATCTGAAACTGGCCTACTTTGGTTTTCCCTTTTCATTCCACTTTCTTTTTTTATCTGATTTAACATTTTAAATGTTAAATCAAACAGAGTAGCCTATGAGCTAGTGCATTTGTTTTCTGTATAATGCACCTTTACTTTTCTAGGTAGTCTCTTTTTCCAGCTGCAACTTTGTGAAGCAAATCAGACTCAACACATCAGAAGAGGCAAACACACTGTGCTCTCTGAGAGACTTGACTTTACTTCCTTCTTGTTTTCCTGTTTCCTATACTCTTAAAATAAGTTATTTAGGTTGAAAGTATCACTCTTTGTATGGAAAAATATAGCACTTTTAAAGAAATGCAGTGTTTCAGCACCGATGTGTGTCCAGGTTCTAGCTCATGACCACTGCATAGGGAGTGGTCATCTGGGACAGCTCAATACCTAGATGTGCTCTGTTTCTCACTGCAACTTTTTAGAGTTTATTTGTACCTGTCCTACAAATACAGAGTCTGATTCTTCCACCCTTACTTCTATTGTACTACACTGTACCTTACTCTATGGGGTGCTGCTCAGTATGAGTAAGTGTGACCAAATTGGGCTCAAAGTAATTTTCATTTTCAAATTGGGCATGTAGGTTGCTGCTGTTTAGTGCATGAAAAGACAGGCTCAGCAGAAGGTTTGGGGAAAATAATTCAGAGGTTTCCTCAGAAGGATTGGGATGACACTCCCTTTCCACAGGGAATAGAGATGTACAGGATGTTTTTCCTTACCAGGGGACAATATACTGAACTACCTTTTCAAGTTCCCAAATATAATTCCACATTTCCACATTCCACAATTCCAAAATTGCTGTTTAGTGGAAACTTTGATTCTCTTACAATAGCTCAAATAGTCTCTCTGTAATATCCATTAGAGTGATGCTGCTGTAATGAATCCATAGAGATTGACATGTCTGTAGCCTGACAACATTAAAGCCATTCCAAAGGGTTTAAGTACAGAAATAGGCTTTAACCAAAATCCCAAATCTTAAATTTGGATCCTAATCCAGATCTGAACATTGCCCCCTACATCTAGTGGACAGTATGACCAGATTAACCTGTGTATGAAGAGCCTCATTCTCTTTGTTTCCATGTTTCCCATGACATGTAAGGTTTGTCTTACCTGCCCTGTGTCATTAGTCTTTACTAATGACTCATTGATTCTTCTTTCAGCTTAGCAAGAGTGTATCAAGATGCTCAAGAGCTCCTACTCCAAGCACCTGAAATCCATGACCTGGGCAGAATCTGGGAGGAATTGCGCATTATGATCCAGTTTATGGAAACAATGAGGACTAATCCTGAAAGAATTGCAGGCAATTTGTTTCATTATATTCTTTAGACTGTAGTACATTCCTGCCCAAGACCTGGGTAATCCTCACCTCTGCAGACAATGTCAGGAGTGACAATACAATTCACACCTGCCTGTTGGTAAACATACATTTAAACATTCTGTATTTGAATGGCCTTAGAAATGATTGATTTAAATTCTAAAAGGACACTCCCAAAATTAGTGGTACAAAAATGGATTGGCCCTGAGAGTGACAGTGGCCTATCTTAGCTACAAATCCTTCACCTCAGGAGGAGATATATATATATAATTGCTAAAATCTAATATTGTGACTCAGCAAATATTTGTTAATAAGACAATATATACAGTGACTCCAATAAACCATAAGATACAGGTGTTCTAGGATGTGTGTGCATATACTATATGGATGCCATGAGGGGACTAACTCATTGTGAAGAGCTTGGGGCACCTCAAAATACTCCAAAATGTAGGCTTTTTAAGAACACAAATATATTCTGAGCTGCATTTTGGAAGCAAGCTGCAAAAACCGATCCCAAACAATCAGCCCTGTGGGAGTAAGGGAAAGCACAAAATGCCAGAGCTTTGAAGTTCAGAGTTCCAGGGCTGCCCTCCAGGTTTTTAAAGCTTTTCAACTTTCTTTGCAATCCCAGTTCTGCATTCAATGTTCCTTTACAGGGCATGTCAACTCTATTTAAGTCAGAAAATAAACAAGTGTGTTCCAGCTGCCAGGCATCCTGTGTAGCCCAATATTAGTGCTGCTTCAGAATCCCAGTTTAAAGTCAACAGCCTGATTTATTTTAAAATAAAAGTTGCATTCTGCTTGTTCATAAAGCAACCAGCAAAACTAATGTTGGTGATAAAGAAACAGGATGAGAAGCGCTACTGGCTCTGTCTGTGTGTGTCTGTGTGTGTAAGTATATTACATATATAAACTGTGTTAAGAGAACATTAAGGGGGAAAAGTCAAGCACTCAAAAATTAGGAAATGCCACAATTAAGGTTGTCTCTGTCTGTGAGCCTGATCCCTCGTCCACAGATGAGGCACGAACAGTGGGGAGTACAAAAGCACAGGATACAGTCTCCCTGCTCTCAGTTCCTGACCTTGGTGCCACAGCAGTCCTAAGTTTCCTGCAGGAGCAATTGCAGGGAAGGTCTTTCTCAGCCCCTGGACTCCTGTGCGTGTTCAGTGCTGATGGAATCTTTGGAGTATTTACCTGCCAGACCCTAACAAGTCTCTACTGAGTGTGAACTGAGATATTCAGAAGCTCATAATTTGGCCAAATTTAGCAGATTTTCCCAGGGTTGGCAAAAGATGACACATGCTGACACCTGTGCAACCTCCCTCCCTCCTCAGGCTCCCCAGCCACATTTCAAGAGCCTGCTGCAGAGCATGGAGGACTAGAGTTTCTCAATTAAACAATTACAAGAATTGTTTTTAATATGGGCAAAATACCCATTTCCCCCTAGTTTCATTCTGAGAAACAGCTGAACTGTTTTTGCTGAAATTTTCCAAAACAATTCAGTGTGGGGTAGACATCTAGCATGGAAAATTTCACCCAAACACTAGTCTGGTGAAATTAAAAGCAACTGAAAACAGGGTCTTGTAATGGGAGGTGTACAGCAAACTTAAGTATGGGTGGCACTACCTGCACTATCCTAAGATACACTTAGAAGATTTAACAGTAATGGTACAGAACTTATGGGCCAAATTCTGAGATCTTTACTGAGTTTTTAGTTGGACAGTTCTCATGCAAAATTCCCATTGACATCAGTGAGAGTTTTAACTGAGAAAAACGGAGCAAGAGCTTTCAGGGTTTGGCTCATTAGTAACCTTATCAGGAGTTAAGGTGTTTTGGACCCATTACTGTAAATTATATATATTATCATAAAGATGGAAGGAATGGACTTTTGTGGCCTTTCGTGTGTGTGTGTGTGTGTGTGTGTGTTGTTTCTTGAGTGGGATTTGTTCAATAGTAGGGACTACAAAGCTTTAATGCTGTTCCTTGAGCCATGACCCTTGAAAAGAGTAATGAAGTTTTGCTTGTGAAAGGTTTTAAAAGGGCCATTTTTACAAAATATAAAATCAGGCTGATTGCCCACGTTGCTGTTGACAGTGAATGCCAAGTGAGTGTAAATGACACAGATTGTCAAAGGTTGTTTGTAAAACACCCAGCAGGATGGGGAGGGGGAGACTGGGACATCACAACATCATAGTAACTGAAAATGTAAAACAAAACATGACTTCAAAAGAAAAGGCCAAGATTTCCAAATGTGACCAGTGATTTTGGGTGCCTCAGTTTTCAGTTGCTTATCTTCAGGTGCTTTTAAAAGCAGTGCTCAGTTATGGGGGAGGTCCCCTTACTGCTTTTAGGAGCTACCTCACTTCTGTCTCATTCAAAGTGCAAGGGTGTGGTGTGTGGGGAGGGAGATGTAAGGTTGGTGTGTGTGTGTGTGTGTGTGTGTGTGTGTTTTAAAATGCTTATGTTCATTAAGCACCCCCTACTTTTTCCCCCATAATTCAAGCACTGTTTAGGAGATCTGATTTTCAGGCGGTGGGTACTCTATATTTTCTGAAAACAAGGCCCTATTAAGGTGTCTGGTGAAGGAGCTCAAAGTCACTAGTAACTATTGAAAACCTTGGCCAAAGCATACGGTTTCCAGGGGTCTAAGCAGGGGATTCTTTAATTCACCTTGTCCAGCTTCTCAGTGCTCTTTACATTGCTTCCCTCTGCATTCAGGAAGAGGGTTAAGAATCCGAGACATCTTGAAAGAAGAGGAGACTCTGACGTCCTTTCTGCTGAATGATGCTGGCCTCTCAGACTCAGTGGTTTTCCAGCTGATTAATTCTCAAGTGCGCCCTGAACAGGTGGGTTGATATAGGCTATGTCTACACTTACAGCAGCAGGTAGAGAACGTACACTGCAAATGCCCCCAGCATCGGTATAAATAGCAGTGTAGAGGATGAGGCACTGCTTAGGTGAGAAGAGTAAAGACATGCCAGAACCTAGAGTGTGTACCCTACGTGGCTCTCTACATGCCTAAGCAGTGTCTCCCCTGTCTATAGTGCTGGTTTTAGCAGTGTAGTGTTCCGGAACCTTTCACAGCCATGCAGGTAGCTATACAACAGTGTGGACGCAGCCTGCCTTTCACTGTGTTATGTAGCTACATGTACCCTACCCAGTGTAGACAAGGCCTTTTGGTATAACAGCATCCACCTGCTACTACAAGGCAGTTATCTGTGTGGAATGAAATCTTTGTACATTCAGGAATAAAAAGCAGCCCAGCTGGAGGCACTGGATGGGTGACAGCGCCTCTTCCCCCTTCATTAGTTTTTCCAGAATCCAGACTTATTTTGGTCTTAAAAAATACCTGGGGGATGGACTGAACCAAGGTACTATGGTTTGCTGCCTGTGTTACTCCAAAGCAGCTGAGTTTAATATCTGGTAGCTACACTGCCTAGCAATGAATCTGTCCCTATGATCAAAGACTTGGCTCAGGAACATCATGCAGCTGTGCACCATTTTAACTCAACAATGTGGTGAACAGCAAGAGAGAACTCTGTGGGTAGAAACATTTAACTTCGCTGCCCAATGTCAGCTGGGTCACACAGGGGCTTTATGGCACTGTGTCATGGAGAAAGGTGGGAGCAGTGAAAAGCAGACCAGCTGTCCTGGATCCTTAACGAATAATAGATCTACTCAGAAAATTCACAGTGAAAATTGCAAGTCAGATCATTCCTGAGATAGCTACTCAGAGGACTGTATCTGACTAAGTCCAGGATGTCTTTGGCCTTCTATGTGCCAGTGGCTGGGGAGCTCTGCGAGGAATGCTGTGCTGATGAATGACCATTGCTGAATCAGACCTCTGGGATTATTGCTCTCCATGCTCTGTGTGTGTGTGTGGGGGGGGAATAATTCAGGCTGAATGACACAATTCTTCTTTTTCATTGTCACATAAAGCACAAATGCTGGAAATGTGTGGGCCTGCTTGTGGCCAGCAGGAGAGGGGATTAATGAACTTGCATTCACTTCTTCTCAGACTTTACAGGTTCTAGCTGCTGTGGCTGGTTGCCAGATTACTCATCCACTAAAGGTCTGACTAGAGCTACGGGAAGCTCCCTCACCCAGTGAGCCCCCCAGGCCAGATCCAGAGCTGGTGTAAAGTGGCATATCTCAGCTGACTTCAATGCCGCTTTGTCAATTTACACCAGCTGAGGAGCTGAAAAGCTAGGTCTCTAGTGCTCATGAAATAAAAATATAGAAAAGGGCCCTGTTGGGGTTCACTTCACATTTCCTTTCATTCCTCATCCCCCTCCTAGGCCTGCTATACTAAGGAAATGACCCATTGTTTACTGGTTGTTAGTAGAGGGTTCCCAGCCGCCTTTACTTATCTAGTATTGAAACCAGTTTGGCTATATACAGGGCCAAAATATTTTCAACACAGCTGCAGAAAGCATGATCCTGACTTCCCGTAACGTGGATATCAGTCACGCTTTCTGTAATGGTGTTGTGAAAGGTTTGGCTCTTTCTACATCAGAAGCCGAACCATTTTCAACGCCAGCTGAGGAAGAGCCAAAGGAAACCTATTGTTGACTGTAAGCGCTGGTCAGGATTTTTCCAACCAAATAATTTTTAATTGGAAAATGCCAATTAGAAGAAACTAGGGTGACCAGATAGCAACTGTGTAAAAACAGGACAGAGGGTGGAGGGTAATAGGCACCTATATAAGAAAAAGTCCCTATAAAAACGGGACATCTGGTCAGCCTAGAAGAAACCAAAATGTTTTGCAGAAAACATTCTGAATTTCAACAAGCTCCATTGACTGGCATTGTAGCTTTCCATGGGTACAGTTTATTTCTAGGCTTTTGGAACTAATCACTGTAGCAGCAGCTCATCTTACAAAGGTTAATTTCACCCTGTGAGGTAGGGCATGTATTAGCCACACTTCACCCATGGGGACCTGAGAGACAGAGAGATTAAGGGCAGGTCTACGCTTAAAATGCTGCCTCTGCGCAGCTGCACCATTGTATCATGTAAGAGAAGATGCTCCTACGCCAACGGGAGAGCTTCTTCCATCAGTGTAGCCCTGTCTACATGGGGTGTTATAACTATATTGCTCAGAGGTGTAGATTTTTCACACCCCTGAGTGATTTAGTTATATGGATACCGGTCTGTAGTGTAGATCTCGCCTAAGGCTGTAATTTTCAAAGGGCCTCTGGGAGTGACTTTCAGTGGGAATTGAATGCCTCACTCCCATAGTGAAAATCGCAGCCCATGTAACTTACCCCTGCTGGAGGAGGTGGTAGAGCCAGGACTAGACTACAGATCTTCCAGGTCTTGCTCCAGAGGCTTAATCACAAGACCATATGTCCTCTCAAGGATCTCCTGCTATTCCAGATTTGGGTCTTTTATGCATATACATAGTTAAACACAATCTCACCCTCTCTTCCCCCCAACTTCAAAGCAACTTGTTAACAAGAGTCTCACTCCTTGGCAAAGCTAGCTGCCTCCTACTATGCTGGGTGTGCAGGAAATGACACACTGAAATGAAAGCAAAAACTGATCAAAAAGCCTGCTAGTTGAAAAATAGTTTGTACTTCAGCTTGCATGTTCTGGCTAAACAATGACACTGATAAAATTAGTAGAGTTTTCCTCTAAAGAGGTGCTTTTGGGTTGCAGCACAGAGAAAGATAAGCACCTTAGAAAAGGTTGGCTACAGCCCATATTGTAGAACAACTTTAAAGGGTGGAGATTGGGTGTTTTTCTAACCTCTTCTATTCCTGGGCAGTCTCAGAGGGCAGCTACATTGTGTAAATAAAATAACTTCTTGCTGTTCTGCGATGAATCCCTATCAGTAACATCCACATCATGGTTTCCTCACTTGCTTTACAAACCCAAACAAAACATTCTGACTAGCCATCAGTTCAGCTCACTTTGAGCCTGGAACTTAAGTATTGCCAACCCCATGCCAGGCATCTGGAACATTTGTGAAACACTTTGAATACATCTACACTGCCTTGTAAACTTGGGCTCAGACTCAGATTTGAGCCCAACCCCCCACTACTGTAAACACAGGAATCTTTCTGACTCAAGTCGCCAACTACTCAGAACAGGATTGACTGGGGTGGCGGGGAGTGAACCCAAGTCTCACTGTGACTTGGGTCCAAGCCCTGTCATTTTGTAGTGTGGACATAGCTCAAGCCACAGACCCAAGTCAGTATTAGTGCAGTATGGATGCGTTAGCTTGGTTGTGAGACCCAGGTCCAGGAATTGTACACCCAGGTTTACAATGCAGTGTGGACGCTTAAGCACTGTCTCCACAAGCACAGGTCCCACAAACCCGGGTTTACAATGCAGTGTAGATATAGCCCTTGTGTCCACATTCAAAAATGCTACCTATGCTTCCCAAGCTTTGAGCAAATCCCTTAACCACAATGGGTTAATTCAGTCAAACTGAAACAATCTAACTCTTTGTAATGACACAAGCTGTATTTTTTAACGTATTCTCATGCATCCCTCTTTGGATTTTGCCTGAAAAACACAAACCAAATCTAAAAGTCCAGTCAGTACTGACATGTCCTCTGTTGCTTTCTATCCTCTCCCTTACTATCAGAATTGTGCTAATAAATATAGCCATGAGCCCTTAGAATATCTGGCTCGCCACAGTGTTCATGAGTTTAGGCATCAGTATAAAGTAACTTTGCTTTCCCAGTGATGCCTGCAACAGCAGATCACCCCTAGGGGACATCACATGGCACAGTCACAGGCCACACTCCATTGATCTGTCATATTTAACTTTTGAAGATTGATCATCTAATGACTAGATTATCACTGCTGCAGATTAGCCTGAAGCAGTGCCATTGCAGAGTGTGCTTATCCCAGCACGGTTCCCTTAGAGGGCGAGAGCCTATCCTTCCCAGAGTGCGACGGGCAGGGCTGGTTCTAGGGTCCCATTTGGGGCAGTAGGAGGGGAATTGGGTATTTGGGGGTCTCTGGATAGTCCTATTTAAAAAAAATAAACAACAACCTTCCAGGTGTCTAGGGACTAGTTAGGCCCCAGGGGAAAATCTTATATTTTAAGAGTTTAAAAAAGTAAAATTTGGCTACTGTGTCAGGATTTTGCTGTGATTTATAATTTATATCATGGATGAGGACTGTACATACTGCACATATTTTGGCCTTTCTGACAATAATTTGGGGGCCCTCAAAGATCACGGGTGAGGGGGAATGTCTCCTTAGATCCTGTGCGATGCTAGGCCTGCCTATGGGTATTGCATTGTCTAATAACTTGGATTGCGCACACACTCAAAATATAAGCAGTCGTTTAAAGTATCAGAAAACTGATTGATTTTTATTTTTATTTTAATTTCTGTGTGCGCTATATTTCATATGTGAATGTTGCTTTATTTGTGTCATATGGTGCATTCTCTACAGCCTTGTCTACACACACAAGTTGTGCTGCTTCAGTATACTGGCATAGTTAAAGTAGCACAACCCTCCTTGTATGCACACAATAAGCTATATCCGCATAAGGAACCTTTATACCAGTATAACTGCAGCCACACTAGGACTTGTACCACTATAACTATTTTGGTAAAAAGTCACACCCCTAACTGAAATAATTACAGTGGTACGAATCTGTGAGTAGACCAGACCTTTGTTGTCATTGGAGGTTTGAGAATCAGAATAGGGTCAGCTGGGGTTAGGAGCATGCTTGACCCATGCCAAAGGTAGAGCCACATGGCATGTTTGGCAGGTTCTGGGGCAACACTGACATTCACATGGGAGCCACATTCATTCCTCCTTAGCCAGCAGGATGGCTGGGTATGACACAGGCCCTTCTTGAGGTGGTGGGGAGGGAGAAGAATACTTCTGTCTCCAGAGGTGAAAGTAAGCGGGTATGGTCCGGTGGGCAGCCCAGAGCCCTTTAAATCCCTCCCGCGGCTCTGGCGGCCGGGCTGGGGCCGGGATTTAAAGGGATCAGAGCTCCCCACAGCGGCTGGAGCTCCGGCCCCTTTAAATCTCACCCCAGCCCGGCAAAGCTCAGGTTTCCCCCCGGTGGCCGGAGCCACGGGCCCTTTAATTTGCCCCTAAGCCCCGGGGGCCTCCCAGCCACCTTTGCAGATGGAAGCCCCTGGTCGGTTTAAAGGCCCTGGGGCTCCCAGCCACAGCCGGTGCTCCAGGGCCTTTAAATCTTGAGAGGCCCTGTCTTTTCCGCTTGAGGGCCTGCCTCTTTTGGATGAGGCCACGCCCCCCTCAGGACTCTGGCAGTACCGATAAGTCCTGTAAGTTACTTTCACCCCTGTCTGTCTCTGAAAACAACTTGGATTCCCCAGTGAGGGGAGAAAAACCTTGCCTAAAGTGGAGGTGATTACACATGACATCAATTGGTGGTCACTCGAGGGCTGTGGCTTCAGATGGCTGTGTCACCCTACACATAGGCGCCAACTTTCTCCAGCGCCAGTGGGTGCCCGCGCCCCCCCAGGCCCCGCCCCCATTCCAACCCCATCCCCAAAGTCCCTGCCGTAACTCCACCCCCTCCCTGCCCCTATTGGATCCCTTCCCCAAATCCCAGGGCCGCCCAGAGGATTCAGGGGGCCTGGGGCAAAGCAATTTCAGGGGCCCCTTCCATAAAAAAAGTTACAATACAATAGAATACTATATTCTCATGGGGGCATATTGCCCCACTTGCCCCTCCCCTCTGGGTGGCCCTGCCAAATCCCCCCTGGCTCCACCTCTTCCCCCCCTGCGCCGTGTTCCCCCTCCTCCCCCTCCCTCCCTGCCCTGCGAATCAGCTGTTTCGTGGCACAAGTGCTGGGAGGGAGGGAGGAGAAGCAGGACTCAGTGGCATGCTCGCGGAGGAGGCAGAGGTGGAGGTGAGGTGAGCTGGAGCAGGGGGGGCGGGGCGGGGCCACGGGGAATTGCCGGTGGGTGCTGAGCACCCGCCAATTTTTTTCCATGGGTGCTCCAGCCCCGGAGCACCCACGGAGTCGGTGCCTATGACCCTACAGTCCATGGAGGCATTGGTAGGTTCTAATCATAACCACCAAGGTATTAATATTGTCTCTGGTTGTTACTGAAAAGCCTGAAGGTTCCACAATGATAAAAGTGAATTGTTGTTTTTGGCTGCAGTTTGCCTATGGAGTCCCTGACTTGACCCTGAAGGACATTGCCTGTAGCCAGACCCTACTCAACCGCTTCATTATCTTCAGCAGCCAAAGGGGTATGCATGCTGTGTACAATGCAATGTGTGCCCTTTCCCAGGAGAACCTGCAGCAAATAGAAGACTCCTTGTATGCAAATGTTGATTTCTTTAAGCTTTTCCAGCTGGTGAGTACTAACACAAATCTTCCTGCTGTGCGTTGTTTCTGGTATTCTACTTCAAGGATTTTCTTTGCATTATAGAACCCATGTTCTAAGCAGTCATTTACATTTTTGCTAGGGCAGATAATTAGGTCACTGGTTATAAGAAAGGCTAAGATTTAGTCACAGGTAATTTTGGTAAAAGTCATGGACAGGTCATGGGCAATAAATAAAAATTCACGGCCTGTGACCTGTCCATGACTGTTACCAAAAATACCCCTGACTAAATCTCTACTTCTGGGGCCCCACGTCTCTAGAGGGCCCCTGCTCCAGTGCTGGGGGTTGACTGCCCCTGGCCACTGCTTCTTGGGGACCGCTCTCCGGAAAGCCTCCGGGCACCCCTGGGGCTGCTGCTTTAGCTGCCCTGGGAGCACTGCCTCTCGGGCGGTCCCCAGGGTGTCCCCAGGACCGCTGCTGAAGCGCTATCTGGAGCCAGCCACACTGGCCGCTGCTCGGGTGGTCCCCGGAGCCAGCTGCCCAAGCAGTGGCCGGTGCAGCTGGCCCCACCCCTGGGAGGGACCACTGCTCAGGCACTCGCCAGGGCTGCCCCCAGGACTGCTACTGGCACAGCCCTGGGGCCAGCTGCACCGGCCACTGACGGCACAGTCCCCAGAACCACCTGCCCAAGGAGCGGCCAATGCTGCTGGCCCTGAGAACCGCCCGAGTGGCTGGCCCCAGGGTTGCTACAGCAGCAGCCAGTGCAGCTGGCTTTGGGGTGGCCCCCAAAACTGCTGCTGGGCACTCCCGGGAGCCGCCCCCAGGACCAGTGCCTGGGCGGTTCCCGGAGCCAGCTGTCCGGGGCCTCCCAAGCAGTGGCTGGTGCAGCTAGTCCTGAGGACTGCCCGAGCAGCTGACCCTGGGTTGTTCCAGCAGTGGCCAGTGTGGCTGGCCATGGGGCCCCATAGCCAGCTGCTTGGGCAGCCCTGGAGTCAGCCACACCAGCCACTGCAGAAGTCACGGAGGTTGCGGAAAGTCACGGTATCTGTTATAGGAGACATATGATTATTTACCTACAGGATTACTAGCCTAGTGGATAAGGGGAAAATAGGTGACATGGTAGATCTTGATTTTTAGCAAAGATTTTGAAATAGCCCCACGTGACATTCTCATAAGCAAACTCGGGAAATGTAATCTAGATGAAATTGCTATGAGGTGGGTGTACAACTGGTTGAAAGACTGTATTCATAGAGTAGTTATCAATGGTTTGTTTTCGAAGTGGGAGGGCATATCTAGTGAGGTCCTGCAGGGGTCAGTCCTGGGTCCAGTGACTTGAATAATAGTGTGGAGAATATGTTTATAAAATTGGTGGATGACACTAAGCTGGGTGGGGTGCTAGCACTTTGGAGGACAGGACTAGAATACAAAATGATCTTGACAAATTGGAGAATTGGTCTGAAATCAACAAGATGAGGTCTCACCAGTGCTGAGTAGATTGGGACAATTACCTCCTGTGTCTTACATACAACAGTCCTGTTAATACATCCCAGAATTATATGAGCCCTTCCTTTGCTATCTGGGCTTGTTTTGCTGCAGTGAGGAAAGTGAGCCTCTTTCCAGAGCACTGCTGTTATTGCAGCTGGTTGGATAGTTGTCATGTTTACTCCTTTTCAGATTCTCGAGTTATATGGAGCATAAACACAAAGATAAAGTTATTTAATATCTTAACACAGCTCAAGGGGAATTACAGTTGTACTTAATGCTGAATCAGTTGCTCACTGAAACACAAAAATCCACGTTGAACAAGTGTTTCTTCACCTGCTCCATGTGTAATCAATCTTGGCTCAATGCAGTATCAGGTGGATTAACATGGAACCACTTGGATTAAGAATATCTGAGTTTGACACTGGCTCTGTTTCTCTTCACTGCTTCAGACCATTCTGTATTATATGGCCCTGTGGTTACACTTGTACAACATAACCCACCACATAGCTAAGTTTGTACTCCTAGAACTTCTCAAGTAAGTAAGTCACCGGACCTGATTGTCCACTGCCAGGCACTTTTTCCAGTTGTTTCCTCCTATGTGAATGGAGAATTCTCACTTGTACCCATTTTCACACTTACTTTGCACAGAAGTAAATGACTGCACAGAGTACAAGGCAGTGCAGAGTCAGCCAGCCCATTGGGAGTAAGGTTTCCAGAATTGGGCCCTATATTGGCTCAAAGAATCCCTTCCACTCTGAAGGGCTCCATTTTCTAATGATGTCACCTTCTCTCCCAGTGAAACTGAAAATGTTTGGGCAAATTTCCATCCCACTCTGTGCTGCAGCTCCTAGTACATTGGGGTGCAGTAAGCCTCTGTAGAACTGTGCTCTATGATATTTGGGGTGAGAGAAGCTCACTGCCTGCACACGCCCCGCTCCCCGCCAATCCTGTCTCACCCCCATGCTGCGGTAATGTAGGAGGATGTTGGTGGGGCAGGATTTGCCTCCTAGTGAATCATTCAGTCATTCCAGAGCACATCTATTTAGAAGGCTTTCTGTGATCTATGAATCGTATCAGATGCATCATGCTGGCAATATTTAAAAACAGTAATTAGCGCACACAGGCATTGCTCTGTGCACTATGGAGGAGGAGGTGACAATTTCTTCTCTGGCTAATGAAAGCTGTTTCCATGTAGGGTACTTATCATGGGCTCTTTTCTGTTTGCTTAGGAGGAACTTTGCTAGTTTTTTATTGTTTACACTGGTTGCTGTTCAGTGTTGCAAAATCTTTCAAAGAAGAAAAGCCTGCTCTCTGGCGTTTCACAGTTGTATCCATTTTCAGGCTCTTGGAGGCATCAGGGGAAAGTGAAAACATAATTTGAGGCAGTGTTGGTAGCAAGCTCCTCCATTCATTGTAACTGACATGTTAAGGTACAAGCATGTGCTTTCCATGAAACTGCTACTTTTGTGATTCCCTGTTAGTTATCTGCAGAGTGCAGCTTCTTCTGCTTTCTTAACTGCTGCCATCTGAAAGGAGGAGAAGAGGCTCAGAAAGCAGTATGACATGCAGTTCCAAAGGAACCTTTTTAAGAGACAGCCTGATTATAAAGTTTAATAGTTAATTTAAAAGACCAGCTTTATATTTTGTTGTAATCCTAAAGAAAACAGCAGCCTGAGGAAGGAGAGTGAATTAGATACTCCAGTGCAGGATGGCCGCTTTGTGCCACACCACTGGCATAATCTGGCCTAAAAGCCATTTTTACTGGTCTAGGAGGATAACCCCAATACAAAGCACCTGACATGGGGGCTTTTAAGCCATTTGCCATACTTGCTGCTGGTGAAGCAGAGGGAAGGGACGTAGCCAGGACTACCATGCACCACATACATCTCCAGCTGTTTTCAGTGCCCCATGGCCATTTCATCCCATTGAGAGTTAGAGCAGTTAGTTACTTTACTCGGACTCCCCCCCCGACACACACCTGTAAATAAATTGTAGCCCTCCAGGATTTTACAGTCAATAGCTGGGACAGAACTCTGAACCTTCTGCTCAAAAACAGACTCCTACCACTTGAGCCAAAGGAGAATCTACAGCCCTTTAGACAGAGCTTTCCGTTCCTTGTCGTGTAACTGGGTAATAGACACCATTGTTTGGTAGACACTGGACTCATTTCATCTCTATTTTTAATTTAATCACAGCTTCCCACTGTTCTAGACAGTAAGTCGCCAGGTGTTGACCTGAGATCCTGGGGGAGAGTGCTGTCTAATGTGTCTCAAGCAGTGCGAGAGGTAAGCAGTCTGATAATGAACTGAATCACCTGGTTTTGGCAGTGCCCAGCTCTCCTCTGCCCTTGTTTGGTCCATCAGTTTGTCTCACAAACATCTGACTTATCTGAAAGAATCCAGACTACATCAGTGGAATGGTCAAGGAGTGACAATCTCTGGAAAATACATCTTTAGTCTCTTTCCCCACCATAAATATGGGTATAAACTTCAGTGGCTATGAACCATGACAGCCTTTTTCAGTAGGGCAGAAGAGCACAAGCACTGAAACTGTCTTGTTGCCAAAGTGGGGTAAAAGAGGAGAAGGTCCCACTGCTCACCACCAGGAGGGCTGGGCACAATCAAATCCAACCCATTCTGGTTTTCTTGTGGAGGGCTGCTGTTAATAAAGAAGTCTTGTTTTGCTACAGTTAGCCAGGAGGCCAAGCATTCAGGACCTTTTGTTGGTTCTGCAACCCTTTGTACAAGGCGGAGGGCCAGAATCCTTCAGCCACCTGATGAGCGCCTTGTCTGATCTTCTCTGTGGCTATCCAGAGGGAAGTGGTTCCAGAATATACTCCTTCAACTGGTATGAAGATAATAACTACAAAGCCTTCCTAGGGGTTGACTCCACCAAGAAGGAATCCATATATTTTTATGACAATACAACCAGTAAGTCTATTTCTGCTGTACCTTAACAGCTGTATCATAACTGGTGCTGGGTATCTTTTTGTCTGATAGAACATGGAACACTTAGTGATAGATATTGTTCTTGGGTCAGTTACACCCCAGGGTCTGAGCTCCGCTGCTATAGAATCCTTCCTGTATTTTACCCTAAACCCTGCTGCCATTTAACTCCCCTTTTTCTCTGTGAATGTATATCCACCAAGGATTATAGATCTGTCTACACATGCCTGGTACTATGCTTCCTGGGAACAGGAACAGATTTGTATCTTAGGATCCAGTTGCAAACCTTTCCAGAGTTCAGGGTGTTCAGTCCCAGGGCTTTTAGTTTGGACTCACCTCCTGTTAGTACCATGTGTGGATTAAACTACCATGGGCAGGCATAGAAATAACTATGTACAATTCAGTAACCATACAAAGGAGCTAGATCACTGGAGGAAAAGCTCTAGATGTTAGAAAAGAGAGAGGGGATCCAGGTGGGTTCTCTAGTTTCCTGCCATCTGAAATGTCCTATGAATGAAAACCAGCAAATATTGAAATTCAATGTGTCTCAGCTTCCAAACTGCTTTGTGTATTTGTTTTGCAGCCCTAAAATCTACTCAGCAAACTTTCCGGTAGCACCTTAAAGACTAACAGATTTATCTGAAGAAGTGAGGGTTTTTTACCCACAAAAGTTTATGCCCAAATAAATCTGTTAGTCTTTAAAGTGCCACCGGACTCCTTGTTGTTTTTGTGGATACAGACTAACACGGCTACCCCCTGATCTTGCCAGCAAACTTTGCCACTTGTTCTCCTGGGTGAAGATGTATTTGAGATCCCACACTGTTTTGTTGCTTTTCAGCTATGGTGTGTCTATTTAGGGACAGCACAAAGTAGCCTATTCAGACCCAAGAGTCAAAGCGGTTTGCATTTGTCATACGGGTAGACTGAAGCCTGCAGGATGTTATAAACAATAGAGCGTGGGTATGGTTACATAACATCTGTTCTAATTTCTTCCTGCAGCACCCTTTTGTAATGCATTGATCCAGAGCATGGAATCAAACCCTTTAACCAAAATAGCCTGGAGTGCTGTGAAGCCCCTGCTGATGGGAAAAATCCTCTTTGCTCCTGATTCTCCTGCTGTAAAGCAAATACTGAAGAATGTAAGAGATTCTGATATATACACAACTAGTATTTTTAACCAGCTATCCCCCCAGAGAATAAGCCAACCATTTTGCCCTCATGACCTTTTCTTCACAGAGTTCTTTTTGCTTTGATGTCTAGAATGCATCATAGGAAGGAAGAAATTGTATTGGACCCGTTTTTTAACACTGATTAGGAACGGCAGAGAAGAGAGCAGAAGATTATATGGGGTGTAGGGAAGGGGGCAGGCTGGCTGCTCCAGCGGCAAATGGAAAGGAAGGGTGGTCTTGTGGTTCAGACACTGGACTGGGAATCATAAGATTGGTATTTAAATCAGCTCTGCTGCAGGCTGTGGCAAACTTCTCTGTGATTCCATTGGTAAAACTGGGTAGTAATATTTCTGTTCTTCACAGCGTGTTAGGCTGGAATAAATAAATGTTTGTGAAGTGTGCAGCCACTATTGCAATTGGGGGAGGAGGGTTATATAAATAGATTTATCCATCTATCTAGTCACGCTTGCTTCTGTTAAACACACAGAAGAAATGTGCTGTGGGTGTCTTGGATGAGCCTAATAGAATTCAAGGAATGCCCTTTGTGAGGCGCACTCTTTCTGTCACACTCCGTTGCCACAATGTCTCTTCATGTTTATTGAAATATTGTAATTAAATTAAATTAAATTAGTAAGCTACAGATTGCTACAAACCATCAGGGGTCAGCATCACTGCATGTATCTGGCCATGAGTGGTCTGTATGTGTTTAGTTCTCTCTCTAACATATTGATATTCCTTTCTGGTTGTTAATGCCTCAGGCAAACTCCACATTTGAAGAACTTGAGCGCCTTAGACTGTTGACCAAAGCCTGGGAAGAAGTGGGACCTCAGCTGTGGCACTTCTTTCAAAGCAGCCTGCAAATGAATATGATCCGAGTATGTTGTGCCTTGGCTGGGGAACTGTGATTAGAGCAGCCCTTCAGCTTTCTTTCATAGGGGATAGGAGAGTTAACTTGGAAAGTTTGGATGGAAGCACAACCTTTGCATGAAGCAGTGTTATGATTCCTAAGAACATATGGGTCTATGGTCACTGGGTTTGTTTTGCAGACCTGTCTGATATGCATTATGAAGACACTGGCCCTGATTCCCAGGTCTAGCTAAGCTCTGCTTGGTGCAGGAAATGAAAGGAAAGATGGTATTATACCTTTTCTACACCCACCTGATCCTTGGATCAGCCAGAGTTGGTTTGATCCCTTGCACAACTTAGAGAAGTCTCGGGGCTGCTCTAAGTTGCCCCCAGCTGCCCCTGGCCCCAAGGTCCATTCTGGCAGCTGGGGATAGCAGCTCTGTAGCCATGTCCTCTCCCTTCTGGCAAAGTCCCTTATATAGGGGCCTGCAAGGAAGGATTCTGCAAAAGTTACTATTTACATTGGCAAAAGAATCAATGTGCTGGGTCCCCTAAAGTCCAGAACAAACTGTTAAGTAACTCATGTGGCTTAGGTATG
The DNA here is from genome assembly GCF_016161935.1 of Mauremys reevesii. Lineage (NCBI taxonomy): Eukaryota > Metazoa > Chordata > Testudines > Geoemydidae > Mauremys > Mauremys reevesii. The sequence goes on from NC_052630.1 coordinate 75,051,791, forward strand.
AAGAGAAATTCATATTGAGAAATACTGTGTTTGTTTGAGAGCTGTTTTCTCTGCATGAGGATCAGGTGTTTTTAGACTTATTCCAAGCCTTGTAAGGAGGAATAGAATTAAGAGTCAAACAAGGATCTGTTGCTTGTAACTCTCCCCTTTAGATGCCCCTTTACAGACATAACTCCGTGGCCTACCCTTTTCCACTAATTGGGGACTCAGTAGGATGGCATGAAACCTTTCTATCTAGAGTAGGCGTGTTCTAACGAGCAATGTAGTAAATCAGAACTGATGTGCTTCCCAGAACACTCTGAAGAACCCCACGGTGAGAGACTTCTTGAATGGACAGCTGGGTGCTGAAGGGTTAACTGCTGAAGATGTGATTAACTTTCTCCATAGTGGATGTCCAGAGAACCGTGAAGAGGGTGTGGCAGACTTTGATTGGCGGAATATCTTCAATGTCACAGACCAAGCTTTGCGTTTGTTTAATCAGTATTTGGAGGTAAGGTTGGCACTTGTCCTATGGTGATGGGCACCACTGGAAATCCTTAGAGAGAGAATACATCAAAGCATCACCATCCGTGTTTAGATGCTGTGGTGATGGGTGCTAAGACAGAGAGATTTAAATCACAAGGTATTTCAGTTATTTCACCTTACTTGTTTTAAAATAATGAAGGGGCAGAAGAATAAATACCTTACTCTGATAGGGAAACTTTCATCTGATGATCCCCACATGCTTTATTAAAAATATTAGCTGAGTCTGGAAACATCCACAGGAGACAGAAAAATGTCATCAGAGCCATTTTACAGAAGCGGCAAGTGACACACACAGAGTGGGAATTTCAGAAGGCCTACCATTGGCTTCAGAGGGAGCAGGGTTCTGAATGCTTTGGAAAATCCCACCCTGAGTTTAACCATCGGATCCAAAGTTCACGGAAAGTCAATGTTTCCACTGACTTTAATGGGCATTGGATCAAGCCTCATGTGAATTGCCCAAGGTCAGATGGTGTGTCGGTAAAAGAGCTTAGAATGGAACCCAGCAAAAAAACTACTGGACTCCCTTCCCTAGAAACTACTGTGTATGTAGATCCTAAAAGATTTAGCGGCTGTAACAGTTTCATTCTCAAAATGATTTTTGCACTGAGACAAACCACAGTTTCAGTGACTCTTTTCCTTTTACTTCTTATTTAAAAAGAAATATTAGCTCTCGGAAATTCATCACTGTACAATACCAATCCGTTTCCTTTAGATAAAAAACAAAAGTTAATATCATTGTGGCCACAGGTGATGCTAAAAAGGCTATCAGAGGTGTGAGGCATTAGTGTCCTTTCTACAGCCCACCCCCCAATGCATTAGGCACTAAGGGCTAGTCTACACTGGCAATGCCAAAGCGCTGCCATGGCAGCGCTTTAACGTGGCTTGTGTGGTCACGGCGCCGTGCTGGGAGAAAGCACTCCCAGCTCTCTAAAAAAACCCACCTCCACCAGGGGCACTTTACAGCACTGAAACTTGCTGCGCTCAAGGGGGTGTTTTTTCACACCCCTGAATGAGAAAGTTGCAGCTCTTTAAATTGCCAGTGTAGACAAGCCCTTAGTTAGAAATATGTAAACAGACAGGTGCCTGCCCCAAAGAGTTTATCACCTAATGAGATAACATCCAAACCATGGATGTATCTGGGAGGGGCAGGGAGTGCAGGGAGAGCATGAAAACACAAGGTGATAATTCGTTGTCAATTCTCTTTCCTGTTGTTATTTTTAACCCTGAGCTCTTTGCCTTTCCCTTAATTAACTCATAATCATTTGGTTTTTACCAGTTTAATTCTTATTTCTATTCCTCTCTTTTTGTTTACTTTTTTGTTTACCTCACTTTGCTTCATTTTTATTTAACTCCTGCCTCTTTTGTTTAATTTAACATATGGGTTATTTCATTATTTTGCCTTTTTCTTAGGACAAATATCCAAATCAACTCTCCCTCCCTACTGTCTATCTAAATAACCAACCCACTCTGCCCTCCTCATTGCTAGTATTATTTATACATGGGAGCAACCATAAAGTGTTAGCTGCTTTCCAAACATCCCCAGAGTTTACAGACTACCCAGAGGAGCTTATGTTCTAAAGCTTGTCCAGGTGCCTTGTCCCTATGAAGCCTACCTCTTTCCCCTCCCCTTATTCACCTTGCTCTACGTGTGGTGCAGTTACATCACACACTCGAGAGAAAAACGGTAAAAAGGCCATTCAGATGGTCCTCTATAATGGACCCAGAACAACTTCATTTATGGAAAAATCCTTTAGCATCTACTGGGAATCAACCAATGGGGTTCTAGAGAAATTGCTCTAAAATTTTTAGAATTTAACAGAGAGTGATATTCTTTCCATTGGTTTTTGACCATCCATGGTACTGTATAATTCTCTAAAATATATAGGATGGTTCAAAGATTCTACAGAATCGTAATTTTCTATTAAATTCTATGGGACTTCTCTGTAACAGGAATTCAGAGCAGAAAGCTTTGAAATAAAACCAAAATTATAATTATATTTAAAGATTGCAAATACAACAGAATGTTACAAATATTTCCCAAACAATAATAATCTGAAGGCTCTAGCTAGAGGTTTATATATGATCTTGTGCATAATGGGGAGTAGCCAGAAGGAATTCCAATTCAGACTGTCATACTAAGAGAATGCAACTGCCCAGCTCTGCTTCTTCCCAGTCAGATTTCATTATCCCTTAAAAAATATAACACTGTATTCTACAGGAATCAGTCCAAACACAGCAGCAGCACCATTGTGGATTATAATACTTTCTCATGTAAGGGATCTCTCCATGCTCTTTTGTAATTCAGATTATAAAAGCACCCCTACACCTTGGGTATGGTATGCTGACAAACTATCATACCTGAACTAGAAGAGAGACTGATGGCCACATTTTCTAAAATGGTTTCCATTTTGGAGTGCCCAAAGTGTTACAGTCCAGATGTCCTGAAACAAAGGGACCCAAAATCAGTGGCCACTTCTGAAAATATGGCTCTGTACCATTTTTTTGTCTTTGAGCTTCCATTCTCTAGGACTATCTTGAGGCCACTCATAGGCACCAAAGAGAAAGTTAGGTGCAATTTTGTTAGATAAATAAAGAGCTAATAGTATCTTTACATTCCCTTTCCCAGTGATACACCAATGGGTGTGTAATAGCCCATATCTGTTCTTTTCACTTCCAGAGCTAAAGGTAACATGACACATTCTCAGGCAGGTCCTTTGAGAAGCATTATAATCAGAAGTTGATTTGACTTGGGCAATCTAAACTTAATGATAGGTTCAGAATCCCATTCACTAAGCTAACAAGTTATGCAAATGTGTTACTTTCAGTCATGGGGGCCAGGCTGAAGGGTGGGTCAATTACTTCCCCAGGGTTTCTAGGAATGGCTTTGATGGGTAAATAAAGCTATCTGGAATTAAGCAGAAGATGGGTATGGGTGGGGTGGGGTAGGGTGGGCTCTTAATGAGGAAGGGAGAAAAAGAAATAAAATACAGACTCTGATTTGTAAATTTTTGAACACAGATAAACATGATGGGCTCAACCCTGGGGCAGAATAGGGCTGACAATCTGAAGCCATTGCTCATGGTAATAATACTTAGTACTTCTGTTTATATTATCTTACCCCTGAGGATCTGTAAGTGCCTTACAGATGTTAGTTATATCTTACAATACCACTAGCAGTTAAGAAAGCTGAAGCACAGAGAGGCTAAGTGATTAAACTGGCTAGAGACATGTCCAATAAAGAGAATGAAGTACAGTATATACTAACTGCATTTGTTTTAAAAAAATAATATATATATATATAGTGTATAAATACAGTACTCAGTAGGAAAAAAAAAAAAAAAAAAAAAAAAAAAGTGAATATGACTTGCCCAAGGTGACACAGAAAGTCTGTAGCAGAGCAAGGAATAGGACCCAGGTCTCCTGATTCCCAGTCCTGTGCTTTAACTACAAGGAAAGACTGTCTCTCCTGTGGAAAAAGGCAGGAAGTGAAGGCCTAATCAGCTTTGTCCTATCTATAGCTATCACAACAGAGGGAGAGAGAAGCTTTTGCATATGACCGTACTGTACTAACTTTACTTCTGCTCTCTGCAGTATGTTAGAGCAGAGTAACTTATCACGCATGCTGAACTGCAATACTCTGCTCTATGTGGGGCCTGCACTGGAACTTTCATAGCCAAGGCAGTAGCTGTGCCTGGCAATCATGTATTTTTGTATTCTAGTGTCTTTTAAGCTTGCTATATACACAGAGCCAGTGGTATTTAGAGATAGGATGAAATAAGAAGGGTCAAATAGAAAATGAACTTATTCTATCATAGTGACACAAACGCACAAATTATTCTCTCCATCTGTTACTGTTTCTTTTCAGTATAATTCATGTTAGAGGAAGCATGATCTAATGGTTAGAGCAAAGGTATAGGAGTCAGGACTTCTGGCTTCTACTTAATCTCTTTTCAATGGGCTAAAATATCATGACACTCAGAGAGAAATATTTATTCCAATCCTGGCTGGGCAACCCAACCAGGATTCTATTCCCACCTGAGAAGCAGGCCCTTTCTGTGTCTGTTTCCCCACCTGGAATAATACCTACCAGGGAAGTTGTGTGGCTTAATTAAAGTTTGTAGAGCACATTATATGAATTAATGTTTCTAAAGCACTTGACGATGCTTGTATGAAAGATGCTATCCAAGTGCAAAGCTACAAAGTAATAACATTGGTGGTTTAAGTGCCTCTTTTATTGTTTTCTTGTCAATTTAAAAAATATTATCACACATAATCCCTAAACGTAAAATAGTCTTTTGGAATATTATCAGCTATGGTAATGTAAGAACCTTAATTCCGTTACAAGCATTCTTCAGGGTTTTTAAAAAAAGCAAAGTATAATTCACAAGATGGAAAGGTTAAACAAAGGAGACTTTACATTTCAAAGATGTCTGCCAGTTAAATAACAAGTTGTCTCTATGAGCACTTTGATGTAGAGTAATTGTTGGTTATTGACCTGCAAGAGATGATCAAAAAGATAAAATCAAACAAGTTAGCCTCTTGGCGTTCTGTGAAGTGAGGTAATTGAATACATTTCTTCCCAGTCTCTGTAGAGGCTAAATATAGCTACTCTCTATGCTAGAGTCTCACTGATTTTGGAGTTAAGAGGCACAAGATACAAACATGGGATTGTAATTTTCCAGGTTGCTAACTCTGTCATTTACAGAGTTCACAATCTCTTTCTCTCATTATAGCAAAGGTGGCTGGTAAATGTAAAATGGACAGGGTTCCTCCGAAGTACATATAATGATGATTTGGTGCCTTGTGCATGTGGTAATAATAATATCTTTCTCAATGACAATAGAGACTGAGGAAGAAGACATTGCATTATGAAGTGCAAAGTAAACCTTTATTGATGAGCTAGCTAGCTGATGTTCAGTGGAAACAGCGGGTTAGTCACAAACCTATTACACTGCAAAATGAAGAAGGTAGATGATGATATCAATGAAATCAGTGACAGCCAATTCATTAAATGGCTGACTAACATGAGTTGCTATGTTAAACATCAAACAAATACACAAACAGCTGAGAAACTGTTATGCAAAAAGTACCAGTATGAGCTGTAATCCTGCAAACGCTCGCATGGCTAAGTGTTTTCCAGATGGGGTCCAGGGTTTCTTTGCTTTGTGTTATGAATGAGCTGTCCTTTAACTGTCAAAAACGCACATGGGCCTTGTTGACACTGGGGAGATTTCCCCCAAAATTAAAATTAGAAACAGTTCTATACTAGCTAGAGTGCTAGCGTAGAGAAAATCTTCTGAAAGCAGGTTGTATAAACAGTTCCAGCCTCTGGGGCTTCATCTACACTGTAGCTCCAACTCTTCCAGCCCAACTGTGAGGCAGTTTGAATTTCTGAGAGAATTTCCCCTGTCTAGTCAAGGTCTGCACAGAGTCCAGGTTTCCATGCCAAACAGAATGCGGTGCACAGCACTCTGAGGCCTTTGTCTGGGGTGCCAGTTAGGTGCATGTTATTTGTTATTAAAAATGGCACAGTGGATCCAGTAGGGCGCACCCTGCTCCCAAGCCACATTGTAGATTCATTCTGCATGACTTGAGTGCAGTTCCACCAAAGGAAACAACCCAAACATTTAGCATCAGTTTCTCTCACCAGGGCCGGCTCCAGGCACCAGCCAAGCAAGCTCATGCTTGGGGCGGCTTCCGTCCAATCTTAGAGCAGCACGACTGCCCTATTTTTTTTTTCTGCTTTGCCTCTGGGTCCAGCAGCCCTGCGCCCAGGGCTTTTTTTTTTTGCTTGGGGCAGCAAAAAAAGTCAGAGCTGGCCCTGTCTTTCACACCCACTCCATGGAGGCTCCGTGCTAACCTCAGTGCCAGCTGTGCAGTTTGTACAGTCCCAGCCTTATTTACCCTGTAAGGGTGACCTCACAACAGTCACAGATGCCCTCATGACTGAGGTGTGAGGACTAATTCCTTTCAGCAGGGCTGTTGGCAGAACTGCTCCATTACTTACAGCTTGCAGAGTGTTTGTGCACCATTTTGTGCAACTGAGATCAGGTTACACTCGTGCTGCATTCTTTACCATATGTTGGCTGCAGGTCCGCCCGGGAGGGGGCAAGTGGGGCAATTTGCCCCAGGCCCCGGGGCCCACAAGAATAGAACTTTTTTTTATGGAAAGGGCCCCCGAAATTTCTTTGCCCCAGGCCCCCTGAATCCTCTGGGTGGCCCTGGTTAGCTGCCTGTAAAGTGACTGAGTGGTGAAGGTCCTAGCTACATCCTGGCTCTGCAGCCTTGTTCTGATGGGTTTCTATGCACACACACACCATCAAGCCTTAAGGGATCTCAGCAGAAAGCGTATATTTGAGGGTAGAAAGCAAACATGACAGCCCACTGGTGTAGCACTCATTCCCCTGTGACATCCATTTCATACCCTCTCTTTGTTCTTTTAATCAGTACTTAAACTAATACTCTTTCCTAATGTATGTTTCATAACCACCCTTGACCCCTCATTTCTCTCCCCTCCAACTTGATCCCTTCTTCTCTTGACACCCCCCTCCCCCGTTGTTTTACATGTTTAAAGTATGCAGAGTTCAGTTAAATCAGAATGTTTGTTCGTTTTTATAGTGTTGTTCAGTGACCTAAGCACTTCCAGGGATAGGAGCTGCATTTTTAATATTCATTAAACATTCATTTAATATTCTCTGTCTGGGCAACTGTGACTCTACTGCTCCTGCATCTACTAGGTAAAATGATGAAATACATATTCAGTCAATCGGCATGACTGATAGAAAGTTGTCTGAGGAGCACTGTCTCCTAACATGCAAATAAATATCTCCTCTTCCCCCCACCCCGCCCCCTATGCCTGAACATGTATACAGTGGCTAACAAGCTGCTCTGAACCTCTGACCACAGCTTTTTGATTGTCTCACTCTATCACTTGATTTTAATCTAAGCTTTTCCTAAATATCTTGCTGCTGTTTAGAGCCATGAGATATCCTTGGCTGCTTAGCTGAGAAGCCTCTAGTATATCTTGATATCTGCAGTGTCACAAATGCCTGAAGTTATGGTTATTTGATCAAATAATTTTGGGGTGGGTGGGGAATTAAAACAGTGGCATTATTTTGAAGAGTGGAAAGTATTCGGACTGGGGGACTCTGTGGGTTGGTTAGTGGGATTTGGAGACTTTCATCTGTTGGGGCCTACACTATAGATCACATCAGAGAACCTGGGTCCTGATTGACCCCCCTTTGGGATAAGGCGCACAGATGTAGCAGATCATGGATTCTTTCAGCTGTTCTGGGAATGGGGTTTGCCATCTCTCCATTGAATAGGCTGTAAGGCTGTATCTCAAACAGCACAGATCTCCATAAAGTCCAGTATAGACTAGACTGGCAGGTTTGTGGCACTGTCTCCGATAGGAGCAGGCAGTGGATGGGGATCTCTCAGTTTACAACCCTGGTGCGGGAGGCAGTGTGTTCTCAATGCAGCTGAGGGAAAGACAGTAATAATGCTCCGATGTGCCCTTCCTCCTCCCCCCAACAATTATTAGCTTCCCATTGAAGTGACACACTCTGATTATCAATGACTGTTGTAGGCACCCCCTCATGCCAGAATAGGGCAGGATCCAGGAGGGCTTTTTCACATTTGTCCAGAGGGTCATAGTTTGTCATTGTTCCATGCAATGAGGTAATGCTTCAAGTCCTGCTGTCACTAGGCTACTGCTACCAGCAGGCTAGGACAGACATATGAGCAGGGCCTACTGGCTGTCACATGCGTTTTATTCGGCTGTCTCTTCACCTCTGGGGCTATATTTTCAAAGGGGCCTCAACCCAAGTCCCAAAATTGTGCCCAAAGGCCAGATTGTGCAGATGTATAAAGAAGGTGGGGAAGGCCATGTAAGGAATCCTCCCACTCTTTGCGCCCCCCATGTGGGGGCCAGAAGAACTGCAGTCCCTGCACTACAGAGCCTCTGCTAATACTGCCTTGGGGGTAAGTTACGGGCTTTGGTTTTCACTAGATACTGTAATCCTGCAAAGGGCTAAGGTGGTGAATACTCCTCCACCCTTGTTTTAGCTGGTAGTTTTGATTGCCCTCCTGGTGGGTGCGATCCTTGTTTTCCAGGCAGTAGGTTCAGAATAGTCCCTCTGTTTGTGTTTTGTTTATAGAGATGAGGGTTGCTTGCAGCTTTAGTGTTCTCTTCTCTTTATCTTGATAGTGAGACACTTGCTTTTATGAGCTGTCTCCAAAAATGTGTTTCATGATTACTTCAGTCAATTCCTCCCTCCTCGGTTTGTTGTGTTAGCTATAAGGTTTACGGTTCTTTGTAAGGTGGTTGCTGCATTTTTTCAGCTGTCTTTAACAATGTCATGTGTATTGAATTTGTCATAAGAATTGGACCAAGTGAGAAATCTTCAGGGGGAGGAAAAATCAGTTTTAGGCACAATTTCAATACAAGTATTAAAGCTGAAAATGACATCTACTGCCAAAGTTAACTAACCTACTTTCCTGCCCCATTGTCGAACCAGTGATGTGTGTTTTCAGTGTATAACCCCTGCTACTGTAGTCCCATAACGTTGTTACCTTTGTGATTATCTGCAGTGCTTGACCCTGGATAAATTTGAAGGTCATGCTGATGAAACCCAGTTGACTCATCAAGCTCTTAATCTGCTGGAGGAAAACAAATTCTGGGCTGGAGTAGTCTTCCCTGACATACACTCCGGGGCCAGCAAGCTGCCACCACATGTGAACTACAAGATCCGGATGGATATAGATGCAGTGGAGAAAACAAATAAAATCAAAGACAGGTAATGATTTCTGCTTTCCTCAGCTACGCCTGCCATTGAACCAGTAATGCAAAATATGGGAACCCTCTCCAACATTCTGGGAGCCAGAGAGTGGGTCAGAGTCTGCATTCAAATACAAATGTGAGAGCTGATTGAATTCAGTGTTGTTTCACATGCATAACACAGAGCAGAAGTCATATCCAGACCCTAGTGCTTGGTACTGAGCAACTGTGTCAGGGGCTGGACAGGCGGAAGAGGGTAGAAGGGAGGACTCTGATGGCTGGAGTAGCCTGCACAGGATCTTTAGGTGACCTCCTCATGTATGGAGTGGACAGGGAGTTCTACTTATCTCCTCCCCTTCTGCCCCCTGCATGTTGCCAAACTTGACATGCACATCAAGTCTTCTCCCCCTATGCAACAGAATATACTGCTGCTTTTGCTGTACAAGAGTCCTCCGCCACCTTGGATTTGCTTCTTAAAGTGTTTGCACCAGAGGTGAAAGTAAGCCGGTCTGGTCCGGTACGGCATACCAGCAAGAGCCAGTACGCCATGCTGGACCGCACCGGCTTCCACAGCCAGGATTGAAAGGGCTCAGAGCTCCCCGCCGCTGCGGGCAACCCAGAGCCCTTTAAATCCCGGCTGCAGCTGAGATTGAAAGGGCTCAGAGCTCCCCGCCGCTGCGGGCAGCCCAGAGCCCTTTGGATCCTGGCCGCGGCTCTGGCGGCCTGGCTGGGGCCAGGATTTAAAGGGATCGGGGCTCCCCTCAGTGGCAGGAGCTCTGGGCCCTTTAAATCCCTGCACCAGCCCCACAAAGCTTGGGGTTCCCCCTGGCAGCCAGAACCCTGGACCCTTTAATTTGCCCCTGAGCCCCAGGGGGCTCCCAGTCACCTCTTCAGCTGGGAGCCCCTGGCTCATTTAAAGGCCCTGGGTCTCCCAGACACAGCTGGTGCCCTAGGGCCTTTAAATCTTGAGAGGCCACGCCTCTTCCAGATGAGGCCACGGTCCCTCAGGACTCCGGCAGTACCGGTAAGTCCTGTAAGTTACTTTCACCCCTGGTTAGCACACATGTTTTCTGAGACTACTTGTATATGATCTGGGAGTTTCTAAGCAGTGTTACCGGTGCATATCATTTTATGTCAAGTCACATAATATTTGCAGTTTTCCTAAAGCTGCCAATGCTGGAATCACATATTTACCTGAGAGTCTCAGCTTTCAGTTTAAATAAAAGCAAGTTTCTAGACATCATGACTGCAGAGAAAAACTTGAAAACATGATATCTAAATGCTCCAATGCCACTTGGCAAGCCAATCTCAGGAGTTTTTGGGGCCTGACGCATGATTTTTGAGCACTTGTGGTTGAAAATACTATAATGGTTAAAGAAAAAGCTATTCACATTAGAGGTGTGTAACAGCTACTGAAAACTGTGGCTCCCGGTCTCACAAGGAGAAGTGGTCTGAGGATTTTTTCCACCTCTGCAGAAATTTTTGACAAACAAAAAAAAGTTTGCTTTCATTGGATTTTTTAACAGAAATTTTTGAGTTTTCACTGAAAACTCAGAAATGGGAAGATTTTAGCTAAAAACCAAAAGACTTCAGCTGAAATATTTTGACAAAAAAAAGTAAATGTTTCTGCAGAAAGTAGATATGTTTTGTGAAAGATTTAATTTAGTTGGAAATCCAATTTTCCATTAAAAAAACAGCATAGATGGAAATTTTTTGACCATGCCTGGTCACAAGCTTAAATTCTGGACAAATGAAATAGTCATCTGATTTGGATCTTGAGGATAGAAGCTGAAAGGTCAGACACATGTAATGGCGCAAATTCATTCAAAGCCTTCAACATCCAGAAAAGAACTTTTAAAATAAAAAGCTGAGATTTTACAGAGGCTACTGGGAGCTGAGAGTGAGTCCATCTAGTTGAGGCCATAATACATTTTAAATCAAACAAAACAAATCCATAGATACCAGAAACATTTTGAACAAATTTGGCACATTGCAATATATAATTGCTGTTTTATTTTGAACCCCCTTTATGCATTTTTGGCCAAAATTACTGTTTTACATAACGGTATAGAGAACTTAAAAAACAAAACAATAATTAATTTTTCTGAATCATAAACGTCTGACCCCTTCTCAAGCAGCGGAGCCTGACAGCCATAACTTGGAAGGAACAGCACTGGGTGGAGCCCCTGGGAAGTTCTCGACTAAGTGTTCTCTTTCTTAAAGTGCCTGCCTGAGTGATTTCCATATGTTTTTTCTTCTCAGGTACTGGGATCCTGGTCCAAGAGCTGACCCAGTGGATGATTTACGTTACATCTGGGGAGGGTTTGCGTATCTGCAAGACATGATTGAGCATGGGATTATAAAGACCCAGACCAACGCTGAAGTGCCATCAGGAATCTACCTGCAGCAAATGCCGTATCCCTGCTTTGTAGATGATATGTGAGTAAGGCAGCTAGTGATCCTATTTCTGATAACTAATCGGGTGGCTGGATGAGATGGTGGATTTTCAGGAGGCTTGACTGCTTTTGCCTTTGATCTTGTTTAAAAGCCAGAAAGAAATCCCAGGACTATGGCATTAGTGAAATACTCAAGGAGCCAGGGATGTGCTTCCCTGGTTAACAAAGATAAGGAAATTGGAGAAGCAGAAAAAGCCGGAGTACTTTGGAACTTTAAAAAAGGAGACTGAAGAATCTGATCCTGCTCCCTCTGAAATTAGTGGGAAAACCCCATTGACTTTAATAGCAGCAGGAGAATGCCTGGAAACTCGAGGCACATAAAAAGTTGCACAGTTCATAGCTGAGCCTGTGAGATCTGGAGGGGGAAAAGAAGATTTCAATTAAAATTAAATGAACTTTTTTGATGATTAAAATGGGCTCACACAGAGAGCATTTCCCCATAACACTGTGGCTCTGAATCATGCACAGTCCTACTTCCAGGAATCCCATGTCATGAATAGTGCTGTTCTCTCCCTCACTGACACCGCTGCTAATTGCAGATTGCAGATATCATTTGTGTTATCATTGCCCACCTCAATACCTGTTATTCTCACAGAAGGGTGCTAATAGGCTCTGGGGGGTTGGGGGGCTCACCAAAAGAGGTTATTGCAGCTGCAGGAACCCAAACCAGACAAAGGTTGCTGAGGGCTGGTCTACACTGACAAGCTACATTGGCATTGCTGTGTCTCTCAGGGGTATGACAAATCCCCACGCTGACAGACGTAGTTAGGTTGACCTAACCCCCTGTGTGGACAGCGCTAGGTTGACAGAAGAATTCTTCCATTGGCCTAGCTACCCCCTCTCGGGGAGGTGGATTACCTACAGTGGTGGAAGAACCCCTTCTGTTACTGCACAGAGTGTCCACACTGAAGCGCTACTGCAGCACAGCTGCGCTGCTGTAGCAGTTTAAGTGTAGACATAGCCTGAGGCCTGCAACAGTCACAGAAAACCACAGAGACCGCGTTTAGTTGTAGTCCCTTCGAAGAACCTAGTTAAATAAAATGGCTAGACCTTTTTGGAAGAGGTATGCTGCTTTTGGGTTGACATTGGGACCATGCTTGCTAATCTGGGGACCAGAGCTCCCACAAGAGGCAAAAGCAAGAGGCCCTTCCCAGCCTGCCTCAACAAAGCATTTTATTTTGGTTCAGCAGGCCAGGTTGCTCTCTGGAAGTTTTCAGCGGGAAAGTGATGTTTTCCTGCCTGTTTTGCTGACTGGCACTGTCCTGCTCCTGAAGAATGTCTCTTCCTTTGATTTTTACAGTCCCAGGCTTCTACCCCATACAGAAAGAAGTGTGGGGGAGGGGGCGAAGGGGCTTCCTCTGGCTTTTTGGTCAGTTTCATTCAAATGTCACCATCACGGAACTGGTGCAAAATGAGAGTCAGATATCTTACATAATGCTACTCTCACCTCACAACACATGTAAAAAGATGCCAGCAGGAAACGTGTTTCATCGTAGCTCATGGTCATCCTAAATGTATTCTCCATGGCCAGGGCCGCCCAGAGGATTCAGGGGGCGTGGGGCAAAGCAATTTTGGGGGTCCCTTCCATAAAAAAAAGTTGCAATACTATAGAATACTGTATTCTCGTGGGGGGCCCCTGTGGGGCCCGGGGCCTGGGGCAAATTGCCCCACTTCCCCCCCCGTCCCCCGGGCGGCCCTGTCCATGGCTACCTTTTACTGCTAATATCTGTTGTAGGGATGAGGAACAAAACTATGGCAGCCATGCATAAAAGGTTCCAGGTTGTGACCTAAAACTGACCCAACGTTAACGGAGAGAGGGAGCCCTCCAGCTGTCTGACATAGTAGTGCAGATGTTGTTAGCTAACTGCTAACACTGACCATCTGTGACAGGCTCAAGACCTTCCAAGAATCATGTTTTGCATACAACATAGCATCTGGCTGCTTTTAATAGTTAATATTTATTGATTTATTTGCTAATTAAACTTGGGGAAACATTTCAAAGATCTAACACACGGGAGACTCATTTCTTACCATTAGCATCTGTCTCAAAACATTCTTAGCACATTATAATAATTACAACATGGCACAGCGTTCAGAAAGTGAAGTGTGGAGTAGATCTGTACCTTGCCACAGATTCAGTGGCCTTGGGCAAGTCTCATAACTGCTATGTGCCTTGGTTTCCCCATGTGTAAAATATAGATAACACCTAGCCCTTGGGGATGGGGGCTGCACAGTTTAATTCATTGTTTGTAAAGTTCTTTGAGAGCTGCTACTACACTCTTAGACTGGGATTTTCAGAGAAGCCTAACCTTAGGCTCCTTTGAAATGCTCAGCCATAATAAGTGCAAAGAATTCTTTATACCTCTTTTCCTTTTCCCTTTCTTTTTTCCTTTTCATCCCAACCCTTGCCTGCTTTACTTGCATTTCACTCACTCCTCTCTCCCTGCATGGGTAGGTTCATGATCACCCTCAACCGCTCCTTCCCTATCTTCATGGTGCTGGCTTGGATCTATTCGGTCTCCATGATAGTGAAGAGCATTGTGCTGGAGAAGGAAATGAGACTGAAAGAAGCCATGAAGAACCGGGGAGTTACTAATGGGGTTATCTGGTACACCTGGTTCCTAGACAGCTTCATCATGATGTCTGTGAGCGTGTCTCTCCTAACAGCACTAATTACGGTAAGGATTATCTTGGGAGTGACTTTAAAAAGCCCCAAACCTGCAGTTCACGTTTGCACTGTTGATATTAGCTGTCCATCAAGAAACAATAGCTGTACATAAGGAGACCAGAACCACTGGTGGCCTACTCTGATTTTAGCACGTAGAATGCTCATTCTTGTAAGCAGTCCTCCAGGCTGCATCAGCACTTGGCTGAGACAGAGAGAGATAAATTCACTAATGAGACTTATTGTAAGACTGTCTGCATGAGGATGCGTCAGGCCTGATTACACTGACAGGTCATGTTCCATTTGTTGCATTTCCAGTATACAGGGCAAGTCTTTCAATAAATATCAGTGCTTCAAACGTAGAAGATCTCAATCTGAGGAATTCTAATCTTTTCATTCACTGTCTGAGTCATTTATCATAGACCGTGCTTGCCTGCTTTGAAACTAGGACACTATCACAAATGGGGGAGAGAGGCACCAGGGACTGACTCAAGCCTAATCTATCCCTCACTTCCTGGCAAGAACTCTCCTGGCTCCTTAGTCTCAAAATTGCTGCTTTTTCAAAGTGGTTTATGTTAGAACTGGACCCAGATTCCAAGGCCATCCAACCCTTTTCTAGATGATAGTATAACTCTTCTTTAACTGAGCTGGAGTGGTTGGTTCCTTAATGGGCGCTGTTCTGGCAGGGAAGAGTTGCCTGACGTTTTCCCCAGTGCACTGAATTGTTACAAATACAGAGTCAGAATTCAGGCTGCCCTCTCTAATCAATCCTGTCCTTATAAGCTCTCCCAGTGTATTTGCACTCTTAGGGCTTGTCTACACACACAGGATGTACTACTTTAACTGTACTGGTATAGTTAAAGTAGTACAACCTTCCTAGTGTGGAGGCTGTTGTACACCTCTACCCCAATATAACATGACCCGATATAACACAAATTCAGATATAACGCGGTAAAGCAGTGCTCCGGGGGGCGGGGCTGTGCACTCTGGCAGATCAAAGCAAGTTCAATATAACGCGGTTTCACCTATAACGCGGTAAGATTTTTTTTGGCTCCCGAGGACAGCGTTATATTGGGGTACCACTGTAAATGTGCTTATACCAAAATAATTATACCAAAATAATTGTTCTGCTACCCATGGGGGACTAGCTATCCCAGTACAATGGCAGCCACGGTAGGGACTGCATCAGTATAAGTCTATCGGTAAAAAAATCACACCTCTACCTGGCCTAGTTATACGGTACAAAAATTGTGTGGAGACCAGCTCTTAAGGAAAAAAACAGCCCTTCTCCCTCTAGGCGTAAGCTGACAGCTGAAACCACATTCTTCAGTGAGAGGGGACATTAAAGATTCAAAAGCATTAAGGAAGAAAGGTCAACACAAGTTCATCCAGTGGGTTACTTTCTACACAAAGGATTCTGGGAGATCTTAGTCATCCTCTTCAGCCCTCACAGGCTCTGTGAATGTGAATGTGATTCAGGTGCAGAATATAGTGCTTTATTATCTGCCTACTAGCTTTTCTTTGTAACTGTGTGTTGGCCAACTTTCCCCACAACCTCTCTCTGGTGTGGGGGTCACGGGAAGAACAATGGGAATTTGTTCTGACAGTTCAGACAATTTTATTTTAACAGAATTGGTTTCCATGCAGACACTTCTCACTTGGATTTGCAGGGTTGTAACCAGGGGCGGCTCCAGGCCCCAGCATGCCAAGCGCGTGCGTGGGGCGGTAAGCCGCGGGGGGCGCTTTGCCGGTCGCCGGGAGGGCGGCAGGCAGCCAGCCTTCGGCGGCATGCCTGCGGAGGGTCCGCTGGTCCTGCGTTGCTTCGTTGGAGCTGCAGGACCAGCGGCAGAGCGCCCCCTGAGGCATGCCGCCGTGCTTGGGGCGGCGAAATATCTAGAGCCGCCCCTGGTTGTAACATCTGCAGGGGACTTTCCTTTGAGGAACGCAGAGGGAGAACATCAGATTTTCGTCTTTTACAAAGACAACAGAGAGTCATCAAATAGAACTCTGGACTGGGCAACCAGTGAGACTAGTGACAATGCCAGGTGCCTCAGAGCCAGTGAGTAGGGATGAAGTTAGACCACTGCCTTACTTTGGCTGTGATTTTTTTTTTTAATTGTAAAGGTCTCAGATGCTGTGGTAAAAACGTCTGGAGAGACAGATTAAATAGATTAGGTAGAGTGGGTAGGATAAATTGATTAACCATTATAGATCTGGTACCAACGGTAGCTTGTGAGACAGCATTGTACCTAAACTCATTTGGTTTCCTTTGGTTACAGTGTGGCAAGGTGCTTCACTACAGCAATCCCCTCATCCTCCTCCTGTTTCTGCTGACGTTCACCACAGCCACCATCATGCAGTGTTTCTTGCTCAGCACCTTCTTCTCCAAAGCTAACTTGGCAGCTGCCTGCAGCGGAGTCGTCTACTTCACCCTCTACCTGCCCCACGTCGTCTGCTTTGCTTGGCAGGACCGCATGACTATTAACCTGAAGATTATGGCAGTAAGACGCCTTTTGCCTCCCTCTTTGAAAATCTATGACCTCAGGCTCTCTCTGGCTGTAGAATTCCTTTTTCTTGACTTTTTGTGCCCCTGTCTCTGTTTCTCTAGTCAGTGTGCGAGTAACTGAGAGTACAGAGGAAAGAGGAAGAGACCTGAGCCACCGTCCTTCCTCCTCACGCTGGTTTTGCATTGAGGAAACTCAACTGACTTCAGTGGAGTTACTCCTGACTCAGAGGGACACTATCAAGTAATTTAGGCTGAGAAGTTAGCTATCATAGGGGAATAAGCCTCTGACAAACCCTAGTCACTAGAAAGGTTTACTTGGCTTTTTTTTTTAAAGTTCAGTAAAACTAGTCTTTTTGATGTAGACATGCCCCTGCAGTGTTTGCAACCTGTACCTCCCTGCAGTGCACTGCTGCAGGAGAGCCGGCAAGTGCAACCAGCTTGAAACAAATAGGTGCACAATGTAAATAAACAGAGGAAGTGGTGAAGATGCAAATTATAATTTTAAAATGATTTCAGAATTAAATGTGCCAACTGTATTTTAACACATGTGGGACCGAGCTATTGTAACATGATTTTTAACTGACTTTTAAATTCACTGAAAGCTGTTTTCATGAAAACATTTGTATTCCTGTGAGCATTTGCCAACCTTTAAAAAGTGCATGTGTTTATATAAATAAAATTTGGGGCTCAAATTGACTTGAAAGTGTCCCCTTTAAACTAGATATGGGCCAAATCCAGAACCTCAAATGCAAACTCCTTTGATTTGAAGAATACAGTTGTGGTCCCATCTGTATTACAATTGTTGGCAACAGTGGTTTGACTGGTCCTCTAACTCTGCTGTAGATCAGGCTCTCTAACTGCACGGGATAGAGCAGGGGTGGGCAAACTATGGCCCAGGGACCGCATCCAGCCCTTCAGACATTTTAATCTGGTCCTCGAGTTCCCGCCAGGGAGTGGGATCTGTGTTTTTCCCCGCTCCGGTGGTCCAGCTGGTGGCTTGCCCCACTCCACATATGCCATGGCTCCGGGTGGCTCCCGGAAGCAGTGGCATGTCCCCTCTCCAGCTCCTACACATAGGGGCAGCCAGGGGGCTCCGCATGCTGCCCCTGGAACCATGGCCAATGGGAGTTGCAGGAGTGGCGCCTGTGGACCGGGTAGTGCACCGAGCCGCCTGGCTGTGCCTCTGTGTAGGAGCCAGAGGGGGGACATGCCGCTGTTTCTGGGAGCTGCTTGAGGTAAGCACTGCCTGGAGCCTGCACCCCTGACCCCCTCCTGTGCCATAACCCCCTGCCCCAGCCCTGATCCCCCTCCCTCCCTCCAAACCTCTTGGTCCCAGCCCAGAACACTCTCCTGCACCCTCAACCTCTCATCCCCAGCCCCATCCCAGAGCTCGTACCCCCAGCTAGAGCCCTCTCCTTCTCCCCCCCCACTCCAACCCCCAATTTCGTGAGCATTCATGGCTCACCATACAATTTCCATACCCAGATAGTTTGCCCACTATCGGGCCAAATAGTTTGCCCACTCCTGGGATAAAGCATTTTCAGGTTCTGTAGATGAAGGCAATAAAACTGGATCAAGGACCTGATCCTGTGAGAAGCTCAGTGCCCTTAACTCCGGAGCATTAACAGGAATTTAGAGTGCTGAAGTGGATGCAGTTACACTGGTGTAAAAGAAGGGAATCAGGCCCTTGCTGACAGAAACCAGGATGGGGAGCACTGGTGAAACAAGAGTTGCCCTGTGTGTTGTGTTTGGGTTTATGTCGCTTGTTTAGAGCTTCACAGACTGAAATGGAGCTGGACTGGGGGTGGGGGTGATTTTCCCATGGAAAATGTAAACTTTTTGTAAAAAATCAAAAACTGGGAAAATTTCACCTGAAAACTGAAAATTTTGATTCAGAGATCCAACCACAGTGGCTCGTGCCCCCATTCTGTATGGTCTGGGCCAGGCTACATCTTCTGTGATGCAGCACAGCGTCCCCTCTTGCTGAGCTGTTGCAGTGCAGCATGGGAAATGATGGCCAGAGATTATTCTGGTTTGGTTGAACAAGAACTGTTGTAAACCAAAAGGGTGGGGGTTGCAGTTTTGCTTTAGGCTGGGTCTCCTGTGAACTTTCCCTTCTGCTGCACAGACACTGGCACTCCATGCACACTGTATAATTCATAGAATCTCAGGGTTGGAAGGGACCTCAGGAAGTCATCTAGTCCAACCCCCTGCTCAAAGCAGGACCAAACCCAACTAAATCATGCCAGCCAGGGCTTTGTCAAGCCTGACCTTAAAAACCTCTAAGGAAGGAGATTCCACTACCTCCCTAGGTAACCCATTCCAGTTCTTCACCACCCTACTAGTGAAAAAGTTTTTCCTAATGTCCAACCTAAACCTCCCCCTCTGCAACTTGAGACCATTACTCCTTGTTCTGTCATCTTCTACCACTGAGAACAGTCTAGATCCATCCTCTTTGGAACCCCCTTTCAGGTAGTTGAAAGCAGCTATCAAATCCCCCCTTATTCTTCTCTTCTGCAGACTAAACAATCCCAGTTCCCTCAGCCTCTCCTCATAAGTCATGTGCTCCAGCCCCCTAATCATTTTTGTTGCCCTCCGCTGGACTCTCTCCAATTTATCCACATCCTTCTTGTAGTGTGGGGCCCAAAACTGGACACAGTACTCCAAATGAGGCCTCACCAGTGCTGAGTAGAGGGGAATCATCACATCCCTCGATCTGCTGGAAATGCCCCTACTTATGCAACCCAAAATGCCATTAGCCTTCTTGGCAACAAGGGCACACTGTTGACTCATATTCAGCTTTTCGTCCACCGTAACCCCTAGGTCCTTTTCTGCAGAACTGCAGACAATTCCTTTGTCTTGGTATTTCTTGTGCCCTCATCTGTCTCTCTTGTCAATGTGAGAGTACAGTACACCTGGTAAAGAAGAGGAGACCTGAGCCACCATCCTACATTTTATTTCATACATATATTTATTCTGATGATGCTGACTAGACACTTCTTGAATGAGCTCAAACTGCCAAAATCATCTCCATTAGTCTCCATATGGAGAGATAACAAATGAGTTACACACCCTCATCTGAGCAGATGCTGCTCCACTAAAATCAATGGAAGCTGAACCTGTTTATGCCAGGGCTAAATTTGGATCATTGTCTCTAAATCCTTCGTGGAGCTGCCACCAGTCCTGAAATTAAAGATGGCCCAGTGTTCTTTCCAGTCCTACTGTACCTTAGATTGTGTTTAAAGTAAAACCCTTTCCTTCTGTTCATCTTGATCATTCCTGTGCACAACCAAGTTTCAGACTTCAACTCAAAAAATATTTTTTTACTGATGTGGGCTTTCCCCTTGCCTGAATCCCTGTTATTTCACCTTTATTCCAGAGCTTGCTTTCTCCAGTGGCTTTTGGATTCGGTACAGAATACTTGTCACGCTATGAAGAGCAAGGCGTTGGGCTACAGTGGGACAATATCAGGATCAGTCCTCTGGAGGGTGATGAATACAGTTTTTTCTTCTCCATTGAGATGATGCTTTTTGATGCTTTGCTATATGGAATTCTCACATGGTACCTTGAAAATGTTTTTCCAGGTATGTCAATCTCCCACTCATATGTGGTAGTGGTTGTAAATTACACTGTCCTAAATTAATCTCTAACTATTAGGGAGTAGAATAGGACTTTAATGGGGGGAGGTTGGGAGAGCGATTACCCCACATCTGCCTATCTTCTTGCATCTTCCTCTGACGTATCTGGTGCTGGTCCCTGTCAGACACAGGATATTGGACCAGATGAACCACAAATCGAATCCAGTCTGGAACCCCCCTTTTTTTTCTTTTTATTAACCTTTTCTCACTTTTTCTTTTTCCCACCCTTTTTCCATTTTGCAAGTGAAAAGAGTGGGGAGAAAGGAAAACAGATTTTTGTGGTGTTTTTGGTCAAAACAATCTTTTCGCAAAATTTTCATGCTCAGAAAATGCCATTTTTCATCAAAATTCTTTTTCATTAGAAAAATTTTGACATGCTCTAGTGAAAATATTTAAGCCCTGATAATGCACTTTGAAGCACAAAATACAAAATCTGAGGGCCTGACTCACTACTGTGCTGTGACCCTTTTATGTCGGCTGTTTGTTCTGGTGTGGTTAAAATTCCTGTGGAGCATGAGACAAATGGTTCTTCTCACCGACTAGATGGTCAGGAACATTCCCTAAGGGACAAAGAGTCCTGTGGCACTAACAGAAGTATTGGAGCATGAGCTTTTGTGGGTGAATACCCACTTCGCCAGATGCACGCATTAGTCTATAGGGTGCCACAGGACTCTCTGTCGCTTTTTACAGATCCAGACTAACCCGGTTACCCCCTCTGATACTTGATTCCCTAAGGGGTTTCTTAAGGTTTTTATAGAGAATCCTGGGTGTGATGTTAGCAACATGGTACAAATTAAGAAGTGAGTATTTAATGGGCAAGAGCATTTCTTTGTAGCTTAAAAAAAGTTGTTTACCCTCATGTTAAACATGATTGAAATACCACATTGAAAGCTGTAGAAACGATGGGGGCGCCTTTGAATGGATTTGCTGCTCCAGCACACATACTGTAGCTCCCCTGCCTGTTGCTGAAGCAGGTGGCAATGGTTAGCCAAACTTCAGAGTGTGGAGGGTTATTCTGTTAGGAGGAGAAATTGATCATGTGATGCCGTTTAATTACAAAGAACGTACAGTCCTATATCCCTGCACACCATGGGAGTCAGACAGGAGACAGCTTCTTTGTTCATGGTTCCAAGCCTCTTTTTAACCAATAGTTTACCCCAAAAGCTCTCTCTAGGCTTTTTTCAGGGCCACTCTCCCACTGTTTGTTCTGGCTGTCTCCTTGGCTTTCTGCTCCTTCTCTGTTTCTGTGGTGTCTGTGTGTTTCTCATGGCTTTTCTCTCATATTCAGACACATACAGCTCCACCAATCAGTGCTCCAGCCCCTGCATTTTTCATAATTGTCCCCAGGGAAACCCCTTGGCCTGCATTGTTCAGCTTTTTCTCAAGCCTTTCCAAATACCGGTGGTTTGGGTGGTGGCTCCTATTGCTTCAACTATCTGGTTCCATAAAGGAGCTCAATTGTTTTTTACACTTATCCTGAATGAAAGGTGACTGTACATCCACCACCTTCAAGGAGGTTTAACGCAACCCATAACAAGCCAAGTCTGCTTCTGTGAGCAGACAGAGAGTTGAGTGAGTTAATGTGAGCACAGTATGTCAATTCTAAGAACCTAGAGGGTAGTATTTTAAGCGGAAATCATATACATACAATCATTGCAAAGTTCTTGTATCAGGTTTGAAGCAATGATGGAATAAACTGCTTCTTTGCAAAAAGTGTCTCTGGAAATTACCCAAACAGCTTGGGGGTCATCCAGTCCTTGTCTAGTGCGTCCTTGTTAGAAATCCAATACAGAGAAATGAAGTGGAAATAAGCAGGCATTCTAGTAACTATCACACAGAAATAAACTACACAGCAGTGTTATTGCACATCTCATTGCTGATTTTGAATAAGTGGCAAAAGACAGTATGCAGATAGCCTCACAAAGAATAAGACTTTAAACATAGTGAATCAGATGCTTAGCCAGTGTAAATCACCATCACACCACATTTTTTTAGTTGTTTTTCCTGGAAAGCTGCATGTTGAAATGTTGGCCTGAGCTGCCTCTTAATTTAGTTTTGATGCCTGTTGTGCATTCAGACCCAGTGTGATCTTTGTAAATATGATGAGCTTTTCATCCATTCAGTCTCTAGAATATTGAAGGGGACTTCAAAAAGAAATCATTACTTGGGGTCAGGAGCCTACCTGCTGGAACTGGGAAATTTCTTGGCGGCTCCTGCCTAGTATTAAGGGTTCAAACTAGCCCCAGGCAGGGGGTAGCCTAATTCCTTAATTAAACCACATTTTGCTTTAGAAAACGAAAGTTAGCTCTGATCACACGTAATGTGTTTATTTCCCCTCCCTCTCCCAAAATATTTGGAAACTGGGGTTAGTCTGCTGGAAGCATGGTAGGTGGCTGTGCTTTGTTAGATCTTCTAATATGCTGGAACATGATTGCTAATGAAACTCCAAGTACTGATGTTTACATTATGAGATTTGCATACCTGAGTTCCAGCCCATAGAAGAATGTGGACTCTCTGTATGAACTGTACTTGTTTGTGTTTTAGGGGAATATGGGATACCACGGCCTTGGTATTTCCCTCTGCAGGAGTCTTACTGGCTTGAGTCTGGCCACCCAAAAGCTGAGAAAACAGCAACTGCTGATGGTGAGTTATTTGAAAACTCTGGTGCTCGGAAATAACTTCAAAACCCACCGATCTGTTTAGAGGTGAATACATTGTACATTCATTATGGGAGCCACTGAAAAGATTAGAGACAGACGTACAGTGGGAATCTTAGCAGGTGGCTTTGAACTCTGAGTGGCCCACTATTATTAGAGAGTTATTAGAGGATGAGTCAGTGTTCCATCCGAGGGCTTTTAAAGCATGCGTAGGTTATCTGGGAACATCAGAGCCACATCTCTCTAATTCATGCATATGAGGATATTTGATGAGCTGTTATTACCCAACCCAGAATATTTGTAACTTGAGTCACAATGGACATGATACTGATTTTAATTACACTGTGTTTATACTGGGGTTATACCTCTCTGGACCTGAGTCTCTCCCACTTACTTTGTCATCAGTGTAATTATTAACTTCAGTGAAGCTCCTGATTTACACTAGAGTGAGATCAGAATTGTGCCTATTTGTGTGTATGTACACACATGTATGTATATATATATATCCTACTTAGAGAGTTCCTATCTAACCACTCCTAATTGATGCTAGTGTAATTAAGGACAGCATCTGGCTCAATGTTTAAAAAGAAAGAAATAGCAAATACTGTACAGTACAATACTGTATTGTAAACTGTAAATGTAAACTGCTAAAAAAATAAAGGGAAAGTTTTAAAAAAAGATTTGACAGGATAAGGAAACTGTTTCTGTGCTTGTTTCATTTAAATGAAGATGGTTAAAAGCAGCATTTTTCATCTGCATAGTAAAGTTTCAAAGCTGTATTAAGTCAGTTGTAAACTTTTGAAAGAACAAACATAATGTTTTGTTCAGAGTTACGAACATTTCAGAGTTATGAACAACCTCCATTCCCGAGGTGTATGTAACTTTGAGGTTCTACTGTAACAGGCAGAGAGATGAAGGAATCATTCTTTGTCTGTTTTTGCATGGTCAATCGGCTCATCACAATATGACCCCTCATCAGCTCTGATGAACTGTTTGCAAGGAGTCTGGGCACAAGAAGTTGCTTCTAGACCAGCAGGGTCTAATCTCCTCTGCAAACATTCTGAAATCCCCCTCCCAGTCTGCCCACATGTTGAGCTCAGGAAGAAAGAAAAAGCAACATTGTTCTCCTTAAAGGGGATTTACATTGTGGTATGTTCTGAACTGAATAAACAGCTTCCCACTAGCCTCACTGTGAGGGGAATTCAGAATGACAGAGGTTGGCCTGGATATTACTAGAGTCCATTCTCTGTCTCTGCTTCGGAGCCTATCAGCCAAAGAGGCATTGAGTACAGGGGAATGAACTGCATGTATATAGGTGTGAAGGGAGATTTTCAAAGGCACAAATAGGAGGTGGGCCATTCATTTCCCTTTGGCTCCTTTGAAAACCCCACACTTATAGGGTTTTAGCATTTAGCACATACCTTTGGGATGCCCCTCAATACTAATAGATAAATAATTTTACTTTCAGATTGTTCATAATGCCCCATAAGTGCTGTGTTTTCTGCCAGGTGTGCCTAGGAGAGGGGTAGACAGCCTTTAAACCAGGGGTCGGTAACCTGCAGCACGCATGCCAAAGATGGCACGCAAGCCGATTTTTAATGGCACGTTGCTGCCTCCTGGGGTCCCGGCCCCACTCAGCCCCTCCACCCACCGCTCTCTCCTGTGGGGGCAGGAGGCAGAAGCTTGGTCCTGCCAGCAGCCAAGCTCCCCCCTCCCCCGCTTCTTCCCCCAGCGTGCTGCTTTCCTGCCCCTCCTCCTCTCCTTCCCTGCGCCAATCAGCTGATGGCCGTTGCGAGGGGGAGGGGGAGCGGAGCTGCAGCGTGCTGGCTGCTCCAGGGAGGAGGCAGAGAAGAGGTGGGGACAGATGGGGCCCTGGGAAAAGGGGTGGAATCGGGCATATCCCCTCCAGCCCCCTGCCATGAGCCGCTCCCACATCCCCACCCCCACCCTGAGCACGAAACGGGAGCTCCTGCACCACCACCACCCCCATTCTTACCCGCACCCCCGGTCTGGGGTCCCGGCCGCTCATGGCAGGGTGCTGGAAGCACCCCCACGAGCCGAGCACCCCAACCCTCTGCCCTGAGCCCTGAACCCCCCTCCACACCCAACCCTCTGCCCGGACCCCTGAAACCCCCCCCACACACACCCAACCCTCTGCCCGGACCCCTGAAACCCCCCCAACCCTCTGCCCTGACCCCTGAACCCCCCCACACACCCCCAGCCCTCTGCCCTGACCCCTGCATCCCCCCCACACACCCCGCCCTCTGCCCCGACCCCTGCACCTCCCATACCCCAGCCCAGACTTCTGCACCCCCACATATACCCAGCCATCCCACACCCTGACTCCTGCACCCTCTCACACACCTCCAGCCCCCATTCTGACTCCTGCACCCCCACACATACCCAGCCCCCAACACCCCATGCCCTGACTCTTGCACCCCCACATCCCCACCCCACCCTGAGCACGAAACGGGAGCTCCTGCACCACGCCCCCCCATTCTTACCCGCACCCCCGGTCTGGGGTCCCGGCCGCTGGCCCCGCTCAGCCTGCTGTCGGTCTGGGGTTCCAGCTGCCGGCCCGGGGTCCCAGCTGCCGGCCCCTTACCAGCCGGGGTCCTGCAGGCCCCGCTTAGCCTGCTGCCAAACTAGATGAACGGAAACCCAGGCCGGCAGAGGGCTGAGTGGGCCAGCGGCGTAAGATCTGCATTTTAATTTAATTTTAAATGAAGCTTCTTAAACATTTTGAAAACTTTGTTTACTTCATATACAACAATAGTTTAGTTATATAATATAGACTTATAGAGAGAGACCTTCTAAAAAACGTTAAAATGTATTACCGGCATGCGAAACCTTAAGTTAAAGTGAATAAATGAAGACTCGGCACACCACTTCTGAAAGGTTGCCGACCCCTGCTTTAAACTCTAAAGTCTTCTGATATAACTTTCTTTATAGCACTTTTCAAATTGTTCAAGTGAGGTGTTACTGCCTAAATGAAATCTGAGCATTTGCCCCAAGCAGCGGTTCATTTTCCAGGATCAAAATTATTTTTTAAAAATTGACACATCATAATTATGGATGATGAATTACATGTAGTAATCTGGAGAACCTAGTGCTGCTCTTGGCCAGAGGGAAAGGATATTATCTCCGGTAACCTTAGGACAGGCCCCTACTGGCTCACAAGAATTCAATATGTCATAACTCACCCCCACCTCTTTTCTAGAGAGGGTAAAACTGAAAAGATCATAGCTCTCTGAGGAATCCCTCCATGGGAGGCACATAATAGTTCATCTATTTGAAGGACTTGGGTCCTTTAGTTCTTCAGCTTATTTAATTAGCTTCTCCCCCACCCCGCCACATCTGGGTCACAAGGGCAACAATTATAATGAACAATTATATCTTTCTTCCTTTAGAGAAACTGCCATGCTCTGGGAAAAACATGAGAGAAAAACACCAGGAAATGCAAGAGCAAATAAGGCTATGCCTACACTTAGAGCTAGGGGTGTGATTTCTAGCTTGATCAGACATACTCACACTAGCGCTCATCGAGCTCGCATGCTCAAAATAGAAGTGTCGCTGGAGTAATACGGTCAGTGGCAAGTGGCAGCATAGTCTAGCTGCCCAAAATATGTACCCACGGGGTCCAGGTAAGGTTGTGCTCAGATCAGCTAAGTCACTACTGCCAGCGCTACTGCAGCTACACTATTTTTTGCTCACTAGCTTGATGAGAACTGGCATGAATATCTCTTTAAGCTGGGAATCACATCTCTAGCTCCAAGTTTAGACATAGCCTAAGGCCTGGTTTACAATAGGAAATTAGGAAAAATCCACCGCCCTGAGCGATGCAGTTAAACTGACCTAACCCCAGTGTAGACAGCGCCAGTGGGAGAATTCTCCCGTCGACCTAGCTTCCATCTCTCGGGGACATGACATACCTACGCCAACAGGAGAAGCCCACCCATGGCGTAGGTAGCATCTTCAATGAAGTGCTGCAGTGTTGTAAGTGTAGACAAGCCCTAAGATGCTAAATCAACCTGATACATTTTAAAACTAAGTAGTTGTACCTGTGTATTCCCATGGCAATTACGTTGCTTACAATATGTCTCTACTGCAGCCAGGAACGTGCCTCCCATCATGGGCAGACAGGCTTGTGATAGCTCCATTTGGGGTAGCACCCTAAAAATAGCAGTGTGGACATTGCAGCCTGGCAACAGTCTGGGCTAGCCATCTGAGTTCAGAGCCAGTGGGTCGGGCGGGCTTGTACTTGGCGGCTTGGGCCACAGCATCCACGCTGCTATTTTTAGTGCACAGAGTTAGCACAAGACTGTTTACCTGGGCTGGGAGGTGCACTTCCAGCTACTGTGAAACCTGCTTATGGGGTCTAATTGTGTACCACTGAACTCCATTAGAGTTTTTCCATTGCCTTTAATGGGAACAGGATTGGGCAAGACTAAACTCTGATATAATGAAATGTTATGTGTAGACTAAGAGATCCAGATCATTTCAATGTATTGTAAAACAGCGAACCTCTGCTTCTACGTTGTGGGAAAAAAACCCATCAGAGGAGTCACTGTTCTTGCTTCCCTTGTCCCCGCTCCACATAAATTCACATAGCTGCTTTCCTTCCTAGAGGTATGATCAAAGCACATGATTGGGAACTGCACACTAACTTTCGCTCTGCCCTTGGTTACATCACTTAACCTCTGGATCCCCAGCTGCAAAATAGGGATCCAACAGGGAGGGGTTTGTGAAGATACAGTGAAGAATATTCGTAGATTCTAGGACTGGAAGGGACCTCGAGAGGTCATCGAGTCCAGTCCCCTGCCTTCATGGCAGGACATAGTCTGTAGTTACCAACACAGTCAGCGCATATCAGATCTCATGCTTTAGGACTTAAACCAGCCCACTATGCACCTGAGATTAGGAAGAAACTTCCACCATGGAATTGAAAAGATGTCAGTCTTGCCTCTGTAGTACCTGTTCTTGAGTACTTGGAAGAGAGGATATTAGACTAGGTGGATCGTTAGTCTGATGGGTCAGAGTGCAATTGCTATGTTCCTAATGTCACTGAAGGGCTTTGATGATGAATAATGCTCAGAGATAAGTACTGTTGTAATTTGTTACTATCTTACTTCTCCCAGCACATCTCCAGAGATGATGGTAATCATTAAATTAACTTTTGGTTAATGTAGAAAAAAGTCCCAGGAAAGAAGGCAGTCCAGCCTGGAAGGCCACAGGCAAGGAAAAGGCTGCAAACGTGAGGAAGGAAGCAGACGAGTCTGAAAAGCTGGAAGAACAGAGTGACAACCAGGGGGAGAAGGATGGTAAAGAATCCAAATGTAAACACAAAAGAAAAAAAGAGCGCGCCAAGCAGGGGAAGCCTAAGGCAGAGGCAAAGGACAAAGATGAAATGACTAGTAAGGAGAGAGAGAGAGCAACCTGAGTAACCGTGACTCTTTGTGTGAGACATTTTAACCCCCAGGTACTTCGCAGAAAACCAGAATTGTGTACGTGTGAGGAACAAGAGCAGCACTCCATGTTGGAGCATAGACCTGAGCCCTTATTCCTGAGAAAGCACAGAGCTGCCCACAAACCAGCAGTGATGGGCTGTATAGCCTATCCTGTGCTGGTTAGCTCCAATCTGCCATCAAGTCAGTGCTGTCCCAGGAGGGCAGGCAATGGTACTGCTGCTGGCAGCCCTTCACTGGGGTGCAGCTTTCATTTCTGCCAGGGACTCCACAGGTGCTCTGACTGAAGAACTTTCTCAGGAGATGTGTTGAAACACCCAGCCACTGCACTGTTGCTCCCTTGCGGTCCACAGCCACTACCCTTTGGGCTGCTCTGGCTACCTCTGGAGGAGAGTGTTCCACCATAAGGGCTCTACAGTTGGGTCTCTTCCAGTAGAAACCCACACTGTCTTTTCTTACAGCATGTTAGTACCCTTTCTAGGTGACAGCTGAGGGGGACACATGCTGGCTTGCTAGGGTTAAATTATGGCCATGACTTTCATACCAAGACTTGAGAGAGATGAGCTAAGATAAAGGCAAAAAATCCTCCCAAAACCCATCCTGCAGCTGGTCCTGTGTATGTAGGGGAATGGCTGGTTCCAAAGGGATTTATGTGAATTGTTCTGTCTCTACAGTGTGATGCTGACATTAGCCCCCATCTAAACATTCCTGAATATGACCTGGTTGGTATTCAAGGGCCAGTGGGGAGACAGATGAGCTTTCTGCATGTGGTCCCCAGAGGAATTCATGGCAGCAAGCTGGTGATTCCACAGCAGATTCCACCACTGCAGACAGCTAAGGGCTCAGCTCTCAGACTCTCTTGAAAAGCTAGAGGTAAAACTGGGGTCATGAGAGCTCATCCTCATGTAGGTATTGATGACCTGCATTCAGGGTGAATGGAAACAGGACAGTGCTTCAAAAGGAACCAGCCAGGCAAGGGGCAAAGGTCATTTTAGCAAATCTGCTTCTAGCACCTCTTTATCTTTGCTTTGCTTTGCTCATCAGCTCCCAAGTTCCAGCAGCTCTGAAACTGCAGTAGCAGGGGATTTGTCTGTCACTAAAAGGAACAGCCTACATTCCCCGTTCCTAGCATGAGGTCTTCAGCCAGCTACGTGGTGTGTGTGAACAGTACACAATAAAACAATCGCAGAGCTAATGTAATTCAAGGTTCCACTTACCAGTAGGAGGGGCGGGGGCATAAAATTCCGAGCTGGCATGAGTAACTGGAGTTGGACAGTGGTGCAAAGGATAGATGAACTTGCAATAAGCCAATCCAGAGCAAGTGCAAGACAGCAGAGCACTGTCTAAGGACTGGCACAAGATAAATCTGCCCTAGCTGGTGAACTTCAGGCAGTTTGCAGTAAGCCCTCATCTACATTACCAACAAACACCACAATATTATCAACATCCACCTGTAGAGTCAGGAGAATGACCAGTCCTTAGCCCCAGGGAAAGCCAGCAGAGCAGAGGAGTCAGGATGGCCACAAAAATGGGGACTTAGGTGTAGAGTTTGGGGATAGACTTCAAAACACATGCATTAACCTGAGTCCAGGAGTTTTACAGGCAAACGAGAAACGAACTCATGTCAAATGTAAGACTCATGGTGGGATCTTGACCAATGTTCCATGCAGAGCCAGAAGAGCCAGGCTGCTGGAGTCTGTGTGTGCTCGCTCCTGTCTTAGCATTCAAACACGCATCAGGTACTCCAGGGAGTTTGGGCCCGATCCAGTGAAGTGCTGAGAGCCCTCGACTCCCTCGTGGTGCAAGGCCCAAAGGAATGGTCTGCTGTGTCTTGTATTATGCACAGTCCAGTCCTGTGATTGTAGCAGCTCTGCGGTGTCCAGTAGACCCATCCTCCCACTTGGGGCTTCTCTGCTAGCTTTGTTCAGAATGTCCGACCCATGGGAGTTGCTGATGGAAACGGGGCTCACCAATAGGATTGGCCACACCCAGAGAACCTGGACTGCACCTCAGTACAGCCCTTCTGGGGGCTGAAGAGTGAAGTAAACTACAATTGCAGAATAACCCTCCCTGCAAATCCTTAAGTGCGTTGTGTAAATAGAAGTGCACAGGGTCTGTAGCATAAATATTCTCAACTCCTATCATTTGTCTTCTGTTGACCAAGGGTTTAATTTCCTTCACAGGGTCTTTGCTTTGCCTAGAACTTGATGGTGAAGTTTAAAATTATGCTTTTGTGATCTCTGGGGGAAATTCACCCCGTGTAGAGCTCATCTTAAGTGGTGCCTAGATCTGGGGCTGGCCCTTTGCCCAGGGTGAATTTCACCCCCTAGGATTAAAAGGAAGCTTTATGATTTTAAACAGCCTAGTAAAAGAAAAGAAAAGGCACATCTGGGCAGATGACTTGAATGGCTTAGTTGGAAATATAGCCCCATCTCCAGGCTGGTTTAATTTCTCAGCACATGGACAGACAATAAAACCTAAACAATCTCTTTCTGTCACATATGAACAAACACAAAACACCTTCACCTGACTGAGTGAGTTGTGTCTCCACAAAGCCTCTCATTTACCAGGTAAATAAGGAATAAATCTATGAATGTCAATAAACCTACCCCAGTTCAAAACTGGTGTGAGGGGACAACTGGGCCCTGGGACTTTGTGCTGTAGTTTACACTGTGATTATGCTGCTGTTAAGCAATGATGTGCTGAGAGCTGTGGCCAGAGTGTGGCTCTGACTCCCTTTTCATTCTTGATTTCTTGCCTTTCAAGTAAACACCTTTTTTGAACCTGAGCCTCCAGACCTGATCCCAGGTGTGTGTGTGCAGAACCTGGTGAAGATTTTTGCAGGCAGGCCCAAGCCAGCAGTGGATGGCATGAATGTTACTTTCTATGAGGGCCAAATCACAGCCTTCCTCGGCCACAATGGAGCTGGAAAGACAACCACCATGTAAGTGTTAGAGGAAGCTCTGGCTGTGCAAATCCAGGGCATTGCCCTACTGCTCTGACCCTGAGTTCTGTGGAGCAGCAGGCTGATCTCTCAGCTTCTCTCTTTCCTAGCTACCACCTCTTTAACTAGCACATAAGGGCAGGCTGTCCCCAGGCAGGGACGTGCGGACTATAGAAAAGGGAGATCATGAAATGCATGACACATACAAGTGGATGAAACAAAACATGTCCCTGGATCAAGCCCCTATAAGCATGTTAATGGCAACAGAGGCCCTTCTGTTTGAAAGAGCTGCGACGCTCTAAAACAAGCACAACTGATACTTTTGGACGCTGTTCTTGGTTACTTCCCTATAGATGCACTGACTGAAGTCCAAAGCGGTGCATGCCCTGGGTGCAGCTGAGTATAGAACGTGGCCCCAGTGTTTATATTCAGTAGATCTGGGGTGGGGTATTTACGTCACATACCATAGCTATGGATTTATGTACAATGTATATGTAAACTATACACCCAATTTAAAATGGCCCTTTAGTCCCACAACACCAGAGCACGGAAAAGACAAGGGTTACATGTGTTTTCTGTTTGTACCCAGCAGGTAATACCAAACCCACACATTAGTGAGCTACCATACAGTCTCCAAGTCTTTTCAGTCTACAGCAAAGCAGAGTGCAGGTCAGGAGGGCAGGGTAGCCCTAGTATAACCCATGGGCAGCGCTGTTATGTAACTCTGCATTCAAGGCTTCAGACCATTATTCTGGATCTCTGCCCCAGCAAGACTCATTCTAGGTCATGGGTAGTCAGGCTGGGGAAACTTGCCTGGTGAACTGGTTTGAAAAGTACAAGTTCAGGTTAACATCGTTTGGCCAGCTAGCAAGGACCAGATCAAACTTTTGTGCAAACCAAGTTTGGAATCAATTTTCTAGCCTAGGTGAGAACCATATAGAACCACACACTAGCGAAGTTACTGTCCACATTCCCAGAGTCTCACTTGTGTATTTTATTAGGATGAGATTTAGATGTGTCCATGCTTCACAGTGGGATTGTGTTTCAGCAGCCACTGGAATAAGAAGTCATCATGGGCCACCTAGTGGCCCATGCGAGAAGTGTATCCGCTTATCTGAAACCTAAGGACTGTCCATTTGCTTTTTTTCTCGTGTTTGGCCAGGTCAATACTAACAGGCTTGTTCCCACCCACCTCTGGAACTGTCCTGGTTGGTGGCAAGGACATCCAGATACATATGGACTCGATTCGGCAGAGCTTAGGCATGTGTCCTCAGTACAACATCTTGTTTAATCAGTAAGTGCCATATGATGCCAAACTAAAGAACTGAGCCCCCACCACCCGGGCTGGATGTCTGGGGTGTCCCAAAGCCCATGTTGTTTCTCTGTGCTCTTCTGACAGTGCATGTAACTCAGAGACAGAACCCTCCTTCCTTCTTCTCCTGTCAGTATTTCTAAAGGACAGATACTATTTTACCCTTTCTATAATTCCCAAGAGGAGATGCATGGGGGGATGCAGGGTCACATGCCTCCCAGATTTGCTGCTTGGCTTGTACTGAGAATGCTCACATGGACTGAGCATGCTCAGTAACACTGCTGAAGCCGGCTGCCCACATTTTATTCCCTTCCTACTATCGCAGGCATGGGTCGTCAGGGAATCTTCTACTTCCACTGGCTGGGCCAAAGTTGTTCCTCAGGGGAAATAAGTGTTCCTGATATGGGTACTGTCTGCATTGTGGTAGAGCTTGGGGGGGACTTAACATGAGAATCAAAGCACACAATAATTCAGGGCTCCATTCCCCAAAAGCCATATGAATCCCGAAAGTAGGCTGTGCTGATGGTTGGGGGTGCCATTTTGGAAAGGCAGGTAGGTGGTGTAGCGAGGCAATGGCTTACTGGTGTGGCGCCTCCTACTGGTTGTCCAGGGAATTAGCTCTCCAGCTCCAGAGCACCTTCTGCTGGGAGATGTCCCACTTGCCGCTGGCCCCCGTGTCCCTCCCAGACTCCAATGCCTTTTTATGCTGGGGTTCTGCCCCCAGCAATAACCCACAGTCGGGGTCTCCCCACCCAGGGGAATCCACAACCCTCTATTCTCATCTTGCCTCAGTGGCTACTGCCAGTCACCATCTAGCCCCCGCTCACTGGGGCAGACTGCAGTCTATACCACTCATCATGGGCAAGGGGGGGGTTGGACCTGCTGCCTTTGCCTACCCTGGGCTGCTCCTCTGCAACCCCAGTACCCTTCCCAACCTTTACCAAGGCCTGCAGCCTGGGGGTTTTCCAGCCTGGAGCTCCCCAGCTCCTCTGGCCTTCCCCTAGCCCTGCTCCACTCTAGGTACCCTGCTCAGCAGCCAGGCCCATCTCTCTCCACAGCTAGAGAGAGACTCTCACGTAGCTCCTGCCTAGCAGTCCCTTTATAGGGCCAGCTGTGGCCTGACTGGGATGTGGCCCCAGCTGAGGCTGCTTCCCCAATCAGCCTAGCAATTGGCTCCCTCGGGGCAGCCTTTTTCCCAGGCTGCTTTAAGCCCTTCTTGAGCCAGAGCGGGGTGACTGCCCCACTACAGGTGGATAGACCACAGCTCCTGTTTGCTGAGAATGAGGCAGGCAGGGGGATGAATGTCTACAGGTAGTGTTTGCTTGAGGAGAGAAACAGCACGGCGGGGGGGAGGGAAAGGGAGTCCGTCGGAGCAGCTGCTTATCTGGTCTGCAGGCTATTTGCATTTAAGAGTGAATGAGGGGTCGGGAAAATGGTCAGATTTTGCAAGGCGGGGAGCTGACACAGAATTTGCAAGGCAGGGAGCTGACACACAGTGTCGGCTCCAAAAATCCACTCTCTCTCTCTCTCCCCCACTCCCTGTCACACTCCACCCCACCCCCTTCTTTTGAAAAGCACGTTGCAGCCACTTGAACGCTGGGATAGCTGCCCATAATGCACCACTCCCAACACCGCTGCAAATGTGGCCACACTGTAGTGCTGGTAGCTGTCAGTGTGGCCACACTCCAGCGCTTTCCCTACTCAGCTGTACGAAGACAGCTGTAACTCCCAGCACTGCACACCTGCAAGTGTAGCCAAGCCCTGTGTTTGTTTTTTAGATAAGCAGCTCTGGGAGCCCCGAGTTCACAACAAAACAAAGAGAGGCGTCGTAACAAAACAAAGAGTTCTTTAGTTAAAAGCATTATGGGAAAATTCTGCTGGAGGCCAATTACAGCGCTTTTGGTGGCCACACTGGAGGAGCAGCGCTGCATCTCCAGCGCTGCAATAGTTATACCCAAGGCAGAGCAGGAGTACAGCCAGGGAGATGCAGCGCTGTATGTGCCTTGCAAGTGTGGATGGTGAGTAAGTTGCAGCGCTGTAAACCCACCACCAGCGCTGCAACTCTCCAGTGTAGCCAAGCCCAGAGAAGCAACAAGAGCAAGGAAGGGCAGGGTGATCCTGAGAAGTTGCTGGCCAACCATTGTAGGCGCATGTAAGGGATAAACCAATTCCTCTCCTCAAAGGGGTTAATCAGGTAATGCTATAATGAACTGACTGCTGTTGGACCAAGCAACCTGGTTCTTCATTTAACCTGTCTCAATGTCTTTCTGTCTAATTTCTCAGCCTCACTGTAGCAGAGCACATCTTGTTTTATGCCCAGCTGAAAGGGAGGTCTCGAGAGGAAGCTATGTTGGAGATGGAGATGATGCTGGAAGATATAGGCCTCCCCCATAAAAGGAATGAAGAGGCTCAAAACCTGTCAGGTGCCCAAGAATTTGTTCTCAAAAGCTTCACCTTTTTGTTTTAGTTCCATGGGGACAAATTCTGCCAACGATTCACTTTAAGTAGTCCCTTATCTCTTGAGTAGTGATTTGGAGCCCTATGAATTTCAATGGGCTTGCTCAAGCAGTGTGGGTAGCAGAATCTGTCCATAAGGCATCAGCTGTGAATGTATCTGTGGTGCATAAAACTTACTTTAGTGATGCTGAATAAAAATGTATATTAATATACAAAAATATGTTTTCCCTTAATAACATACCCCAACCCCACCACTGTTCTGTGGTAATGGTCCAAAATGCAACATCTTCCCATAGTGCTGCTTCAGTGTCCTGGGTGAATACCCTAGAATACTGTAATATTTTTATAAGGGCTGTTCATGTCATTTAAAAGGTAAAACTGTATGTAGTACAGTGGCAAGGAGGTGCAGCATGTGGGTGCAGTGACCTATAACTGTCCAGAGTTGCAGGTTGGATTAGATAAGTACTCAGGAGTTTTTATACTTCACTGATCTCTAGGTTCTGCAAACGTGGGCCGACAATATCATGAAACCAAGCTCCCTTAGACCATCTCTAGAACTTCCTGCTTTGGCTCCAGGCCAGAACCAGAAAATGCAGACACTGCATGAAAATGAAAGTAATGAAAAAATTAGCTAAAATTTTGGAACCCCAGCAAAAATGTGTGTATTTGTTCATGTTCTGGGCTAAGGTTCAGGAGTGAGAGTGGTTCTTATTTTACCTGGTCCAGTTTGTGTGTCTCCAGCAGACACAAACTGTCATCTATCATCACATGCTGCAATGGGTGCTGCTCTTCCTTCTCACTCCCACAGTTGTGTCCCTGCACTCTTTAGGTGGCATGCAGAGAAAGCTATCTGTTGCCATTGCCTTTGTTGGTGAAGCAAAGGTGGTCGTCTTGGATGAGCCCACCTCTGGAGTAGATCCATATTCCAGGAGGTCTATCTGGGATCTTCTACTGAAGTATCGCTCAGGTAACACACTCCAGAGAGGAAATTGCTTTTTAAACCCCTTCACAAATAAGCATGTCTGTTGCATAAGCTTTCATTAAAGGGTATGAACATGCACAAACAGGTTACACGAGTGGTAAATTCACGTAAGCCACTTGTCTCATGACCTGGGGGTTTAGGGCAGAGATCAGGAAAGCTAGAGATATGATATAGCAACTTAATGTTACATGGAGAGAGCAGACTAAACTGTGCTCAGAGAGCCCTGTTCTGCTAATCCAACTCACACAGAGTAGTGTCATACTAGGCAAGTGATCTAATTTATTTCAGTGGGACTCCTAACAGTGTGAGGCACTACTCAGTGAGAGTAAGTGAGGCAGAGCTGGACCCAGTATTTCAGAGGAGCCGAACAGTTTTGGAAAAGTTTGGGTATCCTGCTGCTTGCACTTACAACTGCTACAGAAAGGAAGAGCTTCAGCTTCTTTCTGAACCTATTAAATGCCTCACTCCCCTTTAAAAAAATAAAATGAAATAAAGTTCATTTCTGAGGATGAGTGCTGGAGAGATTTCTCATCGATGGGACCAATTCTGTCACTCTTATTCACTCTGAGTAGTACTTTACTCTGTGAGTAGCTCCATTCAGTGTGAGTAAGGGCAGCAGAATCATGTCAGAAATTGTATTTATTTATATACCTTTGCCAAGCTTTTAACTCTTGGTCAGTGGTTCTTCCCACCCTGGGTTAGCCAGCCCCTAGCTCCTTGTCAGCTTCTCCTTTTACGGATGCTCAAGCTAATATGTGTTAAACTATCGAGACGTGTTCAGTTATGTAACAGATGTTCTGCAAGGTCATCCTGGGATGAAGGTGGCGGTGCTGTTATGGGTGTTGCATGCTCGTGGGCCTCACCAGGAGTTTGCCTGCTCATGTGGGAACATCTGTTGCTTGTGCAGCTCTTTGTTTTTAATTTTCTCACTTGCCATCTTGCCTGCATCTCCATTATTTTCCATGAATACGGCCCAACCCTATAGGATCAGCTCATGGTGAAATCTTTGGCTCTGATTCCTGGGAATTTCTTTCAGAAGTACTGTACCAATCCCTGTAATCCACATACAGCCCTAATTGTACCGAAGGAACAGTACATTGCAGAGCATCTCTGTATTCCTTCTCCTAGGCAGAACCATCATCCTCTCTACGCATCACATGGATGAGGCAGACATCCTTGGAGACCGGGTGGCCATCATTTCCCAAGGAAAATTGTTCTGCTCAGGCTCTCCTGTCTTCCTAAAGAATTGCTTTGGATCTGGCTTCTACCTCACCTTGGTTCGCAAGATGAAAAACACTCAAGGGGGCGGAGAATGGGGTTCAGTAAGTTCTCTGCTCTCTTGTTGCACAAGCCGTCTTCAAATATTTATTCACTGCAACAGGTCAGAACCTGAGTAGTTGCTGTTTGTTGCTGTGGACAAAGCTGACTGTGCAGTAAATGGTGTGTCCTAGGAAATAAGGCAATGAGAACAGGAGTCTCCTCCTCATGAAATTAGAGGACTATTTGGGGATTTATATATTCACCAATTAACAGAGCTTCTCCAGTTTTATGAATGCATATGCCTTAGAGCAGAGGGCTTTTCAAAGGCACAAATGGCAATTGGGCAGCCAGCTCTGGAGGCTGATGCCTATCTGAAAATCTCCCCCACCACTTACATTGAACATCTCCCTGTGGAGTCCCATCTGTTCAGGCCTGAGTCCTTCTGCAATACGCTAGATGTGCTCACGTCTCCCTACAGCGGGTAGCTCAGGAACTATGGCAGCCTGCCACTTACTCCAGGCAAAAGCAGTTCTCAGGCAACTCAAATAAGAGGGACCTGGATTGTTTTTGATACTGTACGTCCCAGTTTGTAAACCCACTGACATCACAGTGTCTGTATGTATGGCCATTGTTCATTCAACTTCCCCAAGTAAATGCATGTAATTTAGAATTCCATGTGGTTGCCACATGCATGGTGGTGTGATGCAATGCTTGTGTGAAATTTAATTTTTGTCTGTCTTTTATGCTAGTCCTCAGACTGCAAGTCTGAGTGTAATATGTTCAAGATGTTCCAGCTAAGACAAATTTCTTACTACCCTGAAGCTGTGTAAAGGCTGATGAAACAAGTTTGCATGCATTATATGCATCTGAAGCACTTAACATCCTCTTTCTTACTTATCTGTACTAGCACTCCCCTAGCTGTGGATCTCAGTGCTCGTGTTCCTGTTCCAGGTGTGCACCTAAAGATACAGCGGAAGGTCCCGAGCAAGAACTGGATGGTAAGAATTGGGATCATTCACCTGGTCCAAGGCCTATTCTTCTGGAACAAGGCTGCTTCTCCTAGTGTACAGCTACTTAAAGCTTAGAGAACCCTGTTTTTGAGATTCCCCTTTTTCAGCGCTGTCTCAGGTATGTGTATTTTACTGTCACCTAGAAATCACTAAGGCTTCTTGGTGGTTTTGCTTACCTTTCTGTGACAAACCCCCTTTCTGAGACATCGTCTAAGATCTTGGGCTCAGACTGTAAAGTGGAAGCTTGGGTCTTCCTTGACTGTGGACTAATAGTTTCAGACTCCTGTGTATTACAATATGTGATTCAATCAAGAAAGGAGAAACATCTTTAAAGTGCAGCAAACAGAATCTTTCTGTGAGCACCTCTTCAGTTTTTCT
The DNA here is from genome assembly GCF_016161935.1 of Mauremys reevesii. Classification (NCBI taxonomy): domain Eukaryota; kingdom Metazoa; phylum Chordata; order Testudines; family Geoemydidae; genus Mauremys; species Mauremys reevesii. The sequence goes on from NC_052630.1 coordinate 75,090,825, forward strand.
CACCCTTGGGTACACTTTAGTAGATGCTTCTGAAAGTCAATCATGGTGCTGATAGGCCTTAAATCATTTCCTGCTACACAGTTCAAAAGTCATAACTGACCAGGATCCAGCCCAGTCTAGTAGCATATTAACAGAGATATGTGTGAGTCCTTCCCAACTTATGTCAGCACAGCCTTTGGAAGCATTCCTAGAATACTTAAATATTCATTTTCTGAACACTGTTTTGACTTTTTACAGGGGATGTGAATGAGCTTACAGAACTAATTCATCATCATGTTCCAGAAGCAAAGTTAATTGAAAGTATTGGTCAGGAACTCATCTACCTTTTGCCCAGTAAAGATTTTAAACAGCGAGCTTATGCCAGTCTCTTCAGAGAATTGGAAGAAACCCTGGCTGACCTGGGACTCAGCAGTTTTGGGATTTCGGACACTCCCCTTGAAGAGGTAATGGATGCTTTGAAATATTTCTCAGTCCTTCCAGAAATCCTTTTGGGAGAACTTGAGTTCCAAAACATGGAGCCATAATAATCCCCTCAAAACCTAGCATAAACCAGTAATGTCCATTGTAACACATACAACAGATCTTTAAAGATGGGAATTCAGATATAATTCAAACCTGGATGCCCATCAGATCTGTTTATAAATGGACCATGACTTATTAGCCTCAAGTGTTCCTCTCTTTTTATCTCGGTTTCTCTGCTCCCCCACACCATTTTGCTTCCCAAGCTCTTTCCTAGCAGATCTTTGATTCTGTAGTTAGCAGCTATAGTTTGCAAATAACCCAGAGTTATTTGCAAATGTCATTTTAGAGGATGATGGCTAGTGTCTCACAAGCAGGATGACTCCAAAGGTGTTGCTAACCAAGAGATGTGCATGTCTTTGGCAGGTTTTCCTGAAGGTGACAGCAGATGCTGACCCTGGATCACAGAATGCAGGTAGATATCCATGATATTCAGTGTCTGATGCTCTTTTCTTGGGCATTCTGCATTCTGATAGCTTATCAAGAACAAGAATAATAGCTTCCAGTCCCATATGTCTTTCTTGTCATTATATAGCTGGTCAGCAAGTGATGCTGATTTTGGCCTTAATCCGATATCCAAGAAGTCAATACAAGTCAGATTTCCATTTCTGCTGGATCAGATCATTAATTATATACATCAAAATCCATCCTCAAGTCTCTAAAGTATAAGTGGTTTTGGCATTCAGTACTCTTCTGTCAGTATGTTCACCACAGACTTGATTAACTCATCCATAGTGTTGGAAAAAGGGAATGGAATAGAGGATTAAGGCTTCAGTAGCCAGCCTGCCCGGGACCAGTTGATAGAGAAGCATTGCAATGGTTGTAATGCAAAACAATGTAGTTGTCAGGAATATATAGGTTTGGGAAAATCTGCTTCCACCAGGACTAAACCTCTAAGGAAGCTTACTCAGCAGCGATGAACAAGGTTGAAATAGCCTCTCAGCCCCTCCTCCTAGGGAGTAATGCACACAATCACTTCAATTCCCAATACATAGGAGGTGCTCAAGAAAATGGCTCCACTCTCAGAAAAACCTGCGTTGAGCAGAAAGAGAAGGCTGAACAACCCCCTTTGGCGACCAATGGAGCCTCTCGAACACCTGCAGGCCGAACAGGGGATGGGAAAGAAGGCAAAGGGTCCCGGCAGAATAAAGGTTCTCAGCTTGTCCATCAGCAAATCAAAGCACTGCTCATCAAACGGTTCCACCATGCTACCCGTAGCCGTAAGGACTTCCTTGCTCAGGTACCACTCGTTCCTTCATCACTGTCACTGTCTTCCCTAAAGAGTCCTCAGCACTAGTGGCCACAGGGACACCTCCATCAAAAGCAAGGGTGGTGATGATGATGGGTACCAATGTCCTTGTGACGGCTGTTCCAATTCATATCCCAGCTGCTCTACATCCCATACTCAAGCACACATACACATGCTATAGCCTCCCTCCCCTCTCTCTTTCTCTCTCTCTCTCTCTGCAATTTGCCTCCTCCAAAATTTTTTGCTTTGATTGAGACTGTCCCTGATGTAGTCCATGTTGATAAAAACCAACACTATGGCAACTCTGGTTGCTGGTAGTGCTGGGAATGAAATGGTGGTGCCTGAGAACAGAAGTATGTCTAATTCCTTTGTTACTGCTGTCCCTCCTTTGTGTACGTGTGTTCTGAGCTTTACAGAGCTGTTCACAAATGTTACTGCACATTATGATGTTTTTCCTGTTCCCTGCAGATTGTTCTCCCGGCTACTTTTGTGTTGTTAGCTCTAATACTTACAGTTATTATCCCTCCCTTTGGAGAATATCCCAGCTTAATACTACATCCTTGGATCTATGGACACCAGATTACTTTCTTCAGGTCAGAGGAGTTGTTTTTTAAAGTAGATCGCCAATCCCCTTTCCTCCTTAGCATTTAGGACCGCTGGGTTACATCTGCTGCTTCGTGGGCCTGATTCCCCTCTCACTCATCCCAGAATAGTTAATTAGCATGAAATTGGCATGAGTGGAGAATCCAGCCCATTGTCTTACTGCAAAAGAATGGTTCGCAAACGTTTTCATATTGTGAATGGCCTATCTCCCAACCTCCATGTGCCAAATCTAGTGTTTGTATTTAAAGTGTTGCGTTCCCCTCTAGTACCTGGTCCAATTGGTGTACTAAAGCCTACAACTTCCAACAGATTATGGAATTGTTCCTTTAGCTCCAGTGGAAGATCTGTGCTTTGGTGCTGAGGGTTGCAGCTTCAAAATCTGCTGATGACATGTGGTGGGGGTCGTTATACTTGGTTATATGTACTGCCTGGACAATGTTAAAGGGGAGATTAAAGTAAACGTGCTTTGATGTGAGGGGTGCTGCTGCTGCTTGGCTGTGTCCCTGTCATTTTAGTAGCTGCTGTTTTCCATTTCCTGGGCATAAGATTTTACATTTGTCAGTACTCAAACTCTGTTCATTACCTGCTGAACCTCTAGGTCACTCTGCAGTTTGCCTGTGACTTCCTGTGCATTTACTACCCTTTGTGCTGTCCAGAAATATGATCACAATTGAATTTACACCAAAGAAACACCTGGCAAAGATATAAAGCGTGCATGGTGCGGGGTGCAGAGAAACACTTTTGTTTTTAGTTTATCAGGTTTCTGGAAACCATACGAGACCTGGGCTGGACTGTAACCATCAGGAAGCATCAGCACTTGAAGGCTGTAATGATTGTGACACATTTGTACAAAGTAGCTTAACTGATCCCCCAATGGTGTGTGGAGCACAGTTTGAAAATCACTGGTGGATGGCACCTGGCACCGACAGTACACTAGTGTTATTAGACACTTTGTTGCCATGGTTAGAATTCTTTCTTTGGCCTTACCCTATTAAAAAGAGGGGATGTAATACTTGTCCTATGATTTCTCTGTGTTTGCTGAGTTCCAGTATGACAGTTTATGCTGGGTGGGTCTGAGATGAAGATCAGTGTTCACTTGTGAGTGTGATGATTCCAAGCTTACAAAGGGGAGTGTGTATTTGTATTAAGTTTGTTAAAATGGGTGCTTTAATCTCAGGAGAAAATGGCCATTGCTTTGTCCTTTAAGCCCTCTAGGAATCTTTCTAAGGTTTGGTGTACTTTATCCTATTAAAGAGACTAGATTATCGGCACCTGAGAGGACTCTGTCTAGATGAAGCTATGTGTTTACCTGTGTGATGCTGTCACCAGCTGGTTTTGTGTATTCTACTTCTGTAGTCTGACAGGTTTTTAATACAGTAAACCTTGTGCAATCTCCTTAGCAATGAGCGGCCTGGCAGTGAGCAGATGATTTCCCTCACTGATGCCTTCTTGAATAAGCCAGGATTTGGAAATCGCTGCATGAAAGAAGAGCCTCTTCGGTAAGTCATTGGATATTCTCTCTTGAAGTAGGAATCATCTCTTGTAAGATATAACCAGTGGGATGCGGATACCACACTGAGAGTGATGTGGGCTAGCTTTTCACTGAAACACATGCAGGCACTGATGTTTGGAGATGACAACAAATAGTGAGAAAATAATGCAGTCAGGCTAAGTTATATATTTATAGATAGAAGACAGCAAAGGCAATTCCATGTAGAACCTCAGTCATATGCATGAAGAATTAAACATGAAAATTTCCATTTGTAGAGCAATAAAATAAAGCCAGAATTTCCAGATCTCCCTTAGTTCCTATTTACCATGGCCTGCCTCCCTCCAATTTTCCATGGCCTAGAGCCTTTTCCCTCAGGCTCTCCTTCACAATAGCATGTTATCCCCAGGGCTACAGCAATTACTTAAGTGGAAAAGTAACTATTAGGGAAGTAACTGGTAATTTTTAACTGTTTGCTCTGATAAAAATGTCAGTCACACTCTGTGCCTTGGCTCTTAAATTCTTCTCCCTCCCTCACCCTTTCTATTCTTCCCCCTACGCCCCTGCATGTGTGTCCTTGTTGCCTACACCCCTTCACTGTCCTGTCTCCTGCTGCCCCACTGCCTGATTCCTTTCTCCTCTGGATGTTGCCAGCCCATTGATGGCTCCTGTTTCATCTCCTTTCCTCTATATAGTGTAGCAGGACTTAAAACTTAGGTCAATATAGCAGCTGTGTTAAGGGGATCTGAAAAATCCACACCCCTGCATGCTGTAGCTGTGCTGACCTATCCTCTGGTGGAGACGCAGCTTGGCTGACAGAAGAATGCTTCTGTTGACCTAGCTACCATCTCCTGGGGAGTTGGTGTTCCTCCCTCTTCCACTGCTGTAGGCTGCTTAGCTACAGGGCCGTGCAGGGCTGGCTTTAGGCCTATTCCACCCTTGAATCGCCCCGCCCCGCGCCCCAGGGCCCCGCCCCCCCGAGAATCCCCCCTTCCCTTCCTTTTTTTTTTTTTTTTTACTCACGGCACGGCACGCTTCTCTTCAGCGCCGGGGGCGGGTCCTCCTTCTGTCTCTTCTGTTTCTTTGGCGCATAGGTCCCTTCAGTGTGCCGCGAGCCCCGAGCAAGTGAAGAACCTGCCGCCGAAGTCCCGGAGCGAGTGAAGGACCTACCGCTGAAGTGCTGCCGAAGACTCTGAGCACCACCCGGTGAGTACAAGCCCCATGTGTTTTTTTTACTTTTTTTTTTTTTTTTAAGTCATCCTTGCCAGGGCCCTGTCAAAACTGTTCGAATTGGGCCCCGCACTTCCTAAAGCCAGCCCTGGGGCCGTGGTTAAGCCGCTGTGGTCCCTGTAATGTAGGTATGGCCTAAGTGAGAACAAGATGAAGCTCTAAGCATTGAGGATGGATGGGAAGGTACAGTGTGATGAGAGAACAAGGGAGGAAGGATGGTCTCAGAATAGAGAGCTAGGAGAAAAGGGTTAAAATATTGGCTCTGCCACAGACTTAATATGTGCGAATGGTCAAATCACTTAACCTCACTCTTCCTCATTTCCCTGCCTGCAAAATAGGGACAATAACCTCACAGGAGAACTCTGAGGTTCTCTGATTGAGAGACACTCTTCTCATTGGTAACAACACACTGCGGGGGGAGGAATGCAAAAGGAGCAAACATCTCAACTACAGCAGTATTTTTTCATGTGTTTGAGCTCTGGTGAGCTATGTGACGGCACTGTTAAGAGATACTGTGTTCCTCTCTACAGGGACTACCCATGCAGTAATATGTCAACTGCCTGGAGCATACCACCTATTCCTCCTAACGTAACCAACCTGTTTCTGACCCACAAATGGAGCCCTGATGACCCTTCTCCCTCCTGCAAGTGCGGCACTCGCAAGAAGCTCACTATGCTCCCGGAATGCCCCACGGGAGCTGGAGGCCTTCCTCCCCCACAGGTACCTTGCAATGGCCACATACACCTCTAAAGCAGCCCCAGTCAGTGGGGGGTTGGGATTATGTGATAAATAAACTACGCTGCCTGTATTTGTAGGGAAGAAAGTGCTTATCAAGCAAAATATGTGTGTGTGAGAGAATCATTTAATAAACAAAACTGCTGGGTATGGAAGAGATGGGAAATACATTTTCCCCTGGTCTGAGCCTGGATTCTGGATGACTGGATAGAGTTAGCAAGCAGGTAAAGTTTCAGAGTGAATCCAGGATGGCTTGTTTCAAGCCTTGCAGACTTCTGTGGAACTTTCACATGATTTCCACTCAAACCCCAGTGAAGCACAGACTTGACTCAAACCCAGGTGGAACTTTTTGGTTTCAATAGTGTTGGGAATCCACACAAATCAAAGCTGGATAAAAGTTACTTTTCAGGTGAGATCCTGTGAACTGAAACCAACTGTGTGGTTTTTATGGACAAACACCCACTTGATGGACTGTAACTGGTTGGTTTGCTGTAACTGATTGGATTTTCTTTGCCTCTGTCAGAGAGTGCAGCGCAGCACAGAAATTCTTCAAGATCTCACCCACAGAAACATTTCTGATTTCCTGGTGAAAACTTATCCCAGTCTGATCAGAGAAAGGTAGGGGTCACTCTCGCTGAGAGGTTTCTATTTGCTTGTCACATTCCACATATAATACACATTTGTGATATCCTCAGTAGCAGTAATATGACATAGCACTTTATTTGCTCACAGTGTACAGACATTAACCCTCACCAGCCCTGGGAGGTAGGTAAGGATTACTATCCTTCCTGGGTGGGATTAAACTGTACCAATATAAACACTTGTATACCCATATAACTGCATTCACCCTAAGCAGCTTGTACTGCTTTAATTATATCTGTATGGCCAGAGAAGTACAACTTTTGTGTGTGGACAAGCCCCTAGAGCCAGATCTGGCCTTAGACTTCAAGGGTACATATACACTGCGGTGTAAGCCTTTCAAACTCAAGCTCAACTCTACCCCCGCCCCTTTCCATCTACACACACATCATGCTAACCCAGATCCCAGGATACCATGGGGGTGGAGGGTCCAAGCCTCAGTCAAGCCGGGATCCAGGGTTCAAGCCCTATTGCTTTGCAGTGTGGACTTAACCCCACTAGACTTGTGCTCTTGACCTCTGACATTTTTTGACCTCTGGACAGTCAAGTTTTCCCACACTGCACCACAAACAAAGGGGCAGAGTGGTCACATTTTGGGAGGGCACTAGGAAGACATGGGATATGGGTGGTTGGACTCGGACCCACATAATGTAGTGCAGATGCTGGAGACCCAGGGTTCAATAGTTCCTAACCTCGGGTTACGAATGAGTATAGACGCTTAAGCCCTAGGTTAACAAACCCAGGGTCTGCTAACTTGAGTTCTACTAACCCTGGGCTTACATTGCAGTGTAGACATAACCCAAGAGTACCTGACTCCAAGGCTATGTCTACACTGCAATAAAAAACCTGCGGCACTGAGTATCAGAGCCTGGGTCAGCTGAGTTGGGCTCATGGGGCTCAGATTGTGAGGCTAAAAAGTGCAGTGTAGCTGTTCACCCTGAGCCCAGATATCTACACAGCAGGTTTATAGTGCCACAGACTGAGCCCCATGAGCTTGAATCAGCTGACGCAGGCCAGCTGCAGTCATGCTGCAAGTCTCCTATATACCCCAAGATCCGAGTTCCAGTCCTCGCTGCACTGCTTGAAATGTCCTTGAGATTAACTATCCTAGAGTGTTGTTTTCTCACTAGCCACCTCCCCTCCTTAGGCGACACCATGAACTCTTGTGATGTGTTGGTGTAAACCATGTTGATGTTGATTCAAGATAGAGCTAGAACAGCGCCGCTGTGTGTGACTTTACAAATCTTTTGCTCACCTCTGCTTAATTTGGAGATGCTCTGTCTCAATTCTATCTCAGTGTCATCAACACTCAGTATGCCTGGAGAGGTCTTAGTTCAGCAGAGTGTGTAAGTACATGCATCTGAGCCAGAGCAAGCCATTTAGGGTATGAGTATGCAACATTTTGGAACAAGCCTCCCAGCACTGGTCAACAGACTGGGGCTAATGGAGCTCATGCTTAGTGCTCTAAAAATAGCTGAATAGACAGAGCTTTGAAGATGCAACATGAGCTGGACCTCGGGCTCTGAAGCCTGACCCTCTCCCTAGGCTTCAGAGCCTGAGCTCCAGCCCCAGCCGCAGCTTCAAAAGCTGTTTTTAGAGCACTAGTGCAAGCCCTGCTAGCCTGAGTCAGTCAGCCAGGCTAGGAGGCTCGCTCTTGCTCCCTCCACAATGCTGTGTAGACATACCCTTCGTTTGATCTGACACGCTTCATAATCTCCTTTTCTGTTGCAGTTTGAAGAGTAAATACTGGGTCAATGAGCAAAGGTAGGAAACGTTTGTTTAATCAACTACAGTGGTAAATAAACAAAGCAGTGACTTTCTGTTTAACTTTGGAACCCAAAAATGTTTCCCTGAATGGGAGAAGTGAATTGTGGCAGATAGCATAGGGTAGACAAAGGGGTGGCTACAGAAACTAGTATGCTACATGAGATAGGGATGGAGGTCATTGGGGAATTGACAGCAGCAGCATTGTATTCAACTGGAGCTGTCCTCAGCAGCTGTGAAGGCCCAAGGCACACAATGAAACCAGCACCAGCTTCATTTTCTCCCAGGTCAGCTGCAATCTTATGTCTCTGACTCAAGAGTGTTCCCATGCCATTTCCCTGCTGACTTTTTCTCATCCTATCCACCTATTGTTTCTCTCATTAACACCTCATGAATGCTTGAGATGCTCCCTTGCGCTAAATATTAATGAAGTGTTAAGAAAACAATAGGTAATCAGGTGCTTCAGGTATCCATGCAGTTGGGTTATGATGCCTAAGAAAAGGGGAGGAGCCAGAATGGTCAAGATTGTAAATTGTTTTGATCTGTAGATTTCACAAGGTCAAAATCACTATCCTTTTTTAACTGTGTGTGTTAGAATAATCCCATCACTTTAAAATCAGTATGGTTTCATCTACACTGGTAAGTTTCTGCGCAGTAAAGCAGCTTTCCATGCTGTCACTCCCGAGGTGTACACACTGCCAAGCCACTTAGTACACAGCAACTGCACAGTTACAGTGCTGTAAAAAAACCACCCCAACAAGAGGTGCACAGCTTTCTGTGCCGGGGCTACAGCACCGCGGTGCCAGTGTATATTACAGTGCCGCAATTGACCTCGGGGAGGTGTCCCTCTCTGGTCATCGGTCTGAACTCTACAGCCCTGCCCTCAGGTGACCAACCATGAGCCCTACCCCTTAAATTCCTTTGGAATTTTGAAAGCTCCCTTCCTATTTGCTCAGGGATACGTGCAGTGGTCTCAGCGCATCTTTCTAGGTCACCATGCCTGCTCCACACACCAGGCAATCCCCCACTTGGAGAAATGCCAAGCTGCTGGACCTCATCGGCGTTTGGGGAGAGGAGGCTGTCCAGTCCCAGCTGCACTCCAGCAATAGGAGTTATGATACCTATGGACAGATTTCACGATGCATGACAGAAAGGGGCCATGACTGGGGGACACTGCCGTGCAGGGTCAAAGTGAAGGAGCTGCGGAACGCCTACCACAAGGTGCTGGAGACAAACAGCCGCCCTGGTGCCGTGCCCATGAGCTGCCGGTTCTCCAAAGAGCTGGATGTGATCCTCGGTGGCGACTCCACCTCCAGTGCGAAGACCTCTGTGGATACTTCGGTGGCTCACATGCCAGTCTAGAGTGGACCGAGCCAGGAGGAGGAAATCTTGGACAAGGATGTGGAAGGGGAGGGGGACCCAGAGGCAGAGGACGACTCAGAGGTCTGAGATGCATGCAGCCAGGAGCTCTTTTCTACCCCAGAGGAGGCTAGTCAGTCACAGCTGTCGGAGCTTGGCAAAGCACAAACAGGAGAGGAGGCCCCTGGTAAGTGGCTTTGATTTTGGGAATCGCTGAAGCGAGTTGTTGGGGGGCAGGACAGGAGGGTTGCAGAAAGCAGGCTTGTGTCTGTGTGATGCATGTACCACCACATGCCTAGTCTGAGCAGCAGAATAGGGTGTTGATTGACTTCCTCACTTCATGGAAATCTGCCTCAGAGATCTCCATGAAACTCTCATGGAGATACTGGGCAATCCACTGCCGCAGATTCCTTGGCAGAGCTGCTTTGTTTCTTGCCCCATTAAGGATAACTTTCCAATGCCGCTCTGCTGTCACTAGGCAAGAGATTGGGGGGGACCATTGCTGCACACAGGCAAGCCACATAAGAACCAGGGTGGAAGCCGCAGTCTTAGAGAAGACCCTCCCTTCATTATCCGCTCAGCCTCAGCAGCGAGATATCTTCCATAATGAACACAGTCTGTGTAAAATGTGGGGACTGTAATGATTATAAGGCCCCCCCTTACAGTGCTGGCTCTCCAAGAGCCACGTGTCCAGTGTACTGTACGGTCCTGGAACACTGATTTCCCTTGCGGTTACTCACCATTTTGGGGGTCAGCTGGTTAGTGATAGGTATGAGAATAGTGGCTGTGTTTTAAATCACTGAATCGGTGGTCTCTGTGTGGCAAACAATCCTGCTTCTGTACAATGTTGCATTTTAGCTTCACAGAGATGACCTTGGGAGCCCAGTCTCCCTCTTTGTTCCTGCGGGCTGAATGGCTGCACAGAATTAGAAAGGCCACAAAGAGGACTTTCTGCGAGATGTTATGATGCGCTACGCAGCCGAAAAACAAGAACTGAAGGAGTTGTGAGACAGCACGAAGAGGGACCAGACCGAAAGGAGAATGCAGCCCACCAGAATGAAGTCATGGAGCAGCTCTTAAACACTATGGAGGGCCAAGTGGACATGCTCCAGCTGCTACTAGCACTGCAAACCGAGCAGCTCCGCGCCCACCCTCTCCTGCAGCCGCTGTCGCAAAACTCTTTCCCATGCGCCTCCCAGACACTGCCCACACACTGTTATCAACCTCCTGGCTCCAGTCTCTACCTGCTGCATTCCACTCCTGCCCCATCACAGTCCATCCCTGGGGACTCCCAGTACCCATTGTACTCAACACCCGTCCCTCTGCAGTTTAGCCATGCTGAAGTACAGTACCCACTGCACTGTACTCCAAAGAACAAGGTTGCATATGATACACAAACACATACACAAATCTTTAACCGTCCCGGGACCCCACCTCCTCCTGGGACCCTCCCTTCCCCCATCCCCCACAGTGCTGCTGTGTTTTTTTGTTTGTCTCTCTCCTCCGGTTGTTGTTTTTTAATAAAAGAATTGTTTTGGTTTGAAAGCAATCTCATTCCATTAGTTGAAAGCAAACAGAACCCTGCAAAGCAACAGGAAATTTTCTTAAACCGTCATAGTGCATCGTCTGCACCAATCACAATCACCTACTAGCATTACAAGCACTGCACTCTCAAGCATAGCAACAAATATTAGTGGCTTTCAGCTTCATATTGCTGCCTCAAGGCATCCTTGATCCTTATGGCCCCGCGCTGCACCCCTCTAATAGCCCTGGTCTTTGGCTGTTCAAATTCAGCCTCCAGGCACTGAGCCTCAGTGATCCAGCCCTGAGTGAAGCTTTCACCCTTCCCCTCACAAATATTATGGAACGTACAGCATGCGGTTATAAGCACAGGAATATTGTCTTCGGCAAGGTCCAGCCTCCCATATAGGCAGCTCCAGTGGGCCTTTAAACAGCCAAAAGCACACTCCACAGTCATTCTGCACTTGCTTAGCCTGTTGTTGAGCCACTCCTTGCTGTCAAGGCTCCCTGTGTATGGCTTCATAAGCCGTGGAATTAAAGGGTAGGAAGGGTCTTTCAGGATCACAATGGGCATTTCAACGTCCCCTACGGTGATGTTCTGGTCCGGGAAGAAAGTCCCTGCTTGCAGCTTCCTGAACAGGCCAGTGTTCCGAAAGATGCATGCGTCATGCACCTTTCCAGACCAGCCTGTGTTAATGTCTGTGAAACACCCACGATGATCCACAAGCGCCTGGAGAACCATTGAGAAATACCCCTTGCAATTAATGTACTGGAAGGCTAGGTGGTCTGGTGCCAGAACTGGAATATGCATGCCATCTATCGCCCCTCCGCAGTTAGGGAAGCCCATTTATGCAAAACCATCCACACGCACATTGCCCAGAGTCACAGTCTTTGGGAGCAGGATGCGATTAATGGCCATGTACACTTCCGTCAACACGAGTCCAACAGTCGACTTTCCCAGTCCGAACTGGTTAGCGACCTATCGGTAGCAGTCTGGAGTAGCCAGCTTTCACTGTGCAATCGCCATGCGCTTCTCCAACGACAGGGCAGCTCTCATTCTCGTGTCCTTGTGCCACAGGGCTGGGGCGAGCTCATCAGCCAGTCCCATGAATGTGGCTTTCCTCATCTGAAAGTTCTGCAGCCACTGCTCATCATCCCAGACATGCATCCCAGACGATGTGATCCCACCACTCAGTGCTTGTTTCCCGAGCCCAAAAGCTGTGGTCAGCACCTCCGTGAATGCTACAAGCAATCTTGTGTCGTAGCTATTATGTGTGGCGAGATCAATGTCACACTCCTCTTGCCTTTGTAGTTTAAGGAATAACTGCACTGCCACTCATGATGTGTTGGTCAGAGTGAGCAGCATACTGGTCAACAGCTAGAGATCCATTCCTGCAGCCCGAAAGAGGCAGGGTGCACAATACACAAACTGATGAAAGATGGGGCCAAATGCAGACGGAAGCACAAGGATAGCTGGGATGCGAAGCAATGCATCATGGGACATTGGGACAGGACCCAGGATGCCCCAGAACCCCCTCCACCTTCCCACAACTCTTAGCAGCAGAAGAGGAAGAGATGCTCTGTGGGATAGCTGCCAAGAGTGCACCTCTCCGAATACCAATGCAAGTGCTGCAAATGTGAACATGCTATTGCATAGGCAGCTGACAGTGTGAACACACAACAGTTTCCCTTCAGCGCTCTCTGAGCAGCACTGTCACTGCCAGCAATTTAACTCTGTCAGTGTAGACATACTTGCAAAACCTCTAAGAGCTAAATGGTTTGTTAGCGAATGGAGACTGTTTTACACATAAATTATGTATCTAAAGCAAACGTTTACTAAGGCAGCTTTTAGTATTTCTGTTGATTAGAGAGATTTGGATATATAATATAAGTGATTGATACGAGTATGCTCTTCTGTCAGGTATGGAGGAATTTCCATTGGAGGAAAACTCCCAGTTCTTCATGTCACTGGAGATCAAATTGTTGATTTTTTGAGAGATCTTGGCCAAATGATTAATATAACAGGGGTAAGCAGGAATGTTTTGTCTGTTTATTAAAATACAGCAAGCAAATGTTGCAAATATGTAGCACCAACATCCCATTCTGCTGGCTGACTTTAGACTTTGTTTTCTTGACTTTTAGGGTCAAGCCTCGATGTCTGTTGCTAAAGAAATGTCTAATTTCCTTAAATACATGGAAACTGAAGACAACATTAAGGTATGTGGGGAGGATAGTCTGGAAACACACTGCTGTTTTGGAGCCAGATTCCAATCTGTAGAACATTGTTGTCCGTAGCTAAAAAGAGAGTTTAAATGTTATGTCCGTTATGTATGCAGTGTTGTAGCTGTATCGGTCCTAGGATATTAGAGAGACAGGGTGGGTGAGGTAATATTTTTTATTGAACCAACTTCTGTTGCTAAGAGAGACAAGCTTTCAAGCTTATACAGAGCTCTTCTTCAGGTCTGGGAAACGTATTTATTCAGAGTGTCACAGCTAACTACAAAGTGGAGCAGGTTGTTTAGCATAAGTAGTTAATACATATTTCCAGGGACCACTTCACCTTGAATGGTGCCTTGAAATACATGCTAACTATTTAAGCTAAATAACCTAATCCCCCTTGTATTAAGCTGTGACACTCTGAGGCTATGAATATTCCACCCCCCTGAGAGACACATAAGCGCTAGTGTGCACAATGCTAGTGTGCATAGCACTATATAGCAGGAGAACTGCTCCTGCCAACATAGCTTCTGCCACTCATGGAGGTGTTTTTTTTATGCTGACAGGAAAGCTCTCTCCCGTCGGCATAGAGCATCTTCACTGCGCCGCGCTGCTGCAGCACTGTAAGTGTAGACATGCCCTGAGTCGGGGTGCTGGAATTAGGTGTGTGGCAGCACCCCCTGGTTTTAAATGGTTTCCATCATATACAGGGTACAGCACCCCCACTATAAAAATCGTTCCAATGCCACTGCTCTGAGTAAGTTTCCCAGATCTGAAGAAGAGCTCCATGTAAGCTCAAAAGCTTGTGTGTCTCACCAAGAGTAGTTGGTCCAATAAAAGATATTACCTCACCCACCTTGACTGTGTAATGTCTGTTTCTTATAAGTAATTATATTGGACACACTGATACATTCAAAGTGATGTTTAATGTAATAGTTTTCTATTTTGTTTTGTTATCCTGTTGCCATTCTATTCACTTTTGACGAATATCTTTCAGGTGTTAAAAAGCTGACTTTGTAAAATCCATTACCCCGTTGTTGGAAAGCTTTTTAAAAACCACTATTTTGGAATGATCTCACTAAAATACAGTGTGTGGGCTCCCCCTGCTGGGTCACGTCAGGTATCTAACAAACCCTCAGAGCTGTGCACGTTCCTGCTGACATTTCCCATCGGAAAGTAAACAAAAGGCAGCCATGTGGCCTCCTGCTACTCTGTGTTAGTAGTGCAGGCTGCTTAATACACCTTTGCTTTCTGGCTCTTATAGGTGTGGTTTAACAATAAAGGCTGGCACGCCATGGTAAGCTTTCTCAATGTAGCCAACAATGCAGTCCTGAGAGCCAATCTGCGGCAAGGCCAAGCTCCTGAGGACTATGGGATCACTGCTATAAATCATCCTCTGAACCTCACCAAGGAGCAGCTCTCAGAAGTCACTGTGTAAGCTGCACTTGTTTCCCTGGATTCTTTCAGACATTTATTTCTCTTCCTCTCCATTCAGCCTATTCCCACCCCCCACTTCCTCCCTGAGAGCTCAAACACCACATTGAAGCTTGAGTGGTATAGTTTAATTCAGGGTGTATGTTTTTATGTGCCATTTGCATGGGGTCCCTTTTCTTCAATTTTATCATAGTCAGAAGTTAGGTATAAAATCTCTTCTGTGTTCTTTGCCCGTGAGACTAGCTCATTACTGTTCCTTGCAGAGAGGCTCTTCCATCCCACCTACAGGCTATCTCCATTGGTAACATAACTATGGGTGTAGGCACGCCTGTGCCATGTATTAGAAAAGCCAGAGTAAAGGCATCATCATTTGGCTCTTAGGTGCCCACAGGTACTTGGTGCTGTACAAGACACACAATCAAACATGGTCCCTGGCCCAAGGAGCTCTCACACCATGGCATTTTCACAGCTGCGCATGTTCCTCATATTGGGTCTTTTATTAAGCCACATTGCTGAATGTCTCTGTCTGGCTGCACCTGAGTGACAGTACTGTCTGTAGCAGTCCCTGCCTTGAGGGGAGCGAGTGTCATGTGGGTGTGCAGGGAACAGATTGATCTGTGTGTGTGTACTTGTTAGTTACAACCCTGAACTTAAGGCCACAGAATATACTAACAAATTCCCAACGTTTGAATAATACTTGTCTTACAAAATACCCTTGTTACGGCTGGATGTTAAAATTGCCTGTAGTTTTCAAGGATTTCCTGATGGTGTTAGCTAGTATGGGTTGTACCTGCTTGTGCTGGCTCAGAGCTCTCTAGTGGCATTGTGAATTACTTTCACTCTTGCTCATATGGTCCCTCCCTCCTCTGCTTTGTTGCAGGCTGACCACTTCGGTGGATGCTGTTGTCGCCATCTGTGTGATTTTTGCAATGTCCTTCATCCCGGCCAGTTTTGTTTTGTATCTGATCCAAGAACGGGTGACAAAGGCCAAGCACCTCCAATTTGTCAGTGGTGTTAGCCCTGCTGTTTACTGGCTAACCAATTTCATTTGGGACATAGTGAGTGACTGCTAGTTGGAGCTCTTTGTCTGGAGCTATTCCTGCGTTTGGTTTAGCTTGAAACCTGTAGACCTGTTTAGTGAGGTAGATCCCAAGCACAGCAAGCTATTCATTTTTTAAAACATTACCTGGGTAGCTTGTACTAAGCACCTTACTGGTTCCTAATTCATTTCAAATGACTAAATCAAGTCTGATGCACGGTTCGTTGTTCAGCTGATGAAGTCAGAAGTGACGTAACTTCATGGATTTCCAGTGCATACAACTGTATCTTGCTGTACATACCATTATATTGTATTGTTGCAATATAGAATAATGCAGTCGCCTGGGCTAGTTTACCAGTTGTGCTGAGCGCCTGGCTTTCACTTCCCAGGCCAGGAGGGAACAACTTCTCTGACCGACTTAGGCTATGTCTACACTGCTGCAGTAGTACCATAGTGTAGATGCTTCCAACATTGATGGAAGGGTATTTTCCATTGATGTAGTTAATCCACCTCTCCAAGAGGTGGTAGCTAGGTCATTGAAAAGTTTTTTCCATCAGTCTAGCCGTGTCTATACCAGGGGTTAGGGGCAACTTAACTACAGCAGTCAGGGTGAGAAATTTTTTACAACCCCGAACAACACAGCTAGGTAAATCCAATTTTTAAGTGTGAATCAGGCTTAAGGAGGGATAGTTCAGTGGTTTGAGCATTGGCCTGCTAAACCCAGGGTTGAGAGTTCAATCCTTAAGGGGGCCATCTGGGGCAAAAATCTGTCTGGGGATTGGTCCTGCTTTGAGCAGGGGGTTGGACTAGATGACCTCCTGAGGTCCCTTCCAACCCTGATATTCTATGATTCTATGATAGTGGACTCCAGAAGAAGCCCTGTTCCAGCCCTTCTCATTTAAAAAGAAGAGCATGCATTAGGGTTGGGTCCACAGGGTGTATAAAACATGAGCAATTGAAAGGATCCTCAGGGGGTTCAGGTAGGACCTCACAGGAAGGGTGTAGAGGGCAGTAATTTAGTGTATGAGGAGAAGAAAATTGTCTGGATTTTGTACACCATACTGAAACAAGTATCAGAGGGGTAGCCGTATTAGTCTGGATCTGTAAAAGCAGCAGAGTCCTGTGGCACCTTATAGACTAACAGACGTATTGGAGTATGAGCTTTCGTGGGTGAATACCCACTTTGTCGGATGCATGAAGTGGAAGTTTCCAGAGGCAGGTGTGTGTGTTAATATATACACACACACACCTGCCCCTGGAAACTTCCACTACATGCATCCGACGAAGTGGGTATTCACCCACGAAAGCTCATACTGAAACAGACAGTCGTGCTAGCCTTCCATCAACTTTTAAAATCATTGCAAGTAGAGTTGTTTGTTGTAGCACTTGGAAGAATGTTCTAGACATATTGGCTAGTGCTTCTTATGCTATTAAAATGCCTTTCCCTGTGCCTAATGAACCTTTGATCATTCTGGTCCTATAGCATTACTAAAGTAATAAACACAAATACCGGGCAGGGGGATGGCTGAGCTTGCTGTCACTTTATCATCTTATCTGTATACAGCAGCAGTTCAACTTAGTGGAGTGAGGCCAGCAAGAACTGTTCTTTTAATCTAATTGATCTGTGTTTCTATGGCCCCAATACCTTACATATATGTATCTGTTACATACGTTAGTTTGCAGTCCTCATCCTGCCAGCGCAGGCTGGAAATATAAATCTATGAAGTGCAGTTACATTTCTGTTGTTCCCCAAATGGCATGAAATCACCACCACCCTGGACAAATTTAGCATCCTAGGAACCTGCTATGTAGGAAGAGAGGGAAACCAAGCAAGGGATTGTTAGGGAATCCTGAGGAATTCTTGTACTTGCATTGGGTTACATTGTGTCCCTGTCCAAACACAGACATGAGGGCGCATGAGTGAGAGTGAGGGGGCCTCAGGCCTGGTCTACCCTACAGAGGAGCCCCACTGCCCTGGGGGTTACAGCCGGAGCCCCACCGCCTGGCTGTCAGAGGCAGCAACAGACAATGTAAACAACACAGTGTCTACACGGACACTGCGTTGACCTAACTACATCAACCTGTGGGTCTTCGGCTGTCAGCTCCCCCACAATACCCCACTTCAGTTGGTATAGGCGCTCCTGGTGAGGACGTGCACTGCTGATGGAAGGAGCATAGAGTGGACACACGGACCGATTTAATTGCTGCAGTGGCTGTAGGTCGACTTAACTTAAGTCAACTTAATTTTGTAGCATAAACATGCCCACAGAAAGAGCTGTTGCAAATTACTTCCCTTCCCCACACACCAGTACCATAGACAAGTGGGGAGGAGGAATTGTGCCTCTCTGAGGCATGGTGCCTCCATGCAGATCACTTACAAACTGCCCCTTCTGATGGGCTGCCTGCCAGCTAAAAGCATGATCTAACCCACTATTTCCAATGCCCCTCAATTTAAAACTGTTTTGGAGCAGACCAGTAGGTCTGGGAATGTTTGCAGTTCTACAGGGCTTACACATCACACTTCTTCTTTTGCTGTGACAGGTGAATTACACAGTGAGTGCTGGTATGGTTGTGGGTATATTCATTGGATTTGAAAAGAAGGCGTACACATCTCCAAGCAATCTCCCTGTGCTTATTGCATTGCTACTTCTGTATGGGTAAGTCTTCCATGCAATTTATTCATATAGAGTCCATTAAGCAGACAGTGACCATTATTTTCATAAAGCAACAGAGAGTCCTGTGGCATCTTATAGACTAACAGAAGTATTGGAGCATAAGCTTTCATGGGTGAATACCCACTTCGTCAGACGCATGTGGTGGAAATTTCCAGAGGCAGGTATAAATATGCAGGCAAGAATCAGTCTAGAGATAGTGAGGTTAGTTCAATCAGGGAGGATGAGGCCCTCTTCTAGCAGTTGAGGTGTGAACACCAAGGGAGGAGAAACTGCTTTTGTAGTTGGTTAGCCATTCACAGTCTTTGTTTAATCCTGAGCTGATGGTGTCAAATTTGAAAATGAACTGAAGTTCAGCAGTTTCTCTTTGGAGTCCCGTCCTGAAGTTTTTTTGCTGCAGGATGGCTACCTTTAAATCTGCTGTTGTGTGTCCAGGGAGACTGAAGTGTTCTCCTACAGGTTTTTGTATATTGCCATTCCTAATATCTGACTTGTGTCCACTTATCCTTTTACGTAGGGACTGTCCAGTTTGGCCGATGTACATAGCAGGGGGGCATTGCTGGCACATGATGGCGTATATTACATTGGTGGATGTGCAAGTGAATGAACCGGTGATATTGTGGCTGATCTGGTTAGGTCCTGTGATGGTGTCTCTGGTGTAAATATGTGGGCAGAGTTGGCATTGAGGTTTGTTGCATGGATTGGTTCCTGAGTTAGAGTGACTATGGTGTGGTGTGTGGTTGCTGGTGAGAATATGCTTAAGGTTGGTGGGTTGTCTGTGGGCGAGGACTGGCCTGTGAAAGCGAGGGATCATTGTCCAGGATGGGTTGTAGATCACTGATGATGCATTGATGAGGTTTTAGCTGAGGACTGTAGGTGATGGCCAGTGGAGTTCTGTTGGTTTCTTTCTTGGGCTTGTCTTGCAGCAGGAGGCTTCTGGGTACACATCTGGCTCTGTTGATCTGTTTCCTTATTTCCTCGTGTGGGTATCGTAGTTTTGAGAATGCTTGGTGAAGATCTTGTAGGTGTTGGCCTCTGTCTGAGGGGTTGGAGCAAATGTGGTTATGCCTCAGCCCTTGGCTGTAGACAATGGATCATGTGGTGTGTCCAGGATGGAAGCTGGAGGCATGGAGGTAGGCATAGCGGTCAGTGGGTTTTTGGTATAGCATGGTGGTAACGTGACCATCACTTATTTGTACCGTGGTGTCTAGGAAGTGGACCTCCCGTATAGATTGGTCCAGGCTGAGGTTGATGGTGGGGTGGAAGCTGTTGAAATCATGGTGGAATTCTTCCAGAGTCTCCTTCCCATGGGTCCAGATGATGAAGATGTCATCAATGTAGTATAGGTAGAGAAGGGGTGTGAGTGGACGAGAGCTGAGGAAGCGTTCCAGGTCAGCCATAAAAATGTTGGCATATTTGTTGCCATGCGAGTGCCTGTAGCGGTGCCACTGGTCTGGAGGTATATATTGTCACCAAATTTGAAATAATTGTGCGTGAGGATAAAGTCACAGAGCTCAGCAACCAGTTGTGCTGTGGCATCATCGGAGATACTGTTCCTGACAGCTTGTATTCCATCTCTGTGTGGGATGTTTGTGTAGAGAGCCTTGACATCCATGGTGGCTAGGATGGTGTTTTCTGGAAGATCACCAATGCATTGTAGTTTTCTCAGGAAATCAGTGGTGTCACAGAGATAGCTGGGAGTGCTGGTGGTGTAGGGTCTGAGTAGAGAGTCCACATATCCGGACAGTCCTTCAATGAGAGTGCCAATTCCAGAGATGACGGGGCGTCCAGGGTTTCCAGGTTTGTGGATCTTGGGTAGTAGATAGAATAACCCCAGTCGGGGCTCTAAGGGTATGTTGATTTATTCCTGTGTTAGTGTAGGGAGTGTCCTGAGTAGATGGTGCAGTTTCTTAGTATATTCCTTGGTGGAATCTGAGGAAAGTGGCCTGTAGAATTTGGTATTGGAGAGTTGTCTGGCAGCCTCCTCTTGGTAGTCAGACCTGTTCATGATGACAATCACACCTCCTTTATCAGCCTTTTTTATTATAATGTCAGGGTTGTTTCTGAGGCTGTGGATGGCATTGCGTTCTGCACGACTTAGGTTATGAGGCAAGCGATCTTGTTTTTCCACAATTTCTGCCTGTGCACATCGGCAGAAGCACTCTATGTATAGGTCCAGACTGTCATTTTGACCCTAAGGAGGAGTCCATGTGGAGGAGTTCTTCTTGTGCTGTTGGTGGGTATAGCTTAGTGGGTAGAGTACTGAATTGGTACTCAAGAAATCCAGGTATAATAGTTGCTCTGTTCACTAGGGTGAACTTGGTGAACATTTCATCTCTCTGTGCCTTGGTTTATCTATCTGTAAAATGCACAAGTATACTGACCCTGCTTTGTAAAGTGCTTTGAGATCTATGGATGAAAAGTCCTCTATCAGAGTTAGGTACTAAAGAGACACAGAAAGCCTATAATTGTAGGCTGACACAAGGATTCTGTTTCCCAGCTCTGCCAGATGCTGCAAAATGGGTGTACTAATGTTTACCTACCTCACAGAGGTATTCAGAGTCTTAAAGGTGAAATTGGACTTGTGTGCTGTTCCGCTGCCTTCTGATGGATAAAGATCTAAATGTTTGGTTGGTTTTTTTTAAAGCCATATATTTTGTTTGTTTTTTACCCCTAGAAATGCCAGAAATATCAGATCTTGTTTTGTGAGGTTTAGCTGAGGTACTTGTTGGCAATCTTAAATATCTAGTGTGAACTTTTTCAGCCTCTAACTGAAGGGGTGGAATGTATTCAATCTTTAACAAACAGACCATTTCTTCCAGCTGTTTAAACAATTCAGTTAAATAAGTGTTGGCAAAAAGAGTTTTTACAAGACTGAATACAATTCACTTCCCCTCTCAGTTAGTCAGGGTTCACTTTTAACATCGCGATCCTACTAGTTCTGCAGCTGTCCATAGTGTCCTCTACATAAAATAGATCAGACAAGATCTGAATTACTAATGTAAAACCACAAGCAGCTTTTTATCTTTAAGCACAGGGCCTTCCAGGCCCTCTTTATAAACCACAAAGGAGCCTAGAATGGGCAGAAATCCAATTTCGCTTTTTCTTTAGAGGTCACCTTTAATGCACTAAAGATTGTCAAGCACTTTGGATGGAAGGCACTATGCAACTGCTCAGCATCATTTAGTGTCTGCAAAGTACTTGAAGATGAAAAATGTTATATACGTGACTGCTACTGTTTTATTTCTAGTCACTTCCCCATGCTTTTTCAAAGTTACAATTGTGCAATCACTAAGATGTGAGGTCACTAGTCAGGGTGGGTGCAAGGATGTTTTGCGCCCTAGGCGAAACTTCCACCTTGCGCCCCCCTCCCAGCCCTGTGATAGCTCTCCCCCCAATCCGCCCTGAGGGCCCCCCTCCTCCCTCTCTGCCCTGAGGCGCCCCACCCCTGCGGCAGCTCCCCCCAGCCTGGGGAGCCGTGTGGCAGCTCCCCGCCCCAGCTCACCTCTGCTCCGCCTCCTCCCTGAGCACGCTGTCGCCGCTCCACTTCTCCTGCCTTCCAGGCTTGCGGCACCAATCAACTGTTTGGCGCTGCAAGTCTGGGAGGGAGAGAAGCAGAGTGGGGTGGTGTTCTCAGGGGAGGAGGTGGAGCAGAGGTGAGCTGGGGCAGGGAGCGGTTCCCCTGCCGCATCCTCCCTTACTTGCTGCAGGAGGCCCTCCCCGCGCCCCCCTGCCCCAGCTCCCTCTGTCTAAATGCCGACGACAACCGGGGCGGCCGAAGATTTGGCCGCCGAAGGACCCAAAATGCCGCCCCCCACATGCTAGCGCCCTAGGCAACTGCCTAGGTCATTTAATGGGTTGCACCGGCCCTGTCACTAGTTAAAGACACCTAAAAGCATTTAATCAGAATAGTCAGAGGAATTTTACAGGCATAAGAATGTACTATATTAAAAGAAGTGTGTTTCTGTTATTTTAAAAGCATCTGTAAAAATGAAGAAATGTTTGCCAAAAAGCATCCCATGTGAGTCCTTTTAAATTTCCACATGTGACCACAGCCAAGTTTAAATGTGTCTTCAGAGGCAAGAGCTAGTGCATGATCCTCACTCCATCCTCTTGTGATTTTCTTTTAGCAGCAAATTCTGAAACTTGTTGTGAAACTTTGTTGTGAAACTTTGTTGTGAAATTGTGTCATCTACCAGAAATGCATGACACAGTTTGGAGCAATTCAGCACTGTTGTCAGTGCAGTTTCTCCTTATCAGACTGTTTGCTGCTCAACATTATCAGTATGTTCAAGAAGCATACTGTTGTTGCGTGGCTGAATCAACACCCGATATAGTGTGACAGTTCTTTGGGTGCTCAGAGCTCTGAGGCCAGGTCTACTCTACAGACCTCAATTACTCAGGGGTGTAAAAAATCCACACCCTGAGCGATGCAGTTATACCAACCTATCCCCCTGTACAGACAAGAATACGTCAACAGGAGAGCTTCTCCCGTCGACACAGCTATTGCCTCTTGGGGAGGGGGATTAACTATGCTGATGGGAGAAGTTCTCCTGTCGGCATAGAGCATCTTCACGTGTGCTACAGCGGCGCATCTGCATCGGTGGAGCTGCACCAATGCAGCAGTTTAAGTGAAGACCTGCCATCAGTCATCTTCTTACCCCCATCTCTAACAAAGAGGAGTCTTTTGTGTGGTAGTGGGTGTCTTCTCCCTAACACTGTCAACCCTTCTGCCACTCTCCCCTGGGCTTATGCCAGCCCTTCCTTTGCCAGGCAGGTTAACAGTAAGTGTATCCCAATCCCCAAATCCCTATGAATCATTCTGCAGTGATATCCAGCCCCTGACATTGACTACTCCCAGAAATTCCAGATTCTCTGCACCCAAAAGTGCAGTGTACCCCAATTTACCAGTTTGTCCTTAAACCACCACTCCTGTAAACCATACAGCACTTGTGAGCACTTATAATAAAACAAAAGTAGGTTTGTTGAAGAAAGAATAAAGATTGAACTAGAAACAAGAGAGAGCAGGGGTGGGGGGAGAACAAGTGTTTACAATATAAATCAGGAAGCTGAATATACATTTATCCATAGTTACCTATCCAATATAATAAAGTAGATTTCCCCCAAAGTTCAGTACTTTGCAGAGCTGGCTGGTTTCTCAATAATCAGAATCCAAATATTCATAAAAGCCCCCTGCCCTTTAAGGGTTTCTACAGTGAATGGATCCAAAGCGTCTTTCCCCACACTGTGTTTTAGTGAAGAAAGTCCTTTGTTTCCATTCACAGGCAGGGCGAACCCTGACCTGGATGCAGAGTTTTTTTTCTACCTGTAAGTGGTTTTGATTGTCATTTTCTCTGATGGTTTTCCATTGACTGTTCTGTGATGTGGCAAGGATAGACAATAGAACCTTGCATTACCTGGCTGACTGACTAGGGAGGGTGACAACTCCTTCTTGGTTAAAGGGGTCCTCATTGAGACACATTACCTCCTGGTGACTAATTTCTACTCCAAGTCCATAAAGCAAACTTTCAGTATATATACATTGTTCCTTAAATGTTACCTGTATGAGTCTTGACAAGTTATAAGCTTTCTGTAGATACTCTACATGTTACTCTTTATGGATCAATATCCTGTAAGACATGTGTTTGGTGTAGTGAGTCTGTCAGGTCTGAGGTGAGAGCTGTGTGCAAAGAACAGGGGACACTTTGCCAAGGGGTCTCTGTGTCACAAGTAGTGCACAGGGAACCCCAAGATGGGTTGCAGATTAAGTGTGAGATGCTAAGTGAACATCTAAGTTTGTAAAGTATCTACCTCTGCTATGCTTTGCTCAAACCAGTATTGTGTTAGTGTCTCACTTTTATGAGCTCAAAATTTCACCCACAATATTTTTCATAATAGAACATTTAATCATGTGCAATTCCTTCGCTTGTGTGCAGTTGCTGCCCTTATAATTACTAAAGTCCTTGACTGATGAAGTGTTAATGACCTCTATTAAGTAATTGTGTCTGATTTTTCTGGCCAGTTCCAAGGGTTGGAATAGTGGTATTTGGCAAAACCACATAGCTCATTTACTACATCTAACCTTTACCTGCTTCTCTCATAGATACAGAGTTCAGCTGTGGCACTCATGGCTTGTCCACAGATGTCAGGGTAGTCACCTGCTGTGGTGGTGATTGCCATGCAGGTGTTCTGTTCGCTTCACATTTGAGCAGTGAACAGAACTAAGCAGATGGGGGTGGGGGGAAGCCATTGTGTGGCAACCAAGCCTTAGCGTCTGAGTGAAATCTCTGATTAGTTCTGAGATTTCACCATGTATGGGGCAAGGAGAAAGGCTCAGCATATGTCTCTGATAGACAAACTAAAGGGAATACTCAGAAGCTGATACACTGTGTTTCTGTCTTTCACACAGGTGGGCAGTAATTCCCATGATGTACCCAGCGTCCTACCTGTTCAATGTCCCTAGCACTGCCTACGTTGCATTATCTTGTCTTAATCTCTTCATTGGTATCAACAGCAGTGCCATTACATTTATCTTGGAGTTGTTCGAAAATAACCCAGTAAGCAATGCTTTCATGGAGACCTTGATTTAAAGAGCTGTGCCAAGACAGCATACTGCACGTAAGGTGTCCCAGCCTAGCATGTGGTGGGCGACCATCTGTAGTAATTGTGTTTTCCCCTTCTGCTGACCTTTCTGGGACTGAATGAGTAGGGAAGACACTACTGGCTGTATGAGGACTTGGAGGGTGGAGAGCTCTGAGTGGAGCCAAAGGAACCAAATGAAGTGGGGGTAAGCACAGTTGACTTGCTGAGCTACCAGCCACACACACCAACGAGTGACAGTGAAGTGCTTCAGATCAAGCAGAAAAAATCCATATTGAGCCACTGCCAGGAGCCAGCTTCTTCCTCAGAGTGGTACATGTGGTGATACACTGCTTTTGCTTGGCCTGGAAGAGATGCAGGTTTTGGTTCAGCTGCTTCATGATTTCAAGTGCCAGCTTTATCATGCCCCCTGGCACTGTTATCTATCCATTCTCCTGTGTATTTTCAAAAATCGTGTGTGTGCTCCTTCACAACTTCCTGCTGTGATAACCTGACAATACAATCCAGTGCTGCTCAGCTTGGGGTGCAAGAGGCCAATGTTATGTTACTTCTGAGACCTATTCTTTCCCAGATTATGCCCATCCTTTTATAGTTATACTCCTGGCATTAAAGACATCATGATTGGTGAGCAAGAATCTTTCTGTTCAAGAGTCCCTGTCCCAGTTTATAATGGATGGGGACAGAATTACACATTGCCTACAGTACATGCAATAATATTCCAGTGTGAAGAAAACATTTCTTTTCTCACTGGTATTTTTTTCCACATAAAACTCCCTGTTAATTTGCTTCATTTGCTAGAATCATCCTACTACAAACTATACCCCTCTGTTCTATTTTGCAAATCTTTGGTGCACAGACTGAGACACTAACATCATCTCTGTCTTCAGAGCAGAGAAGACCTAATTTCACTGATATGACAGAGAACTGAACATTCATTTCACTGTTTTCTTAAAGGAAATGCTTTAAGATGCCTGGGTTTCACTCCATGTGTGATATTATTTCTGTATGTTAGTCTTTGCAGAAATTCAATAATACGTTGAAAAATATGCTGATAATCTTCCCACATTTCTGCCTGGGCCGTGGACTCATTGACCTAGCCATGAACCAAGCCGTGACAGATGTCTATGCCAGATTTGGTAAGTAATAGCTAGCAACTTCAAGGGATGTTTTGAAACCAATGCTGGGCATGTCCATACCAGGGCTAAGATATATAAGTGTTGGAATCGGAGGACTGGTGGCTATTTCTCAAATTTCCAACTTTTTCATGTCCATGTGTGTATCATGAATGGTCAGAACAAAAGTTCAACCTTCTAAAGGAGTTGCAATACACCAATACAACTTTAAGTGCTGCATGGGGGTATGGCCTATATCAGTAGCCTGTGCCCTAAGTGAAACCATTTCTACTGTACTTGAATTCTGATCTGCCTTCATTTTTTGCCCTTTCATAGTGGGTGGGTTTGGGAAGACAGAAACACTAACATCCTCTACCAGACTGCAGGGCTTTGAAGACTGGCATTGAAACTAATAGGTGAAGTCATTGCTCTCCTGGCATTGAGCTACCTGATCCCCCTAGATAATCATAACTGGGATATATGTCTGCAATGTTAATCGCTATCTGCTATTTTGATAGCCCTCGTACTAATTTTAAAAATGGCTGAATTTCTTTAAATGCCCCCCCTGTGGTGCTGTGGCTGTCTTTGATAAAAGAGACCTTCTTGCTGGAAAGGCAGTGATATATCAACACAAAGTTTATTAATTTTTACTGAGAAAGGAAAATTGCCACCAGAATACCCCAGGCAAATGTCTAGATATGATCTGCCACTGACCTCATATCTATGGAGACAGCATTCATTTTCGCTCCCACATATCAGTGCCTTTAGAATTTGGTTTTGAGTTTTCAATAAGAGTCTTTATTAGGACATCCTGGAAAATTGCAGACATTGCCTGGTAATGATCACATAAATTACAGATTTGCATCTGAAGTTATTACACTAATGGGTTTTGTTCTGAGGAGCTGTGCTGGGTTTGGGCTATATTTCACTTTGCTTTCTCGTGATTTCACTCCAAAGGTGAGAAGCATGTCTTGAATCCATTCCAGTGGGATTTTGTTGGAAAGAACCTGGTTGCCATGGCAGTTGAAGGAGTTGTATACTTTGTTCTGAATCTCCTTATGCAGCGTCATCTGATCCCCACAAGATGGTATGTTCAAAAACCCTTGGACTCAGAGATAACAAAAAACTTTCATACAAGCTTAACAAATTTAGCGTCTTAGTTATCCACTGTGATGCCTTTTCTCTCCTGGAAGTCTCATGTTTGTGGTGGCTTTACAAGAGTCACCCTATTTACTTTGGCATCATCGTTAGTCACTAGGGCCCTGATTCAGGGAAGCATTTAAGAATCCACTTAAGTCCCATTAACTTCATTACTTCTGTGGGATTTAAGTAGATGCTTATTTGCTCTCCTAAAACAGGAATGTTTTTCTGAATCAGAGTTTCAGGGTGAACTTATTGTATTAGGTAAACTGTGGTATTTAGTCCAAAGTGAACTTTTAAAGCTTCTGAGTGACTTAAATGCTGATGAAAGGTGCTGGCCAGGAAGTCCCATGGACTGCAGCCCTCTGTTTATGCACAGCTCAGTTACAGCATGAGCAGCAGCTTCCCACACTGCTTCTTAAAACTGCCCCAGTCCCACCAGGGAAGTTTCCTCCAGGGGTGAGAGTGTAATTCATTCTCAGATGTGAATGCCAACAAGGGTTCCAAAGGGTGCAGTTTATGAAGATATAGTCTCACATGGACAGTTTTCCATTAAGAACTGGACTGAGACCATCAGCTCTGTATACCTAGGGCACCAAACAGTAAAGGCTTTGACTGAGCACTGAGTTGTGTCAGATTCAAACTACTGATGGAGGAGTGAACAGACCCATGTCCCATTGCAAACCCCCTTGATCCACCAAGACCCATGTGTTCACAGTACTTGGGGTTTAAGATTGAGAAGTCTCTTCAAATCCAAGAGTGCTTCAGCTAATGTCATATTATAAAACTAAGGTCTTCTCTCTTCCACTAGTCACATTTCCTGACAATCATCTAACCATGATTTCAGGCTCTGCTATTGTAATTTTATTGTGCCCCATACTGTTCATATTTTATTTTTCAATTAATCTGTTGCATTTCTTTAGGTTTTCTGAGCCTGCTAAATTGCCTATTAATGATGAAGATGAGGATGTTGCAGAAGAAAGACAAAGAATTATGAATGGAGGAAACAAAACAGATATATTAACATTACAAGAACTGACCAAGGTAATATTTTGAGAATTCTAAAATGTATGTTTGCTTTAGTTAGAAACTCATCTGGGATGCAGTCTACTGACAGAATATTGTTCCAGAATGCACTTGAACAAGTGGACAATATAGTTTTCAAAATCAATAACATTTTTAAAGCAAGGTCTTATACTTTTACTTGCCTACTGCCCTCTGATCAAACAAATCAAACCAAAGTCAGGGATTTTGATATAGAAAAGTCCAGTATGGACAGGACAAGCTTCCCTACTCACTCCTTGGCTAAAGTGCCTACGCTACCTGTCACCCATCCACCCAACCTAACCCTATCCAAGATCTACCATCTCCCCTAGACTGTCATTCCCCACCTAGCCCTTCATTATGGGCTGTTTGGTTTCCATTTGCGAATCCCAGTCTCCACCTTTTTCCCATTTAGCTGGTTTCACATTATAAGACTAGGAGACTCTTACAGGGTATGAGTCGGGGTATGTGATTGCAGCACATGCATGGACATACACAAACTAGCTTTAATCTAGCTAGTTCAGGTCCCAGAGCAGTGAAGCCATGGCAGCATGGGCTTCAGTTTGGACTGTACAAGCAGGGGCGGCTCCAGGCCCCAGCACGCCAAGTGCGTGCTTGGTGCGGCATGCCGCGGGGGGAGAGGTGTGCTGCCGGTCGCCGGGAGGGCGGCAGGTGGCTCCGGTGGAGTGCCTGCGGAGGGTCCGCTGGTCCCGCGGCTTCGGTGGAGCATCCGCAGGCGTGCCTGCGGGAGGTCCACCAGAGCCGCGGGACCGGCGACTGGCAGAGCGCCCCCCGCAGCATGCCGCCGTGCTTGGGGCGGCGAAATTGCTAGAGCCGCCCCTGTGTACAAGCCCACCTGGGACCCTGGGTAATTAGGCAGCCAGCCTGTGCTGAAGTCCAGCTAGCTCAAGTAAGTCTACATGTGTTGCGATCACACATCCTGATGGCAGTGTAGACAGACCCACTGGATGGTGCTAGCTAATCTTCTCTCCAAGGATTGAAATCATCTGCATGATGTTCTCAGCCCTTAGCCCCAGCCTGAGGAGCAGACGTCAAGATGTCATACCCATTGCTTTAGCCCTATGAATGGAAGTACTGCATCATTCCTCATAGTTTTAATTTCCTTTATTGTTCCATCTTGTTTGGTACATCAGAGACATTTTGTTACAGTGCAGATTCTGGGAGCTGCCGCCATACTGCCTAGAGCTGGACTAGCAGGTTAGATAAAGATGATAATGGGTAAAATGATTCCTAAATAGGGCAAATGTTTGACTCAGTGGAATGTTTGCACATTTTAATTGTTCTAAGATTATATTTTATTCTTGTCAAGCATTTGCAGTCCCCTAACTCCAACGTTAATAAACTGTGAAGTTCAGAGGATTCCCTCTGCTGTAGATGTCTTGTAATAGGAATTTTTATTTCTTCTCTCATTCTAGATTTATGCAGGTAGACACAGGCCAGCAGTAGACAGACTCTGTGTTGGCGTTCGTCCGGGAGAGGTGGGTCGTTCAATAGCTATAGATCACACTTCATAGATCGATTCATATTTCATGAGCCCATTGATTTTCAAGTGGAAATACTTAAGACTGATCAATTTTATAATTTAGTGCTTTGGTCTCCTGGGAGTGAATGGAGCTGGCAAGACGACAACCTTCAAAATGCTGACTGGGGATACTGACGTGACATCTGGAGATGCTGTAGTGGCTGGCAACAGGTAACCTCTTTAAAACACCACAAGAGCCCAGTTACCAATTGATGTGTCCAGGGACGGCTCTAGGAATTGCGTCGCCCCAAGCAGGGCGGCATGCCGCGGGGGGCGCTCTGGCGGTCGCCGGTCCCGCAGCTCCGGTGGACCTCCTGCAGACGTGCCTGGAGGGGGTCCGCTGATCCCGTGGCTCTGGTGGATCTCCCGCAGGCATGCCTGCAGATGCTCCACCGAAGCCGCGGGACCAGCGGACCCTCCGCAGGCACGTCTGCGGGAGGTCCACCAAAGCCGCGGGTCCACCGGAGCCGCCTGCTGCCCTCCCGTGGCATGCCGCCCCAAGCGCGCGCTTGGCGCGCTGGGGTCTGGAGCCGGCCCTGGATGTGTCTACATCACAGAAGCCATTGCTACAGCTGGCACTCACTGGCAACCTGTGTTGACAGTCTCAGCAGATACAGAGGGTGTGGAGAAGTTTGTACTGCCATTGCCCTTGCTGTACCTGTCCTGTGGATAGAGGGCTTCACCCTGAATCAGATCAATTAAGAGTCTAGCAAAATGAAGCTGCCGTATTTGAGAAGTTCTGAATTTCTTTTGCTCTGCGGTGACAGCTGCTTGCAAGATCCTAGGGCGGTTTAGACTGAAAAATGAACAAAAACAGATACAGGAACTCACTGAATGTTTTTTGTTGTGACTGATTTTGTGTTAGAAGATTTGTGACTAATTAATGTAATTGCTAGAGATGAGACTAAGCAACAAAAATCAACTCGTTTTTGAGCTCCCCTAGGTATGGGGGTATTCAGATCCAGATAAGGGTCTGCACCCTCTAACGTCTAGGTGTGTTTAGACCTGGGGGTAGGGACTTGGGGCCCATCTCTGGCGATTTCTAGCTCTTGCTTAAATTGCATTAGGGTGACACTGTGAATGGATATTTCATGATCTGGCAGTTTGAATGTTTCATTGTGCTGTAGAGATCTTTCTTTCCACATGGAATGCCATAGCTCTTTATGAATGTTTGATGTTTAATGCTTCGGCCCATACGGCAAACCCTAACTCACAAACGGCAGAGGCCGACAGTAACTCAGGCCACAAGAAATTATCTTTTATTTCACTTCTCCCTCCATTATCTCCCTACCCAGAAGCAAAGTCAGCACTGTTTCCTACTTACGGACACCCGGACACCGGAGGAGGCACTCTGAGATTAAACTGCCTGATTTGTTATCTAGAAATAAACACCATTAGCAAAATACAATTTGCTGAGTGGCTGCTTGAATAGGAGCTAACTTTATTTGCCTTTAAGTCAACTTATACAACACGATTTAACTGCAGCAGAAAAAACAGGGGAGGGGAAAGGGTGGCTTTACACTCTTAGTAGGGATGATTAGACTTTATTCACCACAATCCAGCCATCATACAGTAGAGCACCTGCTCTGCAGCTGAACATTTAGCAAGGTCTTACACTGTGAAATTCATTTCTAGGCTGGTTTCACTAATGAGAATGATGTTGCCCACGGTAAAAAGGACAGCTGTTTCTCTATCTCAGACCTAGCTATTAGTATTTCTACAGTCGTCAGACTTTGCTTTTTCCTTCTTTCTCCAGTATATTGACCCACATTTCTAATGTCCATCAAAACATGGGCTACTGTCCACAATTTGATGCTATTGATGACCTCCTCACAGGCCGGGAACACCTCCATCTCTATGCACGCCTGCGAGGGATCCCTGCTGAGGAAATCGAGAGGGTACGAACAGTCTCTTCTTCATCAGCTTTCTTGGTTATGATAAATATTTTAGACATTTGGTTGGGTCCCTCTAATACCCAGGACAATAATTTTAAATTTGGCTTGACTTTCTGTGCCTTGAAATTCTGGGTGCAGTTCATGTCATTTGGACAGCTAAGTTCATTATTGCACCAGAAATCCCGGTACCTAATCATCCTGGAGGCATGAACTGAACCTGCAAAAGTGAGGGATTAAAAACAGAAACCTGACTAAGGCTTGCCAAAAATGTGGAATGAAAAGCAGATTCTAAAGGGAAAAATTAGCATGTTGTGAAGAAGCAGAATTTTACCCATCATCACAAACAGTCGTGCTCACTGATGGACTCACGCTAATTCCAGTTCTGAAATACATGTGCTAAAAGATGAGGTTTTGCTGTGGCTCTGCCTAGCAATGGCAAGTGTGCGGCTGTCACCAGCTGTGCATGCAGTTCACTATCTGCTGTGTGAAAGAAGAATGACTTCTCTCTCCCACAGGTTGCTGACTGGGGGATTCAGAAGCTGGATCTCCAGATGTATGCAGACCAGCTGGCAGGCACATACAGTGGTGGTAACAAGCGTAAACTCTCCACTGCCATTTCCCTGATAGGCTGCCCTCCTCTTGTCCTGCTAGTAAGTGTCACAGGAAAGTAGCTCTGTGATAATGCATTGTGTGTGTTAGCAATAAGGGGCTGATCCAGAGAGGTGCTGAGTGCCCTCAAACCAATGGCACTGTCAGTAGTTTGATTTCAGTGGAAGGCAGGAAAGCTCAACACCTCATAGGATTGGGCCCTACATGACTGCCATAGGAAAAGTTTTCAACAGAGATGGGCTTGAGCTAAAATCTAGGATTCAAACACAACTGAATTTAGGGAAAATTCAAATCCAGAGCCACTTCTGCTTTTTAAATGGAGAATGAACCAGAGAACAACCATTACAGTCAGAAGAACATACCTGGCTGTGTATGGGCCATACCTGACTGACAGTGCCATCAGCTGTACCCAGCAAAACAAAAGTGTGGGTGGAGTATAGCTAGTCTTTTCCATCAACAGCATTTTTGGAATAAAAGATGCAAATAACATTTCAATTATTCCTTAAATTATAATGTTAGAGTATGTGACAGTGTGCCAGGCAAGAAACGTTGAGTCAGCACTCTGTTCCCAGCAGCTCCAGTCAAGCAAAGCAGACTGGAGCTGATTAA
Organism: Mauremys reevesii; assembly: GCF_016161935.1. Taxonomy (NCBI): domain Eukaryota; kingdom Metazoa; phylum Chordata; order Testudines; family Geoemydidae; genus Mauremys; species Mauremys reevesii. The sequence goes on from NC_052630.1 coordinate 75,123,847, forward strand.
GTAGAGTTGTGCCTAATTTGTGGGTGGGGCAGGGAAGACAGCTAATTAAGTCATTAGGCAACCCATAAATAGACACAGGAAGGAAGTGGAAAGAGAGGAAGCAGGCAGCTAGGGAAGGGAGAGATTGCTCTCCCCTGCTTGACACAGGAGCTGTATATGTTATGAAGGGAATCCATTTGTAAATAAACTGCACAAGGTGTTGGACCAGCACAAGGGTCTCTGTGTAGCTGTTAGACCGGGACAGAAGCAGGAGCCAGGATGCCCTGTTACAGAGTAACACAAGTTTCCAATTGTTTTTGTTGGCAGTAACGATTTAACTCAAATGCAATTACTGTCAATAAGTATGCTATTAGATCATATAGTAACACTTCAGTTTGCATGATAAAAGGCAGGGCCGCCCGGGGGGGCAAGTGGGGCGATTTGCCCCGGGCCCAGCAGGGGCCCCCACGAGAGATTTTCGGGGCCCCTGGAGCGGGGTCCTTCACTCGCTCCGGGAGCACCAGAAAACTCTCGCGGGGCCCGGGCCCCCGGAGCTTCTTCCGCTCCGGGTCTTCGGCGTCAGGGGGTCCTTCCAAATTACCACTGAAGCGGGACCTGCCACTGAAGACCCCAGGCCCCCTGAATCCTCTGGGTGGTAATTCAGCAGCGGGGGGCTCCTGCCGTGGGTCTTCAGGGCACTTCGGCGGCGGATCCCGGAGCGGAAGGACTCCCGCCACTGAATTACCGCTGAAGCGGGGGCCCCCCACCGCCGAAGACCCCAGGCCCCCTGAATCCTCTGGGCGGCCCTGATAAAAGGGAGCACTGAGTGCTCTCTAATTACATTGTAGTCATGGGCGGTGGGTGAACCTCCGCTTTGGGGAGGCTGGCCCCTCCCCTTCCTCCTGAGGGCCCCCCACACACACAGGAGCTCTAACCCCCCCTTAACAGGAAGGGCCCTGAGGGCCTCCCACCCCGTGGCCAGAGGAGCCCCAGCCCTGTTGGGCCAAGCTGCCAGCTCGGCCCCAGCACCGTGTGTTCATGATTTCCCCCACTGTCTGGGTGTCTGGCCTCAGCCAGTAGGTGGCCTAGTCCCTTGACTTTTGGGCAAATGCCCAGGGCTGCAACCCCCACATCCACCTCGCTGACTGGAACTTCTGGCGATACTTCTCCACGGATAGCCCCCCCGATGTAGGACAGCTGCCTTTACCACTTCATAATTCCTGGCCTGCTCTTCACTTAGGGCCGTGCAGGCCGCTTGGGCTTTGCTGGCTTGGTAGGGAGCCAGTCGCAGGGCTCAGGTTGCCCTGTCCCATCCAGCCCCTTTGGCTACCTGCTCAAATGTGCCTCGGAAGGTGCCAGCTCATCTGTCGGGCCCATTTTACACAGTTCTAAGCCTGGTGCCCAAATGCCATCCCCTCCTGTGGGACTCACCACTTTCTGCAGGAGCTGCTGCTGGATGCCGGCCCGCTCCCGAATGAAGTCCTGCAGGCTCTTTTGCTGTTCTGCTTGCCAAGTGAGCAAAGCCTGTCTCTCCAGCTGGTGGGCTTGCTCAATACTCTGCATTGCCTTCTGCACCACCTCCTGCTGCTTGACCACCCATTGCAGGGTCTCCTCCATCTCTGGGATGCCAAACACTTGCACTGGCATGGAATCCCGGACAAGCCCCCTTGTGCAACAGGGCGTGACAAGGCCCCCTTGGCTCCTGCCTCTGCTAGGTCCACAAAGTCACTCTGAAAGCCTGGGGTTAGTAACCACAGGTGCAGTTTATGCACAGGCTTGTTCCCATCATGGTTTCACCATGTACAGTTGACCCTTCACTGTCAGAGGAAGGGACATGCTACCTGCGTCCACTCCCTACCTTTTCCCTTTCTTTCTGCTCCCCCTTGGGCTTCCTTCCCCTGAGGCTTTTATACTGCCCAAGGCTAATTAGGTGGCAGCTGTCTCTGCTTCCCCAATTAGGGCCAAGTTATCCCCAGCCAGCTCTAATGTATTCCCTTAAATGGGAGCTGGCGTGACAGAGGGCTGAATCAGCAACCCTTTGCCCAGCACCCTGTCACACTGAGCTTTACACACTCTGCAGCCTGGCTTCTGAATAAGCTCTGTTCTGCTTACCACTGTACTGGCGCTTAGATGCTTTGGTGGTGGCAGTATTACAAATGCTTCTGAGATCAAGAGATAAGACTCTGTACTGGCTGATTTTGAACCATTGGTGTCATGCTATGCACTGTCCACTGTAACATGCTGTGCTGGGTGCAATGCCCTTCCCAATAGCTGTGCCCCACACTGGGCGCACTGGATTCCTATCTGCATTTTACTATTAAAAAGACAAAACAAATTCAGCAAAGAATCCTGTGGCACCTTATAGACTAACAGACGTTTTGCAGCATGAGCTTTCGTGGGTGAATACCCACTTCTTCGGATGCAAGTGGTGGAAATTTCCAGGGGCAGGTTTATATATGCAAGCAAGAAGCAAGCTAGAGATAATGAGGTTAGTTCAATCAGGGAGGATGAGGCCCTGTTCTAGCAGTTGAGTGAAAACTAAGAGAGGAGAAACTGGTTCTGTAGTTGGCAAGCCATTCACAGTCTTTGTTTAATCCTGAGCTGATGGTGTCAAATTTGCAGATGAACTGGAGCTCAGCAGTTTCTCTTTGAAGTCTGGTCCTGAAGTTTTTTTGCTGCAGGATGGCCACCTTAAGATCTGCTATTGTGTGGCCAGGGAGGTTGAAGTGTTCTCCTACAGGTTTTTGTATATTGCCATTCCTAATATCTGATTTGTGTCCATTTAACAAATTCAGTTTTAAGGAATCTCAAACTAATGCCTTGGACATGTGTTTTATTAAAATCTTTGACTGTAATTAATATTGTCCCTTCAGGATGAACCCACTACAGGGATGGACCCTCAGTCCCGACGCTTCTTATGGAACTCTATTGTCAGCGTGATCCGAGAAGGGCGAGCTGTAGTTCTGACCTCACACAGGTAATGCAAACCTTGCTTCCTACCATCAGCACTGGAGTCAAAGGAGGGCAGAAATCCTGCTCTAATCCTGAACCTGTATTGTGTTCTCTGTTTTATCAGCATGGAAGAATGTGAAGCTCTCTGCACTCGTCTAGCCATAATGGTGAAGGGGACCTTCAAATGCCTGGGCACTATTCAACATTTAAAATACAAGTAAATTGAATGTTTGAATCCCGTATTATTAAAGAATTGTCTGGCGATTATGGGGACACTCAAGATACACCACAGCCTGTACTTCATGCAGAGTACAAGTTTCAAATAATCTGTGATTATGCAACCATCCGGGTGTTATGTAACATAGGCGCTAGACCTGTGTTCATTTAAAAATAACACACTGCCCACCTTATGAGTGCAACTCTTTAATATGTAACACTGTTAAGTTAGGCCCCTTGATCCTCAAATCAGCTGAATATATTACAGACCAATTCTTCAGAATACACGTGGATTCTTCAGCTTCCCAGAACAGTTCAATAGAGTTAGCTCTAGGTATTCCATTTCATGCATTTCTGCAGAGATGACCTGTAACTCTTGATGGTGGGCAGACACAATTTAAAGGTCTGGGGTGGGCGGAGGGCGGCATGTGACTGCCCCATGTGTCACCTCGAGGCCCTTTCCCACTCCCCCTGCGCCTCCCACACCCACTCCAAGCCAGCATCGCCTTCCCTCCACAGCTCCTTCCCCACTTATTTCTCCTATTGTCTCCCTGCTGTGGGTGCGGCGTGGGCCGGAGAAGGTTCTGGATGCCTGCTGCTGAGCAGGTAACTGCAGCTGTGGGTGAGGAAGGAACTCGACTCAGAGGGCTTCCCTGCATCGCCTCTGGTGGAGTAGCGCTGCCAGCCCTGTCTCTCTTCCCTGCTCTGGGTGCCTCCGCACAGAGCTCAGTAGGAGCGCTAGGTGCCTATGCCTTTCCCAGGCATGTCCCCCTCAGCCGCACTCAGCCCAACTCCCACCCTGGCAGAAATCTGGGGGGGGGGGGCACATGACCCTGCGTGGCCTCCACGTGTCGCCTCTGCATTTCTGAGTGTATAACTTACTGCTGAGAACTGATTTCTCCCACCTGAATAGTAAAACCATGTCTTCATAAAACAACCAAACCCATGTGTGTTTCTCAGATTTGGAGATGGATATATTGTCACCATGAAAATTAAAGCACCTAAACCTGGGCTGTGTCCAGATCCAAGCCCAGCTGAGCGTTTCATACAAGTCAACTTCCCAGGCAGTTTACAAAGAGAGAAACACTATAACATGCTGCAGTACCAGATTTGCTCCTCCTCACTGGCCAGGATATTTCGGTTACTTATCTCCAACAAAGAAAACCTGAATATCGAAGACTATTCAGTCTCACAAACAACTTTGGATCAGGTGGGTAAGAAAGCAGTAAAGTCATCCATGAGAAAATCTGTCTGGCAAGGGAGAAGAAATGCTATGGGGGTTCTGGCAAAACCCAGACTAAGTTTGGGTCTATAACTGTCTTGACAGTCTGTTAAACCAACTTTTGAAGGGCTTTACCTTACATCCCTAACTCAGTCAAAACTCTCAGTGCCCTCAGGTAAAAGTGCAGGATCAGATCTGTGCATACCCTGATGCCCTGTGAAGCTACAGTGACAACTGATTAGTTTTCTTCCATTTAGTTTTAATGAGATTTTTCCCCAAAGGCGCTGCAGTACCTAATCAACTAATTGAGCACCTATCCCCTCCCCCTCAGAAGCCACTGATTTCCATACAGGAGCACTTCTATAATAAAAGCCAGCAACATGGGCCAGTGCTCTTGGCAGCACACACTGTCATTAGAAGCAGCAAAGAATCCTGTGGCACCTTATAGACTAACAGACAGTTTGAAGCATGAGCTATACCGAAAACCTACCGACCGCTATGCCTACCTTCATGCCTCCAGCTTCCATCCCGGGCACACCACAAGATCCATTGTCTACAGCCAAGCACTGAGGTACAACCGCATCTGCTCTAACCCCTCAGACAGAGACCAACACCTACAAAATCTCCACCAAGCATTCTCAAAACTACAGTACCCGCACGAGGAAATAAGGAAACAGATCAACAGAGCCAGACGTGTACCCAGAAGCCTCCTACTGCAAGACAACCCAAGAAAGAAACCAACAGGACTCCACTGGCCATCACATACAGTCCCCAGCTAAAACCCCTCCAATGCATCATCAGGGATCTACAGCCCATCCTGGACAATGATCCCACACTTTCACAGGCCTTGGGTGGCAGGCCAGTCCTCGCCCACAGACAACCCAACCTGAAGCATATTCTCACCAGTAACTGCACACCGCACCATAGTAACTCTAGCTCAGGAACCAATCCATGCAACAAACCTCGATGCCAACTCTGCCCAAATATCTACACCAGCGACACCATCACAGGACCTAACCAGATCAGCCACACCATCACCGGTTCATTCACCTGCACGTCCACCAATGTAATATACGCCATCATATGCCAGCAATGCCCCTCTGCCATGTACATCGGCCAAACTGGACAGTCTCTAAGGAAAAGGCTAAATGGACACAAATCAGATATTAGGAATGGCAATATACAAAAACCTGAAGGAGAACACTTCAACCTCCCTGGCCACACAATAGCAGATCTTAAGGTGGCCATCCTGCAGCAAAAAAACTTCAGGACCAGACTTCAAAGAGAAACTGCTGAGCTCCAGTTCATCTGCAAATTTGACACCATCAGCTCAGGATTAAACAAAGACTGTGAATGGCTTGCCAACTACAGAACCAGTTTCTCCTCCCTTGGTTTTCACACCTCTACTGCTAGAACAGGGCCTCATCCTCCCTGATTGAACTAACCTCGTTATCTCTAGCTTGCTTCTTGCTTGCATATATACCTGCCCCTGGAAATTTCCACTACTTGCATCCGACGAAGTGGGTATTCACCCACGAAAGCTCATGCTGCAAAACGTCTGTTAGTCTATAAGGTGCCACAGGATTCTTTGCTGCTTTTACAGATCCAGACTAACACGGCTACCCCTCTGATACTTGACACTGTCATTAGAGGGCATCACACCCAGCTGGCGGCCCTTGGTCTGTGCAGATGACACCTGCTATGCAGCTGTCACTTGGACTGCCCGCAGGTATACTCCCTGCACACCTGTGTATGCTCGTGACCTCTGCACAGTGCCTCAAGAATACTGCAGCTTCTCCCTTGCCCACCAGTGTGGTGCATGTTCTATGTGCCCTGCCCTCTACCTCAGCTGACATAAGGGTGGATTTGTACATGTATTCAGTACAGGATAAAGAAAAATGTGTGACCTCTGCTGATGGGCAGCTTTCATTTCTGCACATACCTCTGGATTCTGCTTCACACTTCTTGCCTACAGAGAAGCTGATGTGATGCAAGTGGCAAGAGTAGTTCAACTGCCCGGCCCCCAGTGAGCTGGTTATATTGATCTGTTCTCCTTTCGCAGGTATTTGTGAACTTTGCTAAGCAACAGATGGAGGATGAGGAAATTCCTTTACACCCTCGTGCAGCTGGAGCCAGTCGGGAGGTGAAGGTGTCCCCAGCTTTTCCTCAATAGGCAGCTGCATAGAACTCCCCTGCAGCTGCTAACACTGAGAGTGTGTTAGCTCACAGGTGTGCCATATCACAGCTGTATGGGGAGTGAAGAAACTGCTCAGGGCAGTATTCAAATAAAGCTTTGTACCTTTCAGAGTACTGTATTCACAACTAACTAGCAACAAAAAACTTCTTCTGCCTTGGCTGGAGAGAGACATGAGGTATGCATTGAAAGGATCAAAGGAGTGGAAGATGCTTGGTTTATAATAGAATCTTCTCGTCACACAAGGATCACTATATCCTGCAAAGAGAGACAACTCTTTCTTCCTTGCTGACACATAAGAAAGCATTAAAGATGGTTTTTCTATGCTGGACTTTTAATATGGTCTTTAAAAAAAAAAATCTTCCAAATTAATTGCTACCAGTAGCATTGCACACCTTCCCACTGCACATCCAAAACCAGAGAGCACTGCCACCTCAGGAATGGGCACCCACCTTCTTAAAATGCAAAGGCCTGTGTCGGGCCAAGACATAAGTGCTGACAGACAATACTCCCGCTCAGACTGCCTCATTGTAATGTCAGGCAATTCCATTAGAGCTCCAGAGAATCATCAGGAATGGGAGAATCAGCCCAAATCTCACACCCAAGCAGAACCCTTTTATATTTGAAAAAGCTTGGTGGCTTTTGCTAATGAAAGTAAATATATGGCCCTTCGTTTCCTGGTTCTAGGAACTGAGGTGAAACTACCAAAAAGGTAGTGGGTTTTTGTTTGTTTTAAAGTCTGTGTGCGATATTCAGTATTTCTGATCTGGCCCAAAGCAGGAAGTAGGCAAATCTCACCTGAGAAAGTCTCCTCTCTTGGCCAGCTAGGCTGACATCCAGGGCCTGATCCTGTCGCCAGCTGAAGTTAAATCTCCCCTCTGTGCAGAGCCTTCAGGGCTCAAGCTGGGATGTAAGTGTTGCCCAGGCCTTCTGCTGGCCAGCTGTAGACAGGGGAATTTCAGCCTACGTGCCATCCCCTTTGAAGTCAATGAGAAATGAGGCAACTGTGACAGACAGGACCCCAGCATTTTTGGAGGATTATATGACTGAACCATCAAACATTTTGAAGTTCACCCCGACACCAGTTTTGCCTCTAGCTCTACTGGAGAATAGCAGAATGCAAAATCATTCATAATGATTTATTGCTTTGATTACTCACAGCACTAATCATTACATGCTTCTAAGCCATTCATCCAGTAGTAGAATTTGCTATATAATAGTGAACTCTGGGATTTTGTTTTTTTAATCCAGTGGATGTAACTTTTTATTTGACACAAGACCATTTTGCTTTATATTTATATATAAACTATGAAACTTCTGCAACCAGCTATAATCCATTATCTTTTGTTGCCACAATTATTTTGACAGAGTTCAAAATGTAGGCTTGAATTTATTGCATATTTTATCTTTACAAATAGTTGCAAAAATCTTTCTATAAGTCAATTCTAGGCAAATAAATCATCATGAAAAAACATTATATATGTTTTCTCTTTGTAGATACATTCTAAAATAGGTTCTTAAAAAAGTCATTAAGACAGGTTTTGCAGTAGTTTCTTGAATAGATTTATAGAAAACCTTCCAAGTTAAACTGAACACCTTGTGGAAAACAAAACATAGAAGGTTCACTACGTAACTGATTCCTTCTCCCTGCTTTGCAAACAGGGACAGAAGTATCATTTTGAGGACTGTAGGTTAGTGCATTTGTTTACAAAGTACATTAAAAACCTCTTCAGAAAACACTAACATAAAACCTCTAGATAAAAGTTTTTTGGTATCATAATGACTTGTTTTATGAAAACAGGCCAAGTATCACAGCTACAGAAGATACAACATCTTCAAAATCCAGTCAACTAGCTGGTGAGCAATTTATTGATAAAGGAGTTTTCCTAACAGGGGATGTTCTATTCGTAATGACTTGTGATTTAAGGTTGACTCATCAAAGTATGTGTTCGGGCCAACTCAGGCATCTGAGTTATTGCTCACCTCTTTATTCTGAGTACTCCTATTTCCCTCCTTTGTAACTCCTTCATTTCCCCATGAAGCACCTGTCCCCATAGCACTTTCTCTCCAGCAAGGGAAGGCAGCACACGCATCTACCTTTGAATCAGCTGACCTGATGATGACTCCAGAAATCTGTGGTCAATCAGCACATCTGTGGAATGCTGTTCCACAAGTTGGAGCTTCCCGGTGGCAAGGCTTCATGGTGATCCACAAAACCAACCAGGCCAGTACAGGAAGCTACAACTGTCACTAATTGAAAGGATCTAAGCCAATAGTGAGCCTTAAAGGCCCTTGGCTGCCAATGAAGCAATTAAGTCATGGCAACTAATATGACTTTCTGAAAATTTAGAAATATTAGGGAGATGTAGCTTCCAATTGTATAGAATTTCCCACAGCAATGGAGAGTCCATGCAGCAGAACCACCCTGGTTTAGTTATCTAAATGAATTATCTCATTTGCCAGCAGGTTTCTCAGTAAAAAGAGACCATTAGCTTTGTCCTCCTGTAGTTCCACTCAGGTATTCAAGCAGTTCTTTCTTCTTACAGTAAGAAAGGAATAATTGGCATCCTAAGACTTGGATAATCCTTGAATTCTCGTACGTAGGTGTAGTGTTTATCCTTTGCCCAAACTGTCATCTGAATGAAGCAAAGAAATGTGAACAATCCCACTATAAAAAGATATATAAAAAAAGAAACAATATCAATGCTAATGAAACAACATTCTCTTGTCCTGAGAACAAATCACCTAGTTGGGAGAAAGACAAAACCTTACTCACCCGGGACACACTGAGTCATGATGGTGAAGCTGATCCATGCCCCCACCTGTTATGGCCAAGGAAACTCAAAATATTTCTGATGATCACATTCACATTTATACCTCTTATCAAAACATCCCTCTCTAATGTAGGTAAACAATACATCCAACGTTACCTAAAGCTATTTTTGGTATCAATTATTTTTCACACAGTCAACGGCATCCTGTTAATTCCAAACAAAAGCTCCCCGTTTTTCATCATGGTTATTGTGTGTTGTTTTGGACATAAGTTTCCTCTCTCCCTTGTCTCCACCTATTTTGTAGTTGTTCCTAAATCAGTGCCTATAATGGTGACACTCTGCAGCCCTGGGAGCAAATGTTGTTCTCATTTACACCAATGAAATTCCCCTGAAATCAAGATTTTGTTTAAATCTGACCTCAGCAGGGCTGTGTACATTGAGGACACAAAGCCTGACACTCACTGCTGTGCACAGGACCTGTACAAGGTCTATGCACCACTCACATCCCATTTAGATCTTAATTTTGAGAGTCTGAGAAGTGCATAGGCTTCATGCAATCTTTCTGCACAGAAGTAAATTTCACTTAAAGGTACATTAGGGTGTCTGTCATGGGTTAACTGTTTGAAAGATTGAACCTAGAGTTTGGCAATATGAAGTGGGCTTGCATATTTTTGATTTTAAGTTTCTAGGGTTTCCTTACATGTTTGTTTTAATAATACAGTATAAATTGAGCTGTAACCTGCAAAACTTAAATCTTAGTGTGGTTTACTGATGAAGATACATACCTCGTACGTATAGTTAGGACAGGTTACAAAGAAAAACAGCCATGTGAAAGGATTCTTTGTTGGATAAGGGATCTTACGGATCTTGGATCCTACAGATTTAAAGAACCACAAAAAATAAATCACAGAACATTGACACTCCTATGTACCATGTAATTTGCTATAAAGACAATCCAAATCTGCCTATTGAAGAGATGGGCAAGATAGACTTGGGAAAACAAGGACTGCACTGAGCCCAGAGGAAGGTTTAGGGTGCCTGTGGGGAAGTGCTATAGGCATCATTAAGGCTTGCACACAGTATTTGGCAGTACCATGCCTAGAAGCATCCTTGGGAAAGATCATTGGCAATGCTGACTGGCCAGCACTAAGTCATTCCCATAGGAAGTATCTGCACCATTTCCTAGACCTCAGAAATGAAGGTTATTTCTAGAGATTACAATGGTCTCAAAATTGTGGATGCAGTTAGCAAATATGAGCCAAAGTCTACGCAGCCCTCCTACAAAGAGGGGGCAAAGCACAAGGGAGCAGGGGCGGCTCCAGGACGCCAAGCGCGTGCCTGGGGCGGCAAGCCACAGGGGGCGCTCTGCCAGTCACCACAAGGGCAGCAGGCCTGCTGCCTTCGGCGGCAGGCCTGCAGAGGGTCCGCTGGTCCCACGGCTTCGGCGGACCTCCCGCAGGCTGCCGCCGAACCCGCAGGACCGGGGACCTCTCGCAGGCGTGCCGCCTAGAGCCGCCCCTGCAAGGGAGCCATGCCCCTTAACTTCCAAGCACACACACACAGCTTGTGCCTTGGGCAGGAGCCAGGCACATTACCGGACCTTGCACTCTCCATAGCACAGCTCCTACTAGAGCTGGAGAACTAGCCAACCCGTATATCATGCCCACATCCCACTTTGAACCACCAGTGCAGCTAACACAGGCCTATGCCCTAATGGCACAATCTGGCCCTAGGTGCTTTCGTTACACACACACACAAACTTACTTTAGTGTCCAATCCTATGAGGTGCTGAGTACCCTCAGCTCCCACTGAGGCCAGCTGAGGGTGATTAGCCCCTCACAGGAGGCTCTCTGCACCTTGCAGGATCAGGCCGTTCATCAGTGTAGATCACTGCAGAAGTGCTAACTTAAGTGCACAAAAGCTAGAGAATAAACTTTTACCATCTCTTCTCAGGTCACTGAGTGCAACATGGATAGAGAAATTTCCAGCTTCACATATCTGCAAGAAGTAGCATACAATACAGTAAAGGAAATGCTTCTCTTCCATTTATCATTCCTCTTCCCAATGCTAGTTCCTAGACAAATATTTTTAAAGGGCCCCAAACCCCCATTGAAAAATAGACTAAACAACATAGGATTAAAAATGTTTAGATCTTAATAAAGCTCAAAACAAGATTTCTGACTGACTGTAAGGAGACGTCTGTTCTACTAATCATTCCATACACAAGAGGCCATATTACACTCTGCTTTGCGTTTGCAATGCTACTAGCAAGTGTTGACCAAGTCCCAAGAAGGTACAATGCACTCCACCTATTCTCCCAGCCAGACCTTAACACTATAACCCCTGAATAAAGTGGATCCAGCGTGTGTTTCCTTTACCTTTTGACTGGGCTGATTTGTTTAAAAAAATCAATCAGGCAGTTTGGATTTCTCAAAAATCCCAAAGCATATTTGTGCAGCTCCATAAATACTGATATGCTGGTCCATAACAACTTCTTATGGCAAGGGCTTGATGTGATTCACAAAGTTCCATTAACCAACTTTTCCACCTGCTTTTAGGTAATGCTTTCCACCATTAGTAAGGTAGAAAATAGATTGAAATGGTCTGTATATATGATTATGGCCAGAGTAGAGCAGAGAACTGGTAATCAGAGCTGCTGAGTTTTATTCCCAGCTCTGCAGTGCGCTGTATGACCTAGGGAAAGTCGCTTTAACCTCTGTGGCTCAAATTATCCACCATTGTCTATTTCACAGAAAATTTCACATTTGAAAAGTGCTATGAGCTCCTCCGATCATTGACACTATAGTAATTATTTTTCTTCTCTTAATGCAGAGACAGGTTACATCTGCACTAGAGAGAATGGATACTTCCTAAGAGAAGCAATGTTAGTATAGCAACGAAATAAAATAGAGGTGAGTGAAGAGGTGAGTGAAAGGACACTTTCAGGATTCTACTTCCAGAGGGATTCTGTCAGAATATATGGAAAGCCAGCAAGATGAAACCTGGCCCTGAATATTAATACTTTCATAATTCTGTAGTAGGCCAGCTATCGGCTACTTATGATCTACTTGATAGTCTCAACCCTTGATAAACTGAACAAATGTTAACACAGTGCTAGACTCTGGTAGTACCAGGATCACTGTGATGAATGTGGCTGAGTGTGAGTCTCCACATGCAAATTCTTATCTAATTTCTGCAGAGTAAACAGACCAATCTTGAAATTCTTACTCAGCCAAAACTTTCCCTGAAGTCCAGGTTCTAGTCAAAACGGACAGTTTTGTCTCTGTCTTAAGCTGATCAATCTTAGTTCTGTATCCTGAGCTTTCTAATAATAAATTGGACAGTCCCCTCCCACAACCACGAAAGTAATAAATAAAGGGGAGTCTTTAATAAAAAAGCAAAAGACCTACCAGAAACATGATCACAGCAAAATTTATCTGTTTTTGTCCATAGGCTAGAAAACAAAATGTTTAAAAACGGATCGTTAGCACTCAAATATACCCAGGTAAAGGTTCAAATCATTGAGGGCCATTTTGCTACTTACAAGGAGGTGTATAAAGAGGATGATTGATGTAATAAGCAATCCAAGCTGCAAATCCCCAGTAATAGAAGCAGTTCTGAAAAATAAGTAATTTTTCTGTTTTAATTTTTATAATAAAGATATCTACTGTCCTCTGTGTGAAGGGAAAACAGTAGCGTTATCTAGACTAGTGATTACCAAAAGAAATAGTGATAATGATCACTTGGGGGCAGATTGCAAGTTGCAGATAATGCAACAAAAATGACAACATACCAAGTTTGGTAGAGTGGAAGGGAAAGAACAGGAAAAGACAACAGTAAATAAGCAGGAAGTGTAGCTCTCGAAGTGACTTTTTTTTCCCTTCAGAGCAAAGGGAGTGTACAGGCTGTTTGGTCTAGAAATTGCTTTTGAAAATGTGGCCCGAAGAGTTAAAGCTAAAGGAGCGTTTTATCTGGAAGCTGTTCTGTTTCACTGCGCACAGGTCAGAGATGAGGAGCCATAAGGACCATGTGCTAGGGGAGACAGGACTTTTGCCACAAATAGAAACATCATGGGTTCTAAATGGTGAACTATGATCAGCCTCCCTCCAACCTCTTCTTTTCCTTCCCCATAGAAGCATGCTTTTATCCTCCTCCCTATCTTAAACACCTACCTTTGACCAGGGGCGGCAGGTTTGTAGAAATTTAGGTGGTGCCCAGAATGCCGACAGCCCACCCCCCCAAACTCTGCCCCCCCACCTGCCTAAGACTCTGGGAGGGAGTTTGGGGGCAGGAGGGGGGGTGGAAAAGGGGTGGGGGTTCAGGCTCTGGGAGAGAGTTGGGGAGGGTGCGGAGGGAGGGAGGGGTTGCAGTCTCTGAGAGGGAGGTTTGAGGCCGGAAGGGGGGGGGAAATGTGGGAAAGGGGTGGGAGTGCAGACTCTGGGAGTGGGTGAGGAGGAGTGTGGAGGGAGGGGTTGCAGGCTCTGGGAGGGAGGGAGGTTTGAGGCTGGAAGGGGGGGGGGGGATGTGGGAAAGGGGTGGGAGTGCAGGCTCTGGGAGGGGGTGGGGAGTGCGGCACTTACCTGGGGCTCATAGGCAGGGTGGGCCGGGGCCTCTGCGCACTGCTATCCCCAGACACTGCCCCCGCAGCTTCCTATTGGCTGCAGGGGCGCTTCGGGTGGGAGCAGCGCATGTCGACACAGACCCACCCTGCCCAGGGGCCGCAGGGAGGGGTCGGCAGCCACGCGGAGCGAGCAGGAAGGAAGCCGCTCAGCTCCGCTGCGCTGCCGGTGGTGAGTGGTGGCCCTGGGCCATTTTGAATGGCCTGGAGGATGTGGGGGGGCATCTAGGGGCAGAAGGCGGGGCTGAGGCCTGTGGTGCCTGGGCACCAGGAATATTCCTGGTGCCCAGGCACCATGGGTCCACAGAACTCACCGGCCATGCCTTTGACCCTACCTTATGTCCTCCTCAAACTAAAGCCCAATCTCTCTCCTCCCAACTCACTAAATGTATTGTCAGCAACCACTTGCTGAATTTCTCTTTCAGTTCTGTTCTTGACCTTCTCCAATCCAGCTACCACCTCTATGCTCCACTGAATTCTCACTAGATTATCCTTGGCCACTTGGAAGCTTTTGCAATGTCAGCTTCTCCCTACTTGAAACTTTGTCCTGTGTTGGTTTCCATGGCTCTGTTCTTTCTCTCCGATTGCTCTTTCTTCTTTGCCAGGCTCCTCTTCCCCGTTCACCATGTTAGGATGTCTATCCTTGGCCCTCTCCTCTGCTCCTTCTATATTCTAGCTCTAGGTGCTCTCCTGTGCAAGGAAGGTATTAACTACCATCTTTAGGCTGATGACTCATAAATCTATGTCTATGGATGCACCCTCCCCCTTCACTAAATCTAGTATCTCAGCCTGTCTTTCTGACATCTTTGTCCAATCACCACCTTAAACTCAACATGGCCAAAACTGAGCTCATCATCTTCCTTCCCTCACTCTTCCCCTATAACTGGGGTGTCACCTCTGACTTGGCTCTCTCGCAGGATGAACATATTCAGGACATTTCTAAATCCTTTCACTTTTTCTTACACATTCCAAAATCCAGCCTTTGCTCCCTGCCCACAGCCAAAACTCATCCAAGCCCTCATCACTTCATGTCTTGACTACCACAAGCTCCTCTTTTCTGGCTTGGACCACTGCAGCCTTACTCCCAAGTTTATTTTACGATTCAGAATGCTGCCATTGTTAAGATCATCTTGGCTCTACATCCTTCATCTAAACCCAACCATAAAAGTAAACTACAATACATACATAATTGTATTCTCATTCCCTATCCTTTAGCTGTTTGTGTCTTTAGATTGTAAGACCCTCTGGGCAGGGCTTGTATCTTTTCTCTGTTTGTACCAAGCCCAGGACAATGGGGTCCCAATCCTCATAGGGACTTTTGGGAGTTACCATAATAAAAATATTTACAAACGATACAATATAAAACATATGGGAACACAGCCAAGCTGAGGCCATATCACTCATGTTATAACAGTTCTGTTTATCTTTTATAAAAATGTAGTAACTAGATTTTGAACTGAGTTCCAAATTTACAATAGTAGAACTCAAATGTGAACTTCCATGTTTTATTCTAAATTAAGCATTCATAGTTCAGACTATAAACCCCAACATTTTACTGAAGGTCAATAAATTACGGACAAAACATGAGCTTGGCTGCAATTTTTGTATTCCCACAGTTGTCCTAGAGGCATGGCAGGTATTACTTTCAAATCAGAGTCTTTGTTTGCATATGTGATATACTGGGTTAGTGCATGTTAATGTCTTCCTGAAGTGACTGGCTCCATCAAGGATAGGAGCCTGTCACTATATAACAACTAGAGTTATTCCTTTTAGCTAAAGTGGCAAGAGATTATGCTCTTCACTGAAATTTCCAAATTCAATCCCTGCTGCCAGCAATGATGTTTGTATATATGCAGTCCTGGCTCCGCCCACATAGCTCTAGCTTTTATTTAATTAGAAAATCATGGTTTTAAATTCTGACACCAGGAAAATAATGGTTTAAATCAAAAGTAAAAATGTTTTAGGATATTCAAAATCCCAGGGCCAAATTCTCCACTGGCATAAGACCACTGAAGTTGATGGAGTTACACCACAGGAGAATCTGGTTCTGTCGGAGAAAAACTTAATTCTTGCTTTTTTGTTTGGGTGCAGCAAAATTAAATACTTTATTATTTTTTTAGTAATTACAATGGAGGGAGAGAGTGCCATAGGACACAGGGTCGCCCCAGTCCCGGACAGGTCTCTCAACTGGTAAACAATTACAGCAAGCCTTAAAAGTCTTACGTCATTAGGGTTACAGCTGAGCTAACTCTTGCTAACTAACTAACATGCATTAAAATCCCCTTCAAATCTTTATTAATTCTTTCCCTGCTTCCACACTTCCTAGTTTTGTTTATTTCTACAGATGTCACAAAATCAAACACACCAGTGAGTTTTACTAGGGGCCTGATACATTTTCCACTTAAGTCAACAGGGGTATGTACATAGAATCTGCTGAGTCAACTAAAAAAAACCCAAACTGTTTTCACTAATTAGAACAATGGCTTAAAAATGGACTTCCCAAATAGACTTTGTAGATGTTTAATGTTTTTAATTGTATAGAACAGCAATAAAAAAAGCATGAAAAATGAACATTTTAAAAATACATAATTCTATACTCATGCAACACGAAGCCTGATCCTGAATGGTGATGAATATTGTTAAACTGCATGATATTTTCCCCGTGGCATTAACTGTTTGTTGTTTTATACAATTTAACCCTATGAGTTACAGATTTAAGGAATTATGCCACCATTCTGAAAATCTAACCATTCAGTCCAAAACTGATGCAAATTTAACCTAAGCAGCAGTGAGGTGGAGGGGGATGGGTGGTAAGACGTATAGCTCTTTTTATATCCAAAATATAGTTTTTCCAATGATTTGCAGTAGCCAAAGCCTCCTCTACGAAACTGTCTCACATTTTTACCTTCTACCATTCCAAGATGTTCCCAGTTGGACTTGCTAGAGCCCAAAGGTAAACTCCTATATGGTAGTGGTGGTGGCATTAGAGACCCTGCCAGGAAACTGCTCTGACCTGCTGGTTGAGAAAGATGTTAGCAGCAGAACTGAACCCAAGCTGTAAAGAAAAAGCAGAGGCTGATGTGTGGAGGAAGATTTAGAGGAGAGGCCATCCTGACTTTAAGAAGAGAGACGCCTCCACAGGGACTGAGTGAGTAGACACAGTGGGTGACTGTGGTGGAGATAAGACTTTATGAAAAAGAGGAGGCGACCGGAGCACTGGGGGCAGGGAAGAAAGGAAGAGCACAAGAATCAAGGTGCTCTCACTATGAGGCAATCAGTCAATGGAAAACACAGCTCTGCCGAGTAGTCATTCTAAAGTAACCAGATTGTTATGGGTTTCAAATGCAGCACAATCTGCTTAGTCTAAAAGTCTCTCTTTAAAAATGAACGAGAATAGTAACTCCTACACTTTACATGAGCTTTTCTTTGGCTGCCAAGCCATCAATGGAAGGCAAATTCATGGCCAGCTGAAAGTCCGGGTCTTCCAGAAAGTTATTTTTCATACAGAGGAGAGTTATGTTACTTAGGCTCTTATTAAATGTAGAGAGATAGAGTAACAAGGCGGCCATTATCTACAGCTATATGGTGAAACAGCATTTCTGACAGTAATGCTCAAAGAGGTTGTGTATCTGAAATCAGAATCTTAGCATCTGCAAACCAGACTTGCTGAATGTAGTATATCTGACAATGTTTCTTTTAGCTGATGGTGTGAGAGACAGTAAAATCTCACATGCTCCAAGGGTTGTGGTTGCCTTCACAGCTGTGATGAATGTCAGTATCATTTTTCCTAGAATTGTTTCTATTACAGTAGAGCCCAGAGGCCTCAATCAAGAGTGAGGCTCCATTGTGCAAGGCACTGTACAAACACATAAAGAGACAGTCCCTACCACAGGTTTACAGACCACCAGACAAATGGTGGGCCAAAGAAAGCATCTCTGTTACAGATAGTGGAACTGAGGTGCAGAGGTTAAGTGACTTTCACAAATTTATTCAGAAACTCTGCAGCAGAACCAGACTCAGATATTTGTGTACCAGTCCAGCACCCGAACCACAAGACCATCCTTCCTCACTGTTCATTATTGTATTACAGTATCACCCAAAACACACCAGGCATGGTACAGACTAATGGGAAAAGTCTCTGCCCTGACGAGCTCAGACTCTTAAAATTGAATCTTACAAGGAAACTCTCCCATAAATTTGGGACTTGCCATAAGCTGAGTTGTATATGCCTATGGCTTTTAGTGCAGAAAAAAATCCCATGTTTCTTCTAAAGCAATGGTTCTCAACCAGGGGCCCGGGGCCCCCTGGGGGACTGCGAGCAGGTTTCATGGGGGTCACCAAGCAGGGCCAGCATTAGACTCACTGGGGCCCAGGATAGAAAGCTGAAGCCCTGCCACATGGGGCTGAAGCCTAGGGCCATGAACCCTGCCACCCGGGGCTCAAGCCAAACCTTGAGCAATGTAACTTCATGGGAGCCCCTGTGGCAGGGGGCCCCAGGCATGTGCCCTGCTTGCTACCCCCTAACACCGGCCCTGGCTTTTATACGCAGAAAATCAGTTATTGTGGCATAGGTGGGCCATGGAGTTTTTATAGCTTGTTGGGGGGGGGAGGGGGCTCAGAAAGAAAGGTTGAGAGCCCCTGTCCTAAAGCATCATCTAAACATTGGGATCGGATCCCAACAATAAATACTGTAATTAATGTGAACAACCAAAATATACAATTTTCTTGAAAAAACATAGTTCAGTATCAGTCATATCAAAACTGGCAGTATACAACTCATTCTTCATACACAGACTCCCAGCAGATGACAGTGCTTAGGAGGGCCTGTGGCGAGCCTGGCACCGCAGCGCCCCTTTGTGGCAGGGGTGGGATGGGGTGTCGGCGTCTCACCACTCTCCAGTCCTTGTGTCCGCCTCCTTTCGGGTGGTCAGTTATGGCCTCCCAGCCTTCTTCCCCCCCCATCGCCTCTGTCTGTCAGGGTAGCACGGCCTAGCGGCCTGAGTCCATGCAACCCCCTCTCACAAGCGGGGTAGCTCGGCCTAGCGGCCAAAGTTTATACACTCCCCCTTCATGAGCAGGGTAGCGCAGCCTAGCAGATAGAGTCCATACAACCCCTCTGACAAGTGGGGTAGCACGGCCTAGCAGCCGGAGTCTCTAAGATCCCTCATGGTTCGGGGGTGAGGGAGCAGGGGGACTCGGGCCCTTCCTCTCCACCGAGCCCCGACCCAGGGCCCTGGTAGTGGCAAGCTCTCCTTGCCACTCACTCAGCGGAGATCCGCCCGCAACACGCTGAGCGTCAATACAGCTCTAACGCCGTTTGTCTTTAGAGTTTCCCTGAGTCACTTCCTACCGTGAATACCAGTTCATCTGCGGCGGGGGTCCTCCGGTCTGTTCCTCCCCTGTGACGTCCTCTATCGGGGTCTCAGGTACTGCCTGGGCTTGGCTGACTCCTGGCGCGCAGACTCTCCCTCTTCAGGAGCTAGCAGCCTGCAGCCTTCTCCTCCAGTGGTCAGCCCCGACTGAGCTGGTCTGCAGGCTTTTATACCTGTTCTCCAGTTGGAGCATGCCCAGCAGAGCTTCTGGGGCGTGGCTTCCTCTGCTAGGAAGGAAGGGTTAACTCCTGCGGTACCAGTGCGGGGCTGCTCTGCCCCGTCACACACCTTCCCCCTTAAGGCAGCCCTCTGGCCCGGCTGACCCTTGGCCATTTCTTCCCCCTCCTCTTTCCTGACTTGGAAAAAGAAGTCCGCATTCCCATGGGCCTTTCCCGGCTGGTGTAACACGTGGAAGGAGTAGGGTTGGAGGGACAAGTACCACCACATAATCCGTGTGTTTGCGTCCTTCATGCTGTTAATCCATCTGAGGGGGTGCGTGGTCTGTTACCAATGTGAAGGGGTTCCCTAATCGGTAGTACCTCAGGGCCTCCCGCTCTATGGTGGAATACTGCGTTTCTCGGGGGAACAGCTTGTGGCTTAGGTACAAGATGGGGTGTTCTTCTCTCCTCACCTCTTGCGACAGTACGGCCCCCAACCCTACCTCTGAGGCATCAGTCTGGAGGATAAAGGGCCTTGCAAAGTCAGGCTGGATCAGTATTGGCTCCTGTGTCAATCGTTCCCGCAGGGCGCAAAAGGCCTTCTCGCAGTCTTCCAACCACTGGACCTTCCGTGGTTGGGAGCTTCTCGTCAAGTCTGTCAGGGGCAGCATGCGTGGCAAAGTTAGGCACGAACTAACGATAATACCCGGCCAGCCCTAAGAACTGCCATACTTGCCGTGGGGGTCGGGTAGTTCAAGGTTTCCACCTTATCTACCAAAGGGCGGAGTTTCCCCTGACCCACCGTATAGCCCAGGTAGGTCACTTCTCTTTGGCCCAAGTGACACTTGATTGGATTTGCAGTGAGACCTGCTTCACGCAGTGCTTGCAGCACCTCAGCGAGGTGCTGGAGATGTTCCTCCCAGTTGGCACTGTAAACGACGATGTCATCGATGTATGCTGCAGCATACACGCTGTGGGGTCTCAACACTTGATTCATGAGCCGCTGGAAGGTAGCTGCGGCCCCATGTAGCCCAAAAGGCATCACTGTAAACTGGTAGAGGCCGAATGGTGTTGGGAATGCTGTCTTTTCTCAGGAGGCTGGTGTCAAAGAGATCTGCCAATACCCCTTGGTCAGGTCTAGGGTGGAGATGAATTCTGCCTTACCTAGCCACTCCAGCAGCTCATCCACCTGAGGCATGGGGTAGGCATTGAAACGAGAGATCGCGTTCACCTTGCGGAAGTTGATAGAGAACCTGACTGTTCCATCTGGCTTGATAACTAGTACTATGAGGCTCCGCCATTCACTTCACGACTCTTCGACCACCCCCAGGGCCAACATCATGTCGAGCTCTCTCCTTACTGTCTCCCACATCTTCCTGGGGAGTGGGTAGTGGTTCTCCCTCACTTTGTGGCCGGGGATGGTGGCGATATGGTGGCTGGTCAGCATGGTCTTCCCGGGCTGTGTCGACAGGACTGTGGGGAAAGCTGAAATCAGCTGTCGTAACCTGCTCCTGCTGGACCGGGTCGAGCTCCAGGCTTATGGCTGCAGACCCTGGCTCCTCTGGATCTCCCGCCAATGGCCCCAGTTCGGGTTCTGGAGGGTACGGGACAATCATCAAGCCTTCCTAGTCTCTCCAGGCCTTGAGGAGGTTTACATGGTAGACCTGAGTGTCCTTCCTTCGCCCCAACATCCGTACTTCGTAGTCGACGGGCCCTATTCATCTAGTCATCTCGAAGGGGCCTTGCCACTTGGCTAATAGCTTAGACTCAGAGGAGGGTAGTAACAAGAGGACACAGTCTCCGGGCTCAAAACTTCTCATCCTGGCCCCTTTATTGTATTGAGCCTTCTGGCTACGTTGGGCTTTCATCAGGTTCTCCCGTGCCAAGGCTCCCAACTCTCGGAGCCGTTCCCACAGGTGGAGGATATACTGGATGGATCCTTGGATGTGGGTCTCCTGCTCTTTCCAGGTTTCTTTTAGGAGATCAAGAATTCCCCTGGGTTTCCTCCCTTGGAGGAGTTCAAAAGGGGAGAATCCTGTGGAAGCCTGTGGCACCTCTCGCACAGCAAAGAGGAGTGCTGGGAGCAATTTATCCCAGTGCAGAGGATCGTCATCCACGAACTTCCTTAGCATGGCTTTCAAGGTGCCATTAAATCTCTCTACCAACCGATCCGTCTGAGGGTGGTAGGCTGAGGTCTTGAGTGCACAGATATTCAGCAGACGGCACAACTCTGCCATTAGTCTAGAAGTTACATTAGTCCGTTGGTCCATTAGTATCTCCCACGGCAGGCCGACCTGTGCAAAGATCTGCAAGAGCTCATTGGCGATGACCAGTGCCGTGGCAGTCCGTAGTGGTACCGCCTCTGGATACCGTGTTGCATAGTCAACCATGACCAGGAGGTACTTGTGGCCAGAGCTACTCCTCTCCAAAGGTCCCACCAAGTCCAAGCCTATCCGCTCAAAGGGTGTCACAATCACCGGCAAGGGCACAAGGGGGTCTTTTGGTATGCTTTTTGGGCCGGTCTTCTGGCATTCGGGGCAGGAGGCACAGTAATCCTGCACCTCCCTATGGATGCCCAACCAGAAGAACCCTCTGGGCCACCCGTTGCAGCGTTTACTCCCTCCCCAGGTGCTCAGCCCACGTACGGAGTGAGCTAAGTGGAGCAAGTTCTGCCGGAACTGCCGCGGGACCAATAGTTGGCGCAGGTCTTCTTTTGTCTGTGGTTCCTGGACCACCCGATAGAGTAAGTCATGATGGATCTCAAAATCGGGGTCCTTGCTGCCTGCGTTGGGGCAGGTCTTCTTCCCTGGGGGGTCCCGTTGCCTGCTCCCAGGCTCGACTGAGGGTGGTGTCCCTCCCTTGTTCTTCCAGGAAGTCGCCGTCTACATCCAGCCATCCATGGCCCTCTCCCGTTCGGGCCTCAGTAGGGGTTTGGCTCCCTTCCTCTATCTCTGGACTCCCTGAGGTCCCCTCCAGGGGGTCGTCTGCCACTGGTTGGCCTAATAATTCAGGCCTTCTAGCCCGCCCCCCCACTTTTCCTCCCTGGATGTGTACCCCACTCCCGCAAGAGGTCAGCGAAGCCCGGCCAGCCACTGGGTAAGCCAACTTCGGGGCCACCCCGACTAGACACCACCTTCAGTGTTGAGCAGCATCGAGCTGCACCCAGATGGTGGGGTATGGCTTCACATCCCCGTGAATACACTGCAGGCTGGTGGGGGCCCCAGTGGTGCCAGAGGGCTCTACCAGCCCAGCCCGGATGACTGTCTGGCTACACCCCAAGTCCACCAAGGCCCAGGTAGACGTACCGTCTACTTTCACCGGTATAACTATCTTCACCAGCTCCCATGTCCATGCACGGTGACCCGCAGCCCAAACTTGCCCATAATTACAATCCATGTACAGGCACTCCCTTCGGAAGTGCCCTATCTGTCCGCACTCATAATACTGGTCCCGCTTCCCTTCTTCAGCTGGGGTATGATGGGGGCTGCTCTGCCTCCCTGACGCGTCATCTTGGCTTTGTACGAGGTCGGCCCTGGGTGAGTCCTTAGCACTGTGGGTCGTGTGTGTGTCCCTGCGGACTGGGAATACCGACAGGGGCCTCTCCCCTCCACCTTACGGGCCCCCCAGCACGGATTCAGGTTCCGTTCACCTGAGTCCCCCCCCTTTGGGACTGGCATTCTGTTCTCCCTCTGCTGCCAGGTAATCCTCCATTAGGGAGATCGCCTCCGCAAGGGTCTTCGGGCGGTGTCTCTGCACCCACTCTTTCCCCCCAGTTGGAAGGGTCTGCAGGAACTGCTCTAGGGCCACCGCCTCGGCTACCTGAACACTCATCCATCGTTCTGGTTCCAGCCACCTCCAACAGAGGTCGCGGATTCGCTGGGCCACGGCTCATGGTCTGGCTCCTGGTGTGTACCGTTCTTTCCGGAGTCGCTGGCGGTAAGTTTCGAGGCTGACACCTGTTTGGTCTAAGATGGCATCCTGTGGATCGGGGTTATGGTAAGCGGCTTGTGCTGGGCCCGTCAGGTAGGGTGCTAGAATAGTGGCCCAATGTAATGTGCAGGGGGCCATTGTACAGCAGTTGCAATCCGCTCAAAAGTCACCAGGAAGGCCTCGGGGTCATCCCCCGGCCCCATCTTTGTTAGGCGCACTGGTAGTCCTCCGAGCCCCTCACTGGCACTGGCCCCTGCCGTGCCTAGAGGAGGGCTTGATGCCTGTCCTATCAGCATTGCCATCTGCTGAAACAGTCGCTCCTGGTTAGCCTGTTGTTGGGCCGTCAGCTCCCGAATCAGCTGTTGCTGTTGCTCTTGCTGCTGTGCCGCTTGCAACTACTGTTGTGCTGCTAACTGCTGGAGCAACTGCACTTGCTGCTGCTGCACTGCCTGCTGCTGTTGGTTCTCCAGCAGCCATTTCAAAAGCTTCTCAGGGTCCATTTTGAGCATCTGGGTCCTTGTTTCAGGCCCTGATCGCTGCCTGCATTCTCCATCAGTTGTGGCAGGCCTGGCACCGCAGCACCCCTTTGTGGCAGGGGTGGGATGGGGTGTCAGCGTCTCACCACTCTCCAGTCCTTGCGTCCGCCTTCTTGTGGGCGGTCAGTTACGGCCTCCCAGCCTTCTTCCCCCTGTCGCCTCTGTCTGGTGGGATAGCACAGCCTAGTGACCTGAGTCCATGCAACACCCCCTCCATGAGTGGGGTAGCGCGGCCTAGCGGCCAGAGTGTCTAGGATCAGTCATGGTTCGGGGGTGAGGGAGCAGGGGGATTCGAGCCCACCCTCTCCACTGAGCCCCGACCCAGGGCCCTGGTAGTGGCAAGCTCTCCTTGCCACTCACTCGGCGGAGATCCGCCCGCAACACACTGAGCGTCAATACAGCTCTAACGCCGGTTGTCTTTAGAGTTCCCCTGGGTCACTTCCTACCGTGAGGACCAGTTCATCTGCGGCGGGGGTCCTCCGGTCTGTTCCTCCCCTGTGACGTCCTCTATCGGGGTCTCAGATACTGCCTGGGCTTGGCTGACTCCTGGATCCTGGCGCGCAGACTTTCCCTCTTCAGGAGCTGGCAGCCTGCATCCTTCTCCTCCAGTGGTCAGCCCCGACTGAGCTGGTCTGCAGGCTTTTATACCTGTTCTCCAGTGGAGCATGCCCAGCAGAGCTTCCGGGGCGTGGCTTCCTCTGCTAGGAAGGAAGGGTTAACTCCTGCGGTACCAGTGTGGGGCTGCTCTGCCCCATCACAGGGCCTTACAAAGTAACACAACCTTTCAAGAGTATATGCAGTGTTAGCAAAAGGAGCCTTGTTTATACCTAGTAATGTTTTTACTCGATTCCTACTAGGAATGAGTAGAACCTTCATGGATGGGACATGTCTGTTTCCATTTTAATTACATCTGTATCCTTTCTTTAAAAAAAAAAAAAAAAAAAGAATTTGCTCATATCCTCCATGTCCCAGAGAGCACAAGGAAGCATTGAAAGAGCCCAAATGACTCTATTGCCATGTATGTGAAACAAAGGTGAAGGGTCTCCCAGCCAATACAATGGATGGAATTTTTTCCTCCCTCTCAGAAATGGCCAATCCCATCCCCTCTAAGTCATGCTCACAAGGAACTTGATTACATTACATTAAGATGATTGACTTCTCCTAGAGGACAAACAAACAACAGCCCCTATATGAACAATGATGTATCTAAAATAGGAGGCCTTTTCTACCACCTATATTTGAGTGCTGGAGGAAAATGTGTAGTCAGACTAGGTAAAAAGATATACATACATAATACATATTATTAAACCATATTTCTGGCTCCAAAGTTAAAGCTGAGCTGAGCTTTCCTTTTAGAGTGGAGTGTAACAATTTGTCTCTTAATTAGGAATAAAAAAAAGCTGGGCCTAATATAAAATCATACACACCATGATAGGGGAGTGATTAAATTTTAGCAAAAGTTACACAGAGTTGTTTGGAAGTTCTAAGGTGTTTATTGCTCCATTTTGAAGTGTGTGGGGGAGGTCTGACATTTCTTTGCTCCTGCTATCTCTCAAATAGTTTCTTGGTGACCCAGATTCTCCATATAATTAAATGTCCTTGAAAATCTGTATGCCCACTCCTTTCTCCTCCCACAAAGTGAAAGTAATAAGGCAGATCCTCAAAGGGAGTTGGACACCCAAATACCTTTAAGGGTCTGGGCCACTGGACCTTTCATCAACTTGATCACTTAGTATGTTTACGCTCCTTTCCCCCCCAATTTAAATGGGAACTGTCTTTACAGCCCAGGAAGAACTTTCTACACACATGTGGGGTCATGGAAGAAGCACATCTGGCTGTGAGAGGGGGGAAAAAAACCAACCAAACAAAAAGTGTGTTGAAGCTGGTAAAGATAATGGAATTAGAGTTGGTAAAACTGTTCCTGTGAAATGTTTTTCACCAGAAATGCAGATTTGGGCTGACCAAGACTTGTTACAAATTCATGTTGAACCTTCTAAATTGTTTCACTCCAAAATATTTTTTTTAAATATACTTTAAAAAAATTTGAAACGTTGGATTTTGACATTTTCAAAATGTTTCAATTAAAAATGACTTTTCATGCTGAAATTTACATTTTATTTGACCAGAAACAATTTTTAGTGTGCTGATAAATTTGAAAAAAATTCATTAAGGGTCAACCTGATATGAATTTTTTCATCACAAATAACTCCATTAAAATCAACAGAATTACACCAGAGCAAGTGAGAGGTGAATCAGGCCCAAGTGCAGCTAAATAGGGAGACACATGGTTTATGTATAAACTTGATGCTGAAGACAAGTATCGTGAACTTGATGTGGTGGAGAAGGGGAAGTGATTCAAAGGCCCTGGTCAGAATGACTGGCAAAGATAAGAATTTTAGCAGCTGTATTTTGTTTGGACTGGAGTGGTGCAATGGGGTGTCAGACACTAGTGACAAGTGATGATTTAATGCACAGTATGAATTCACTTTAAAGGTACAGTTGTCCTGCTTTCAAACATCTAATGTTATTAATGTAAAATAGCTACCACTTGTCCAGAGTAGACATTTCTAAGTGAGCTGCTAGCTTGATAGAAGCCTGTGCATATCTCTGCTTTGGAAAGCAATGAAAATAGATCTGTGACTACTAGTGCCCAGCTCATGCTACTAGCTGAATATTTAGGACCCTTTTCCTACTTAGGAAGCACAAAGCTAAAGCGAATGCTAAGCAGCTACAGGGAATCAGATGATCAATAGGGTAATAACAAAGATAGGACTATTGGTAGGGTGTAAAAATGAAACTAGAGCCTTCTCATTCCCAGGTGAGACCACCACTCCCTTAAGATGCAGATGTATTTTAAAGAAATAGTCTAAACACAAAATATTAAATACCGTAAAACCAGGCTGTTAGGATATGACATAATCTGCTATCCTCCAGATTCTACATAACCTTGTTTTAAAATAGAGTATTCTGCTGCCTCATTTTTTTTAAATATCTCTAGTTACTGCAATGCCAGGCAGTCTATCATACCACTGTGCAGGCAGGCAGCCAACAGAGGGAGCACAGGTGAACCCCTGCTACCAGAACAGAGTTGTTGCTAGGTTGTGCTCATGACAGGAAGGAAATACAGAACAGCCATGGTGCTTTATGCTACACAAGAAGCAAAGGCAAATTTATAATTGTCAAGGAGAGAAATAATTCTATTACCGAAAAACAGATTTAAAATATTTTGAAAACCTCTAGTTATGTACTACTAGACTGTGCCCCCATAAAATATAACAGTGCTTCCGAAATCCTCACACCCAAGAGGGCTAGCAGGCTAAAAACTGAATGAATACTGAAGGTATTAAATCTTGAAAGAGCAATGGGAAAACTGACAGGAATTATAATGGCAGGGTGGCATGTAGGTTACAATGGGAAGGTTACTGTGAGAACTTGTAAAAGAATTACAGCTTTACATAATCAGAGCTGCTGTGCATTACCACAAAAGCCACACCAAAACACTGTGCTAATGAAGCAGTGCAGAGAGTGACCAGATTGTATTTACTAGAGGGCTGTGGGTAGATTTTTGTCACAATTTACCTTAATAATACTCCTCAGTGGCATAGTCCCATGGGAGAACCGATGAACAAATATTGTTTCAATCAACCTTTTGATGTAGTGGAAAGAATGGCAGATACATGCCAAGCTAGAAATAGCAAGACAAAAGCATTTAGGAATGCTACAGAAACAAGTGTGGCAAGAAATTTGGAATAAAAATACGATGTTTACAAAAATATTGCTTGAGGCTCATAACAGAACTTACTTAACCACTGGATGTGGGTTTGATGTAAGCTTGTCATCCAGGCCATAGACAAAAGGCATGCGAAAATAAAACAGAAAATAGATGAACAATGGACCTGCATATTCTGTCAAAAATACCTGCCAAAAAACAAACAAACAAACAAAAACCAAAAACCAAAAAAAAAAAAAAAGAGAGAGAGAGAGAGAGAATAATTAGATTGAGCAGATCAGTGGCAGTGCTTTGTTTTCTTTTTGTGATTAGTGAATTCCTCCACCAACCCAGAATGGAGGTGTGGGATTTTTTTTTTGTTTTTTTTTGCACCATAACAACATTTGGAATTATAGGCTGAGATTGTTAGAAATGCATACATATAATGTGCACTTGCATTTGCAGTAACTGCATACAACTTCAGTAATTACATGCACAAGTGAAAAGTTATGTGCAATTAACCTGGGAACACATACAGTTGTGATAAATGTGCATGCAAATTATATTTATAGAATGTTAGCCTTTATTTTTCATCTTGGTATACTATAAAACTACTTTTTTACTATAGGTTAAAAAGAATGCTGGGAAAGAATTTATCCAGGAAAAAAAGGGTGGAGGGCAAGAAACTAGTTTCTAATGAGTGAATTTGGTTTAAAATAGAAATACTTCATATGAGCATCACTTTAATTTGACCTCAATTTTTATAATGACTTGCTTCCATAACTAATTAAAGTAGGTTCATGTCTGAATTATGGAGAAATAAGGGAAATGTACTGTACTTATGTAACAAAAAATCATCACTTTTTTCTGATATACTTAGAGCTTCTCATATGTCCAGAAAAGTTGTTGAGGTACTAGTGATAGTACATGATATCATCATTACAACTGATGTAATTGCATCAGCACTCATCCTGGCAAAGGTGAAACTGACCATAGATGGGAAGATATTTTTTTCTTTAAACTTGCTGAAGCTAAAGCTTTTCTTAGGTTATGTCTGAATAAGATGAATGAAGGGCAGGGTGAGGAGGATCTAGATGGTTCACAGGACAATCATATGGCAGAGTATATGCTTTGATTTACATTATAATGTTTTAATATGCTGTGGTATTTCACTGTACATTGATATGAAAGCATCTTGATCTTATAACCTGCTCATACTGTAATTATTTGTTCTGATCATCTTACTGCATTTAGGATTACTTGGTAGGAGTCTTTTTCTAACATGGGCTCCAGTGTGATGATCTGAGGATTTATATTCAATGAAAAGTGATTTAAAATTATGGGGTGGGGGTTATCACTTTTATCTTTACTATTTGTCATTAATAATATTGTATTAATTATTGTAACTAAAAATGATATGTTTTCAAATTGCTGTCTAACTTTACCTTCATGCTGTGCCATTTAAATTAAAACTAAAGGACAATATGTGTATTGTGGAATTGCAGAAGGCTTTGTGCAGGGACAGTTGCCCAACTCATTTTAAAGCCACCTTTTCTCTTACCACCTAGTCAATGCTACAGGCTAACGCTGCCATGATGGGACTTTTCTTTGAATTAAGAGGGCAGAACATTTGATGTTTTCAATTTCTGTTAATGTTAGAGCTGAATGAATAGCTATTTTTCAGTTTGATGGCTGAACCAAAAAATATGAAAAAATATGCAGGTAGTTTCAAACCAAAACTGATTTTCTGTGGTGGTCTTTCTTGACAAAAAAAAAAAAAAAAAATCTTTGGGTCAAATGAAACATTGTGAATGGCTATTTTAGAAACCAAGTGTCACTTCAATGAAATGTTGATTCAAAACACAAAGTTGAAATGGTTCATTATGATAGTTTCAAAGCAAACTTTTGAGTTTCAAAATTTTTGTTTTCAGTGTTTATTCAGCCAAAACTATTCACCAAAATCAATCTGAATTCATGCTGCTACTGAAATAACCAGCTGTCATTAGTGTCCCAGGACCTGAACTGCAAACATGCATGTGAATAACTTTACTCTCATGAGTAGACCCATCGAAGTCAATGAAATTGACTGACATGAGTAAAGTCACTCATATGTCTTTGCAGGATTGATCTCCAGGACAACAAGATCTCTGACAGCCCAAGGAACAGAAGTTACATAGTCACTTAGTTCCACTGTGCCAGGCTACCATGTTGCAAGGTGATCACTGATGCTTTTCCATGGAGTGCACTGCCAGGAATTCATGATGTACTTTTATTGGGTTCTCTGGTTAAATGCTTCTTAAGATTAGAGTCACTGAAAATGAAGCTCCACTGTCTATATCTGCTGTCAGACCAGGCAGCGCATGGACATTCTAAATAAATGCAGAGAGAAAGCGATGCAAGAATTAATTAAGGAGAAGCATTAATTAAAATGTCTCAGGCTTGCAGCATAGCTCACCATAGTCCATCCTATTTGTGGCCCTAAATCTTTAAAATATAGTGTAGCGGTTGTGCCAACTGGGAGATGCTGCAGGATTTCCTCATCTCTCAAGGATTTTCCTTCTGAGAAGAAGAAGTAGTTATACACATCACAGTGAAATTAAAGTAAACTCTGGTAACATATTAACCCTAAAGAAATCTTTTAGTCTGTTTAGACCAATCTGTGGGATCCTTTGACCTGATACATGTTTTACCAGCATCTTAGGTAAGAGGGTGCCATTTGATAAAAACAAATTCAGAGTCCTTCTGTTTCCTTCTTTTGAATACAAAACTATAGGAAAAAAATATAGGAGTGAATTTTCTGTGCACCCACGGAAAACCACTGAAACCAACACACCATGAATTAAATCCTCATCCCCTGCTCTGCAGTAGCCACTATAGTTATTCCACTGCTGCTGCAGAAAATGGGCAGACGCTAATGGGGGGGGGGGGTGTCACTGTTCTCTCTGTAGGAACAGAGAATTTATATAGATCATGGACCCACTAACCAGCCCCCTTCTCATTCCTCATAGAATATCAAGGTTGGAAGGGACCTCAGGAGGTCATCTAGTCCAATCCCCTGCTCAAAGCAGGACCAATCCCCAACTAAATCATCCCAGCCAGGGCTTTGTCAAGCTTAAAAACCTCTAAGGAAGAAGATTTCACCACCTCCCTCAGTAACTCATTCCAGTGCTTCACCCACCCTCCTAGTGAAAAAGTTTTTCCTAATATCCAACCTAAACCTCCCCCACTGCAACTTGAGACCATTACTCCTTGTTCTGTCATCTGCTACCACTGAGAACAGTCTAGATCCATCCTCTTTGGAACTCCCTTTCAGGTAGTTGAAAGCAGCTATCAAATCCCCCCTCATTCTTCTCTTCCACAGACTAAATAATCCCAGTTCCCTCAGACTCTCCTCATAAGTCATGTGCTCCAGCCCCCTAATCATTTTTTTTGCCCTCCGATGGACTCTTTCCAATTTTCCCGCATCCTTCTTGTAGTGTGGGGCCCAAAACTGGACACAGTACTCCAGATGAGGCCTCACCAATGTCGAATACAGGGGAATGATCACGTCCCTCGATCTGCTAGCAGTGCTCCTACTTATACAGCCCAAAATGCTGTTAGCCTTCTTGGCAACAAGGGCACACTGTTGACTCATATCCAGCTTCTCATCCACTGTAACCCCTAGGTCCTTTTCTGCAGAACTGCTGCCTGCTCATCTCCATGAACTCCTTAATGAAGGGAAGCCATGGCATTCAAGAGGTTGCAGTGTGCCCCTACATGATCTCTTTGTAGCCTTCCATTTCCGTCCAATGGATATGTGATGGTTCCACGTGGTTTTGGTCCTAAGCAAGGGGTATGGAGCAGACCAGGATCTCTCCCTCTCTGCATAGTAAAATGCAATTTATATTCAACTCTTTTGTTTAACTGACATCTTTCCATTCCAGAGGTTTGGCCTATCAGACACATGCCTGCTCTGGGCTAGTGGCAGTGGCACCCAAGTTCCTGCATTTAGGGGAATCCCCATAGTTCCAGCTGTCACCCAGTGACAAGTTTCCCAGCATAAGCCACTGGATAGGGCCTGATAACGTAAATACTTGTGGAAGGAAACAAGCTGCTCAAGCACATATTTTCCCATGGACTGGTCTCAAAAAATGTGTTAATCTTTACTAGCATAATCATTTAAAGAGATTGTATAAATAACTGTATGCTTAACAGCAGGGGGAAAAAAGGTGCTACATTTTATTTGAATAACTATGGAGAAATAACATGTTTTTTCAGTTATGCTTTCCCTTGTGCATCAATGCCATGCAACAAGAGTTTTCTACCAGAAATACCTGTGACTAAATTAACTGAATCAGCCACTTGGCACCAGCTAAATCTGTAGATCCTATATTCCCATTAACTCATTTTGCATTAGCTTATCACATGACAAAACTGTAATGTCCAACTGAGATAAAAAGAAGTTAATGTGAATTAATAGCACTAGCACATAGCCCTTCAGACTTTTCACAGATGAGCATCACTTTGGGCTCCATCTCACTGCAGTTAGCTGCAGGTAATATATAGATTACATGCTGCTTCCATTGAAGGACAAGTGCTCAACAGTTGAAAACAAATTCAAACAATGTGCAAACTCCCAAATTAACTAAACAATGGGTAATGGTACCAGACCCATGTGTGGGACTCTGAGCAATAATGTTCAAAGAATTCAGCTTGTGGTGGGCTCCTTTTTGTAAAGTCCTTCATAATGTTAACTAGTTCAGCAAAACTCCCACTTATAGCAGATAATACCAGCAGAGAGGGCAGAACGTGGCACCCCTCTGTGCAAGCACTGTGTTCATAGCCTTATTACTCTAGGCCCGACTGGTACTTACTGGGGTCAAGTCTTATTGACTGCCTTGCAGGATACCACTGGGGATCTGCAAGACAAATTAGAAAACATAAAATTATCCATAGTATTTGCTTTTGGATTATCCACTGTTGTAATGACTGCAACCGAATGAGAGAAGCTTTTGGTTGGAGATTTATATGACTTCTTGTTTTATTGTTTATTATAAAAAATCATCAAAAAGTTACAGATCAAAGCACAGATTTGCAGAAATTAGGAGATGACAGCTAATGAAAAATTATTTTAAATCTCAGCTACATTAGTGTTCAGTTGCTGATTACTTGCGTTAATGTGTGTATATCACATGCTCCATCAAACTACATAATTTTATCTTAAATAATTATGCACTGAAAATTCTGACGTGATTTGTACCCTTAGTATGTTTCTTTGAAAATATTATACTTACAAGATTTATGGAACATCAATCTGATATCACCAATCGTGGCATGTGGTTCCACCTAGGCAACAAAAAATACTATTCGTGTAAGACATTTGTATTGGAAGATGATCAGTAGGTTCAAAAAATGTGCAGGGGGAAATGTGATTTTTTCAAGTTGACAGCATTCCTTTAACTTTCTAAAACAGGGCCAAAAAATTCTATGTCTAGTATGGACAATTCAAGCCACTCGTAATAGGAAAAAGGAGCATTTAATCTCTAGCTCATGTTGCAAATCCATCCATGTTAATAATGACCAAAGTTATTATAACATGATGATAGTTTGGTGGCTTATTTGAAATCTCTCCAGGGTCACATCACAACTGGTACTAACTGGCACCCTTGTTGGCCCCCTTCAGCTGAGAGGTTGAATGTGAATGAAGATGGAAGTGCTCCCTGCCCTCTGATCTTTCCAGAAGAGGGTTCATGGATTTTGTAAGGCGGTGTGGGCAAGTTTGCCCTGCCACTGCCTAGGCTGTTGTCTCCAGTGGAGGATTAAGGGCTTTCCATCTCCTTTCACAAGCATTCCATTTACTTAAAGAAAATTAAAAACTTCTAAATACTGTCACTGCCATTTTAACATTATTATTTACCTTATCCAGAAAGCACAGCTGTTGCTTTGTCTTCCAGTCGAGGATTTCCACCTGATAGAGAACAAAATGACAACTCTAATTGTTTGCTGCCTGATTAATCTTTCGGCTCTTGGGGCATTCTTTAGAAATATGATCATTGTAAGGATAAAGCACCACCTTTTTCCAGTCTACTGACTGTGCTAATATAACTGTTTCTGATATAACCAAGAGGCAGCTTTGATCAGGACCAACTGCAGGTCATTAAATCTCTAAGTGCAGCTGTACTCTGGAGAAATAGCACTTCCTACCAAGCAGATCTTCTCCCTGTGTGCAGTCAGAGCCAAAGTGCTTACTGTGTTGACCAAAATAGGTTTTTTGTTTTTTTTTTACACTTGTGACGTTCCCCCCTGGTGTTATCTGGACCAGTGATCTGCTAGATCACTAGAATCCTTGACTCTGGGAGCCAGCCTTACCCAATTCTGCTGTGAGACCCCCCACTCCTGGGATGTTCACGCACACCCTCTGGCATGTAAGCTGCTCCTTGGATTGTGCAACTGAATGACACTAGCCAATATCTCCGGTCCCAAACACAAGCCTAGGAACCTCTGTCTTGCAGTGTCCAGTTATGCCCGTTGGATGCTGCAAGCTTATATGAGTTTGTCAATTTAACAAAGAAATTGATATGTACCAGGCTTGTTATCCCAAGGGGAGTCTCTGATATGCTTCAGACCAAACAAACAGATTTATTAACTACAAAGATATGTTTTGACTTATAATCACTTAAAATCTAAGTCAGATTTGGTCAAATGAAATAAAAGTAAAACACATTCTAAGCTGATCTTAACACTTTCTCAGTGCCCTTACAAACTTAGATGCTTCTCACCACAGGCTGGCTGGTTGCTCTTCAGCCAGGTTCTCCCCTATGATCAGCACTTCAGTCACTTGGTGTGGTGTCTGTAGATGTAGGTGGAAGAGAGAGGAAGAGCATGGCAAACAGCTCTCCCTTATATCATGTTCTTTCTTCCCTCTTGGCTTTGTCCCCCCTCCCCCATATTCAGGTGAGCATTACTTCATCACAGACCCAAACTGACCAAAGGAAGGGGGGTGACTCACTCGAGAGTCAAACAGATCCTTTTGTTGCTGCCTAGGCCAGCATCCTTTGTTCCTGTGAGACTGGGCTGGGTTTGTCCCATACATACCTTGATGAGGTGTGAACTGCTCTTAGGGTAGGTCTACACTTACCTGCCGGGTCGACGGGTGGCATTCGACTTCTCGGAGTTCGAACTATCGCGTCTAATCTAGACGCGATAGTTCGAACTCCGGACGCGCTCCCGTCGACTCCAGAACTCCACCGGAGCGAGTGGCGGTGGCGGAGTCGACGGGGAAGCCGCGGACTTCGTTCCCGCGATGTCTGGACGGGTGAGTAGCCCGAACTAAGGTACTTCGACTTCAGCTACGCTATTTGCGTAGCTGAAGTCGCGTACCTTAGTTCGACACCCCCCCCTTAGTGTAGACCAGGCCTTAGAGAGTTTTTGCCTGGGCTTATTTTAAGCCATGAGGATACATTTTCACCCTCATAAGTATATACATTAAATTATAACTTATAACCTTACTGGGGGGGGATAGCTCAGTGGTTTGAGCATTGGCCTGCTAAACTCAGGGTTGTAAGTTCAATCCTTGAGGGGGCCATTTAGAGATCTGTGGCAAAACAACAAAGAAAAAACTGTCAGGGACAGTACTTGGTCCTGCTAGTGAAGGCAGGGGACTAGACTCAATGACCTTTCAAGGTCCCTTCCAGCTCTATGAGAAAGGTATCTCTCCATATAAAATAACATTACTGTAACAACAATGCTCAGTGCATCATAAGCTTCCAAAGGCACCTGACGTGACAAACTTTGCATTTGATACCACACAATCATATTATAAGGATGAACATGGGGTTGTAGGGTGTTCCCACAAGGTACAACACTTGTTAGTACAATAGAGACAACTTAGCTATGGGATAGCAAGTGGCAGGTGTAACTGAGGGAAGAATTTGTCCTGCCAAATCTTTATTACTGTTGCAAAAGTCAGACACAGCTTGGCATAGACACAAAAATCATAATTTTCACTTGTAAATAGAGCACACTGATCTATGTCATTGAGTGATAATAAACATAGAATTCCTCAATGCCACAAAGTCACTTTCAGAGTAGAACTACACTTCAGGTCAAAAGAAAACATACCTATTATAGAACTCATTTACAATGGTACACTTGGAAACTGTTTAACTAAAATAAACTAACATGTCTAACAGAAACCAACATAGATCTTGCACTGTAATAGATCTCTTCATGTACAAATACAGATGTACTATTGCTTACCTGGGCAACATCAAAGAATTTAAATATAATTTATTTTGTTTAATTCTGATGTTAAACATATACCTGACTTCTTTAATCTAATTTAATAAATTAGCTTGCTGATGTCCTCCTAGTGTCTCTGATTTCTTAGACACCTCTTTGATGTTCATTGAATGCTACTGTAATACAGTCAACCTTTAAAATTCCATGTGACACACCCAACATTAATATCTGTTTATTTTAAAGATGATATGTCAGTCCTGAAAATAATTTAGGGCCCAAACTTCCATGGTAGTCTCCATGGAGTAATTCTAGGTGAATAGTCCTGTGAGCAGAACCCTCAGGTGAATAAAGATTTGTAGGATCAGACACCAAAGTTAAGTTTACCCATTATATCACATGCAATTTCAGCACATTTTGTCCTTATGGAAAAATGCTATAGAACTTACAGATATTAAACTAGCAGGGTTCAAGAAAAGTTAGTTTAAACCACATATAGCATTTATCAGTAAACGATGTCCTTTCTGCATCATTTTTAACCAAGCTATAACATTTAACAGAAAATTAGATCCATGATATAAAACTTCAGGGGCTTGGTTAAAAAAAATTCTATAGAAAATATAGAATTATCTGATAAATTCTAACAGATAAAAATAGAAGTATAGAATCCATGAACCCCTAGGCAGCTCTGACAATGCTATACGGGCATGCTCTTGCCTCTGGGTAGTTATTAATACAGGTGATCCCATCATGAGAAGTACATGTCCATTCCCCATTTTCTACCAGCCTCATGTGAGGATAGGAAAAGAGAATACTTTAAACAGTGTTTCCCAAACAATGGGTCCCGACTCACCAGTGGGTTGTGAGAAGGTGCTAGATGGGTTGCCATGTCCAGGGCCGTACTAACCCATCACTGGGCCCTGGGCTAGGCAAACCTGGTGCCCTGGGGGGAGATGGAAGGTGAATCTGTCCCACACCCACCTTGCAGCAGTGACTCCTGTCCCACGGAGCTGGGCTTGGCTCCCTGCTCCAGGCATTGCAACCTGGCACAGGGGTTTCAGTGAGGGGCAGCCTGGTCAAACATGAGCCAAACAGGTCACAACACCCGGAGCCGAGTGTTTGGAAAAGACTATAAGTTGTGGGGGGGAGGGGGGAGGAACAGTCTCCTCCTCCTGGGATTTCAAAGCCCAGTTTCATTAGAGCAGCCTTTTTTCCCCTCAGTTTGTTCTCATTGACCCACTTTATAATGGAACTCCTCTCACATACCAAATGACTGGAACTTTTTCATTACTTAGTACTGGAGGGTTTTTAAATAAACATCTAATTTTAATTGTTTGGTATTAACTAACCCAAGAGAGGAGATTAATATTAGATCCTCAATATGATACTAACTAAACACAGAAGTCAATACCTTTATAATAGGAGTGTTTTGAAGTGATGTGACAGCTTATGTAATGTATTGTATTTCCTGCTCTCTCTTCTCTTGCCCTAAATAATCCTCACTTTTTCTACTTTTGCACTAACTGAAGCA
This sequence comes from Mauremys reevesii, assembly GCF_016161935.1. NCBI lineage: Eukaryota > Metazoa > Chordata > Testudines > Geoemydidae > Mauremys > Mauremys reevesii. The sequence continues at coordinate 75,161,255 of NC_052630.1, forward strand.
CTTGAGCTCCAGTCAGAAGTACCAGGTAAATGAGTCTCTTTGCATTGGATATGAATGCTGCAGCACCCTGAGACTCATTTTCGACTGGGGCTCCCCTTTCAAGGTGGCCAGAAGAGGGGGTGCCACTGGATTTGTGCCCTTTTGCTTCGTTAGGTCTCATAAAGGTTACTGGGATTTTAAGTGTTTTTCCTCTTTTTATTTTACCTTAGGAATATTGGGAATGCCAAGCTTTGTTGCCTCTGTTTGGATGGAGGTCTCTCTCCTTGGAGAGCCAGAGAAGAGAAGTCTGCTCCCAATGGAAAAAAATGGTAGAGGGGCAGACTCCTAAACCACTACGAGTGAGATTCACAGCCCAGGGGAGGGAGACTATGGGAGCTCTAAACCACCTTTACACCCTCCCAATCCTCATCTGCTCCAGGGGCTGGCAAGGCGACTGGCATAATTTAGAAAGCCCTGGGTCCATGCATATGTTATTTGGCAGCCTCCCCCAGCTGCCTTACAGGTGTCAGTAATGCCCAGAAACTCCACAGTGCTTAGTGTTGTGGACCCACCCCTAGTCATCCCTCCTGCAAAGACACATATCTTATGCCAGGGCTTGTAAGAGAGTCCTCCAGAGGTAGCTGCAATACCTGCACTGGAGGAAGCCTCTCCAGACTGGACACAGGGCATGCAGGGCTCCTTGGCCCACACCAGCCCTCTTACACAGTGTGAAGGGCTGGGGGCCGGTGAAGATCTCCCTCTCTCTCTGGTATCCAGCTGTGCTGAGGCCATCACATCACCCTTGGACTTTAAGATGTCTCGACCACTTTTAGACTCAAGACAAAGCTAAATATTAGAACAAAATCACCCTTTCCCTTTTCAGAAACACAGGGATGACAATCATGTAAACCGACTTGACTTTGAACATGCTTTAGCTATCAGTGTAGGCCAGTGGTTCTCAAACTGGGGTCCTGAGAGATTGCAATGGTCCTCAATATGCCAACAATCACACCAACAATAGATAGACTCTGCAGTAAGAAACAGGCACACCCATCTCACTGACATCTGTAAGTACTCTGCTCTTTTTCCTAAAGCATTACTAAGGACTTGTCTATGCCATGCAGCTTTCAGCGACAAGGCTGTGTCAACACAGCCTTGTTGCAAAAAGTCAGTGTGTGTAAATGCTCTTTGTTGGTACTTTGTCGCCTCGTCACTTTTGCCGACAATATACTTCCAGCCCCGCAAGCAGCGTTAGCTTGCGGGGCTGGAAGTATATTGTCGGAGAGTACTTACAGATGTCAGTGAGATGGGTGTGCCTGTTTCTTACTGCAGAGCACTCCTGCCGACAAAGCCGCGTTCACACTGCCACTTGTGTCGGCAAAACTTTTGTCTTTCACAGGGGGCCTTTTTAAAGTACCTGTGAAAGACAACTTTTGTCGACAACTTTGCAATGTAGACATACAATACATGTTTATACACACATACCTTTGTCCATCAGTTTCTCAGCTGGGGGTCTGTGATTAACATTGCATTTGAAAAGGGGTCTGTCGACAAAAAAAAAGTTTGAGAACCTCTGGTGTAGATGAACCCTGCCCCCAACAAAAATCCAGTGTGTTCAGTGCTGTGTCCGTTCACATCATTGTTGGCTTGGCCCCCAGTGTTCCTCCATGCCCTCCAAGGGGCTGTGGGAGTGGGGGAGCAAGGAGCAACACCAAGCGCTCCGTGCATCCAGGTCGCTTTTCCCACCTGATCTGTGCTGTGAGGTGAGTATCAGGAGCTGCTGCTCTCTCCCCACCTGGGCTGCATAAGGGAAGGGCAAAGTGACCTGGAGGAGGGGAGCCCTGACTTCGCTCCTCGCTCACCCTCCCCCCAAGGGTGCACAGAGCAGCAGCTTCAAAGGAGGAAAGTGAGCAGCAATTCCACCTGCTCCATGCATCCAGGTCAGTTTCCCCTCATGTGTGCAGGGTGTATGCAGGTGTTAGGGGCGCAAGGGTTAAGGGTTCAAGGGGGGGTGGGGAGCCAGGGAGCCCATGGGGGGCCAGGGACACCAAAATACAAGTTCATGCAGGGTGCCATCTTTCCTAAGGCCAGCCCTGCAGAGAAGGTGTATGAAATAGAATTACCTCATACTCAGGGGACCAAATGCTGTTCCCATTGAAGTCAACAGCCATTTTGTCCTTGACTTTAACAGAACCAGGACGTGGCCCTGAGGGAATAAATGTGTCCCCAAAGAGGCAGCAGCTACGTCTCTGAAATCAAAAGGTAATTATTATATGTATTAGTACTATGATTTGCAATGTAGTAATTAAATGTCTGTCAGTGCTTCCATTACCCCTCTTTCTGTAGAGCATTGTGTGTGTGGATGAGAGAAAGTAATATCTTTTATGGGACCAACTTCTGTTGGTGAAAGAGACAAGCTTTCAAGCTAACAGAGCTGTTCTTCAGGTCTGACCTATGTGTGTATGTCAGGATATATCAATCCTCTGTATGCTGTAAGATATATATGAAGTAGCTGATTTATGGGAAACACCTTTTCTTTTTTTCCTAATGGCATCAGATCCGAGAACCTTGTTCTTACCTACTGACAAGGTATTTAGATATTGCTATTTTTAGCGTACTAGCTCAGGCCCCACTAGCACAGGCCTGTCTACCTGGACAGGATGGAAGTAGGGTTGCCAGGCATCCAGCTTTTGACCTGGCAGCTCTGGTCAGCGGGGCTAAGGCAGGCTCTGCATGGCTCCTGGAAGCAGCCAGCATGTCTCTCCGGCTCCTAGGCGGAGGTGCGGCCATGGGGGCTCCCAGTCCGTTCGCTGCTCCCGCTCCAAGTGCCAGCTCTGTAGCTCCCATTGGCCAGGAACCAATGGTCAGCGTCTGCAGATGGGGGCAGCACAAAGAACCGCCTGGCCACACCTCCGCCAAGGAGATGGAGAGAAATGCTGGCCACTTCCGGGAGCCGCCTGAGGTAAGCGCCGCCCAGAGCCCACACCCTGAATCCCATCCCATGCCCCCAACTCCTTTCCCCAGCCCTGAGCCCCCTCCCGCACCCAAACTCCCTCCCAGAGCTCGCACACACCCCCCGCACTTCAAACCCCTCAGCCCCAGCCCCACACAAGAGCCTGCACCCCAAGCTGGAGCTCTCACCCCCCCATTTGCCCACCCCCTGCCTGAGCCCAGAGCCCGCCCCGCACCCTGAACCCCTCATTTCTGGCCCCACTCCAGAACCCAACCCCCCAGCCCAGAGTCCGTACCCTCTCCCACACCCTATCTCACTGCCCCAGCCTGGAGCCCCCTGCCACATGCCAAACCCCTCATTTCTGGCTCCATTCCAGAACCCAACCCCCCTGCCCAGCCCAGTGAAAATGAGCGAGGGTGGGGGAGAGCAGAGGGGGGATGGAGTGAGCAGCGGCAGGGCCTTAGAGAAGGGATGGGGAAGGGGCGGAGCAGGGGTGTTCAGTTTTCTGCAGTCCAGAAAGTTGGCAACCCTAGCTGGGAGGCCTGTTCCCAACTGCAGTGTAAAGATAATGTCTAAAATCTTTGGGGCTGAAGATGGCAGTAGAGGACTTTGAAGCCTCTAGGATTCTTGTTCTTTGTGATTTTCTGTTGCTAAGAAGCAGGATTAGCTCAGGGGTCTTATGAGGCAATATGGACAGGTGCTTGAAGCAGCTTTGACAGGCACAGATCATTTACTTAGTAAAGTTCATGGGACAAAGGCAACAATGGATATAATACAAGGGAAAAGAGCCCCTCAGAATTTTTTTTGCTTCTGGGCTTAGAATTCAGTGCAGAGGAGTCACCTAGGGCTCAACATGCAAAACTCCTACTTACCAAAAATTCTTTGAAACTTATGTCTGAAAACATATATTTATAATAGTAATAGACAAACATGTTTGTTCTCTTGAAGGAACACAGTGAACTTGAAATTCAGTCAGTTTCAAACACTGAGTCTTCCTGCCAAGTGGTGTTTCTTTACAATCACATTTTCCTGTCTTTAAAAATGATTTTCTCTCCCAAGACTCTCACAAACGGGGGCATGGCTTGAATAACTGTCTTAAAGGGGAAGCAGTGAAACTGACTGTATACAAAGTGTTGTCAAATGCACAATGTAAAGAAACTAGGGGGAAACTTTTTTCCTGTAAATCTTAAGTGTTGCTTGTAACAATAAAAAAACATTTTTCAGGCAGCAGCATGGGGTTTAGATTGGTTGCGTCCCTTCAGGTGTTCCCAGATCATTCAAATATCTTACGCATAGCTTCCTTATCTTTGTCATGCACAAAGGAGTGCTCTTAAAACAGAGAATCCTAATTTTCTTTGCAGTCCAAGCAACCCTGCCCCAGGCATTTAAACTCAGCCTTCTTACTCTGCAATCCAGAGATCATTAGAGCAAGGGAAATCTTTGTAATAGGACCTGCAAAATCCCAACAATGCTCTAGGCAGGCAGCACCACACCAGCTCTCATTAAGAGGGTTATCTTCACAGCCGACTTAATTGTTTTCAATGACCGCTTCAGTTTAGCGGAAACTGAAGGGACACCTGGAGTAGACTGTACCAACTCAATCCACCCCTAGTCAAGATGAAGTTTTGCTAACATTGTTCTCAAGAACAGCTTCCTATCCAAACCCGTTAGGGAAATCATGCTAGAACCATGTTATTAGCAACAGTAAGTTCCAGCATGATTTCAAACACAGTGAGGTCAGAGCCCAAATCTGTAAGTGCTGCGAAGTCTGCAAACCTCCCAGAAACAGGGATCCTCACAGCAGGCCTGATCCTGAGAGGTGTCAAGCACCTATAACTACGACTGAAGTCACCTGGAATAGCAGATGCTCAGGATCAGACCATACACTTCTGTAGCTGAATTGCACATGATCCTCAAACCACCTTTATCTGCAAATGAAGGGACTGAGCAACATGCTGGTTATTTAGTATAACCACTGGGGTAACATAAGGAATCATCACTCAGCTAGGTTAGACAAAACACGTGAAAAAATACAGGAGCGGATAACCCAGCATTTTCAGGGAGATGGGTGGATCGGGGTGAAGGTTTTCAAGAACACAAATGGGCACTCAATTCTTATTGAACTTTTAAGGGGAGTTGGACACGTAACTGCCTTTTGTACCTTTGAAAATTACCCTCCAGCTCTTTTTCAAAAAACCAAACAAACCAGCCTTCCCACCATCAGTAAACTTTAAATGTGCTTCTCCTTTGCCCAAGAAAACAGACAAAAAACTCTGTCCATCCTAAAGAAGAGATGGGGAAAACTGTCCTAGCACTTAAAGAATTTGGCATCACTGGAGAGAGACACCATATCTCTGTTTATCCAGTCATTTTCAGTTTGAAAAATCTTTCACCTAAGACATTCCCTAAATGCAATGAATTCATCAAGAACTAATTATGACTAAATCTGCCTAACTGGTGATTTGCAAACACATCTGGCTCAGAAAACCAAGGGCCCAATCGTGCAAACCCTTACTCACATAAGTAGTCCTCATGCAAGTAATTCTGTTGGTATCAATGGGATTATTATTTCATGTAAGGATGAGTAAAGGTTTGCAGGATAAGGCCCCAGATAATTCTATTCCAAACACTGATATAATAAGTGTAATTTGTTTATTGATGATATAATATAAGAATCTTAAAGGGACATGTTAACTGAGTGCACTTCTGTCTGAACATTTTTCTACTATATTTACAAGAAATACCTAAGATTACTATTTTTGAAAGAGAGTAGAGAAAATCAGTAAATGAGGGGTTTGAGCAGGGGGTTGGAGGTGCAGGCCCAGCTGGGGGTGCGGGCTTTGGGATGGGGCCAGGGATGAGGGGTTTGGGGTGCAGGAGGGGACTCCAGACTGGGGCAGGGGGTTGGCATGTGGGAGGGAGTTCGGGGTGCAGGGGTGGGTGCAAGCTCTGGGAGGGAGTTTGGGTGCAGGAGGGGGCTCAGGGCTGGGGTAGCGGGTTGGGGCATGGGACAGGGTTCAGGGTGCGGGTTCTGGGCAGCGCTTACCTCAGACAGCTCCCGGAAGCAGCCGCCAGGTCCCTGAGGCTTCCAGGTACATGGGCGGACAGGGAGGCTCTGCATACTGCCCTTGTGCCTGCTGCAGCTCCCATTGGTCACAGTTCCTGGCCAATGGGAGCTGTGGAGCCAGCGCTGGAGGTGGGGGCAGTGCACAGAGCCTCCCTGGCCACCCAGGCGCCTAAGGGCTGCAGAGCCCTGGTGGCCACTTCCAGGAGCCGCACAGAGCCAGGACAGGCAGGAGGCCTGCCTTAGCCTGGGGCCCCCACTGTGCCACCGACTGGACTTCTAACAGCCCAGTCAGCAGTGCCAACCGGAGCCACCAGGGTCCCTTTTCGATCAGGCGTTCCGGTCAAAAACTGGACGCCT